>NW_027508876.1:18317500-19517500 GCF_051911475.1 Siphateles boraxobius
ATCTGAGTCCAAGAGAAGCTCAAAGCTCTACATCGACAGATTGTTCTTAAACTGTGGCGAGGCTGAAAGACTGTACGAGAAGCCACGAGGGAGAGAGAAGATGGGCGAGATGATTTTTACATCCATCTGCTGGACTTCACAGGGCAGTGAAGATGATGAAGAATTTTGCTGCTTCACTCTATTTTGACAACTGACCTCATGCCAGCCTTAAGCCACAGTGTCTAATTGCATCCTCCAGGGATGTGGAGGGTACTGTGTGACTCCCTCCTTGCGGCACACACACATATGTATGTATGTATGCATGCATGCATGTATGTATGTATGGATGTATGTATGTATGCGTGTATGTATGTATGCATGCTTCTCTTCTGCTCACCAAGGCTGCATTTATTTAAAAAATTTATTTTATTCCTGTGAACAAAGCTGAATTTTGCAGTATCATTACTCCAGTCTTCAGTGTCACATGATCCTTCGGAAATCATTCCGATATGCCGATTTGATGCTCAAAAAACGTTTATTATTATTATCAATGTTGAAAACAGTTGTGAACAAATTTTTTTCTAAAAGCCTTCTATTTCAGATAAATGCTTTTGAACTTTCTATTCATCAAAGAATCCTGAAATAAAAAAACAAATAAATAACTGTTTTCAACATTGATAATAATGAGAAATGTTTCTTGAGCATCAAATCATCATATAAGAATGAATTCTGAAGGATCATGTGACACTGAAGACTGGAGTAATGATTCTGAAAACTCAGCTTTTATCACGGAAATAAATTACACTACTATATATAAACATAGAACACAGCTGTTGTAAATTTGAATAATATTTAAAAAATATTACTGGGTTTTTTTCTGTTGTATTTTTAATCAAATAAATTCAGCCATTGTGAGCAGAAGAGACTTCTTTTAAAAACATAAAAAATCTTACCAATCCAAAACCTTTAACTGGTTGTGTGTGTGTGTGTGTGTGTGTGTGTGTGTGTGTGTGTGTGTGTGTGTGTGTGTGTGTGTGTGTGTGTGTGTGTGTGTGTGTGTGTGTGTGTGTGTGTGTGTGTGTGTATATCTTCCATCTTCTAAAAACTATGTCCAAAGGCAACAAACTAAATTTACAAAATTTGATGTCAGACATCTAAAAAACACTCTAACAAGCTTCTAATAAGTCAAAAATGACCTCCAGTCCCACTGGCGGCACAGCAGAGAGCAAAAAGACAAGGTCTCCTTCATTGAGATTCAGAGTCAAGCTTTCAAGTCATGGGTATTTAACCAGACTAAAAGCCTGCAAATTATTTACACTGTCTGCCTTAACAGGCCTGTTCGTGTACAGAGGGAACAAGGGATATGAGAAGAAAGCAATTAATATAAAAAGGGAGAGATAAAGAGAGAGAAACCGACAGTTGATTTAAATTAGCCATCAGTGAGTCATCACCGCAAAGAGTGTATTGACTTCTGAAGATGAATGTCTCAGATAAACTAGCAAAGGAATCTTTGATGAGCTTAAAAGATTGGGAATGAAACGGCCATGAATGTTTGGCCTGCATCAACTGAGATTTGTATGTTTTAATGATTTAATGATAAAAGACTAAAGGGTACGATTAGACTAGAGAGCTCATTTAGTTTTTCCATTGGAAACTCAAGCAGATGTTGATTCTGAAACAGAATTCATTAATTCCATCATTCATCATCTGAGATTGGGCTAATTAAATGGAGTCTCGGTCCAGAGGCATCCTACAGACCTTCTTTGTGTTGAAACCAGTCCAGTCTTAAAGAGACGGTTCATTTCAAAATGAAAATTCTGTCATTATTTACTCATTCTCATGTCTGTTTTTAAGTATGCTTTTTTTCCTCCTGTAGAACACAAAAGATTTGTTTTTCCTACACAGATCTTTTCCACACAGTAACAGTCTGTAAAGCACCATAAAAGTCTAATAAAAGTGGTCCATGTAAAATATTGCACGATATTACACATCTTCTGAAACCTACAATCACTTTGTGTGAAAAACAGGCCAAAATTCAAGTTATTATTCGCTGAAAATCTTCCTCTTCCATAGCCTGGGAAAACCCAGACGAACTTCCGGCAAACTTAGATTTGCTCTGCAAGTTAGTCTGGCGAAAAATCTTTCCAAATCGATGCACCAATCACAAACGTTGAGGCGGGCTTTACAAGATGAATATCGATCTGATTGGTTTTAGGTCTATCCAATTGCGCCCAGGGGCATTTGAGCGACGTCCGTTTGTGACGCCCCTTTGGAAGTGAGCTGTGAATTAACCTTCCCCAGACCCTAGCTCAGTTACGACTGAGAAGGGTCAGGTTTTAGCCAGGCTACCTCTTCCAGTGAGTGGTTAAAGAAATTCCAGAGTCATTTGAATGATTAACAAGCAAATCAGTCCGATTTGTGAATAAATTTTTTTTTCAAAACAGTTATTTTGAGTGAATGAATTAATCTGGTTCACAAATTAATTAGCCTAAATGATTCTTCATGGATTCAATTATTCTTACTGGATTTCATTTAGTTATTTTTGTGATAACTATAAACTTTTATTGTATGGAAAAGAGCTGCATGAATATTCTTTGAAATTCTGTTATCCATTAAACACATATTTCAAACAAATGCAGTTCACCTTTATTCCACAAGGTGACAACGACTGATACACAAAAATGAAGTGTTTCACTCATAGTTTCAGCAGGCAGAAAACAAAAGAATAGGAAGTATCATCAGCAAAACTTGAAATGGCTCAGTGATTTATTGCAGAGCGAGTACTGAACGCAATGAAATATTATTGTCACTGTGACACTGTCACTTGTGGTGGATCTGGTGAAGAAGCTGTCAGCGATCAATATATTGATTTTGAAGATGATGAAAATGATAGATTTGAGAATATATTTGAGATCGTGAAAATGAGCCAGGAGCTGAGCGTACTGGGAAATGAGCTGTGACGAGGACAGTGATGATGGTATAAAACATCTGCTCAAACTGAACCCCTTCCAAGCTCCAAAAAGGTAACAAAATATGATATATTTTATTCTTCTGTAATTGTTACTCTAATATCAGGAGAATTTTATACTATCTTGACAGGTAGAGATGCATCAGTGTTAGATATAGATACCGGTCGTTAAAGACCCGAATATGTAATAATGATTGGCATAATAAACATTTATGCATTTAAGGGTTAAACAAAAAAAAAAACAGCATACAGGTTTAGAACAACATGACCTTAAGTAAATAACTTTTCTAAAAGTCAGAAGTGTTACCTGTGGATCTGGCCATTTTTGTGGAGGTACTCAAGACCCTGAAGGACCTCTTTCAGCACTGTAGCAATACTGGGTTCATCCAGCACACCAGTCTTGTGTTCCCCCTTTGAAATGATGTGCTTTATCACATCTAACACTGAGCCTGCAACAAGGAGAACATAGGGAGCTGTTAGTAGACATAATGTTGTACTGTCAGTAGCTTCACAAGTGCACATGCTAGAATAGCTTCTGTAAAGGGCACATGTTATATACTAGGCTGTTTTGTGACAGACTTACTGGCCGATGTTCATCATTCTTGTGCACTTGGCTTGTGTGCATGACCTTAAGCTTTTCCAGAAGGTCAGACAAAAATGTCATAATCTACAGTAACTTGCTCTGGCTGCTTCCCAAGAATTTTTGTGTTTTTGTGCCGTTTATATTTACAAAGCTTAACTTGATTATGGGACACCCAACAAACCAATATTGTTTCAACCTTGATGGACAGAAATATGGACACCCAAAGTAAATGTTTTAGGAAAACAATCTGTCAATCATTATTTTTCCCATGATATATCGTTAAGGCATATGCAAGAGTCCATGAAAAGAATGTTCCATCAGCAACTTTATCAACCAGTTAGGCCATTTTTTTATTAATTTTTTTGAGCTGGAGGACAGCCAGCACCTCCCGCAAACAGCGCAGACAGACAAAAGATCATGAGGGAGCTGATGTAAATGGCATAAACCAAAAAGTCTGCTGGCCTCCATGTGTCAGGGAACGCTCTGAACGGCCTCGTTTCAGACATCAGTTAGACAAAGACGGTCTGTCCATGCAATCACCCTAGAGTTGCATATGTAATTCCTATCCATGTGAAAGGATGGAGAGAACTAATAGCAAATGAAATTTCATCCCACTACCTGAAATGAAACTGAGAAAAAGAATTCGGAATTCCCAGAATTCTGATCAAGCTAACTGCCACGGCATCACAGGGTTCTCTTCACTGACGCCGACAGAGGAACTTTAAAACCTCCGGGCGAGAGGAAGTCTAGCAGCATGCCGTCAGTAGACTAGAGTGGGCGGCTGGCCAGTGTTTGTGTGGGGCAGAGCGACAGTCCAGAGGCACAAGGATATGTAACAGCACAATCACTTTAGGATATTTCTTAAGGATGGAAACATTATATTAATACTCAACTTAAAACAACTTGTCCATACACTACCATTCAAAAATCTGGGGTCAGTAAGATTTGTTTAAAGAAATTAATACTGTAATTCAGTAAATATGCATTTAATTGATTAAAAGTGACAGTAAATCTACAATATTTAAAATAAATGCAGTTCTTTTGAGCTTTCTATCGATCAAAGAATGTTGAATTTGTTGCATCAGTTTTCACAAAAATATTAAGCTGCACAACATTGATAAATATAAGAAATGTTTCTTGAGTACCAAATCAGTATTTTGAGTAACAGCAGCTGAAAATTCCTCTTTGCCATCACAGGAATAAATTAATTTTTAAAATATATTTAAATAGAAAACAAGAGGTTTTTGAAATGTAGTAATATTTCACCTTGTTATGGTATGTATTTTTGATCAAATAAATGCAGCCTTGGTGAGCCTAAGAGACTTCTTACAAAAAAATTAAAAACCTCACCAACCTCAAACTTTTGAAACTTTTGAATCTTGAATGAATATGCATTTGAATGAAAATGCTGCGTTATTACCATTTAAGTGAAAAGTGTGGGAAACATGTCTGCATATCATCTATGCAGGTTGCTCTACTCTGTTGGCTAACATTTCTAAACCATTAAATGGCAAATACAAAAATACATGTATGAAAAATACAGATATACAATTTCACACGGTCCTAGAATATTATATTTTGAAAAAGTGCAGCATGACTCACCAGGAAAAACTGTGAAAAACTGTGAGATCATAGCCAAGGAAATCAAGGTAGTTTATCACACCCACACCCTAGCTCATGGTAAAAGTGATTCGAGAAACAGAAAAATGGCCTAAGTGTTTTCTTATTTCGGTTTCTTTTTTTCTCCTTTTTACAGCTCATTCTTCTTCCGTGGTTTAAAAAGGGTATCGTTGACCTCTAAGTTGCCTGAAGGTTGTTTTATATAAAAACTCAAATAAGTGAGCATTTCGAATGAAAGAAAAACAAGACGGTGAAAGTGTGTGAATGGCATGAAGCCAGCGCACTGCTGACTGAGCGAACAACACATCAGGTTTCACTGACGGCTACGACAGAGAGAGAGAGAGAGAGAGAGAGAGAGAGAGAGAGAGAGAGAGAGAGAGAGAGAGAGAGAGAGAGAGAGAGAGAGAGAGAGAGAGAGAGAGAGAGAGAGAGAGAGAGAGAGAGAGAGAGAGAGAGAGAGAGAGAGATAGAGATAGAGATAGAGATAGAGTTAGAGTTAGAGTTAGAGTTAGAGGTAGAGATTATTGGTAAATGATGCTACATTAGTTTAAAACCCCATGTGAGATTGATGGGTGAGGCTGCTGAGTGAAATTAACTAAATATTTAGAGTCAGACATACTCAGGGAGTGCCAGAGAGCAGGAGAGATAAAAATGTAGTAATTTCCTACAACTCCCCTCAATATCTTGAGCTCTATGGTTAAAAGTTAAAATAACTTAAAGACAGTGTTCCACAAAATAAAATTGTGACATCATTTATTCATCCTCATGTTCTAAACTTTACGAGTTTCTTCTGTGGAACACAAAAGGAGATATTAAATGATTGTTTAATGTTGTTAAAGCAGAATGTTCATGCTGCTTTTTTGTTTACCATTCCATAAAGTGTGGTGCACGTTCTCCCACTACAAAAACAACAAAAGGCACCATAAAAGCTATATGGAAATAGTCAGTATGATTTGTGGGCTATATTTCCTTCTGAAGCCACTTGACAACTTTGAAACATAGCGCACAAGTTGTATGGATAACTTTTTTGGTCATTTTTGGCGTTTGACTTCTGGGCACCATTCACTTTGATTAAGCAGCGTGAACATTCTGGAGTCATTTCAACAAAACTTCCCCAGGGTCGGATCCCAAGAATGTTCATCCTGGAATACCTGAATCATGTGAAGCCCCATGCTGAGGTGTGATGGAGATGTGACTGTAAACGCTTCTCATTTCATTTAATACTAAACAAATGGCTTTATGTCTTGTTCACATGAGCCAAACTCCCATTCCAAATGCTCTTGAAAGTAACTCTAACCGTGACCATGTGGTGCAAAAGCATTCTTGATATTCTCTCATGACACTTTGAGGAAAAGCATCACCATGAAATCTCCCCAATGCCCTTTCTGTAATTCCAATTATGCTTCCGCAACAGGAAAAGAAAATGACTCTTTGTCCAACAGTTGTTAGACTATATGACACTGCCGCCTTCCTAAGGATCCTGCATTGGTGTGGGTGGAACATGCCATGTCGTGCCCACTGGGCCAAAGGGCACAGGGCCATACGGGGCTGCTGGTGAGGGAAAGATTACTCTAAGAAAATAAGGGTGGAGGAGCAGAGGCAATAAAAGGAAGATAGGAAGCATCTGTTGTTTCTCAGTGGGCTGAGTCACTACCGGCGCAATGCCATATTTCAAAACATTGTGCTTAAAATGTACAAGACAGCGACAGCTTAAAATATTATTGCACCAAAAAATTCAACTGCTCTGGGTAATCTGCTTGCTGGATGAAAATAAATCCACATTCATGAATGTAGTACTGTGTTTATATTGAAATTCCTGATAGTATGCGTGTATGTTTGTACTTATATGTGTGTGTGTGTGTATAATATGCTAAGTCTCCAAAATTTGATCTGCTTAAGTGGATTGTTCATCTTGACCCTGTGAGACACAGTCATTACATTTATTATTGGATGGACATCATTTGGGTCATTCAATAAAAAGGGTACCTATTCCAGGCTGAAAAGGAGATTTCTAAAGTCATTTTTTAATATTTTACATAAATGAATTGAAATACATAATTGTATGTAAATTTAAATATAAATTTAAATATATGATAGGATGCAATAAATAAATAAAAAGTTATTGGGTTTTTGCTGATGTGCAGACACTTTGTATGTCTACATTTATGTGAGAAGACTTTTTTGTAATTTGAATATATTCTGTCAGACAAATAAAATGTTGACGCATAAATTGAATTATATTCTATTCTATTATTTGAAAAATGAATACATTTTAATATATAGAAATAATATATAGAAAAAGTCTACTACTACAGCTAGTCCACCTTTTACTATATGGAAAATTTTTTCAGTTTTTGCACATGTACACAAATGGCACCGGTATTGTAGAATGACTCATTTATATCCAGTACAGCACACAGGTGACAGCCAACAATGTGCTTGTAAAGTTGTAAAACTCCCATCTAGCTGTAAAAGATCTACTTACAAGTGCTGTTCAGACGCCAGAGAGGACAACTTCTTTTGTGTTATGTGCTAATGAGCACAAAAGTGCTATGTGCTATTGAGCACAAGGTTGAGGAGATTCCCCTCCCTTCAATGTAAAAGCGCTTTGAGTACCCAGAAAAGCGCTATATAAATGTAACAAATTATTATTTATTATAATTATAATGAAGTTATTGATCTTGTTCCGTATCTCACATACCTTTGTACCCAAAAATAGGCCAGGCTGAGAAGGTGACTTTAAATGCCACCATAAATGTCTTCCTGTAAATGCCATGAGTGAATAAAGCAACTATGTATTGGTATTGGTAAGTATTAATCTTTTTTTTTCTTCTTTTTTTTTTAGTTTAAGCCTGTTTTGCCTTCATGGTACAGGACAGTACACAGGAAGTGGAGGGAATGACAAAATTAGTAAAAAAAAGAAAAAAAGATACTAAGATAGTTTCTTGTTCTTTCCTGAACGCACTTCCTATGCTGAAACTATGGAATGCCACCAAGCAGCATCATGTAAAATCACATTCCTGTTTACATCACATCTGACAGCTGTCAAAGGGAACGTTACAAACGCCTCTGTCAGGATGGGACGGTTAAACACGAAGTAGTCAACTTCATTCAGGCTACCAACCAACAGATGGCTTTGAGCAGTATCTAAAAAAGCTTTAACTGTTCACTGGAGAGGATCGGTTAATTTTTGACGTTATATTTAAAGGGATAGTTCACTCAAAAATCTAAATTGTAATCATTTACTCACCCTCATATTATTCCAAACCTCTTTTATTTTTCGTGCAAAACACCAAAGAATATATTTTGAGGAATGTTTGTACTGTTTTTGTCCATATAATGGAAGTCAATAGGGTCCCAAACAACACTGATTGGAACCCATTGACTTTCATTGTATGGACAAAAAAAACCTCTTCAAAAATGTTTAGTTTTTGTTCCACAGAAGAAAGAAAGTCAGTTTGGAATCACATGAGGGTGAGTAAATGCCAATTTTCATTTGTAGCTTAAATTAAGACCCCTACCCTTTTGTACACATTAAAACACAGCAGTATCCGTTATGTTTAAAGGGTAAGTTCGGGTAAGTAGAGCCCTGTTTTAAGATCGTTTCTGATTAAATCGAACGGTTAAGATTAAAATTTGGACACATGCTGCTGTCCCGAGAATTTTAGGATTTTGTGTTAGCACCCCCCCCCCCAGAACCCCCGCCCCCCCAGAACCCCCGCCCCCCCAGAACCCCCCATTCACACACCCCCCCCCCCCCCCCCCCCCAGAACCCCCCATTCCAAATTTTAATCTTAACCGTTCGATTTAATCAGAAACGATCTTAAAACAGGGCTTTACTTGTAAAACGCCGAACTTACCCTTTAAACTAGCTCCCCGCCCCACAGCTGTGAGACCTGTCGTGTCCTACCTTCATACTTAAGATGGGCTGCGTGCCACCTGGGCATCTTCAGCTGGCAGAAACAGGAGGAGGAGGGCACGACAGCTGATGACAGGCGTAAAATGAGCTGCGATTATCCAGACAGAGTGATTTCTGCTCTGCACCGGAGGAAGAAAGGCCGCGTCCCACTGCTGTCAGTTTCAGCATGAGCCACACTATAATCTCCCTGTCCAGCACTTGGCTGCGTCTGGGACAGAGCATTACACACTGGCTTGAAACATATCATCAAACTCTCAGCAGTAGCTTTACACAATGGGGTTTGGAAAGCACTACTGGAGCTTAAGGACGTAATGCAATCAAGAAGCAAAACGGGATGTTTAAAACTGCACTACATTGGAAAAAGCGGACATAGAAATATTCTGTTTTTCTGCAATATTGCAATATGAAAAGATGCAGGAATTTTCACCTGATGACATGAATAGCCATATTTGGAAAAAAAGTATCATTCTCGAGTGAGTGAGGTGGATTTTTTGCGGAGTGCATCAGCATATAAATAATAAATAACAATAGTTACTTTTTCTGAGGACTTTATTTGAGTGTGAAATCCTTGTAGGGCTGAACGATTTGGGGAAAACTTAAAAATTGGGAAAACTGTTCATACATTGGTTTACTTTTCACAAGAATCAACACACTTATTCCAGTTTAAAAAAAAAAAGTTTTCATAGGCCACATTCCCACTGTTGACCAATTCAATATACTGTATATATAGAGCACTTCAATATGTGAAGTTATGATTTTTTTGTGACTATTATTTAAAAATATATATATTAAACAAAATCAGGAATAAAATTGTAATAATATTAGAATATTTTAAATAATTTAAATAAATAAAATCTGGTAATTTTTTTCATTTTACTGTAAAATTACAATACTAATATTTACGTCTTAATTTCTTCATTTTTAAACAAGCTTTTATTTTTACAGTTTGCTGAATAAAAATATGAGCTGTCAGTCTCAGAATGAAGCACCGCTGAAACACTGTATAATAAACTACACGTGTAAATGCCGCGCTTCACTCTGAAAACGGCAACGCATATTTATTTTAACTAAATCGTACCCTGTGCCGTTTTGACAATCGCACTAATCCATATTTTATAACATGCAGCCATAAATAAAACTATTTACAGCAACTTCACAGCTGAAAAAATTATGACAAATTCTGATCTGTTTGCATAACTTAATGTGCCAAGATATGCTTGTGCATGTCTTAGAAGAAATTCCTCAAAAGCCAGACTGGCAAGATTGTCAAATCTCAGGCTCCTGCACTAATGCATCTCCTGTAATTAACAGCGGCCTCTGATTAACTCCGTAGGGGAGCTCCTGGAAAACTCTATTATTATTCTAACGGCTCATTTGAGATCCCAATATAGCATTCAAAACTGAAATACAGAAGCATACATTTATTTCTACAACCAAGAGAAACCATCTATAAATCTCAGCAAAACTTAATGTGTCAAACTGTATTTGATTGATGAATGACCAAATAAACACTGGTGTTCATACTTTGGTGTCAGTAAGATATTGTTTTGTAGATAAATTAATAGGTTTTTTTAGCAAGGAAGCATTAAATTAATTAAAAGGGACAGCAAATACATTTATGTTACAACAAAATCCTATTTAAAAAAAAAGCTAATTTGAACATTCTATTCATTAAAGAAACCTGAAACAAAAATTATGATGGTTTCCACAAAAATAATAATCAGCACTAGTGTTTTCAACAATGATAATAGGAAATGTTTCTGGAGCACCACATTAGCATATTAAAAGGAGTTTTGAAGGATCATGTGACTGCAAATTTAGCATTGCCATGACATGAATAAATTTCAAATAACAGTTTTTTTAAATTGTAGTAATATTTCACTGTATTTTTTAATCAAATAAATGCAGCCTTGGTGAGTATAAAAAACTTTTTTTTTTTTTCCGTACCAACCCAGATCTTTTGAACTGTGGTGTATGTTGCTGGTGAATTGCACATATTCATAGCACATTTCTTATATACTTTTAAAGAAGATTAATTATATATTTTTGAGTTTGTTCCTTAATATTTTTTCTTTCTAGAACAGCAAGTTTATTGGATATCATATCTCCTCCACAGAAATGATCAGGTAGCTATGATAACGGATATGTGTTTTTCCGTGAGCTAATCCACACACAACACAACTCTAAGGCATCATATGGTCATGTCTAATGACCTTCAACAAATTCAAGTAATACCGAACAAATATATTTGTTAATTACACTGCTTCTTTTTCAATAAAAATGAAATTTTGATTTAGAATTTGTTTTTTTACTTCTCTCAAAGCTCCTTCAGATGCTGCCTTCAAAAATCAACCAAATCAAGTCGTCTCAGTACACAGGATGTTGCATCAAAATTGGAATCGACATAACTGACTGGCTTTTTTCAGTGCTTGAATGCAACCAACTGGAAATTAAGTGACTGGATTGGAGGAAAAAGGACAGGTGGGTAGGACTTACCACCACTGAGAAGCTTCATGACCAACCAAAGCTCATCCTTCACCACAAACGAGGTGTAGTACGACACAATGTTGGGATGGTGACACTGGCTCATCGCCTGAATCTCTTTCTAGAAAGAGAGGGGAAAAAAACGGTTAACCTGATTCAACCAATATTCTTTCTAAATAATTCACAAATTGGATGAAACAACCAATCTGATTCCTTCAAGGCATCTGCAGGGTTTTTGAAAACATATTAAAGGCTATTAAGATGTTGTTTTTTTGGGGAATAGATCAATGTTTATGGCAACATCCTAACCCATAAAATGACTGTGAAAAATGTAACAACTTTACCATTCAAATAATAAAATTTTTGACAAAAACAAGTTTTATAAAATTATAAACATCACATTTCAGCCTTTAAACCATTTTTTAAGAAAAGGGAGGAATTAAAATGATAAATGGTTTCATATTCACATATATACACATAATATTCATGATTATACATAATATAAAAACTTATTATTCTACATTTTTGAAAGCACATTAGCTTCTTGTTGATCCACTGGTAGAACTTTATTTTACAGTCCTGTTCACATGTATACTTATTGTAGTAATTACAATAACTGGGTAATAACTAGGTACTAACCCTGAACCTACCCCTAAACCTAACTTTAACCCAAGTAGTTACGTTATATTATTCAGTACTTTCTTGGCAAGTACACTGTAAGTACAATTGAAAGTGCACGTGGTGTAAAATAAAGCGCAACCGATCCACCTGCTAACATTTGCAACACTGTGTAGAAGCTGTGTAAAATTATGAGTTGATTTTTACATTGATCTAAACAAAATGGAAGACGTTCTGAAAGAAAATGCAAATACAGTAGATAGACAGTAGATAGCGATGATGGAAAAGCAGAAATATAGTTGTTTCTCCGGTTACCTCTGTAAACAAAGTAGCGCTGTTTTATTAGGAATTCTCTGGAGGTAATACAAATTCTTTTTAAAAAGCCAGAGAAACTTTCCTTGCCGAAAGGCAAACAGTTTGCAGGTATGACTGATATAAACACAAACAGTCATAAATCATCAACAGTAGATCAAAGTAATCGCTTGGCATAAATGTGGGCTTTTCAGTGATTGCAAATTGCCTTGAAAGTGTGAGGCTGTAGAACAAGCAACAGTGCTGCGTTTTTACTTTGAAACATGTAGCGCAATTTTATTTGATCAAATTGTTGCCTTTTGAAGTTTATTACATTAAGCCATATTGCGATTCCTGGTTTTCCATCCCCACATTTAAGACATCTTGAAATAATAATCAAGTCTTTTCTTAATTTTATGACACAGAATTTGATCAAACTAAATTTAAGACTTAAGGACCCGCGGGGACCCTGTTCTTAAGAAAGACAGCGTTAAACACTGGAATCAGTTCATGTGCTTGCCACAGTCTGAAGCAGCTCTCAATAAGGCATTTACTGTGTATACATACAGTCACATAGTATGTGGTCCAGAATGCACTGGGCCTCATGGCTTAACCGAATAACTGAGGTGCCTCACAATGGTGCCATTCCAGATCTGGATTAATGTTTAAACAAGTCTAGCTCAGTTGCACAGTTGGCAAATCTTCAGATTCAGTGCAGATATTTACGTACTTCAGGTGAACTAGTAGTTTTTATTAGCTCACTCGTATATGAAGCACCTCCAGCCACTTTCACCGACCGCAAAGCACGCACAAACTGTAAAAATAAACAGCATCAATCCAAGAGTGCTATAAACACCACGACACCTTCACCTGACTGGCTTACAGCCCGTTCCAAATAACCAAGGTGTCCAAATAAATAGATGTGTACTGTGTACAGTCAATATTCATCAGCAATACTGGGATGCTAGATGGATTTTTTTAGCAATCGAAGACAGAAGGAAAACCAAGTAGTTTTTCTCTATCCCCTGTTTATTTGCTAGTGTTTCCATTTGACGGAGCAGTTAAAGTGAAACCCTTGCAGCTCGGAGAGACTGACAGCTGAGGTAATGTTGGCACTGCGGCCGAATCCATCACTCTGAGTGAGTTCTCCCCAAGTTATTTGATGGTGGGGGCTTACTAATGATATTATAAAGCAATTCTGCCATTTCTTTTTAGCTGTCAGGCCTGGTCTTGTTCAATTTGTTACATGCAAGGCAAAGCAATCAATAAAAGTAACTAAAAACTGCAGGCTTGATGCTAATGAAAGGCTACATGATTTTATACCTTGTTCATTCCACAATGCTGAGCTTCATATAGTCTTATGCTGCTTTGTTAATATTAAACTGAATGGGGACCTGAGCTTTCAAGCTATTCTAATTTAGAAAATAAAAAAATAAACATTTATTTAGAAAATAATTTCTTTACATGGATGAATTTCTTTACATTATTCGGTTTTACATTTCAACTTACTTTAGGGTGTAATGTTGCTGTTTGAACATGAAAAGATCTTCAAATTTACAAAGCACAAAGTACACTACAAAGGGATATATTCTCTAATCAGTAAGCACTGTTTCTGAACTCCCTGAAACAGTATTCTTGAGTTTTCTTCTAGCAATGTACACGTCACAATATTCATCGTTTAAATAATTCCCACCCAAGGCATACGTAAAAAAAGGGGCGAGACCTTTTTGAGTTACGTTAGTCGAAACTTGAGTTTAGTTGTTATGGTAAGGGGCGTGACATTTCAAAAACACGCTCGAAGTGGTTGACCAATCACAAGACACTAGTCCAGCCAACTAATCAGAGCACACTGCGCTTTTCAGAAGGAGGGGCTTCATAGAGACAGGAATTAAACTGAGCGTTACTGTCAGACTGGATAAAGAGGTGCTGCAATAATGTAAAATATGAGAAAAATAATGTGCATTTTGAACATTCAAGCATGAAAACCTATTCTAGTAGGTCCTGTCAGGTGTAAATCAGCCAAATTTTAACAATCTTTTGAAATCACTGCTCAATAGTCCAACACTAAAGGAAAGACAGAAATGGCAGAAACACAAGTAGATCAGCATACCTCAACTAAACCTGTTCTAAAGTCTGCATACAATTTACACTAACACTTCAGTCTTAAATTAACAATCGTTTGAATGCAAGTTTGGTAATGAAAAGTAGTAAAAATGCAGCCATGTTGTAAGGTGCACCACTTTGCTTTAAGTAGAGGGTTGGGTTGCAGTCCCCTCCAACATAAAAAAATAATAAGAAAACAGGCCATTTCATGGCAGTAGAACTTTCCAAGTTGAATCCTCAAATGACCCCGTGAACATGAGCCATGTTCTCCATTGACCCAAAAAATTAATTTACAAGTGCAATCATGTATACCAGTCAAGACAAAGCTCTTCCCGTGCCAACACTGTAGGGTCACTGACACCCCAACAGTGGGCCACTGGGTATGTCCCACCCCTCTGTCCGAAAGCTGGATTTCATTCAACAATTTATTCAGCTTTGGCTGGCTTCACAAAGGCTGTGTCCAGTTCCACGATAGACACCAGTTTGAGGGCGTATGAAAACAATAACGCAGAGGAAGGTCTTTGGACATTCAATGGCTAGTGCTCCATCTGCATTCTCACAGTAGTAGCCGAGGGTCATCTCAGCGTGGCTGGCCGATGTCCACCCGAGAGAGACAAAAACAATAGCCCGAGCAGGGAGGGTGACATCAAGAGACTGTTTGCCACCCGATTCGTGTACATCCAGAGGACAATGAGCAAAGAAAAGCACTGAGACTCTTTGTCTGCGCTTATGTCACTGCCTTTCTGCCACTACACCCAGTGGAAAAAAACACTTTCCTTCTTCCTCAGGGCAAATTTCTCCCTTTATATATATACTGTTCTCCATT
Organism: Siphateles boraxobius; assembly: GCF_051911475.1. Lineage (NCBI taxonomy): Eukaryota > Metazoa > Chordata > Actinopteri > Cypriniformes > Leuciscidae > Siphateles > Siphateles boraxobius. The sequence continues at coordinate 18,332,892 of NW_027508876.1, forward strand.
GTACATTTCTATATTTCTACATTTCTATTAAATGTATGTTAAAGCCTGGGGTAAACATTTGTCAATTTGTTTACTCATTTAAAATCTTATGCATCAAAACAATCCACACATCTATGTGCATTTTCTTAAACATATTCACTTAACTTTGACCCACATATATTTTACAGTACCCTTATGCCTTTATGACACACACACACACACACACACACACACACACACACACACACACACACACACACACACACACACACACACACACACACACACACACACACACACACACACACACACACACTCTTTCTCTCTCAACAAGCTCCTTTTTCATTAACTCGAAAATCCGATAAAAACAGATCAGCAGGATATTTAGCTGATTCACTTTCAGAAAAGCATTTTAAGAACATTTCCTTTAAGATCCATAATATCTTAATTAATAAAAAAGGGATGCAAAAAACATATTGACTATTGACAAGTATTACAATTACATCATGCTGCTGTTTAGTAAAATAAAAATGATCTGATACTGAATAATAATAATAAGCATTTTGTCCAGTTGCATAAACTGAAGAAGACCTTTGACTATAATTGCAATTAATTAATTTAATAAATAATAATGATAAACATTTACCATCTCGTACTGCTTCTGTATAAAAATAATATAATACTGAATAATAACAACCACAACAACAAATATTACTATTTTTAACAATAATACTAATACTACCAATAATAATAATAAATATAATAATCCTGAATATTAAAATGATTATACAATAGTAATATTTTACATTTGGTCCAGTTGCAGAAAACTGCATTTGACCATATCGCAATTTCAATTTTCAACATAATTTTGATTAACAATTAACAAATGATTATGATATACATTTAACATATCGTACTGCTTCTGTATAGTAATATAAAAATCATATAATACTGAATAGTAATAACTGTGTAGCCCAAACCATCATATTCAAAAGCCTGCCATCTTTGAGCATGTAGTTTGAATATATTGTATATATGACTGACGCATTCCTAGGCAGCTAATCTATCTAGGAGAAATGCAGCACATTAGACCACCATCATCTGATGGACAATTTGCAGATATTGAAGTCATGTGATTTCAGAAGTCCTTGTCAAGTCCCCGTAGAATAAACGCTGCAGTGGTACACAGTGGGTTCACTATAGATTCAGCTTGACGTCAATGGCACTGACAGGATCTCAGCTCAGTCAGAGAGGAAAATTGTTCCTCCCACCACAACAGTCACACAGCTTCTGCGTTGTGACTTGTTTGGATTGTCCTGTTCTTTTTCGCTGCTCCTGCATGTTGGGAAGAACTAAAGCATGCTATACTCCAGCGAATTGGCCTGATCATAAGTGAAATTGATCCAAGCCTCGAAGGAATTTCCTCCGAGTGCAGCCCTTGATGCAGATTACATGCAATAGCTGCTGCTCTCGCTCATTACGGGAGCAATCTGGCTTTAATTTAATGCCTCCTCTTAGTTTAAGAGAGCGCTCAGCATATCATAACGGCAAAGAAAGCATCAGAGGAAACCTGAACTGCATATTTTCCCTCTGGCCCTAACTCTACAAGAATCTCCTGTTAACTTTCACCCAAGTCATTCCCAAGGGTTTACTTCAGTTCAGCTGGAAGAAACTCTCCATTTACAGACTTTTTTCTGAAATCAATGAGGGCAGGACTAGGGATAACATCTCTAACGACTTCTAACCCTCTGTAAGACACCTGGATATAGGAAAATTTGAGATTCTGGTAGCCTCCCGCAGAGAGCTTGTAAATCGGGAATATGAGCTTTCCCAAGAACGACGAAATCGGCTCCGCCTGGTCACGAGGAAAAGTATGACCTTTTGAGCTCCTTGAGGAGTTGACAGATGACATTAATAAGAAGGGAAAGGGAAAGGATGTGTGTAGAAACTTTAGGACTCGTGTATGGAAACTTGAACTTGAACGAGGAAACTTTCAAACCAAACAGAAATTGGTGTTTTAGGGCATTTTCAGACCTGTAAATCGTTTGCTTTGTTCCGAAACAAGGACTTAATGTTGCATTTTCTTCTTGTATCGATTCGCTTTCACAGGTCAAAATTTCAAAGCATACCAAAATGTGTTTCTGCAAGTCACATGAGAGTAAAACTGTTCTCTTACTGGTCAGAGTTCAGCTGTTTACGCTCCTTTGCGCGTCATCCGTTTCTTTCTCACCTCAACCGAACCGCTCCAGAGTTAGCTTTCAATCAGGTTGAGACAACCTCATTCAGGCGATCTAGGAGCGATTGTTTTGGTACGGATCTAAGCGTGATTGCTGTGTTCATATATGCCTAAATGAACCGAACTAAAAAGAAAATGCACCAGGTTCCGAAACAAACGCTCCAAATGAGCCAAGTGTGAAAACGCCCTTGGAACTGGAAGATTCTTTTAAGTTCTTTAATGACGGGGATGAAGTCTTAAATTAGTCAATGTTGTGATTCACACAGAAGTTGCAAGGGGAAAATTCTGACTAGGAAATAAAAACTCTGTCATAAAACTGTAAAACAACACAGGGGTTCCCTTTGGTCCAGTTAATAATGGTTTCCAGGCAATCTGGAAATGTTAGAATCCATGTGTTAGCTCTTTTCCTCACAATGAAATATTTCTGATTCTCATTTAAATTTCACATAAGGAAGTTTTTATAATAATAGCGTTATAATAATACATTTTAATGACATAATTATGTTTTTACTAGTTTTTTGGAAATGTAAACATTTAAATGGTGGCTGTCATAAAAATAACAGATTTATTCAAAAATACATTATCTTAAAACTTCAAATAATAGCCCGGGCTTTTATTTTCCCAAATCGTCAAACTGCACCGGTTTGTAGCCTATTTGAGACAGGCCTTTATAATTTAGTGTTGATAAGTTGTTCATTGAGATGTTGTTCCTACTAGTTCCTACTAAAAATCTCCAAATGCTCCACGTGAAACTGTTCTTCTACTTCTACTATCGTGTCAATTGATTTTGATTAATATGCGTGAGGGAGAGAGAGCAAGACAGCGCTCGCGTTGTTTGAAGACGTGAGAGTGCGCGCGCGCGGACGGGGCTCTCTCTGCTAGTTTGCGCCCTGTCAAGCGCAGCAGTCATTCTATTACATCACTCACCGATCAAAAACGACTTTGGTGGGGCACAAAATTGCTTTGGTGGCCGCCAAAAAGCGGACGATCTGACGGGTTTTAGAAGATTAAATACAACCCGAAACTAAAAAACAGACCCGGCCTTTATCTGAGACCGGCCTCTATTTACCCAAACCTGTCGCCACACCAGGCGTGTAAAAGAGACAGGCGTCTATTTGGGACTCGGCTATTATTTGAAGTTTTACGGTAAATATTATACAGGTTAAAGGTCCCATACTGTACAACTTTCTGACGTTTGATTTTAGGTTTTGATGTCCTTAAGAATATATATATATGCGGTATAAACCAAAAATCATGTCAATATATTTTTACAGCTCCTTTCTCAGGAGCTCTGCCAAGAACAGGTCGATTTTGGCCCGTCTACTTTATATTCAAGAGCCTCTCTTCTGATTGGCCTGTTGTTTTCTGAGTGACCCACCATTGGTGACTGAGTAATTCTGACATGACATATATTCGGAAGTCACAACAGCTCGTGAAAAGACACAGCTACTTTTATGCAGGGTGTGTGCATTTGGATCGACTGTTTTGAAACTTATATGGTAGTTTCATAGCCCCTAGACCTCTTATCATGAAAAAAGACAGGAAATTTCAGTTTTGACAATATGGGATTTTATATGGGTAAATGATTAGGCAAAAATTAGCAAAAATTCTAGGCAACAACACCCATTAGTCAAAAGTATTTCAGACACTTTAAGTTTTAGTTTTTTCAATAACCACGCATAAACATTATTCTCTAAAAAATACAAACATGTACATACATGTTGCTCACATATTACGGTAGCCCCGTTTGTGCCATATAGAGTGAATTTACACCTTTGTCATTAACATGTTTATAAATAACTGAAAAAAGCACAAATGTCAGAGCATGTCAGAACACCTCAAGGACCCCAAAAACCCCTTAGACCTCAGAGGGTTAAGTAAAAATTAAATGATATGCAATGGATATATTTAGCAAAATGCTCCTCTCTAGGTTAAATTATTTTAGCAGACTAACATGTTTTGAATGTTTTTTCTAAGGTAAATGTAACATTACGTGACATTGTTTACAAGCTGTTTCCATCTTTCGGCTGTTTAAACGCAGATTGAGCAATTACACAAGACATGATACAGATTTCTGTAAGTTGTACTGTATCTTTCTGATGTTCATTCATGTTTATATTTCAAGCTGTAACTAGTAGTAAAGCGGATAGGATTATCAGTTCATGTGCCGCTTGAACTGAGGTGCCACAACAATCTGTCACGACACATTAAAGAGCGTCAAAGCAGTATTTATTGTTTGAATTTCACAACAAAATGTACAGAATTTGAACGTTAAGACTTTGTTTTATATCAGAAGCCACAAAGCTTATTGCGATTTATTGGAAGAGAGTTGCATTACAAAGCTTTGTTCATTCACCAACTGAAAACAGCATAGACTGAAAGATCAATTCTTGGGATTTAATCGATATTGGTTCTTCAATATGAGAATGGATTAAAATTGAGTAATCAATATTTTTAACCATGTGAGGCGGAAACCTTGCATCTCCAAAAATGCTAATTTTCAGAAAATGGAAATAAAACCCTGTATTTTAAACACTGCGCTGTGAAATTTTATATTGTGGCTTTATATGTGGTCAGACGTGTCATTATTATATTAACATTTTAACGAAATCAAGCTCAAATGGAGTTACAAGGTTTCACCAACTTACAGGTAATAGGTTATAAAGTTTACTGGAGCTATGTGGGCACTGTTTTTTTTCTGTCATTTGGCAAAAAAAAATACCATGTTATTAAAGACGAAGTGCTACAGACATTAGCCTCATATATATATATATATATATATATTTTTTTTTTTTTTTATTGAGTAAAGAAAACACTATTTATTCAAAGAACCAGTTCTTTATTTACCCTTGCATTGCAAACAAGCAGAGATGGTCCAAAAATATTTGCAGCACTGAATTCACGATAAAGGCGTGGCGGATTAGGTTTTACTGACAGTTCCAATGGAGTTACGAGGTTTAGTCACACAAACTCTTTTCAATACTTTTCATTGGTTAGATAATTGCAAAACCCACAGACAGAGGTAAAGGGTAACCGATAGAAATGATTTATGAAAAATAAATAAATTGAGATACAAGGTTTTTACTCGACAGCGACGATATGTAAAAATCTGTTCCCATTGCCCAAAGACACATACTGAATGTCGAAGTTGTGTCCATGCATTACAATCAGTCCTGTATGGTCATTATTCACTGTCAGCTCATAAAATGTGTTGGCATTTATGAGCCATGACTTATTGAGTGGTATTTCTCATATGCAGACTTTAAATGTTGCACAGATGGGATCATGTCCAACAGTTTTCATACATTTAAGCAGAACATGTGAAACTCCCATAAATGTCTCTAACCGTAAGTCGACATGAAATGGAATTCACAACACATGTTACTTCCATTCTTGCATTAGTATCTTCATACACAACAAACTAAACAACAAAAGGTGTCATTTGAGTATGTGGTAACAAGTTCAATACCAGGAGCTCATCCATGCTTGTCTGACATTTTTCCAGATTGATGCGTTTAATGGCGACCTTCTCCTTCCTGGGCACACAGTAGGCAGCCTGGACCACAGCTGTAGCTCCACTCCCTGAAACACACGTCAATAAAACAGCTTGTAACAAATATGTCATGTAATGTCACATTTAGGCCAACCTCAGAAAAACCATATTCAGTGGCCGTAGACTCGATAGTCAGCTAGAAAAATGAACTCTAGAGAGGAGCGTTTTGCTAAATATGTGCACCATATTCATGCAAATTTTTAATGTTCTTCAATATTTAATGCATGTCAAGATTTTATGACAACCAACATTTAAATGTGTATATTTTAAAAAATGAATTGGAATAGAAATATAATTATGTAATTGTAAATTTAGTATTATAACTATTATTATAAAAAATCCTTGAGTGTAATTTAAGTGTTTGCAGACAAACCAGTTAATTTTAACCTTCAATATTATAGTAATGTTGTACTAACTGACTCCCTGTATAGGTTTACAGCAATATTTGAGATTTATTTGATCGGGAAAAAATTAACTGACAGCTCTTATTCAAACCGAGATTAAAAAGCTGATATCGACCGAAACATCACTAAATATTATATAGTATACAACACTATATTAAAGGCACGGCTAAATGTGACATGTATTTTATTGTGAGTATTATGTGAAGTTTAAGTTCACTTAAATTAATTTTTTTTATATTTTTAAGCCTATATTAAATGATATTGGCTTTAATTTCATTAATGTCGAATGGCTATAATTACTAATTTCATCCACAGAAATTTAGAAAAAAATACATTTAATAGAGACATCAGTAGCTGTATTGGTATCAGTGATACAAGCCTTCACTCATAGTACTTAGTAAAAAAGGATGCCATTAAACATTAAACACCAACTTTATTTTGTTTCTAAATTAATTTGGAGATTCAATGTAAAATATGTATTAAAATCTAAAAAAAATATTACAATTTTGAATGTTAAGTGAATTCTAAACAGAAAAATATATGTGATACGTTTTTTTTTTCTGACTGCACTAAAATATAAAAAAATATAGAAATCATTCATAACTACATTAATTTAAAACTAATAAAATAACAATCAAAATAATATTTATATTTAAAATGCTGTTATATTAAAATGGTTATACTTTTTTGTTGTATGAATGACAAATGATTATTTCGGTGTCATAAAGCAGAAATACAATAATGATTGGTTCTGCATATTGGTTATGAGACATTTTAACAAAGATCATTGCTCATTAAAAACAATAACATCTATCTCTAGCCATTACACTACTCCCTGGGAAAAGTGTTAAAGAAAAGCTGACAGCTAAATGCTAAATCAAAACATTCCTCTGTCACTGCAGCACTGGAAATTTATTCGAGAAGACTATTAAATCCTAACAGACTATAAGTCAAAGGATTGGAGCGCTATACTTGGCTTTCAACTTTACTGCAGAGGTTAATCTCCAGAGTGCTTTAATGAGGTTCTGCTCATGGCACCACAGACTGGCACAGGAGAGAAAGCAGACAAGACACTTCTGGAGACAGTTATCCTTGAGAACGCAAGGTTGTCCTAGGCCACACATCCTGAATAATAGAAGACAAGACTCTACGGGGGCCCGAGACCCTCGTAAATCAGCAAGCACCTATGTTTCCGCTGCGAGCTGAATATAAATGCCATATTATTGTGCTGGTATGAGGCAGAGGGAATTTTTTTAATCATATTTAATCAACTACTCAAACTCCATATGGCCTAATAATAACAAAAATCTCATTGTTTAGAATTTTGATTGCACCAGTAGGGCACAATGGATTAGGAGAACAAATCTGACAACAATTCTCATTTTCTGAACTGAACTGGTTTGACTAGTTTGTGTACAGCCAAACACAGTCATTGGAGAATATGAACCACAACGATGAGACTGAGCTGAAGTATAGCCAAAATGTTACTAAAATGTGCTGACAGCAATCCCATTAATCACATCCTGGCCTCCAGACGGATGTTGGTCCCGAGCATTGGCCCTCACAATGCAAGCTGTGAATACTACAGTACAGGTCACCCGGGATGTTCACCATTCATCAATCAGAGAGATATATTTGAGACCCTATGCTATACATTAAAGAGCACAGTGCACCAGATGAAAAGATTAAGTTGCCTGTGCCAAAAGCATGAGTTTAAGTTTAAATTCCTACAGACAAACACACAATCGGTTGTTAGGGATGATGATTCAGGAAAGAATGTACTAAAGTTGCCATGAAACAGAAGTTGCAATAGTCTTTTCGTCCCTATTGTGACGTATATTCAAGTAAAACGGCTTCTTGTTCGAGAAGTACAAAAAACGTCTTGTTTTTAGTACAAAAAATGTAGGGTGGGACTTGATTTAGTTGTGGTTTGCTATTGCTGTGATCTCAGTAAACATTTCATCAGAGAAGAGAGAATTTTAAAAAATGTGGATGAATAAATCATTTTAATTAAATGCTGCAATATTCCATAAAAATAAGAATTGTCCATTTTGATTTCATGGCAATAATTATCAGCATTGGCCGATATGTAATTGTGCACCCTCATTTCCCCCATTTTACATTAATTTATTCTGATAAATAGTCAGCAGTGGTGAGAATTTACCAACAGTGGTCCGAGGAGGGACAAACCACAAACCGGTAACAAACCCAAGGCTCTTCGATGCACAAGGGCAACAAAGGCAATCCCGCCTGGTCCGAGCCAACAGAAGGTCTACTGTGGCACGAGTCGCACAAAAATGTTTAATGATGGTTAGGGAGGAATGTGTCACAACAGACTGGGTAGCTGCAGACCAACCAGAGTGTCTATGATAACCCCTATCCACTGTCCAAAGTGCCTACATTGGGCACATGAGCGTCAGAACTGGACCTTGGAGCAATTGAAGAAGGTCGCCTGGTCCGATGAGTCCTGTTTTCTTTTGCATCATGAGGATGGCCGTGAACGTATTCACCATTTACCAGGGGAAGTGATGGTACCAGGATGCACTGTAGGATGCCGACAAGCCGGTGGAGGAAATGTGATGCTCTGGTCAATGTTCTGCTGGGAAACCCTGGGTCCAGCCATTGAAGTGGATGAAAATTTGACACGTGCCACCCACCTAAACATTGTTGCAGACCAGGTACACCTCTTCATAACAATGGTGTTCCTTGGTGGAAATGGCCTCTTTCAGCCCCCTTCCACACTGCACACATTGTTCAGGAATGGTTTAAGGAACATGATGAAGAGTTCAAGGTGTTGCCCTGGCCTCCAAGTTGAACATCTCTGAGATGTGCTGGACCAACAAATTCGATCCACAGCGGCTCCACCTCGCAACCCACAGGAAATGAAGGATCTGCTGCTAACGTCTTGGTGCCAGATACCACAGGATACCTTCAGGGGTCTAGTGGAGTCCATGCCTTAGGCGGTTCACAGCTGTTTTGGCAGCATGCGGAGGACCAACAGCATATTAGGCAGGTGGTCATAATGTTTAAAACATTTGGATCATTAGTGAAAGTTACTGTTCTAAAAAAATGTCTTTGTTTAAAAAAGAAATAAATGATTTTATTTTGCAAGGATGCATTCAATTTCAAAAGTAACAGTAAAGACATTTATAATATCATAAACATTTTCTATTTAATACATGTTTACGAGCTAGAAAATAGAAATAGAAAAAAAAGATTTGAAACTATTAATATTACACAATATTGCCGTTTTTAATGTATTTTGAGCAAATAAATGCAGCATTGGTGAGCATTAGCGACTTCTTTCAAAGATATTAAAGGTGCTTTAAGCGATGTCACACGTTTGTTAGGCCAAATCATTTTTTGTCACATACAGCAAACATCTCCTCACTATCCGCTAGCTGCCTGTCCCCTGAACACACTGTAAAAAAAAAAAAAAACGTGGTCTCTGAACGAAGACACCCCAGGCTCCACAAACGGCAACAAAAACAAACTGGGCTAACCCGCTCCACGAAACATAACAAACTGTTCCAGCCAATAACCGACAAGAAGGATTTGGGGGGTTAGTGCGGAGATGAGGAGGAGGGAGGGTCTAGCTAGCCTCCGTTTTGTTTGACAATACTTTAAACGTCAACAAGAAGTGACGTCACCCGACATCGCTTAAAGCACCTTTAAACAAATCGTACTAATCCCAAACCTTTGAACGGCTATATCAAACATTTAATATACTCTTATTTAAGCGCTCTCTAACTGTTGATGCTTCTTAACTTCCTTCTGTCTCCAATAAACATGTCAAATATCTCACACAGAGGGAAGTAATAAAACAGCAAAAGCAGCCTAGCAACCCAATAACAAATATAATAAAGTCATGATACTTCATTATATAAACATAATAAAGTACTGAAAACAACCTGTGAATATCAAAGACATACTTTTATATGGTCAGTTATTAGACGTTAATATTGCAGGTTTGTTGGGTGCAATAAAGTGCTGTTATGTTACTGTTCTCAAGTTTTCGCCCTAGTCGAAAATCGCAGGCTCGTCTATTGATTTAAATGAAAATACTGAGAGTTTCTTTGCACCACAGCAACAGGATTTTTCATTTTACGAAGGCCTGTTGCTGCCTTCTTAATCGAATTATTCAATATTACGTTACCAGGTTACGGGCCTTAGAAAAATTAAATGAAGAACCACAAGCTGATGTTGTGTAGTTTCTTCCCTAATTATCCTCAGAAAACGAGGATATACGTCTGGTTTTAATCAAGGATTTGATTCATTCTGTTTGATTCATTTAGCTAAATGTTTACCAAGATGCGCAGACAGTGATCTGACCACAAGTGCCTGGAGACTGAAAAATAACACAAACACACACACACGTCTTACAAATGAAAAGATAATTATTTTATTTAGAATAATTAAATGGACGAGAGGACGACACTTGATTTAAGAAAGTCAATTTTGGAAGACACAAGTATTGAACCTTTATATGTCCAAGGCCAAATCAACCGGTCATAAAAGGACGAAGTGTGGAATTTGACTTCTTTGCGATACACGACCCAATAGACCAGCATCTGAAATAGGCTGAGGTCCCTCAGAGCGGTGTGAATGTGTTCCTTCATGCATATAGCTCTCTGTTTGTGCTACCTTGAGTCAGCTTGTTCTCTCAGGAGCCCTTTATTACATTTCCTAGGCTTGCATTCCGCACACTATTCTGGGCCACACTGAGACATGTCACACTTAGGGGGCTTCGTACAAGAGAAAAGCTCTGATGGAGCACTTGAAGCACAGGAATTCGTAAGATTCACTTTAAGGGTGAATTGCATTTCAGAAAAGAACTTTGGACAATTGGTGGAGAATGTGGCAGAAAAAGACGGAGCGCGATTTTCACAAAACCTTCGAAATAACAGCAATGCTAGCAAAACATGTCTTAACATACAGCATGACTGGTGTAGTCCAATTCCTGAGCAAATTACTCACATGAACCGGTACTATTTATTAAATCAAAGACATACAGTGCAATCGGTGTAGCCTGATTCAGAAACTGAATGTATGACTCATATGAACTGGTTCTTTTAACTGGATTCAAAGCTTTCAACATAACCTGTACAGTCCAATTGATGAAGATGAAGTGAACCAAAAACATAGAGTTCAACCAGTGAAGTTTGATTGATAACCAAAGCTAATCATATGAACTGGTTATTTTTAGTGGCATACAGCACAATCACTGTAGTCCGAATGATGACGAAAGGTAGTTATTTGAACTGGTTCTTTTTCCATACTCTCTAAAAGCATACAGAACAGCCAGTCAGATTCATGAAGAAAATAGGTATGTTCGTATAACATCAAAGTACCACAATAGTGATTCAAAAGCATGGATCTCGCATTGTCATCCAGCACGCAGGGGCGGTTCTAGACCGTTTTTAGGTGTTTTGTCTGTCGTCTCAGCCCACCTAAAACTAGCTATCTCAAAGATCGAGCCAGTATTGCTTAATTTGCTTCAAGAAAGTTTATCATTTTCACGTGTTTTAAGTCTTATCAGTTTAAACATTCAAGTGATTGCAAGACGCATTGAAATTTAATTAATTCGGTACTCGTGTGCTAATAGATTGTTTGTGTCCATATTTTTGTTTTGTTTTTAGCAATTAAGACTAGTAAGACTGGTATCATTATATAATTTATAAAGTTTTTTGTATTGACTAATTTAAGCACTGGTAGGGTATTATGACTTACTAGCAATGGTACCAATGTACAAAGTGGCACCACTTACTTAGCCAATGATCTCTTGCTACAGATTCTCACTAAGAAGGGCTAAGGCCGAATCCTAGAACGGCCCGTCAAACACCGATCGGTCTGCGCAGCGCCACTTCAAGCTGAACACACCTAATGACTCATATTCTCTTAAAAGGGAAAAAGAATTTCCAACTCAAGGCAACATTTATAAACACAGCTTCTTTTTCGCCTTACAGTCTCAGACTGTCAAACAGCAGTAATCAAACATTTCCAGTCTAGAACAGTGAAGGACTGTGGAAGGTGAGAGGAACAGAGGACGGTTCTGACTCCATCCGAGGAGACTCTGTGCTCTCTGGGGTGGAAAAAACAGCAGCTAGGATCAGTAAAATAACAAGACTCCAATTCCCCTGGGATGATACCATCACAATGGTTCAGCTGAGTGTGCTCCAAACTCCAGTGGAGAGTGGAATAAGGGAAGTACCCAAGAAATCCTCCCGGACAACATGGTTTAATACAATCGGATCCAGCTAAAACAAATCTTTGTCTGTGATTAAAAGTTACGTGGTCGAAGCAAATCAGACAAACCCATCCTTGGCTGGAAGACAAAAGGAGACGTTGACTAATTTCAACTCTATTTAATGTCACGCTTTTAATGGAAAGAACATGTGCCTGCCTTCAGCTTCAGTTCTATGAAATTAAAGCTGCTCATAAGTTCTCAGAATTGCAGTGGGAGGTGAAACATACTGTTCTACATACTGCATTGTGTTTACAGCCTAAAAGTGGATGGCAAACTAAACACACATGGCCTATATCATAACACTGCAATTGGGTTTTTAGAAAAACCTAGCGAATCTGGCGAAACATTTTCAGCTGGCCTTGGCATTAGGCTAATTATTTTGATGAATGACCAGTAAGTTTGTTTTAAATTAATTTATTAGAAATTATTAAGGAAAACATGCCAATTTTCAGTGATAATTTCAATAATGCATTCTACATGATTCTGGATAACTTTAAAATAATTTTCTTTGTCTGTGACATAGGCTACTGGTCAAACAGAGATAATCTTTTCTACGATTCTGAACAGACAACTAAAAAAAATGTATTAGAGAGGTTCTGTAAAAATGTTAATTGCTGCAGTCTATTTTAAAAGGTTTTATTAATTTGAAGGATTTTTTTTTAAATGGTTTGAATGAATGATTCAATGACTTACTCATAAATACTTAATTTGTTTCATTACTGGATGAATCAAACTTTTGTTTCATTACTAGATCAATCAACTTTTTGAACAAATTTTTGATTCGACAAATACATCTTTTAACGGTCACTTGTCGCCATCTAGTACAGTAATTTGCAGACCAATTACGATGTAAATGATATAATTGTTATTTGAAGCCCAAGATACTTTCAAAACTTTGAATTACTTGATTTTGATCACTACCGTCAGTGTTTATATCTGAACTAAACTTTTATCCCAGTCCTTCTCCATACTGTGTGGTTCAAAATACTGTTTGTAAAGCTGTTTCGTTCCTATACATGACAAATGATTTATCTGGGTCAGTGGCAGCACGAGCACAGATTTGAATGTTTCAGTGTGTGAAACATTCACAAATGTTTCATTTGTCAAAGGCTATGGCTACTAGACACTGGCGAATCGCTGTCATTTAGGAATAAGATCGTGTGGGTGGTTGATTAATCATGCAGCTGTTTCAGATAAGTCACCTGACTGTCATCTATAATCCACCCAAGTTCTCTTAGGAAGTAGTATTGTGCAGGTAATTGGCTTATTTTTATTTTGTTGTAAATAAAAAAAGCCTGACATTAAAGCCTTTTACACATACAGTCTGGTTAAAATCCACTTACTGGTAAATTACCGGTAAGATATCATGTGTGAACGAGACCTTTTAAAAAAAGAAACTGGTAAATTGCAGAACCAGTTAACCTTTAAGTAAGGTATAATGTACATTCAGCAGGTTGTATCGCAGAATAGACCCTGAGAGGGTGATCAATTCAGTACCCAGACGCGAAGCAGATTTATTAGGCCTAGGTCTTTAAATGCAAAGCTTCCGCAAAGAAAGCAGTTGCTTGCAAGCGTCAAGTTCAGTTGCTAGCAAGCTCCGCAAATTGCTCATTCATCAAAGTCAAAACTACCATACACAAGTCACTATAATATTCTTGTGGCTAAATATGTCTTTCGTCCAACCTTTAATGCATGTGTTTTTTCCCCTACCCATTTTATCATCCACAAAGAAAAAGTTCTGATGACTTACAATCTATTTGAGGTATCATTCATGTCCATAGAACAATGGTGGAGGATGATTTATGCACTGAACATTAACATTTACGGTTAGGGTGTGTGCAGATCTCTAACCGTAAGTATGAGCAATAATATAGATGCTTTGCTAAGCAGTAAGCACTATTAATAATTACAAGGTGGCTGATGAAAACGAAGTGCTTATTTTATTTCACATATAGTCACTCATTCTTTTAGTGCATTTATCTAAACCAAATGAAGCAATACTTGGAATACAAGAAAACAGGGCCTTCATAAAAGCTGCTCTGGTCAGCAACTACAGCTTCCAGCTGGGCTCAACACCACTGGCCAGTTTACACAAGGATTCAGACACACAGAAATGCTTAGCACCATAAAATGAGCCCAAATAAATCAACAGAAGAGCAACCAGCTCCTTTATTAGTCTATGCTTATCAAGCCTACATTATCCTGTAAATCAGGACTTCTCGATGTATGATTCAAGAGATTTAGGATTGAAAATTAGTACACTACTGCGATTCATTTTTTACAGAAACACAGAAACTTTCATTTCTGTTTTCATTGAGCTGAAAACTGAAGCCAAATTAAAGTTTAATCAAATAATCAATTCAAATTTAATCATCATTAACACTCAAATAAAAGCTGCCTTCAAACGATATTTATTGTTTGAATTTTGTGATGAAAACGCAAGAATTTGAAAGCTGAGTTTGTTTCATATCAAAAGTAACAAAACACAAAGTATTTTTACCCTCTACTGCGATTATTTGATGGCAAACATGCTACAAATAATGCAAAGTGAAGTTTTGTTCCCTCATCAACTGAAAACAGCATAAGCCACCTTTCCACCAAAATTATCCAGAACAATTTGTCACCGGAACTTTTTCCAGACCTGTTGCTTTCTGCGTTTCGCGGTCTGAAGTACTGTGAAGATAAGGCAAATTAGTCCGGTGACGTAGGACTGCACGCACCGCAACAGATATTTAACCAATCAAAATGTGGCATGAACTCAACCAATCATTATGTTCAGCGCCCAAGTCCCATCCTCAAAAGTTCCTGAACTTTGAAAAAGTACTACCTCGCAAGCAGGCACTTTCTGAGGGGGAAGTTATCACCCGGACCTTCATTGAGACCCTGGTTCCTGCGGTCGAAACACACAGAGTACCACCCCAAAGTTCCTGGGGAAACATGGCTATTGACTAAAAGACAGATTTGGGGATTTAAGAATCTATTTAAGAATCGGTTCATCAGAAGTATGATTAAAATCAAGAAATCGATATTGTCAACAAAACCCTAGAAACAGCTGATATGTACCTGTTGTAGCTTATCCACGCTGTGTGCACAAAATAGTTACTAGTCATGTTTCCATCCACCAATTTTAAGTGCATTTTGGGATATCGCATAAAAACAACGCTGAATGGAAACGCCAAGATGCACATAAAAAAATGTAGGCTATGTGCTCCATTTGAGTCGGATGCATTTTTTTTCCAATAAGAAAACATGTGCATAAACTACAATGAAAACACATTTACCGAATAAATTCACATCAAAAAAGTCATGTGACTTTGTGCGAGAGGACGGCATAACTGGATTAACCAGTGGACCAATCTTGTTGCAAAGCATCTGAAATGCTGTTTTGGTATTTCTGAAATGACCAATTCAAATAATCTAAATAATTTAAAAAATGCCCGGACAAAGTCTGTCGTCAAAGTGATATTCCCATTTTGCGCATAAGTTAAATTCCCAACTTTGGATGTAAACATAGCTATTGACACAGTCAAAATGGCCATTTCAGAAGCACTAACAAAGACTTCAGATGCACAAAGACGGTGCACTCATATTATGGGAGAAAGTGTGCAAAGCGCAATGTAGCAGAACAAGTCCCGCCTTCCAAATAAGCCCATAAGCCCATCGCCAATTGGTAAAGTCATTGCGTCACTGCAGATGCCGTTAGAAGCTCTAGTTGTGATAGAAACACTCAGTGTTCTGAGACGCGTGCATATGACTGCACATGCGCATTGGCTGGTCCAGCCTGAAAAACGCAGTTTTTTGAGATGTCTTATCGATCAAAAGTTCAAGATCAAATATGGTGTACCACAAGGCTCAGTCCTAGAACCGTTGCTGTTCACTCTGTACATGCTACCCTTAGGAGATATCATTAGGAAGCTTGGCATTAGTTTTCACTGTTATGCTGATGATACTCAGCTCTATATTTCTTCACGCCCTGACGAAACTTCCCAATTCACAAAATTAACGGAATGCATAGCAGATATAAAAAAACTGGATGAGCAATTTCCAACTACTTAATTCTGAAAAAATAGAGATTCTAATTATTGGACAAAAAACTTCCTCACGTAATAACCTAGAATACTGTTTAACACTTGATGGCTGCTCTGTCAAGACCTCGTCATCGGTTAGGAACCTGGGTGTGCTCTTTGATACCAATCTTTCATTTGAAAGTCACGTGTCTCGTATCTGTAAAACCAAATTTTTTCATCTAAAAAATATATCTAAATTACGTCATATGCTCTCAATGAAAAATGCAGAACAATTAGTTCATGCGTTTATGACATCAAGGCTAGATTACGGGTAATGCTATAATGGGTGGTAGCCCTGCACGCTTAATAAACAAACTACAGCTGGTCCAAACGCAGCCGCTAGAGATCTTACCAAAACCAGGAAGTATGACCATATTAGCCCAGTTCTGACAACACTGCATTGGCTCCCTATTAAACATCGTATACATTTTAAAATATTGCTGATTACTTACAAAGCATTTTGGCTATGCAGACACGACAAAAAATTCTGTATTATACATTTTTCACCCAGATAAGTAGTTTGTTGAGGGTTGATTTGTGAAGAAGGACTACACACCTGCGCACATATATATTCAAACACCTATTGACTGAACATGTGATGCGGATGTGCGTGCCATCTGCGTTTTTACGGGTTTGCATTTTTGAGGTTTTGTGCAGAGATAACGGATAATCGTTTGCACCTAAGAATCTATTTCAGGGAGTGCGTTCTCGAGACACCAGGCACTGTTTTATGCGGATGGGCGGCCGGAGCGCGTTAAGGGTTTTTCTGTTAAAACAGTGTCGTATTAGAGGCCCCTAAGTTAATAACTAATGATCTTCGCAACGGAAGTGAATCAATCAAACTAACTTTAGCTGGACAATAACTGTATACTATAGCTGTGGTAAAGCCTAAACAATCTGTTACGGTAATTTATATTATCACTGTAAAGCTGCTTTGAAACAATCCTGTTAAAAGTGCTTTATAAATGAAGGTGACTTGACTTGACTTGATTATTATTAATTAATGATTAAATTAAACAGTTGTCAGACTTCATTGGTGATTTCAAATATGACATTTAATCGTAAGCCTGGTGAACAGCTTTGGAGAATTTGATGCGTCCCCATTCAAAGAGATAGGAGCTGTACAAGCATGACTAAAATAGCTGCCCAAGAGGTGTTTCAAAGATGGCCGCCGAGTGAATGACTTGCCATAACGGGACTTTAGAGCTCATTAAATGTCACCGTTTCAATTATTTGGTCCTTGGACACCTGGGAATGAGTTTAAAGACTGAATAGCAACCGTCCGAGACTGCTATTAAAGTACAGTAAATTATAACAAGATACTGAACCTTGAGATGTCCAACCTTAAACTTGAACTCCAGAAGGTGTACAATGAAACTCGCCTCTAGCATGAACTTCAGTTTTACCATGTCACGTCACATGCCAGGTTACAACAAAGAAGCAATTCTGAAGGTGCATGCTAGAGGGCACAACATATCCTCACAGGGAGACATACAGAGGGTGTTACCAGGAATTTGGGGATAGTAACTAAATCTTTTGGGGAAATTGCAGCTTACAAAAACAAACCCGAAACTTTGAGGTCTAGGCTATATCGGTGCACTTCGATAAAAAGCTTTAAAAAGAAAGAATACTTATTAAAAGACAAGTCCAGACTAAGGATACTTTTTAACATGAAGCTGAGATATCAAAGTAATTTTTGTGTCTGCGTAAAGCATGAAAGATGATACATTCCTCTTCCACAAGTTGACATGTAAGGTGTGAGGTACTTTTAGAGCTGATGAGTCAAAATAGGAGGAAAAAGGTATAGTAACAGGTTTGACCAGTCTTACATTCTCTCTCACACACACACACGTCACACACACAGGCTAGGCCCTAATGCGTAGTAATTTTAGAGGAAAAGCTATTTTAATTGTTGAACACTTGGGCCATTATCAATATTATACACCACCTAATGTTCACAGTCACTTTTAATAAAAATAAAATGAACTATCATTTCAAAAACTTTTCTTTTAATATTAATAGAAATATATTAATACAAATTTCTAAATATCGGTTTCCAGAGAAGGGCAAGCAAAAATCTATATAGATCACTATTTTATGTGATGCAATTAGTATGATGCATATTATTTATCCATTGTTTTTGTATTATTAACATGGCACTATAATAGAGGATGAGGGCAATTTATCACCAATTTAATACTAAAGAAGTGGTTAAAGTTTGACCTGCATTATGAGTTACTCTGGCGAGAGCTTTACAGCTTTGGAAACTAGTAAAACAAGGAACATGCAAATAGTTCCCTTTGGGGTCTAAAGCTCTGGAAAGAAGTATGTCAGGTATCAGATGACACTTCCAGCACTCGTGTGAGAGTGCATAGAGGAGGTAATCTCATGCTAAAACCCTGCGATGTAACAAGATTAAATCAAACAGTAAAGTGCTCAGAGAATGAAGAGAGTAACACATGGAAGAAGATCATGCCTAGAAAGCAAATTTTGGAGAACCTTACTGACTGGCTGTAAAAACTTGCTCGCTGGTCAGTCATGGATCATCAAAAAGAGTTACAGCTTATAACCGTGTCTTTATGGCCACACGACAAGAGGGTGGTGGAAAATGTTATGCCACATATGGTGCAGAACAAATTGGAGAAACCTAACGTTACTGTCAAACATCTTGTTTAATGCATCCGACCCCAGACCAAACCAGCGGTGTTATTTATTCACTACCTGGATATAAAGGTCGTACAAAATTGTCAACCAAAACACTATCTAGTCCATGAATAAATAAATATCACATGATATGTATTTATTACTTTCACTGATGTAAATGTGGAGCATGACCCATGCATGAATGGAATGTTACAGAGGTTCGCAAAGAGTCTGCGCGCGCACTAGTTTATGACAGCTTCTGCTCGTGCTGGACTTTCTCTATGGGTTTTTGAAACCCACAATAAAAAGACGTACAGTTCTCACCGCTCTGACATATGACTCGATTCTAAATTAAGCAGACCATGCTAACTCTTAGAAATGTTTCAACAGTCATCTGTAAACAAACGCTGAGTACTAGTCAGTAAGCAGTTTTTAACCAAAGGTAAAAGTGGGCGGTACCACAATTCTGTAAACCAATAGGTGCACCACAATATACTGAGAATATTAAAGAAGGAAATGAAAAGGGTGTCATTACTGAAGATTAAGAAGCGTTACTTCACGTGTTCGGGCTTATCAGCAGAATGAGGCGTTGTCGCTTGCTGAATAATTTTGCTGTTAGGCAGATGTCTTCAAATACTACCATGCAAACTCTGTCAAACGGCTATTCACATGAGTCCCATTAAACTTCATCATCTACTACACCACCTGCATTTCAGTAAGGTGCTGAACGGTTAAATATGTTTAGAGAGAGAGAGAGAGAGAGAGAGAGAGGTTGAACTTGGCATACGTGACAGGCTTGACAACTGAAGTGGAGGTTATGAGTTTTTTGGAGAGACCTATTTAACTCATTAGCTTTTAACTCAAATTAAGACTTTTTGAGTTGAAATATATGTGCTTATAACAAGTGCTAATTAGTTTAAAATCACAAACACTGGTTTAAATACATAATTTAAAACCTCATACAGAACCGCCAACCTACTGTACATTGAACAACAACAACAACAACAACAACAACAACATGCATATCTCACTTTCACGCACCGTTTTGTAGCAAATAAGAGTTCTAGATACACACAAACCTATGTATTCACCGGCTATCATATAAGGTACACACTCACCGATCACCTCCTGCAGCTCATAGTCATCCTTGTTGATGGACCAGGGTTGGGAGCTCAGGTCCTCCGACATGTCTCAGGATTGCGCACCTTTATTTAGATCCTGATGAATCCAAGCACTGGTGTTGGGTGCTTGCAGAAAACAACGTGTAAATGTTACTGTAATCCGCAAAGCAGTAGCATTCCAGCTCCTCTCCACGATTATCTTCAATAGCCTTTCTATCATTCCCAAACTTTGCCACCAGCGCCAAAAGCCCCGCCCACCACATTCCTACACACTGACGGGCTCCATAGACGGCCATTTTGGGTGTGTAATAATCACCCTCATCATCTATTATCTCCCTTAAAAGACTTACCATTGTACTGTACATGTACATTACGGCAAAATATCACAGTTACTAGCTAATATTACTTCAAAAATTTGTGCCATTTAGTATTATGATTTTCCAGTATTAACAACAAATGTATAACTATCATTTATTTGGTGGAAACTAAAGTTATTATCATTGCACATATTGAAAAAGCTAAGCAAGAAGAATAATCAAGAATTATATACAATAATAGTTCATACAATAATAGAACACTAGTCCTTTAGCCCTACGCAAAATTAAACTAAACTTAAACGCCAGTACAGTACTGCTAGGAGCATAACCTCCAAAACCTAGATCAGCACTTTCACCCAAGGTCAATTATTGCAATAATTGGTGAAAAATCATCCTTAGCTCTCAAATAGTAATAAAATGCATTGTAGCCTCTTTTTTTAACAGTTAATTATGCCGCCATCTCGTGGAATAAAAGGGACACGTGCCATTCCTCAAAAAGAAGGCTATCCATTTGAAAAGGTAGAAGAGTTCGGAAATAATTAATAATTTAGTAATTTATTTTAATTATAGCTTGATTATTTAGTGATAAGAACATGAACAGAATGCCTAACATAATGGAAATAAAGCGCTAAATGTAGGCATTGCTGAGTGTGTCAAAGACAATCTAGATATATTTCAAATAAATTATTGGTTTATATTAATTTCGGTAAATTCATTTTAGAATGTTGGACGGTATTTTATAAAGTGAGACAAACCAACTAATTCAACAACACACAGAACCTGGCTAATCCTTGTCACTTCCTGGAGGATGATGTCATTAAGCAACTGACTTTAATTAAAGTGATATTGCAAAAGACTAGAATGGAAAGTGAAATTGAGAACACAGGAAAATCCTATAAAATGAGGATCAATTACGACAAAATTCCCAAGAATATTTTAATACATTTTATGTTATAAGTGCACCCGGGGGCAACATAGCAAAAACAACAAAAAACTATTCTGAATTTTATTATGATATATAAAAAATGAGACATGTCCTTCCTCTAACATACTCACTCACGGAACACATTTCAGAAAGTTCCTGTCATGAAATCTGCAAGGTGTGCTGCAGAGGTCACTACTGTTTGTTGGATTTTCAAATCCGCTTCAGAAGAATGTATTTCTCGCTGCTTCGTAGAAATAGGTTCCACTAACAGGAAGTGCGGTAAATGTGGCCAACTTGATCTATATACAGACGTACATGACTCTGTACACACATAAATGACCTTCTATCTAAAATATGATTAAGCTTTTTTAAGCTATTAATGCAAATAATATGCAGAGCAGTCATTTATATATATATATATATATATATATATATATATATATATATATATATATATATATAAATTGTATGTACAATGCTGTCATGATGTATGTCTAAACGGTGAGCACAGGAGATAAAAGATGTGTTGTTTTAATATAAAAATCAATTAAAAATTACCTGTATAGCTTATAAGTTGTGACAAGCAACACTACAAACAAATACAAACCCAGTTTCATAAATTGTTAAAACATAGAAAAAAGAGGAAACAAATCTTTTGAAATTAATTCTATGCACACACACACAAAAAAAAAGATTTAAAAAATAATTGAATCAATAGTCATAAAGTCTGATCTAACTGATCAAAAGCCATTATCTTTTCTGTGCAGATGAACATGTCGTCAGAGGAAGACAGGTATTCAAGAAGTAAAAACAAGGTTAACCGACCGTGACTCCGTACTCAAGATAAAGACTGTGACAGTCTGTGAAATGCCGAGTAATAATGTTCATGGCAAACCGCAGAACAAGCATAATATACACAAATATATTTCACATTAACATTTATAATACAAAACACTGCCAGTATGAAAGACAGATTAACAACAGAGCAAAAAAGTGTTCATGTTCTTGTGTGCCCATAGTACTAAATACAGTGTTAAAAATGAAGGTTCTTAAATGACTTTGATGGTTCAATGAAGAACCTTTAACATCCACGGAACCTTTCCATTCCACAAAAGGTTATTTAGATTATTAAAATGTTCTTCACACTAAGATGTTTCTTTTAAGAACTGTTGACTGAAAGTATCTTTGAGGAACCCAACATGGCTCTTCTATGGCATCGCTGTGAAAACTCCCTTTTGGTACCTTTATTTGTAAGAGTGTACCATCACTGCAAGAGGCTTCAGTAAAAGTTTAGTGATAGCAAACCGGGAATAAATTGAAATAAAAGCTGGATGATTATGCTCATTCAGATTTCACATACAACAACACTTAACATGAACAAAAAACAAAAGAAAAACTTCTGCACATTACAAACAAGACAAGAAAAAAAAACTAAAGATGAACCATTTTTGGGATTTGCTTTGGAAAGCTGAGCAACCTTTTGATAAGGGCTGATGTAAATACCATAAAAAGTGTCTTTCTTGAAATGTTCATAAGCTGGACTCACTACTGAGTCTGAGAAACTCTCCAAGCGAGCAAAAATCACAGACGGTATTTTCCCTCCATCCTCCATAGAGAACAGTGTGCTTTACCAAGTGATGACTGGTATAGTAAACCTTTACTGGTTTCTACTGAAAAGTTCAGGGGAGTGAGAGCGCCTTGCCCAGTCGGGTCCAGAACCAAACCTGTGTGCAGGGTCTGGTGTAATCACAGATGGTCAGAAAACGGAGAATGCTGGGAAAAGGCTTCTTCATTGTTTTGTAGACAACAGGGATTAGGCGTTTAGAGCGAGCTCCTACAGAAGAGACAAAACGAAAAGAATATTTCTATGCTGCGTTTATAGCTGGATTATCCTTCAGTTTTCATGACGTGAAATGCATACTTCAACACAGCTTACTTAATATATCATATAAAGAGATGAAAAAATATATAGTACAACTGCAGAATTCAATGGTTAAAATATAGCTGCAAGCAGCGATGACGGGCTCAATCACCACGTGTTGGCTCTAGAAAAAAAAGGTGGGCACATGCTTTTATGTGGGTCAATATAGGAGGACTATATCAAAAGCCTGTTGCAAGTGACACACTTTCTGTTTTTTCACTTTCCAGGTGGCGATATGACCGTTACTCACAATAGTCATGTTCATGTGATCAGCCTCCATGACCAAACATTCAGCTCAAGTTTGATCAAAATCACTTAATGCACACATGAAATAGACACTTCCTGTTTTACTTTTTTCACCACGGATTTATATCCTAGCCATGGCAAAACCAATAAGAAGCCATATAAAGGTATGTATACTATATAGAAGCCATATAAAGCATTTTATACTATATAGAAATTAAATCTTAAAATGTAAACTGTGATCGGCTAGCTCTAATCTGCTAAATGCAACTATCAAGGTGCGGCCATTTTTTTCGTTGCTCCGCAAAATGTTGTGGGCAAAGTCCAGTCATTTCAATAGGAATCAGTGCGATCTGGAGTTTTGTGTGAAGGTGTAAAGTTCCCCATGCAGATTTCATTCATTTTAAAGCTGGTTACACAAATTTGCCGTGCTGATCAACAGAAAGCTGCTTGGTTTGAAACTGACTTCTGTGTGAGCTGTGCTTTATACATCACTACATTATTGAGATTTTTTTGCATATACATTTTTCTGAAATTTCACTAATGTGACCGCAGCTTTAGGCATTAAGATATTATAATTAATAACATCATGATTTTCTGTGCAGGTGCTTTGAAATAATAGGTGCGTCCAAATTTGCGTACTTATGCACTATTCTATGACGTTTAGTGGTATAAACAGTGCCAGTAGTGTGTTCACACTGAATGTTACAAATAGAAAAAGTACACTTTAAACACCCGGATGATGCACTAAATTTACTGAAAAAACAAAGTGTGGAATGTTGGACACTTCATGCACTCAACTGTCACAGCTTTAATTATGTGGCAGACTGGGAGGGACTATCAGACTCCAATGTTGAATGACAAAATATCCTTTTAAAATTCATACTCTACACGGATGAGTACATAGTGTATAAGTGCATAGTCCTTTGGGACACAGCTAATGTGTGAATTTGTGAAAAGTCCAATAGAAATAGAATTGACTTGACAATAAAAATAATATTTGCAATTTAGCAACATCAATGTCTCGGCATTATGCAGTTCAAATTTGATGACAATCACATGAATCCTATTTAAAAGTTCACTGCATGCACTGCATTCACAAAATCATTAACTACTAGTGATTTGGCTCAATGAGAACTATAAATGTACAGAGTATCATATGCATATGTGCATGTATGTATGACTTATGCAGCAAGTTTATGTACCCTGTAAAAAAGGGTGCTGAGAGTCTGCCACCATGCATAATGGTCGACAACTCTGATTTATGTTTCAAATTTTAGATTTTAAGCATGTTAAGTGCCTCAAAAAGCCCTTTGGCCCTAATAAGCTCACTTACGGAAGTAATTAAAACAGTAATGCAACTCAAATAAATATTAAAGATATTATACCTGGGCAAAGGCTGAGTGCAAACTTAGTCTGAAAGTCACAGGCATCACTATCCAGATAGTCATCGGAAATGACCACCACCATCCTCTTACACCTATGGGACAATTTTTTTTATTACAAACATTACAATTGATTACAAACATGTAAAGTAGATATTAAACAATTCATCAAGAATTTACAAATCTATGAAATAATATTAACTAGGCATGCTCCGATATTAAAATTCCAGCCAATACTGATACGCTGATTTTGGAATTTATGTTATGGCTGATAAACAATAAATCACTGATATGATATCATATACAATTTAGTTAAAACAAATGAAAAATAAACAACGAAAGTCATCACGACTGTACGATATAAAGAATTGATATTCAGTTTTAGAAATATTACAGCTAAATATTACAATTAAAAGTTTTGTTAAATAATTATTTATTTGTGTGTGTGTGTTGAGCATTGGATGAAAAATAACCCTAAACGGACCTTTTTTCTATGAGCTCACTGGCGATGGTCCACACACACGTGCCAGGAAGGACGTCTCGGTCAAATACACACAGCTTCAGGTTGTATTCAGTCTGTTCCAACTGTTTGATCATCTCATGGACAAACTGGAAGTCATTCTGACAATAGCAGATGAAGGCATCAAAGGTCTCCGGTGTTAGTCCTGTTGACAATGCAGACAATGATTAGTTTGGTAAACTGATAAACAACTAACTCCACAGTGCATTCAGACTGAACAAGGAAAAAACTCACCTTGTGGATCATCATACAGTGTGATTCCTTCTCGCTCCTTTGTGCGAGGCCCGCAGCTGTCCACCACTGGAACCTGGACGGGCTTCCTCAGTTGTCTTTCCATATACTTCCTGCAGTCATCATCTGTGCAGAAACACCAACAAGATACAATAACACTTAGTTGGAGACATGCCATTGCATGTTTAAAATGGTAGTCATGATTAGTCATTCTTTTCTCAATCATGGTCTTTGAGCATATGTGTTCAAAAGATGCCATGTAATATTGTCGGTTTCCATAATAACAGAAATATAAGCTGAAAGAAGAAAGTCGTATTTACGTAGGATCTTTGAGGGTTAGTAAAATTATGGGAAACATTTTATTTTTGGGTGAACTAACCCTTTTATTAAGTAGACAAGAATTACAAGTGACCTGTCTTCTCCATTTTTTTTCTACTTATGGGTTGATACTGCATATAAATACTGAATATAAAATAATAACAACAATAGTAATATTAATAATATATTTACTAAATAAAGAAATTAATTTAGTTTTAATTATTTAAAATATTAGTAGCAAACATTTTAATTACTGACATATTAGTAGCAACAGTAATAATAGTAAAAAATGTTGTATTATATATTATTACAACAAGCTATATCACATAAAGTATATATTATAATATAAATAAAATATGGATGACAAACCTATAATCTCTTTGAGATCTGATATAACATCTTTCCTTTCCGCTTTTTCTAAAATCGACAGTAAATTTGCTACTGTGGCCTCTGGACGAGTTTCCCACTCCGTTAAAACCTTTTCAAAGGGATAGTCTCTTTTCTCGAAATTTTTGATCTCCAGGTAGGTAAAGTCCATCATTTCGGCGACTGTCCTCCAGTCTGCTGCCACTGTGTTTTGAGGATTCAAATACAGTCCCAGTTTCTTTCGGAAACTGCAGTTTAAAGCTGTTACTGGAATCTCCTCATGGTTTATACTTAACTTTGATTCCATTTTTACGGGCAAAATATCACAGTTATCCTCCGAGATTGTTAATATCCTCGTTTAACTACAGAAGAGAACGTGATTTAAAAGTTAAATATATTAAGGTGTCATTTACTGAAGATACCGATAAACTTAAGGAAATCAAAAATTACGAAGATATGCTACGCAGTACAGTACACTGAATAACATGTTGTTTTACATACAAGTGAGGATTGAGGAAATGCTCGCTAAACTAGAAAACGTCAGAGAAATGACGAAATAAGCGTACAGCCAATGGACTCATGAGCGTGCGCAGTGTACGGAAAAAGGGAGGTTCGACTGTTTCAGAATCGGCTGTTATAATCTACTGCGTAATTGAGAGATTTGCAAAAAACTGATCTCAGGTCTGCTTGCAAGAGCAAAGCGCTAAACACCAAATATGGACAATATCCGAAACTTTTACGCTAGAAAGTTATTCAAAAAAAGGCTTCAAATGGTTTCCTTTTTTAAGAGCGTTTTGGTTCAATGTGTTGAATATACGTTGTTTGTCTATGTTTGGAATTCTCTGTTTTCACTAAAACCTCTCTCACTAAAAACACTTTAGTTCAAGCTATGAACGTCGTGAAAAAAGAAATGTTGGCATACTTCTTTAACAAAAAAAAAGAAAAGAGAAGAAGCAAAGCAATTTTGTTTCCAGTGGTTTAACCAACATGCAGGAAGCAATTTTGTTGTCAATAAACCAAACCATAATATAGATATATGTGAAATGAATATTTCATATTTTGTGAAAGTGTATATTTTGTCCACGTCAAATAATGTAGCCCTGAGAAAAGTCTTTGATATTCATACCTCAAAGAAAAGTTATAATAAAAGATGCAGGAAAAGTATTGCAGTACTTTTTACTTAGTACTCTGACTAGTAAACATAACACACAGCTGTCTTACAGCCTTTCCCCTTGCTTTTCAAAACCATACTGAAACAGTTGGCACTTCTCACTTCCTATTTCCGAATAAATGAAGAAAATATTCTGAATGTGCACATTATTCAAATTTTTTCACAGTTTGTCTATAATTTACATCATAAATCAATGGCAAAAGGCAAAACTCCCCCCAAAATGTATTTTTAGGTACTTTTCAATACCCTTGACTAAACCAGGACATTTGCAGAGATTTATGAAAACAACCAAAAATATAATATTGTATCCAATACAATATATATTACAAACACATGAAAATTAGAGCTACAGTTTGTCATAATGTCCTCAGAATGTGAGCAGCAGTTTCTGTATCTGTATATGGAAACAGATTCGGAAAAAGCAATACAAAACCACACCATTTTTTCATTTCCCCTTCCTCATTCCAGTCTGTAACCTGAGCAGATCCCTCACTACTCTGTGTGATGCAGGTCAAGGAAAAGCACCAATCCACTACATCTCATCCTCAGAAACCCTTTTTCTTGGAGAAGTAGAAGTCAATGCCCCTGTCTTTGTGTTGTCTTGGTGTGTAAGATGAGCCCTTCTTCCCTTTTGCTGATGATGGACCAGACTGAAAAAGAAACCAAAAATATATTGTGTTATTTTTTTTATTTTTTTTAATACAAGCTTGCATTTGTCCCTACTAGTCAATAATAATCAGCTGTTAATAATCATACTGATTTGTTGTTGACATGACGGCTCCACTCGGGTGCGATGACGATGGGCGAGGGGTATGTGTCGTTGAGCGAAACCTTGGCGTGTGAGAGCGCCGAGTTGCTGAGGGTCCATGGCGTGTGCACGTCCCCACCTTTAATACCTCCAAGCTCTGGAACCCACTGTCGGACATAATCCCCCTTCACAGATACAACATTTAGTGTCAATTTTGCACAGAAAAATACCTTATTATGCTGCATTAATATCTCGGACACATCAGACGCATGTGTAACTGCCTCTTACTATATTTACACTTACATTCAAAACAGAACCTGTTTAAGTGACAATAAAAAGCATTTAAAAGTGGAAAATTTAATATATAATATATATCAAATAAAATAATAGTCAGTTTAGGCCATAAAGGCAGCTGTTAGTTCATTATTAATGATCATTTTAATCATTTAAACTCCATTTTATTTGCTGATATTAGATAGACTATAATTGTGCACTTTAAATTATATAATTCAATTTATTGTTTTTTTAATTGTTTCCAGGCTTTAAAAATATGATTCACATAAGTTTATGATTCAAAGCAGCTGTTGATTATTCTTTAATGATAATTTTAAACAATGATTTATTTTTGCTGATATTAGATCAAATGTACTTGAGCACTCTTAAACTTGTAATTCAAGATTTATTTTATTTCAATTAAGTTTATTTAGCCTTTTTTATATTGGGTAACACTTTATTTTACAGTGTCCTTGTTACACGTTACATGTAGTTACTATAGTAATAACTATAAATTATGTATAATAACACTGCAGCAAGGACAACTTAAATAAAGTTTAACCTTATTTTGATTTTTTTAAATAGATCATTTAATTCAATTTAAATAATTCCGGAAGGCTGTTAATTGTTACTATTCTGTTAATTTATTAATTACAATTTATGTAGACTAAAAAAATGGTTTGATATTTTTACGTTTCCCTTTCCAATTTTGGTTTTCCTTGAACTTTTTAAAAATGATTTTACTGTTTAAATTATGTTCAATTGTGACAACTTACCCCTATAGTATGTAGAACTTTGTAAAAAAAAAAAAAAAAAAAAGTGCAATTATGTGTACAGTGACCTTTATATTTTTTCCTTGGTAAAAAAAAGACTACTTTTAACAATAAAAGATGTACTAACAAAATATACGAATCAGAATGCAAGTGTTTTTTGGTTTTATGTGCTAATACCGTAAAAGACCTGTAAAAAACTACACCTTACGTTATTGTCATAGTCCAGTCCTTGTTTGATCATATTAAACTTCCTGTTTTCTCGCGGGTCATTTCCTATTCCGGCACTATAGAGCCAGTTACCATAGTTGCTGCAGACGTCATGGTCCACCTGATGACAATGAAAGATAACAGCGCATCAAACGGCAGCAAAGAGCAGGAAGCATCAACACACTCCATCAAATATACTGTAGCAAATGTTTCTCACCAGCAGGTATTCAAACCACTCAGCGCCCAGTCTCCAGTCTAAGCCCAAATCCTTGGTCAGAAAGCTGGCCACATTTTGACGTCCTCTGTTGGACATGAATCCTGTCAGCGCAAGCTCCCTCATGTTCGCATCTACAAACGGCACCCCAGTTCTCCCATCTGGACAACATGTGAAAAATATCTTGCTATTAATTCACAGAAAATCAATTGAAATGTGTATTCTTCAGTTGATTTACGAAATTAAAGGGACAGTTCACCCAAGAATGAAAATGTTGTCATCGCTTACTCACAATCAAGTTGTTCCAAATCTGTGTGAGTTTCTTTCTTATGTTGAACACAAAAGAAGATCTTTTGAAGAATGTTGGTTATCAAACATTTGACGGTAGCCGTTGACTTCCATAGTAGGAAAACAATACTATGGAAGTCAATGCGTGCCATCAGCTGTTTGATTACCAACATTCTTCAAAATATCTTCTTTTGTGGAAAGAAAGAAACTCATTCAGGTTTGGAACAACTATAGGGTGAGTAAATGATGACAAAATTTGAATACTAGCAGATTCACTGAGGGACACATTACCTTTCCATGCACAGAACCATGTCATATCTGTCTTCCAGGGCACATGCTTGTCTTGCAGACCTTAAGTTCATGAGGGATGAAAAATTATCATATTAATCATTTAAACATTCATTTAATTTGAATATTATATTAGAATGTAATTGAGCACTACAAAGCTTTTATTCAAGTACTGGTGGAACATTTTTCGTACTTTATTTTATTGTTTATGATTGTTATGTGTTGTTTTTTTGGCTTCCTTAGTTAGCTTCATGTCAGTTAAAGTTTCAAATAAATAAAAAAGACAAAACTTGACCATTTTGAGAATTGATCATTTTTGGTCGGTAAGGCAAGAAATTAAATCAGCATACTTTTTCTTCAGCAAGAATGCATTAAATTGAGCAAAAGTAGTAAACCATTTATAATGTTAAAATATATATATTTTTTCTATTCATCAAAGAATCCTGGATAAAAGTTATCACAGCTTTCACAAAAGTGTTAAGCAGCACAACTGTTTTCAACATTGATGATAATTAGAAATATGTATTGATTGAGCAGCAAATCAGCATATTAGAATGATTTTTTTCAAGTAAATTCAATTCAATTCAATTATGCTGAAAATTCAGCTTTGCCATCATAGGAATAAATTACATTTTAAAGTTAAACAAGAAAACAGCTATTTTAAAGTCCCCTCATAGTCAATAATTTTATCCCTTAAACATATTTAAAGTTTTTGATGTGAAAAAACTTCTTTATGCCTTAAAATAGATTGAATATAACTCTACATCCTTGATTCATTTAGTATATGCGGATTCATGGACATGCAAATTAGCCCCGCCTCCACTCAATCACACGAGCTAAGAGATCCACTAGACTCTAGATCAACTTTACTCGAGTTACTGTAGTAAACGCTGCACAATGGTATCGCTCTATACAACCAACGTCGGACACATAACAGTAGGGCTGGGAATCGTAAGAAATTTTCTGGTTCCGGTTCCGATTCAATAAAAATAATTAATTAAAAAATAGTAGTAAGGAAAAATTGTACATTACTCAACTCAAACAATCCTTTTTGTGTTTACTTCTTATACTTGTCAAATGAGTTTAACAGACTGGTAATGTCAACAAATTCAACATTATTTAGCAATTTTTGCATTCTCTGGGAGAATTTGGGACCTCTTATTGTATCTCCAGCACTGGAGAATACTCTCTCAGAAGGGGTAGAATATGCTTGAACACACATGTAAGATCCAGACAGGTGAAACAGAATATGCAGCTTTAACAGTCACGTCTTTATGAACGTTTTTCATATATGTAATCGATACACTCGTTAAGCGACTTTCAAAAGGTGATTTACTCTGTTTTGGTTGCTATAGTGTTTTTACTGTGTTTTTTATTAAATAAATGCAGCCTTGGTGAGCATAATAAACTTATTTCAAAAACATTAAAAAATCTTAAACAAAACAAATCCAAACTTACCATTCATATGAAATATTCTGTCTCCATATTTTAAACCCACAAACTTGAAGTAATCTCTCCACAGAAGTTCAAATATCACCCTGGTGAAGACAAATTTAGTATCCTTACACATAAAACCCAGAAATGAGTTAATCTTCTTTGAAAACACATTCCAGTTACTCACCAGTATGTGCTTTGATTGGCGGTTCGTTCGGCCTCATACTTCTTTATCTGGTCATAGATGTACCTGGGTGATATGCAGCCCAGCGCAAGCCTGAAGTAAAGTGAAGGAGGGTCAGCATTAGTCTGTGCTTTGCTTATGCATTATGAAAACATCATTTCCAAGGCTCACCAAGGAGAAAACTTTGTAGAATAGTCCACTCCGATCATGCCATTCCGAGTCTCCTTATAAGACGCAACGGCATTCTGTGATAAAACAAGAACATGAAATAACCCTCTTTCACTGATGAAGTTATTTTTTTAGGAAAAAGGAAGAGCAGGCCTCACTGTATCCCAGAAGTAATGTTTCAGTCTAGCAAGAGCCTTGGTCTCTCCACCGCGACATGGGAAGGCCGAGCGGCTGTCCATCACTGGCTCTGAAACCACAGATATGAAATATATCATGGCTATTCTTTGTGTTTTATGCTCCAAATATCCTTCTGAGGATTATTCAGTCATCTGAGAGGAAATCAGAGCACAATTCATGTAAAACTGCAATATTAAGAAAGAGGAAATATGATTCAGCCTTTTCACCGTCCTACTGACTGTTATGTTTTGTATCTAGAAATATTGGTGCAGTTTACTCTAAATATGTGATTTAACCTGTTAAATGTCAGTAGCTACGTTTACATAAAATCATTCCGATAGATGAATCCGAATATATAGTGTTTATATGAAGGATAAATAAATTGATCAGGTTGATGTGTGCGTTACCAGGTTTACACATATTCCAGTACAGTTACTGTATGTAAATCAAGGTACCTGTTTGTCCCAGGCCCTCAAATGTAGGTATAGGACCCTCTTCCAGTCCAAGGGGAAGAGATTTAACCTGTTCCGGGGTGGAAAGGACCGGTCGCACTCTGCCCTGTCCTTCAACCACTTTTCTGAACTGGGTGTAAACATCAGGTAACCTTTCAAAGACAGCGGAAATGAAGTCACACGTTTAAATTGCTGACCTCACATGCACTAACACCGACACTGTAATTAGTAATCAGGTCTTAGAAAAAGGAAGTAACAGTAACAGTGGAATTAAAATAGCTTCTAGTACTTTTCTGTAAAGTTTCCGAGGAAAGTTAACTTGTTTTACAAAGCTTAGCTAGGATGAAGTTGCTAAATGAGGCGTTTAAGTGGCAAACATGAATGGACTAAAGTAACTGGTAAAACAATAATTTGATTTGATTTTTTATTATATGTCAGCACAATGTCGAATTATATGGCACCCCTGGTAAATATGATCAAAAATGGCTGTAAAAAAAATAAATCTGCATTGTTTATCCTTTGATCTTTCATTCAAAGAATTTGCAAAAATCGAACCTTTCATTGAAGTAAAAGAATTGAAAGTGGGGGAGGAAATCACATTATAAAATAAATGCTTTTCTCCAAAACACGCTGGCCATAATTATTAGCACCCTTTTATTAAATTATTTTTGCAATCTCCTTTTGCCAAGATAACAGCTCTGAGTTTTCTCCTATAATGCCTGATGAGTTAGGAGAACAACTGACAAGAGATCAGAGATCATTCCTCCATACAGAATCTCTCCAGATCCTTCAGATTCACAAGTTCATGTTGGTGCTTTTTCTCTTCAGTTCAGCCCACTCATCAGGTCAGGGAACTGGGACGGTTATGGCAGAAGCTTCATTTAGTGCTCTGATTTTGATGTTTGTTTTGGACCGTTGTCCTGATGGAAGATCCAACCACGGCCCATTATAAGAGTTCTATCAGAGGCATGTCAGGTTTTGATTATTTATCTGTTGGTATTTGCTACAATCCATAATACCATGTATCTTAACAAGATGTCCAGGACCTCCAGCAAAAAAAAAGGCCCAAAAAATATAAGATCCAGCAGTATATTTAACCGTAGGCATTGGGTACTTTTTATCCCTTTTTGCACCAAACACATCCGGTGGGTTTGCTACCAAAAAGCCCTTTTTTTGTTTCATCTGATCATAGAATCCAGTCACTTTTGAAGTTCCAGGCATGTCTGACAACTAAAAATGCTTATTTTTAAGTTTATTTTTGGATGAGCAAGGAGGATTTTTCTTGAAACCCTGCCAAACAACATGTGGTGATGTAGGGGTTGTTTGATATTTGTTTAGGCTTTCTGACTACTGAGACTCAAGTAATCTCTGCAATTCTCCATCTGTGATCCTTGAAGAGTCTTTGGCCACTCAAACTTTCCTCCTCACTGTGCATTAAGGCAATATAGACACACGTCTCTATCTTCCTGGCAGATTCGTAACATCTTTAGTTGATTGGAACTTCTTATTGCCCTGATGGTCAAAATAGGGATTTTCAATTCTTTAGCTATTTTCTTACAGCCACTTTCTATTTTGTGATACTCAACAATCTTGTGATGCACATCAGAACTATATTCTTTGGTTTTACTCATTGTGATTGAGAAATAAGGGAATTTGGCCTTTGTGTTTCGTCATATTTAAACTCCTGTGGAACAAGAAGTCATAGCTAGACGATTTCATGTTCCTAGTCACCTTGGTGTGCTAAAAAAGGTAAATATTAATGGGAATATACTTCAGAGATATTTTACTCGTAAAAAATATCTCTGGGGTGCCAATAAATTGTGGCCAACGTGTTTTAGAGAAAAAATGAGTTTTCAATGAAAGGTTAGAATTTTGCACATTTTTTGAATGAAAGATAAAAAGGATAAACAATGCAGATTTATTTTTTACAGCCATTTTTGATCATATTTACCAGGGGTCCCATTAATTCTGACCACAACTGTATATAAAACACAATATATAATGTTTATATAAAACACAATATTAAATAATGTCTTAAATAAATATTCTTCAAAATTGTATTAAAAAAATTCCTTAAATATATAATTAGAAAATTTGTGATGTGGTGTTTTGAATTCTCAGATAACGTTTTCTTACACACTTTTGAAATCGAGTTCCTGTTTGGAAAAATAGTTGAAAGAAAGAACAGTCTACGGAAGATCTAAATTTTATATTAAGATTTTTTTTAAAGCATAATTTCATTATTTTAATGGCAAAATATTATGTATGGAGGCTCAGACAGTTTACATAATACTAAACAAAATAAAATAAAATGCTGATTCAAAATATAAATAAACACTATAATAGCATATTAAAAACACAAATTTAACACTGCAACACTTGTCCTACCCTCCAATGTGCCTGAATGGCAGATCATCTCGGTGGTAAAGTGTAGAGCCCCAGAAAGTCTGAACTTTGACTTTGTTTTGGCAGCAGATGTCCTTTAGCTTCTTCTCCACAGTCTTTTCCTCTGCCGCCACCTTCAGGCAATAGCAGAAAGATTGTATACTGAAGTATATATACTGAACTTACTGAACAAATACTGAACTTTTTCTGCACTGTAAATGGCCACAAACCCACCTCCTCATGAAACGCCACAGCAGAGACTGAACCCAGCTGCTTAATCAAATCACCTACAACATCCTCCGGCTTTCCTTGCCTGACCAAAAGCGTGCTGCACATGGGCATACAAACATATATTCATCATAAAACATCAGTATGTGGACAGAATGTACATCCTTGAGTGATGGAAAATTCCCACCTGCCCCGTTTCTTCAGTGTTGCTCTCAGGTCTTTCACACTGTCCAGGAGGAAAAGTAAACGGAACGGACCAGTCTTAGGGAAGTTGAAGTGATGGGTGTCCTGGTAATGACGGGGGTCGAAGCAGTAGAGGGGGATGATGTGCTCCGCATTCCTCTGAGCCCAGTGAAACACCTGGATGAATGAAGTAAAACTGGTTTGTCATGTTTTTTAATAGGTCCTACAAAGCTTAACGTGTCAAAGCAAGCAGAGCATTTCATAAAATTTAAACAGTGTAGTTTATAGACCTACAATTTGTTTACTAATTCAAAAGATAAATATATAGATTATTGGGTAGTTTGTCGGTAAGGGTCACAAGGGGCATGGTCACACGCTAGCACTTCTACTGAGGACTAAACTTGCATATAAATATTAATAAATATAAATTATTCTTGAACTGACCAAGGTGTGTAAAGGGAGAAGGTTACATTAAAAACATTAACAAAATTATGATGTTAAATATATACAGTATTTAATGCAATCACATCAGAAGTAACTGTAATTAAATTACAGAAAAATTAGTAATCCCTTTACTTTTTCAAGGGAAAAGTAATTAAATTACAGTAATTGGATTACTTATTAATTAATTCTATGTATTAGAATTTTAAAGATATGTGAGACAATTAATACAAAAATAAGTCTAAATTATAATATATATATATATATCCATTGAGTCATTTTTTATGTATGGAATAATTGAATTATAAGAAAAATAATGCACACCCGATGTGATAATGCGGCCACGCACGCGAAGCAGAATATACATATATAGCGTCATAATATTTAACGTTAAATTATGCATATTTATGCAAGTTTAGTCCACGCCCTAGTTTTGACCACGCCCCTTGTGACGAACCGACAAACTACCCAATGAGCGGCCATATTTCTCCTCAGTTCCTATAAAGTCCATTTATTATTCTTAAGTGTTCCGTTTTGTGTTTAAAAAGTAATATTAGTAAGAGAATCGTTGTGACGTGTTAAATCTCTAGCAGGACGTCATGTCATATCGAGCAGGACAAGTCTATGCACACGGATTTAGGCGCGAGTGTGGTTTGCTCGAGACAAGAGACGATTATATGCTCCTATAGATTACATACAGTCTACACAGTGTGATATTTACCTCGTTATCATGCAGACGCAGGTCGTTTCTCAGCAGACATATGACCGTACGAGAAGCGGACATCCTGGCAATCGGTCTTTAGCAGTGTAAATAAGTCTCGAGCGGTCGTGTTTACGTTGAACATGCAGACCAGCAGCAAAGAAAGAGTGACGAGCACGTTTAGTAACATGCGCGTGAGGAAGTGAGGTTATCAAACATGCAGTCTGAAAGCGCACGTGCTCTCCTTACCATCAATAAACAAAAAGTATTTCAACTCTTAAGCCACACTTGAATGTGAACGCGAATGTCTGCACGATGTAACAAATTATAATACTTATAATAAATGTTTTTCATTGGCTACATATAAAAAAGTTTTTACTGTCTTCAAACTAAAGCATTTTATATGTTTT
Source organism: Siphateles boraxobius (assembly GCF_051911475.1). NCBI lineage: Eukaryota > Metazoa > Chordata > Actinopteri > Cypriniformes > Leuciscidae > Siphateles > Siphateles boraxobius. The sequence continues at coordinate 18,370,092 of NW_027508876.1, forward strand.
CCTTAGACACGTCAGACATATCATCCACTAAAATCATTTTTAGTTAAAAACTAATTTTATTGATATAGCACTTTTTTAAACAAATCAATGCAGTTCAATGTGTTTGAGGCAAGAAAGAAACAATAGCTACAATAAAATAAACAATAAAAAACATATAAAATATATAAAAGCATTGTAAGACATTACAAGAAAGCCAGAATAATTTTTTTTATTAGATTTAAAACTATTAATATTGTCAGCACAAATTCCTCCCTAAGGTTATTCCAGAGGCGAGGAGAACGGCTAAAAACAGCATCACCAAATCTTATAGTTTTACTTTGTGGTATAGTTAAAAGTAAATAATCTGAGAGTCCTTGGTATATTCCTTATAAACAAATGAAAGATTTTTAAAATCAATATGAAAACTTACAGGTAACCAGTGTAATGACTTTAATATAGGTGTAATCTCTTTTTTGGTCTTTATCAGTACTCGAGCAGCTGTATTTTGGATTGATTGTTGTAGTTGATTGTTGTTGTAGTCTTTGGTCGACCAGAAAGGAGGGCATTACAATAGTCAAGTCTGCTAGTTAAATGCATGCATTATTTTTTCTTTTGGTCTTATTATAGTTATTTTCTTCTTTAGATGATAAAATGCTGGTTTGGTAATATTATGTACATGAGCTTTGAAATTAAAATCAAAGACAACTCCTGTGTTTTTTGTTTTGTTTTTTGCCTCTTTGCTAGTTTAATCCCAGTTTATGTAGTTTACTTTAGGGGTCAATTTCTCTCTCTGTGCTTTTGATCCAATAATAAAAATTTCTGTGTTATCTTGGTTGAGCTGTGAGGAATTGTGTGACATCCAGTCATTTATATCTTGGATGCAATTTGCAAGTGCATCAATTTGCCCAATTTGAGAGCATTTGCTAATAAGTAATTGCCAAAATGGCTCGGATTTGAGAAAAGCTCCAGAATCATTTATTTGCAGATGACACTTTTTATATAATTTTATATAAAATGCAATGAAATTTATACATTTACATTCCAGATATGTACTTTAAATATATTTATGTAAAGCGTATTAATGTTATTGTCATATGTACGCTTCATTGTGAAATGTAAAAAAAAAATTAAGCTTTGCATGAAAAATTCTATATAAACCCTATTTGCAGAATAAGTATAATGGTAACACTTATTCTGCAAATAGGGTTTATATAGAATTTTTCATGCAAAGCTTAATTTTTTTTACAATGAAGCGTACAGTTCTCAATAGCATTAATACGCTTTAAATAAATATATTTATTTAAAGTATGATGGTAACACTTTACAATAATGTTCCATTTGTAAACAGTAGTCAACATTCATTACATTGAAAAACACTTATGCTTTATTAATTATAGCTAATGCTGCAACATTTACCAATACATTATTAAAATCAAAAGTTGCATCTATTAATATTAGGCCTATTTAATTAACCTGAGCAAACAGGACCTAACAATTAACAGTTATATTTTTATTAACACACATTAACAAATAATAAATACTGTAACAAATGTATTGCTCATAGACCTTAGGTCAGTCACATGTTTCACATTAGCCATAATGTGGCACAATTTTCAAAACGGAAAAAGGTGATACACTTTGACAAGATGTTATTGTAAATGTTATTGTAAATGAATACAAAAGCAAAACCTGTGGAAAGAACTATATTAGTGAGTAAAATGACAAAATTACCATTATAACCAGTAGATGGCAGCAGAGGACAACTCATTGGCTCACTTAAGAGTTATAGCCATTTTATTGAAAGTGGCCCTGCCTACTTCAAATGTTTTGGCGTCCCGTTGCGAGCGTGAATTATCAATCTAAATTATTTTGACAAACTTTTTGCCATGAGGGTCTCTAGATGATGCATGTCAAGTTTCGAATGAATCGGACAAACGGCCTATGAGCAGTTCGTAAAAGTAGATTCGCGCTTGAACCCCTAATTATATAAACTAACAATATGGCACAGAAATTGGTTGTAGACAATAAATTTATTTATTCAAATGTACAAAATCACTGGTAAATGTTTACAGGCTTTTTCATCAAGGCAGCACAGAATTCTCCATTCTTAGCCCCTCAAAAACCAGTCTGGTCTGGTTCACTCTCAGCTGAGATCACTGAAACCCAGACCTCTCCACAATCATAATATACTGTAACTAAGGTATTTTGAACATAATGAAACATTATAACAGCTCGTTACAGTATCTATTTACAATACAATCATCTTCAATAACAGATCTTCAGCGTCAAAGTGTCTTTGACAGCATCACTGTGTGATACTGAAACTATCTGAAGGACATCAGAAAACACATTCCATCGTTAAATGTTTTAAAAATGACTGACCTCTCAGAATAAGGACATCAGAGAAGGCACTATTTGCAACATTAATTGCTGCTGGTGAATTTCTCGAATTCAAAACATAAACAGTATCATAGTATCAAGTGTTGAAAGTTTAACATTTACATTTGGACAAAATCAAAATACTATGCCATTTAAAACGATGTACATTTTATATTTTTGTTACATTGTATATACTTATATAATGATGACAACAAAAAAAGTTTGCATGTTTGAATCGACAACTCAATACAAATCAAGACAGCGACTGTTTCAGCAACACTGAACAGTTCTGAAGTGTCCAAATTCATAATTCAAGCATATCACTTGCTCTTTGGTTGTATTTGACTGAGCGAACAGTACAAGAATGCTAAATCACCAGCGCTAGTAGTCTTCTCTAAAATATTGCTTTGACACTTTAGGGTAATTTTCATAATACTACAAAAAGTTTGTTATTGTCATTCCAAACGTGAATACAAAAAAAAAAAAAGTATAAAAATATTTGTTGAATCTCAGCTGATTATCCTATGCGCTCTATGCACGAGTCCAAGATTGCAATGAGAATGTATTTACAGTGATTAACTCTGGGTAAAGAGTGCTTTAACTAAAACTTTACATAATATAAAAAAGACGTGTTTATACAGTCTTCATTAGCTGAATAGACATGAAAAAATTTTCTCTGTCTCATAATGTACCACTTTGGTGGTTGTATACGTCTTATTCTGTGTCATTCTCATTTGGTTAGATTCTAACCATCAAACACAGTAATCTTAACAAAAAATTACTCCAACGAGTATTGTACAGTACATCTATCATGATATTTTTCTATGTACTTTCAATGACACTCAGGATTGGACCCAGGGATACACTGGTACAGGAGCCGTAATCAAAATCAACTCTCTTTTATGACCGAATGAATTCTGCTATACGAAAGACCACGTTTAACTCTCGCCACCTTAAGATGTCACTCCAATACATTTGTGCCAAATTCAATATGTGATTTGTTCAGCAACCCCTGTGGTAACGCATCAGAGCGCTTGGGCTGGTTTCATGTGCATCGGGGGATTCGGCAGTAATGCATGTAAACTATGCTATTGTAATCAGGTTTTGTTTATATACCAGTGAAACATTATGAGCCAATCTGTGCCAGTATACTAAGTGTTAGCACTGCATTGTAGCATCCTAGCACAGCTGATTCAATCCCAAGACACAGGCTCTATCCCAAATGGCACCGGGGTCAATGACAAATCAGAGCGTCCATAAAAAGAAAAGGAAAAATCTTTAAAAATGTACATTTTCAGAAAACTATTCTTGTATATTCATGCTGGTTTTACCATTTATAAGGAATTTAATGACTATAAAAATGTAATATGGTGTAACCAATCAAGTGAAAAATAATATATATTCCTCGCACCTTAAATACATAATTATTTGTGATTGTGATTTCAAAATTAACAATTCATATGTGTACAATGAAATATAAATAAATTATTAAATCAGAAACATAATTAAGGTTTTGGAGAGCCACATCACATGACGTTTTGAAACATTAATAATTTGTTAAAATTCAATCAAATAAAGAAATATTATGCCAAACTCCTAATTTGTTTTATTATTTCAATTTTCTTTATTATGATATAAGGGCAGCTGTACTTAGTTAAATATATTTTTGAATAAATTAATGGATCCGGACAAGAGAACCATGTTATGTCATTGACCCACTCTCAGCTCTCACTGTCGATACTTTGTCGCAAGGGATGTTGGGTAATAGTATGCAGCGAACTGTGATGACGCGTTTCCAATTATAAACATCGCAAATCTAGAAGTATTTCATATTTTCATTAAAAATAATAATAATAATAATGGTAATAGACATTTATAACAGTGTGTTATATTACCATGGCAGTAAATTACAAAATATGTTATGAATAAACACTGCTGTGAGGATGATTCTAATACAATGGCTGAGGGAGTGATGGCAATTTTGACATTCTCATTTCTGACCAACAAAAAGAATCTCTTAATATTTTTTCCATCTTTTGGAAAGTCGTGGAAACACCATCTTGGGTTTTTTTTCTTTTTCTTTTGGAGGAAATTGGAATACAGACATTATATTTGCTATCATCCCCCGTTCACCACTAAAGAAGTTTATCCAACTGTTTATACGACGACTTCCGCTTCTGAAAACCCTGGAAATGTGAAAAGAGTCCATTCAGCAAAAGGTCACGAGTGCGTCATTTAGGACAGAGCTATGCACCATTCTGATTAACAATACGGGAAATGCTATTCGTTTTTTCCATCCATAGTAAGTTTCCCTCTTAACGTGATATTTGTCGAGCTGCATTGAGGAGATCTGAAATACACATCCCCTCTTTATGGTCAAGTTTGTTCTTAGTTGGCTGGTTGGTGGGTTTCTCCGGACCCTGGAAGGCAGACTGGTGATTGTTCGCATGATTGTGTGGTTTTCCCTGGGGATTCCAGAGAGATCCGAGATCTGTAGGATCAAAAGCTGCCCTGCACAAAGGGGTGACTGAGAAGCCCCTCGGCAGTGGGCCGCCATTTCTCTTCCACAAAGATCTGCCGCAGGAGGTCCCTGCATGCGTCGGACACTCCCTCAGGCAGGTTTGGCTTGGTCGGCTGGGTTGCGATCTTGAAAATGGCTGCCATTGCTTCATATTCAGCCCATGGGGGTTTCTGAGTTAGCATTTCTACGACCGTGCAGGCAACACTCCTGAGGAGAGAGACGTAAGGGGCCGTTAGCAAACCATAGCTATGTTTTCATTCATGCATTTTTATATGAATCTCAGATCATACCAAATATCTGCTTTGCGTCCGTATCCTTCTCCATTAATGACTTCCGGGCTCATCCAGTAGGGGGTGCCGGTGACCGATTTGATCCCCGTCCCGGACATGCAGATGGTCTGAATGCGCTTGCTAGCCCCAAAATCTCCCAGCTTCACATTTCCAGAGGAGTCCCTCAAAATGTTTGCGCCTGTGAGGAAATGCATGTAGATTGAGTTACATGTTTACATGACCAATGATGACAACTGCATAAAATTATAAGCTGCCTATGGCTGATGGCTTTTGAAGTTTGAGACGCAGCCTTTCTTCCCACGCTTTTAGTCGGAGTGATTTTCCGTTGTTTTAGCTGTGTTGCCTGTGAGATTTGCGCTTGTTTGAGTAATGACTAATTCCCGCCAACCGCAAGGTTTCCACACCCTGGAAGTCTCACTGTATTGTGAACGGAAAATTAAGAAAGAATATGAGAGGAAAGACAGAGACTCCTTCCTTTGCGGCCCACACTCCTTGTGGATATTTCCAATAGAGGATCTTCGGTTTGTTATGGGAATGACAGAGACCGTATTGGTCACATATACAAAAAGTATGTGGCCTTAAAAGTATTTAGACAGACTTAAAATGTCTGAATGTAACTGTACAAGATAAGAGTTGCAAACAAATGTGGCTGGAGAATTACTTGAACGTTTCTGAAACATTTGTTACAATTAATATGAGCATGCTCCACAAATGTTTCATAATCGTTTGTCATTTTGAACACTGCATTATCTATTATCATCACTGTACAATAAAAAAACGGTCAAAATTCTACAGTAAAAACCTATTAACTACTATGTTACCTTACCATATACAGTGAAAAACTATAAATGGTTTAACATTGCATTATATGTAATTTTTTTTGCCAGTAAAAACTGTATCATATATTTTTACTGTTTTTTACTGTAAATGATATGACATGATGTATGAATAAATGTTATACAGTATAAACAGTTTTGTTTCTTCTTATTTTTGCTATATAACTATATTAGAGTGTTTTGTGCTACATTTGTTCTCATATGGCTTTATATTTTACCACATGTATTATGGTGGATATCAGTTAAAAGGATAACTTGATATTTTAGGAAAACTTAATGAAATGTATGTTGTAAAACCTTCAGGCACCATATGTGATACATTTTCACTGCGAATTTTATAACCACAGTTATTGTAAATTTAACAGGATCATTTTAATCTAACCTTTTGTGAAATGTTCAGCTTTGGGACTATTTGTGCCTTCCTTAATAAACTGAGAGATTAAAGAGTGTCCATGTCTAGTAGAAGCAATGCTGGCACTGTCTGGTAAGTACCTCTGATTTAGAGGATGTGTTTGATATCGATGCTTAAAATAAATGCCTAATAGACAGGTTGTTAATTCTGGTTAGAGTTTAGCCCTAAAGTCTGAAGGAATGCAAAACCTTTCCCTTATGCTATTTTTGGCAATACCTAAAGGAAGCACGTACACAAATCTGAGCCAAACCAAAGTTATTCTACTTAACAACAAGAGATGTATTTCAGGTGCTCCGGTGCAAGTGACACTATCCATTAGATTTACATTACAAAGTAACAGCCTACTGTTCTTCGCTGAAGGCGATTTATGATTACTGCGATTTACCTTTGATGTCTCTGTGTACGATCATGTTGCTGTGCAAATAATGGACTCCCTGTAGGATCTGTCGGGTGTATCTGCGGGTGACTTTTTCAGTCAGCGCTCCGTACGCCTTCAGTTGGTCTTTAATAGAGCCCTAGACACACATGGACACACAGATTTATCATACTGTTCAACAGAGTGCTATTAAACAAGAGCAAGGAATCTCGCTTGAATTCAGATACCATATTCAGCGTATAAAGTGTATGCATGCGTTTTATTCTCTAAAAGTAGAAACTGAACTATAAAGACTTTGTATTTTTATTAGGAAACTTAAAAAACAAGCTGTCAGCATATGCTTTGACAAGAAACATAAAAACAGGATTCAAACCTGTTTACTAAAGGATACAGCGAAATGGAAAATGGTTTGACCCATTCCATTTTTCCTGATTGCAAATGTTTTGCTGTATCATTTTTGTTAATACTGTATGCAGGAATTAAAAATAAATTATTAAGTAACAAGTACAAAGTATTAAAATGAGCTGTGTAACTCATATTTTGTTGCTGTTACTTTTATAAACTAAACTATTGTGCTTTTTACTCTAGTGGATGATTTGAAAAATGCACCTCAAAATAACTATATTTATACAGTGTGTATATATACACACACACACCATTGATTATTAATTAAATACATTATATTAAGTAATATTTTGAATTAAGGTTCCATTTATTAACATTTTATAACTGCACTAGTTAACATGAAATAAAAATGGAAAATACTTATAAAGCATTAACTAATTTTAGGTAATGTTAATTTACACATTTACTAATACATTATTAAAATCATTAATGTTTATCTGTTAATATTATTTAATAAACCTCAGCTAAAATGAACCAAAATGAACAGTTGAATTAACATTAGGGCCGGGAAAAGATTAATTGCGATTAATCGCATCCAAAATAAAAGTTTGTGTTTACATAATATATGTGTGTGCACTGTGTATTATCATTTTGTATATATAAATACACACACATGCATGTATACATATAAGAATTTTTTTATTTATATATAAAATATTTATATTTATATATAATATAAATTATAAATAAATATATACAGTATATACATGAAAATATTTCTTAAATATATACATGCATGTGTGTGTATTTATATATATATATACAAAATAATTATATACAGTGCACACACATATATTATGTAAACACAAACTTTTATTTTGGATGCGATTAATCGCGATAAATCTTTCGCCAGCCCTAATTAACATTTAATAATTTTACTACTCTAATACTAAATACTGTAACAAATGACAAATGTGCAAATGCATATGCATGATGCTTTTAATGTAATAAAAAATTAAAGCATTTCATATTTAATCATAAATCACTATTAATAAAATAATATTAACAATAAAAAATATTTAAAAGTACTATCCTGTGTAAAATATAATTTAAAAAAATGTAATACTATACATAATATTTATACAATAAGAAATAACAGTAAAGAGGAAATCAGGCAGAGACGACATTTTATATATATATATATATATATATATATATATACAATATACAATATATATATTTTATATATACAAAACAAGCTGCTTGTCAAATCTCTGGAAAAACAGATCATAGTGCCAAATGTTCCTCACATGTGCCTGTTTCTTTGAAACACTGGCGCAAACAAAGTTCATATTTCCTCAGCTTTCCTGTTTACACCCCTCGCCGAAGAAACAATGTCTCCTCAAGGACAACTTCGTGAAACTCCTGTGACGCAAACTACAATGCCTTCCTAGCAATAATACATTTGCACAGCTCCTTACAAATACTATTATTTTGTATTACGAAGAACCACAATGTCTTTGTCAATTTATTAAAATAAAGCAATGTGTACCGCACACGCAATCCTACTGTAATACACTACTTCAGGCTCTGGTGATCTTCCGATCTATTATTATGCAATACATTTCTCACCTCATGTAACCGTATTCCACATCCTACTCATTCAAAGTCTTTCTCTCTTTCTCCAGTTCCCTTCACCTCTGCTCTTATCAGGAGACAGCAGTGCTGTGCAGAGGCTGGTGGCTTTGGCTCTAAGCAGCGATGCATCTGTCTGCCAGAGACCTTGGGAAACATTCCCCTTTACCAGACAATAAGTGACTAAGACACTCAGTCTGTGCATATTAAAATCGAGCTGACAGATGGGACAGACCACGTCTGACGTTCATTAAAACACCCATTTGCAAAGAAAATGAACTCGTAAAGCTGTGCGGTTGTGCTGACAAAGAACACTGTGGATATGTTCGCGAGCCAGTGACATTTTGGAGTGGGTTTGTCATTATTTGGAAAACGCAGATTCATTCTGAGTTTAACAATGTCATTTTCTTGAAACACAAAAAAGGAGGAATTGAGAATGTGCCTGCTAATAGTGTTGTTGGGTTTACGTTGAAGAGGGAGACAGTACGGTTACTGTCAAGTGTTCTCGACCTAGATGGTGTTGCCTAAAGACGAGCACCACAATCGTGGTCCAAACTTTATGTGCCACGTTGACTCGTACTTGTCTTCGTGCTTGTCTATAGGCCTCCTAAAACAAATGGTAATGCCATGTTGGTAGATTGCACATGTAGAATTTCCTTTTGTTGAAAGCCCAGATAAAAGTAAAAAGCTACTATGTTTAGATCCATGTCCGAGGCAGTTCGACGTCACGAGCACATTTCTTAAAAAAAGAAAAAGAAAAAGAAGAACGTCTACGGAAGACTGTATTCTCGTAATGTTTCGACATTAATCGCGAAAAATTCCGACTCTATTCTCGAAATATTTCGACTTTATTCTTGTAATTTTAGATTATAATTTTTTTTTTTTTTACGTTGCGGTTCTGGGCTTGCGTAAAATACACTGGTCTTGCTGGGTTTTTTTTTAATCACTAAATTAATAGTTCATAAGAGTCATTTATTCATGAACTGGGATACAATGACTGTTTTAAAAGGAACTGGTTTTTAGGATTCATTTGTTTGTGAATCGGAGTATACTGGATGTGCTGCATGTTTTGATTCATTAATAGAACAAGTTCATACGAATCTTTTGTGTGTGAATCGGGCCGCACGAGACATGCTGCATGTTTTAATCAATTAAAAAGACTTTTTGTCATTTGTCCATGAATCGGGCTACAATTTTCAACCGTTTTTCAATAGAAAGACATTCCTTGACATTATTTCATGGTTGTCCATGGGTGGTAACAGTGGATATTATTAACAGCGCTAAGTTTTGTAAATAAAGTGCAATATAAAAAAAGCCCTAATTTACATAGAGTGTTAAAAAGATTCCATTTAGACAGTGCCTGGTTTAACTGTATTGTCAATTGTCAGTGAATAAGATGCTTGTTTTTCTGCTGGAATCTTTCATGCAAAAGTGGCTGTTTGGTGTAAAGATGTAATTGCTTTCTTATTCATACCATGGTATGCATAAAGTCTATATTAACTTTAAAAAATGAATATAACAAACAATAATAGACACTGAGGGGTGCAACTAATGTGTGTTTAGAAGACATTCTAAAAGTAAACATTTCCCAATTCCTCCAATAAATGACATTATTAACAGAGCAAACACAATATGCTCTGTGTGGTTTATACAAACCCCAGGCATGAATTCCACAAAGATGGCCAGTTTTCTCTGCACCGGATCACGCAAGCATCCATAGTACTGAACTATACGCTCGTGACGCAGGTTCTTCAAGAGCTGAATCTCACACTCCAGTGCATTCACTTCCTGTGGAGGGAGACAAAGAGAAAAGAGTTTGGCGTGAAGTTTCGTGCACAATGACAAACAGGAGTGCAACATTCAGGGATTGAAATTAACACCCTCCAACACCCGCCAAATAAGGGTAAAAATTAAACCTTATTCAGAAAATCTCTTCAGTGCATAAATACTGTAAATATCTGAGTCCACTTCATACTAACCTTGCTGGTCTCATGACAGTCAGGGTCAAAAGGCACCTGCTTGGCCGCCAGCTCGCGTCCCGTGTCGACGTCGTAGCAGAGGTAGACCTCTCCGAAAGCGCCCCGACCGAGCAGTTTCCCCTGACGCCAGTTTACCGGAGCCCTTGGGGCTGAGGGTTAGAAGAAACAAACCACGTTAACCTCACCAGCACGCCGCAGACTGTAACGCAAACCAGACGAAATCACACACACACAGACTTGCTGACGACACAGAGTTAAACCGCAACTGTATTTACAACTGGATGCTATAAAGATTTATACTTTCAGATTTATTTGCAACCGTTCCCCTCTCAGGCAATAAACTAGGATTTAAATGAACAGAGAGTAAGACAGTGAGCTATTGGAAGTTGCTGCATGTTATTTAAAAAATATTACACACATGAATATGAATTCTTTAAGGCTGCGTTGAGTGTTTTTTAACACATTGATACAATGTCTTTTTGTTTAATCTCTTTTTATGGCTCTCAACACATTTGCAGCATGATAGCTAGAATGAGCCACATACATAATAGCAAAAATATGTGTCTGCATTTAATATTTGTGCAATTGTTCTCTAAACATGGATCTAATCATAGATAGATGAACCTCATGTCTGAATGCAGTTAAACTACACCCAAGTCTGAGAACAACCCTCGCCAAACAAGATTTAAGCATCTCTCAGATTCATTTCCCACTTATTCTATGACGGACACATTTGCGTCAGCATTTACCATCATCTTAATCAGCTTAGTGTTCCTATAATGATATTTGACATAAAGCTATCTGAATAGTTTATGAAGGATCTGGGGAGGAAAAAGCCGCAGGCAGACAGCAGAGACGAGCATTCATGTTCATACGTCAAATTCAGGCGCCCGTCCTAGATTAATGGAGTTGATTAAACAACCTTTTTGAGGACTGCCAGGTGGTGGGGGTGGGGATTGTTACTCGTTGTGTAGTTTTTGTTTGGATTTTTTAATGATGGGTGTATATAAAGAAGAAAGTGCAAACAGTTTTCCACTGTATTGTTGTCTGCTTTTATTTGTGTCTAAAATAAAAAACGTGAGGGGAAAAAACTGTTAATTTATGCTTTGATCTATTCAATAAAGGCGGCTTATAAGAGTCATTAATTTCCCTATTGGACTACACTAGCCTGCTGTATGCTTTTGATTCAATATAAAGAACCAGCTCATAAAAATAATTTGCTTACAAATCAGACTACACTGCTTGTGCTCTATGTTGTTGATTCCCTAAAAAGTAATCAACAAGAGTTGATTTGAGTCATTTGTAATATCGGAGGCTGCAGTTTTTTAGTACCGCATTTCTAAGACCCTCGTTATTTGGTATGTATAAGCAATTTATACAATTTTGTAGACCTTACTATTCAATTCTGTATTTTATTATTTTTCAGGAATGATTTAGTTGTTTAATTGTATAAATTAAATTGATATATTTTCCTAACCAACCCTAACCCTAAACATACCCGTTGGTAACCCTTTGGAAATATTTACTTCATTTGTTTTGATAAATGAGCCCCTATATTGTGGTTTTAAATTCAGTTTTCTTGGAAAGAGATAATTTTCTGTGCGTGTGCGAGACTTCAATTCATTAGCCACAGCATGGCGCTTCACGTCTGATGTGTGACAAACTTAAAGTTCAGTAAACGGTAAAACAATGGCTCTACAAGCTAGTGTGTTTATTAGTATGTTAATACATGTAATTCATTTGAAATTAAATACCAGTTTACAACATCCAGCAGCACAATGAACTGCACAGCTAAATAATAACTGGAGACTGCTGAGTCTGACACACACAGCCTCGCACATTCAAGAAAAAAATGGCCGCACGTTAAAAATAACTTGGAAAGAATTAATAATTTTCGTGGTTTAGTCTTTGCATCGGTTTGTTTGAAATTTGAATCAGGTCTCTTCTGTTGGAGTAGAATTGTAAAGGTGGCGCTGTCACAAAAAAACTAGGGTCCTAGAAATGCTGTCCTAGCACTGTTTGAAGAGTGTTTGAAGAGCACAATATAGTATTGTTTTATTTACTAAAAAGAACCAGTTCATAAGAGTCATTTGCATGTGAATCGGACTACAATGGTTGTGCTATTGTTGACTCAATAAAAAGAACCAATCCATCAGAATCATTTACTTGTCAATCAGACTACACTGGTCATGTTAGGCCATCCTTAAAAGTGTTCTTGTTTGCCGTAACCCGGCCGACCGTCAAGTTAGGACCAACTGATTTTTTGAATTTTTTTTCCTTTTAGTCCGACAGACTTGCCGGTTGTAAACTTGTGTTAAGACCAACCGATTTTTTTTTTACTCTTCAAACAACTAATAGAAATTCTATAAAATAATATTAATTATATTTTAGTAAGTATTGTGAATATACATTGCTTACTCCTACATACAAACGTAGGCTACGTTCTTTGTTTTAAATAAAAACCCGTGGCGTCATCGTCATCTATGATTATGTTTACACCATTGGTTTACGCATGTCACACTATGGCTTGTACGTTCGCTTCTATTCATTCACTGTTCGCACTTGGTAATGATCTTACTGTCTATGGTAATGATGGCTGCGGCTGCAGTAAATAAAATGTTTGCGGTCACCGTTCAAAGTCATACGGGTTCGGGCACCATAATACATCTAAAAGATGCATTAAAACATCTCGACACCGCTTTAACTTGGCACCAAGTTCTGGAAAAACTGTGCCCAGATCTTTTCCCCTCCCTTCTCCCCTGTCTAAAGGTGACCGTGTCAACTGACCTGAAGGAAACCACTAAAATGTTGTTGGAGGAAACTCAAACTATTGAGGACGTGCTACAATTTGACCCTAAAACAAAATTAAAGTCTTTTCTTTTAAATTGAAATTTCAAAGTGAGCCACCACCACCGTCCTTTTTTTTAACCAAAAATGTGTTTTAGGTGGACAGATCAATAGGATACGACCTATATATACACACAGAACGTGTAGGATGTTGGAAAATAACAATGTCTTTTCTGTTAACCAAATGCTTTTTAATATTCGCTATTACTTCAATTCAAGTGAACAAGCGCACCGTTATTTGTTGCTTAGTGACGTGTGTGTTCAAGTAAGCCAGAGATTGCGCAGATTCTGCGCAATATTCTGTATTTAACATATCATGGGGACTCACGAGTGACGTATTTGCGCTAAATCCGCGCAGATTTGGCTAACACGAACTTCCCCAGCAAAGTAAATAAACATAGAAACACGCCAAATTGGCTAGTAGTGATTTGACAGCGTTACCCGCCAAAGTTCATTTTTACCCTTATTTGGCGGGTGTTGGAGGGTGTTAATTTCAATCCCTGAATGTTGCACTCCTGTTTGTCATTGTGCACGAAACTTCACGCCAATAAATCCACAGAAATATTGCTGACTTGTGCGCGTCTCAAGCGCCCTCTTTACGTTCGTCCTAATGCCTGTTAGTTGTCCGTGGATTTGCCTATATTTGGCAAAAATGGAAACGTCTTTAGACATGGAAAATCGATTTTACAATCGATTCAATGAACACTTATGTCTCAAAAATCGAACAGGATTTTTTCACAAAAGTGACAGCCCTAAAACGTAACCGGTCTCTGATTTGTAGGTTGCATTGACACCTAGCGGTGGATGCACGGTTTAAAGACCCAGTCAGTGACGTCACAATATGCAAAATTGTTTAAATTCATACCTGCGTAATCACCATGACCAAAATTTGACTTTTTTTTTTTTACATTGAATCTTGAAAAAAATATAAAGACCTAGCTACAGACCTTTTTTTTTTTTGCTGTTAACTATTTTTAAGGATGGCCTTAACATAAACATTTAAGGATGTTTATTTTTTACATGCAGCCCACAGGGACAACTTGATAGAAAGATGTTTCTTGCCATTATTTTGTGGTAAAATATGATTTCTTTTGTTGCAGTGCTATAGATTCAGCCACATTACATGGTACAAGGAAAGGGGTGCAGCACTGGATATAAAACACAATAATACACTGAATTCTGATATTTCTAGTCTGGAGGCAAGCGTACAAATGTGTTTAATGGGATTTTCCTTTCTAATTATCTGCATAAATGTCCTCATGTGTACTGTATGTATGCATGTGCTCTTACATTTAGGACTGTTGAGTTGGCAGTTTTTCTCAGTCCAGCTGATGGTGTGCAGATCTCCACTGTACAGCAAAGTGCTTTCCCCATTATAGCTGCGTGTACGGCTGGACGGGACCAGCTGAAACAGCTTCTCTTGAGGCATAAAGCTTCGAGGGAAAGTCCTCCGACCTGTATAGACACATATTTTATAAAATACCCCTTTAGACCTTTTGACCAATAAACTTCCATGACCTTTTGGAGACATTTTTCAGTCATTTGAGATACTGAATTTATAAAAGCATTTTCCATCTATATATACTTAAAATGAACCTAATTCCGCTAATTTCCATGATTTTCCTTCACCTGGAAAGCACACATTAAAAAAGAAAAATGCTTGATATTTACAAGATTCCCACTACCGTATCCATATATAATAGTGTTTGCAATTTTAATTTTCAAATTGCATAAATAACATTCCCCAAAATGGAGTAAATCTTTGCAGAATTCAGATTCCTGTTCAGAATAATCTCATAATGCTTTAAGGCACATGCAATCAACACGGCATGTCCAAACATGTATCTTTATATTCCCTCTCTTCTTCCCTGATTCTCTCTCTTACGCTCTTCTTTTCCTTTGTCTCTCACTTCCTCCATCAACCTTTCCACAATGCAGGAAACTCCTCTCAGTACCGTGTTTTGCAAGTCAGTGTGCCTCATCAGGGGAAACACAAATAAAACACACACACACACACACACACACACACACACACACACACACACACACACACACACACACACACACACACACACAAACACACACGGTCTTAAATATGCTCAGATCTGGGGAAACTCATCATGCTGGCCAAGTTCATGGCCATGTGCACAGCTTTATCTCTTCTAGATCCTGCCTCCAGCACGGCATGTAATATCAGGAATATGCTGTAAAAATCAGAATCAGCATTAACTAGTCTTCTAGTCTCTTCAGCAGGGATGAAAAGGGGTTTTGTGTTTTGGTATTAGCAATCTAACAATTTATAGATATGGGCTGAAAGCACATGTTTGATTCCAAATAGGAGAATCACCAAGAACACGATCCTGCTCTGTGCCATTGTGCAGTCCTCCACGGTAACACGATCCAGAGGGACGGTCCAGGCAATTAGTGAATTGCGACTTGCTTTGGATAAGAAAGCATCCACTAAATGCTAACCAAATAATTAATCTACTAATTAGGCGCTCTGAGAATTGAGAGGCTCCAAATACCAGACTGAAGTTTTTGCTCTTAAAGGAGAACTCCTAATCATTTTTTTGTAAATTTGGAGTGCTGCCATTACAGAGAACAACGACAAAAATCGGAGTTGCCTACACCGTGTTATCATCTTTTTAAAATTTGCACCCTGTTGACTTAAATGGGGCAAGTTTTAAACCTGCTTCTGGCCTCTTAATATCATTGATGTGTCTTTACAAGTGCACAGCCATGTGAGTGATTTTATTCAGAGTGAACACGGTGAATCTGACTGCAGTAGATGTGAAAGATATGAATAAAAGTGATGTTAATTCAGCCAGCTCACATACCTGTATTTACTTCCTGTTTTCGGTCGAAGTCCACAGTACTCGATTGTCGAGTGCATGCGCGCGATCATTGGTGTTCAACATCTGATTCGGATGAACTATCCATTTGAGAACACCACAGCACCGTCATCGGCTGACAGCTGACAGTCTAAGTCTGCACTGTTGCTTAGTTACCAATTATCACGCGCACGCACTCGACAATCGACTACTGTGGACTTCGACCTATACATTTATATATAGGGTGCAAATTTAAAAAAGAGGACAACACGGTGTAGGCAACACCGATTTTTGTCGTTGTTCTCTGTACTGACAGCACTCCAAATTTACAAAAAAATGAGCTCAATGTTAAAACTGACCGGAGTTCTCCTTTAAAGGGAGTTTAAGTTTCCAAAATTCTGTCATCATTTACTCACCCTTATATTGTTCCAACCCTGTATGAGTTTCATTCTTAAGTTGAGCACAAAAGAAGATGTTTTGAAGAATGTTGGTAATCAAGCAGTTGACCATCAACTTTGTAAATGTAAATGACCATCAACTTTCTGGTTACCTACATTCTTCAAAATATCTTCTTTTGTGTGTGTGTTTTCATTTTCATTTCTGGGTGAGCTATCCCTATAAGACCAGTTTTCACACAGACCTTGTGAAAAAATAATGTTTTCATTATAAAAGAGAAAAAAACGACAAAGTAAAACTGATGATTTAAAACAAATTCAGCAGGCCAAGACAGAAATTACTGACTTTTGTAGCATTTCATGAACTGTTTTTTTTTTGGCAGGGTATACCAAATTATAATAAATAATAGCAATAACTAACAAACTAAATACATTATTATTAATAGGAATAATATTTATTATATTTTATATATATTTACGGCTTTTTAAAAAAAATAGACAAAACAATAACTAACGGTGAAATACCTGACACTGCCGTGCAGATTAGATTAGAAGTCATTAAACTCTTTTCAGCATCATGAACCTTGGTTATTTATCCATATTGTGAAATTATTTATAAACTATTATTATTCCATTTTATTAAAATAGTAATTATTCAAGTTTTAACTGAGAGGTTAAATGTAAATAAAATATTATTTTAATAACACAGAATAATAATAGTTTATAAATATATTTTTTTAAATAAAGTTTATAAAAAGTTTTCCTTTACTATAAATAGAACAGTTACACACACGTTGTTCTGGTAAAGGGCAGAGCTTACCGTCACCGTAGTCTTTACTGCGACTGGACACATGGAACTGCCTTGGGAAGGTCCCGTGTTTCCCATGACGTCCTGCAGGTGGAGCAGTTAGATACAGGACAGTTACTTGCATGCATTTTCTCCACGTTCACAGAAAATAGCTAATTTTGATAAGCAAATGAATTAGAGTATTTGATAATAAGGCGATATGTAGCTATGCGAGAGGCCATTGAATCAAGCAAATCAGATATCAGATATTGAGGAGCTCTTCATCACACACACACACACACACACACACACACACACACACACACACACACACACACACACATATATATATATATTTTTTTTTTACACATATATGTGTATTAATTAATTACATGAATTGAAAAAATGTATAAGCAATAATATGTACATTAATGTATACTATTATTAAAAAAATAATTACATCCAGACATGATACCTTTAATGTATTACTGTAGTTTTTTACTCTAGTAAATAAAATCTAGGAGAAAATTTGCTTAATTGTCATCTCTTTCTTTCTTTCTTTCTTTAATTGTCATGAAAATAATGCAAAATTACTTCGCGACACAAAACAAATAGAAGCGTTCTGATGATGTCTGATATAATTAATTACAAATGATAATAAATGATCTCATTTAAATGGTAAAAAAAAGACTTAACAAAAAATGGTAATTAAAATAGTCACAAAAAATGGCAGAGGTCCTCAGACAGGCTTTGTTTACTTTAAGTAAAATATAATATCATGTGCTCATTCTGATTCACCCATTTGTTCTCTAAATAAAGATACTGAAGAAAGAAAGAAAGAAAGAAAGACAGAAAAAAAGAAAGAAAGAAAGAAAGAAAGAAAGAAAGAAAGAAAGAAAGAAAGAAAGAAAGAAAGAAAGAAAGAAAGAAAGAAAGAACTAAAAAACACCTGCACACAACGAGAGCGGGTTGGATCAGGACAAAGTGTCTGTAAGTAAACACTGTAAAGCTGCTTTGAAACAATCTGTATTGTAAAAAGCGCTATATAAATAAGGTGACTTGACTGAGCACAAGCAGGGGCCCTGACTAGATTGCTTGAACATGAGCGCTGCGTTCTGCGATTGAAAGCAGCTGTTGAGCGAGCGACTGCCTCCCCATGTGCTGTTTGCAGCCCGTCTCCCAGGGAGACCCAGTGATTTGCTCCGTTTAGAAGAAGAGGAGGAAAAATCTACTCACAAGCCCTGAAAAAAAGCCTGCTCTCTATGGAGAAATCCTCAGTGAATGCATGTATGAGTGTTTTTGGCTTTCAATGGAAACATGTTGTCTGTGTCATAGAGCTCTGGGATATAAATGGTCTGCAGCTCGTAAAAGGGAAAGTTTCCATGAAAAGTGTTTTTGTGCATGTGTGTGTGACTGGCCTCCCTCTGTTGGGGAGGATTACTATCTCATTATCAGGCAAGTCTGCTCTATTTGATCACTGCTCCAGAGGAAAAACAACAGAGGGAAACCGGGCACGAGCATGAGAGCCGGAGAGAGCGAGAGTGACAGAGCAAAGGAGAGACAGAGAATACTAACCAGGGAAGGACATGAGAGAAAATCTCCTTGTTTAACCACTCCAGTAACTTTCAATTTCTCAGCACAGCAGAAGAAAAGGAATGAAAGGGGGAAAGAAGTGTGAAAATCTCATTCTCTCCCTGTCGTTACAGGTCTATAACTGATTTTATTCCTAAAATCTAGTGAGCTGCCTACATATGCAGACTCGTTGAAAAATAATACATTTCTTAATATCTTTGTCTTATCTAGACAAAAATACTTCTAGTTTTAATATTTAAACATCCTTAAACCAAGGTAAATTTACTTGAAAACAAAATTGAGAAATATACTGTATTAAGACAGACATATATATAATGTATACATCATATTTTTTACATGAATTCAACAAAAATTAATGACAACATAAACTTAATATTTCCTGAAGGATCATGTGACCGCAAAATTCATCATTCAGATTTGCCATTACAGGAATGAAATTATAAATAATAAATAATAAAATAATAAATTTCACAATATTACTTTTTTTTAACTGTATTTTAGACTATGTTAATGCAGCATTGATGAGTTTAAGAGACTTATATAAAAAAAATTACAAATCTTAATTATTCCATTTAATTGACATGTAGTGTATATACAAAAATATTTAATTATTTATATACTTAGAATATCTCGAATTAAGTTTAAGGTCTCATAAAATTTTGTTGGATTTATGCTCAACAAACAAACAAAGAAAACTGAATAATGATGGTAAATAATAATGATGGTAATAATAATAATAACAATAAAAACTTAACATACATTCTCTGAAAATAACCTTAATATTTAATGAAATTTTGATTTCAAAAAGTGCAATCCTTCACAATGAAGGCTCCCAGAATGCACTTGGATGAGCAAAATAAATCAAATAAATAAATCGCGAACGATGGGGGATGAAGCAAATGTTATTATTGTAATTAATATTAATTGTTATAAATATAATTGATTTTATACAGAATAATAATACAAATAAATTAACTAAAATAGATTAAATGTTAGGATTGTAATTCATTTAATACAGAAATTAAGAACGGAAATTAATAGAGTCAAACCTCCCATTACAACGAGTTTCTGTCTATGTAGAACTTCAAATCAGTCATTTATTAGATTCCATTTCTGTTAGGATGCTCCCTTAGAAGGCAGCTGCCTATCTATCTGCCTCATCACATCACAGCAGCTCACTAAGTTTGGGAACATGCTATTTTACAGTATTGTTTTAAGGCCTAGTTTACACTGCAAGTCTTGATGCCCAATTCTGATTTGTTGCCTATATCCGATTTTTTTGACCGTCCGTTTACACGTTCTTTCAATTGTGACCCATATCCGATTCATGAGTTTACACTTGACATACTATCTGAAATATCGCGCATGCTTCAATGGGGTTCTTGCACAGATGGACGAACGCGAAATATGCTTGATGCTAGCTTTGAGTTCCGATCTCGAAATATCCGAATGCATGCGTTTTTTTCCTGTTTACACTGCCATAGAACACATCCGATCTGTGCCACATATGAGCAAAAAAATCGGAATTGGGTCACATTTCATTGACAGTGTAAACGAGGCCAGAGTGACCACAGTCAACATCTCAAAGGCAGCATCTAGAGAGCCAGCTCTATAATGGAGCAAAGACTATTAAAACAAGCCCACAGCACTGACAGAAATCCATATTCACTTGCTCGTGTCAACCTCACCTTTGTATTCATAGTTGAGGTTCAGGTAATTGTTGTCCCGGTTGCTCTGGGAGAATGGCGGGCTGTGGAAAGACAAGGAGAGGAGGAGAGATGATGGGTTATTTTTGCTTGTTACTCCCCTGTGTGCAGTGGTGACGTTGGGCCGCACCGTCTGCCTGGCCTACATTCCTGCAACCGCAGGATCCCCAATGTGCCAATGTGACCGCCTGCCACCTGTCGTTAGGTACGGTAGATTTTCTCTACCTGATACCTGACCCGAGATACTAACGTCCGCCCATTCAACAGGGTTTCGTAGACGTTTGAATAGCGCAGTGAAAGCGTTAAGTGTCAGTCTAATCTACACAATGCAGTGACCCAAAAAAGCATTTTGGCCACCATCTATGTGGCATCTGCAAACAAATTATGCTAAAGTTTTTCACTTTATTAGCCGTTATGCTTTTATGTGGTGGTCACACTAGATTTTAAGTATGTGAAATTATTTCAGACCCCAGAACAGATAAAAGCAACAGGATATGATGTCATGCTAGATGGTTGGGATTTTCGGGTCATTTAAGTCTTGTTGGGTTTTTTTTAGGGTTTTTTAAGAAATGAATACTTTTATTCAGCAAAAGTAAAGTTCTACAAAATATTTATATTTCAAATTAATGCTGTTCTTTTGAACTTTCTGTAAATTCACAAAAAATATTAAGCAGCATGACTGTTTTCATTGATGATAATAATATTAATAAGAAAACTGGAGTAATGGCTGCTAAAAATTAAATTAATAAATTGCAATTGTAAAATTATAAATTGTAAAAATATTTCACTTATAAATATTTGTAATGTTTTTCTAATGCCATTTAGTTTAATATTTTGTCATTTAGCTCAATTGCATTTGCATAGCATAAAAGCATAAATATTTTCCATAAGTTTATTTTTGTGTTCTCAAGTTCTTGGTAATGTTTTTATACAGAAAACAGATGGATACATGGCATTAATCATATTTTCCAGGCAAACAAATGACTGCATTCAATCACTTGCTCAGCTGTGGGTAGTTAGACAGCAACATTCAGTTTTTTTCAGTTTTAAATCAATGTAAGCTGTAGCTGGCATTGATTCACAAAACAAAGGCTCTAGCATGTTACATGTTGCAAGATTTCATCTTGAAAATGACGGGGGATTTTTCGGGGGATTTCGTTTTTCTCTGATAATACGTCACTATAGGGAAGAAAAGACTATCGCAATGTCCATTTCACGTCTGCTTTAAGATGCAAACAGCCCCGTTTTTATGCTCACCCTACAGGAGTCAAGAAAAAACAACTTCCTTTGAACTCTAACAGGGAACAGCAATATAAAAACATCATGTGTTAATGTGCATAGAGACATAAATTGATTGTTACTGCCCTAACCCTATTATCCCTGTCCGACGGTGACGTCAGTACTGAGCGATCAGCAAGACCCCGGATAACGGGCACACACACACCCGCAGTGAGGGAAAACATTTCCATGCACTTGTTTCCTGCCATTGTTCTGAGGGCTAAAAGCCAGATAAGGCTTGTGCAGGTAGCATGGTTTTCATTTCTCTTTCCCTCTCTCTCTCTCTTTCTCACTTTCCTGTCTTTCATTCTTACTGTTTAGTCTTTCTCTCCCCTGTGTTTTTTTTTCACACTGCATTATTGACTGACTCTTTTTATAACAATAGTGCACAGGCAACAAAAAGCAGAATAGATTGGCCAGATCAACCCACTCTCTCTCTATCTTTCTCTCTTTCATTCTCATCCGTTCTCTCTCTCTGAGCAGAGCAGAGGCGGCGAGAGATAGCACTGGAATCCAGGCGTCCAGATAAGCGAGTTGTCGCCATGGTGACATCAAGGGCTTCCTGGTTGGCCTTTGTGGTGACCCGATTTCATTTCCTCTCTGGACAGTTGGTCCATTTATCAGATATCTTGTCTACCCGTAATTATTATAATATACTCTTTAAGGTGAAGTTCCATTATTTCATTTTATATGCAGAGACAACAATAAGGAATGCATTTATAGTTTGATTTCAATTAACTAGAAGTAGTGGCAATACTAATTTACATATTTCAGTAACGTGAAAGGGGCTCTGCTGTTTTTAAAACAGTGCCCAATAAGGCTAAACGAGGCTGACTAGTTCTAAGGGCTAAAATACTGAAGAATTGTTTTTTATAAAATTGGAAGAACTGATACTAAAATAAAATAAAATAAAAAAGTCCAATAATTCATTTTAATTTTTAGTTTAATATTAGAAACAAAATATTTTATATTATACAACATTTTATTACCTTCTTTCATTAAATAGTACCGATTTGTTGATTTTTTTTATCAGATAACACATTAGTATTTAAAAATTAAACTGCTACTGGTAACACTTTATTTCAATAGTTCGACAGAGGGTAGAATCTCATGCTTTTTTTATAGCTAGCTTGCTAATCCTAGCTGCTCCGAAATTGCCTACTCTACCTTTATCGAGAGTTAGTTGACATGTAGTTGCAAAGTTAGCAGAATGTCTAAAGAAGACTATCATAAACTGTAACCCCACTACTTAAATTATATCAGTTTACACTAAATTCAAAATTAAAAAAATATAATAAACCTGTCACTATTATAACCATACATCACTGTTTTCAGCATCTTGTGTCATGTGCAACGTCTATAGTTCCACTGTGCACCATCTAACTGTCTTAAAACTTGCCACTGCATACCGCAAGTGTTACTGGCTCTTGTATGATAAATTGTTTATGATAAATACCAGGCTAATTACTCCAGGCTTTTTTATGGCCAATTAGTGGTGCAACCGACTGGGGTCGGTTGCACCAGCTGTGCGTAAGTTGCAACTTAGCCTAGTTTTCACATAAAGGGGCACTAAGTTACAACTTGCCTTCTACTAAATATTTTTGCATTGCACCATTAAACGTGAAAGTTGAAACCCAAACTCTATGTATAAAATAAATTAACTAAATATTTACTAAGGCCTCCGCATAAATAATAATAAGAACAAATGGTGCAACCGTAAAAGTACTACTTACAAACTAGCTAGTAGTTCCCTTTCAGTCGATAACGTCGGACGTAGTCGACGCGACTGAAATGGGATCACGCTAGGGAGCCTATCATCTTCGATTACTATTGAACGAGCCAATGGAATTTGGCGTGCGTGATTTGCATCACACACTCCGCCCCCGCGGCGCGGGTATAAATACGGAAGTGGATGCACGCACTAGTTGCCTTTCGCTTCGGAGCCGTTCGTCTTTGATGTCTCTGAAGAGTGCTGTTGTGTTCAACGAGCGAGTGTGTCGGTGTTCTTGCGGGAAGACCTCTCCAGTGTTGGTGTTCTACAGCGTGGTGCAGCGGTGATCGCGAGCTTCTCAGCTCTCAACTGCTGTTTTAACAGCATCAAATTTCTACTGTTTGTTTGTGTGTTGACGGTTGGTTAGAGGGCGAGAAGTGAGTGCTTCACTGTTAGTTGAAAGACTATTCAGTGTTTGCCGCGGTCATTCCCTGTGTGCTCCGGCACTGGTGACGGTCCCATTTCCTAAAAGAGCAACACGGGTGTGAGTGCGTCTTTTTCAAGATGCCATTCCATCCGTGCGTTTCTGGGTGCGGTCTGGCACTATCCCCTTCTGACGGTCACGAAAGTTGTGTCGCATGTTTGGGCTTACAGCATGCTGAGGCAGCTTTCGTGGATGAGACATGTTCTCACTGCGGGAACATGTCCATCTCGGTGTTGAGATCTAGACTCGCCTTCGTTAAAAGCGTTGGCGCAGTCCCCACCTCTGGGCCCCGCCCCTGTTCTTCCTCTGGGTTACCTTCCCAGAGGAGGACTGGGGTGCCGTCCAAGCTGGGTGATCTGAGGATCACAGTGAGGGGTAATCCGCCCGGCCACGCCCCGTGGGTCCCTCACTCCTCTTTCACACCGCAACCGGTGGAGCTCCCCATTGATCCCGCTGGTCCCTCTGTAATGGACGGGCCAGCCGTGTCATTTGGGGCCCCTCCAGGGGATACGTTGTCAATCGCAGCATCGGAGGGGGAGCTGAACTCTGGAGATGATGACTCGGCTGCGCTGCCTCCCTCCGGGAGACCAGTGTTGCCCGAGCCAGATCCAGAGATGTCAGCTATGCTGAAAAAGGCCGCCGAGGCGGTAGGGCTCGTGTGGAACCCTCCACCGTGTCCCGAGCCGTCTCGGTTGGATGATTGGTATATCGGGGCGGGCCGTACTGGTTCTCAGTCCGCCGCCCCGGTTCCTTTCTTTCCTGAAGTGCATGAGGAGCTTACGAGGGCATGGATGGCACCTTTCTCTGCCAGAAACCGCCTGAGTAGCTCCTCCCCTCTCACTACCCTTGATGGGGGAGCGGTGAAGGGTTACGAGGCTATCCCTCCGGTGGAGCGGGCCGTTGCGATGCAGTTATGCCCAACGGCGGCCGCTTCCTGGAGAGGTGATCCTCGTCACCCCTCTAAAGCCTGTAAGTTCTCGTCCGCTCTTACGGGCAAGGATTACAAAGCTTGTGGGCAAGCCGCTTCCTCCTTGCATGCCATGGCGTTGCTCCAGGTCCACCAGGCCCAGGCACTCATGAACATGCACGAGGGTAGTTCGGACCCTGAGCTCATGGGTGAGCTCCGCACTGCAACTGACCTCGCCCTCCGGGCGGCGAAGGTTGCAGCTCGCGCGGTGGGTTCGGCGATGTCCACACTAGTGGTCCAGGAGCGCCATCTCTGGCTCAACCTGGCCGATATGAGAGATGCGGACAAGGTTCGGTTCCTGGACTCTCCCATTTCCCAGGTTGGGTTATTCGGCGACGCTGTGGAGAACTTTGCCCAACAGTTCTCTACAGCTCAGAAGCAGACGGAGGCCATCCGGCACATCCTGCCTCGGAGGGACGCTGCTGCCTTCACCCGCCCCCCGAGGTCAGATCCTCCGCCTGCTCGTCGCCGAGGGCGTCCGCCTGCAGCCGCCTCAGCTCCCGCCGAACCACCGCAGCAGCCTTCACCCAGGTTCCGGCGCGGAGCCGGCCGCGGAAGGGGCGCCCAGCCCGCTCCAGGCGCTGCCAAGCCAGGTGGTAAGTTCCAGCGCAAAAGAAAACGCTGAACCTGGACGGGCTCTCAGGGATGGAGGAGTTGCTTGTGGAGTGGTCGCCGATCCACTCCCTCTGGCTGGTTGGAGGGCCGGCTGGAGTTTTTTGTTATGTGTGTGTCTGTTCCGCCGCTGGCCCCTATAAAAACGGGGTCAGCGGTACCCACATATTCAGAAAAAGAGCAATTTTTCTATTCCTGAGTCCCAAGTGGGCCAGTATGGCGGATGTGACCCTGTATAATAGCCTTACATCCCCCAGCTTCCCTTGGTCGCCAACAGGCAGCTTGGGGCGTTCGAGGACCCGGTCATCCGCCTTCTCACGTCCCCTGCCGCTGGTGGAGACAGGTAAGTGTTGCACTGCACACTAACACCACTGTCTCTACTTTGCTGCCCCACCTCAGGCTCGGCGACCCCGCTCAGGTCAGTGATAGTAACATCACATTAGGTGTTGAGCAGACGTGCTCCTGAAAATTCAGTGATATTCTTCACACCAGGTGTTGAGCAGTGCTCCTGACTTGGGCGTGCTTATCTTATCCTGCTGGCGAAGGATTTGATATAGCCGCTCCTCCAGCCGGTACGAAGGCCAGTTGTAAACTCGTTCTTCGTGCTACTAGGTGGTGGGTTGTGACCATCTTGGCCCAAGATTGGTCTGCAGCTTTGGCCTGAAGGACACGTGGTGTCCTTCCCCTCGAGTGCTCCAGAGCCCGTTGGGTCTTCAGGTCAGCTGGAAGAGAGTAATCTCGCCCACGGGCTGAGTATCTCTGTTTCAGTTTTGGAGAGGTACTCGATCCAACACGTCTCTCCAGTGAGAATGTGTTCAGCTGGGGTTGAAGTGAGAAAGGGTCCCACTGAAAAGATTCAGAGGCTCCTGGGGTATACGATAGCGACAGCCTAAGTTGGCTTCCTCCGTATGTGACCGCTTCAGCGCTAGCTTTACGATCGAGTCCCGAGGTGACCGTGGCAGAGCAGCTCACCCTGTGTGACTATAGTTCATCCCGGTCTGCTGCCAAACCCTCCTCAGCAGAGGGGCCATGTACAAAGGGCGTGTTTTAACGGGGGCCTGGGCGACCCCCGACTACACGGGCATTCGTGCCTCGAGTTGTTAGACATTGCGGGTGTCACAAACTCTCCCGTCACCTCCTCCTTGGAGTCAGACGCTTCTGAGGGCGCCTTGTTCCACCCCTCCCGCTTACTCAATCGTGCCGCCATCGAGCCTCACGACAGTTATAGCCAGGGCAAGTGGAGACTCCATCCCCTGGGTCCGCTGGGTCTTGACCATTCCGGGGCCGCTCAATTGCCCCCCCGGTTTTATTTTTCCGCCAGTGTTTGAGTAAACCGAGCGGACTACCCTTGGACAAACACGGGGTCCCAGCTGTCCCAGGGGCCCGCAGAATACGTTTAACCCCAGTGAGCCTTCTAAGAAGTGACGGCGACTCAGGGTCGCCTTGCGCTGCTCAGGTCAGTGAGATCATCACACTTCATGTTGAGCAGAGTTGCTCCTGAAACTCAGTGAAGTTCATCGCACTCAGGTGTTGAGCAGCAATGCTCCTGTAGCTCAGTGAGTCCATCACAGGTAGCGCAGTGAATTCATCACACGCAGTGCTGAGCAGAAATGCTCCTGGTGCTCAGTGAAGTTCCTCGCACTCAAGTGTTGAGCAGTAATGCTCCTGAAGCTCAGTGAGTTTATCACACTCAGGTGTTGAGCAGTAATGCTCCTGAAGCTCAGTGAACTTGTCACACTCAAGTGCTGAGCAGAAATGCTCCTGTCGTTCAGTGAAATTCTTCGCACTCAAGTGTTGAGCAGAAATGCTCCTGAAGCTCAGTGAGGGAATGCTCCTGAAGTTCAGTGAACTTGTCACACTCAAGTGCTGAGCAGAAATGCTCCTGTCGCTCAGTGAGGTTCTTCGTGCTCAGGTGTTGAGCAGAAATGCTCCTGAAGCTCGGTGAGTTTATCACACTCAGGTGTTGAGCAGGAATGCTCCTGAAGCTCAGTGAACTTGTCACACCCAAGTGCTGAGCAGAAAATGCTCCTGAAGCCCAGTGATCTTCACATGTTGTGTTGAGCAATGCTCCTGTCCTTTGCGCCCGTCACTTGCACCTACGTGCCATGTCAGGAGAGGAACAGGTCTTCATAGTTGCCCCTTATTGGCCCAACTAGACCTGGTTCCCTTCAACAGCCTTCCTGACTTCCCCTGGAAACTCTTTCGGGGACGGGGCACGATGGCACACGCGTTCTTCCCCCGGAGATTCCGGGCGGTCTTACATCTGAACGCGGAGGTTCAGGTGGCTATCACAAGACATGTGATAGTTACCATCACTTCTGCGAGCACCCCCTAGAATTGGGTAGCGTGCTTACGCCTTTAGAAGTGGAACCTAGTCGTTGAGTGCGTCTTCTCTCCGGAGGAGATCCTGAAAGCTTTCGATCACTTCAGTGCTCTCTTTCCTGCAAAATGGGTTGCAGTAGGCTGTTTTCCTGAATCACCCTCAAAATGATGTTGCGACGCTCATCGTGTTGCAGAAGTATGCAGAAGCACGTTCTGGTCGTCAGGTTCCTGAGGAGCAAGGTCTTGTAAATCCTTGTGTCCCTCTTTATCCTCTTGGGCCTTGTCCCTGGTGCGACTGCACTGCAGAGACCGCCCCTGAGCCACTGCAGGTAGTGAGTTAAAAATTCTGTTATATCAGTTCTCCTGCTCGCGTGGTCTCTACTAGAGGGTAGGGACTTGCTCGCTTTCGGTCAACGTATTGTGCCTGGAGTCTGGGCCGGCTAACTCTCACAGGCTGAGACCCCGGCTCGGATTGTGCCCAAGGTTCCTACATCTCCCGTAATAGGAGCAGGTGGTGAGCCTGCAAGCGCTGCCTTGGAGGAGGCAGATCCAGCCCTGGCTTCTCTGTCCGTTTGCTTGGACGTGTACAGAATGCAAGTCATAGACCTCAGACCAGCTCTTCAAATATCTGTTGGAATTCAGCAGAGAGGGAAGGCTGTTTCCATGCAAAGTTGCACTCAGTGCTTGCCTTCATTTCGGCAAAGATCCGAGATGCAACATGTCCACTTAGGTGTTGAGCTCCTCTATGATGAGTGTAAAGGGCTCCGCCTGGGCGTTGACGATATACTTTGCTAAACAGATTCTAGAGTTGGGGGCTGGACGACACCTGGTTGAACCGCTGCTTCCCGTGGGCTCCCTTCTCATGAAGCCAGTTTCACCGTGAGCCCGGTTCAAGTGTCGGCTTGCTGCGCCATTCCCCTCCTATGGACTGGATACGTGCGCCTTTTTACTCCAGTTGAGTTCCCTTAAAATTGAACCCTGTTGAGTTCCTCCACACCCCTCCGACGTCGGACGTGCGGAACGTCTGGTGTTAGGCCTACCACTCGTAAGCAGTGTGGAACCTGTGTTAGGCTGGGTCCATATGTTGCGGTCCCTTCGGGGACCCCATATGTGTATTCTTCCACGATACGGCTCCCTGCGGTGAGCCCGTGTCTTCCCTCGGCAGAGTCTCTCTGCCGTCACTGTCCGGTGTGTCTCCCCCCGTCTTAGGCTGGAGCCACCCCAGTGACATTCCATATGTTAGACTGCCCGGTTGCCGCCCAGTTCATATGTGTATTCTCCACATTACCTCCCTCTGGGTTGGATGTGGCTTCCGCAGCGTCCCTTCCTTCCAACGTACGGGGAACGCTTTCCCAGTGGTCCTGTAGGAACAGCAGTGACTTCCCTGGCCTAAGCCCTGTCCTTCCCCGCCTTAAGTTTGCGGGGGCATCAGGAGGCTTTGGTTTAGGCACTGGAAGGTGGCAGCGTTAGTGGCGTGTTCAATGGTTGATCCCATTTCAGTCGCGTCGACTACGTCCGACGTTATCGACTGAAAGGGAACGTCCTGGTTGCGTATGCAACCCACCGTTCCCTGAAGGAGGGAACGGAGGACGTAGTCCCCTTGCCACTACCGCTGGACCACCGCTGACCCCGGGTTACTCTCGGCTCCTCAGCGAAAAGCAACTAGTGCGTGCATCCACTTCCGTATTTATACCCGCGCCGCGGGGGCGGAGTGTGTGATGCAAATCACGCACGCCAAATTCCATTGGCTCGTTCAATAGTAATCGAAGATGATAGGCTCCCTAGCGTGATCCCATTTCAGTCGCGTCGACTACGTCCTCCGTTCCCTCCTTCAGGGAACGGTGGGTTGCATACGCAACCAGGACGTTACTAAACTTGTAGAGAGGACTTTACATTCCAATTTAAGAACTTAGAATGGCTGGTGCAACCCTACCCTGGTCTTTTTTTTTTTTTTTTTTTTATAGTCTTTTACCTCCCTAATACACACAAGTTTATAAAGCAGTGTTTGGCCCACCTGTCCAGTGCTTGGTCCAGTGACTGACAGCTGCTGGAAAGCGACCCATTAGCACTCCCGAATGGCTCCATCATCTACACACAAAAAATAAATGACATCACTTCATTGCATTACATTTTTCATTACCATTTGTGCATCTGAACCTTAGCCCTCAACAAGACTGACGTAAGATTTTCCATGAGCAAATGCCCGTAATATGTCCAAGCTTTCTTTTCCCCAGACTGTTATAAAGTGCACAGTTACAGAGAAAAGTGATAACAAAGTACAGGGCGAAAGAACATCTGAGACCATAAAAACCCAGGGTCATTCTTTTTAAGAAACAATCACGGTCATTAAAAACAAACAGTCATTTGGGATTCATCACAATTTATCTTTGAATAAATTCATAAAGTTTATCTTTAATTCAGGTTTTGAAATGTCACACAGTAGATCTGTACACTCTGGATTGCGATGCTTATTTGCCTATGTATGAGGTTTTTAATTGTCTGCCGGACACTAAACAAATTGCCAAAATCTACCAGTACTGGCTGATTTCACATATATTGGTTATCGGCAAGCAAACATGGCAGATGATGGGCAAGAAGAAACGAAAAAATAGTGTTTGGACTGCTTTTAATATATGAAAATTAAAAATAAAATACGCAGGAAAAAAAAAGAAAGAGCTTGAGGTGAGTAAAATTTGTCACGAACATCACACAGTTATGCATTTTCCTCTCTCTCTCTCCCTCTCACTCACACACACACACACACAGTTACACACACAAAAAATCTATCGTCAAACTAACGGTGAAAATGATGTTAAGTGGTTAGCTAACGTTACCAGGTACTGCGCCAAGACTGCAGTTGTTATGCTTACATCTTCCATCAGCTCGCTTTCTGATTGGGTATCGTTTCGTTTAATGTGACAATCTACAGAGTGTGTGCGCATTTGTCCTTAGGGTTTCTGCCACACAACAGGATTTCTGATCGTAAATATTCAACATGTTGGATATTTACGATTTGAGATTGGTGCGGCCGAGACGATCTTCCAAGAAGATTCAATCACTCTTAACACACCTCACACCACCAAAAAATCTAATGAGATAATCTATAGAACCATCAAGATAATAGGGACTTTACCAAGGATTGTCAGAAAGGGAGAATTGGGCCCAAAATAGTCCTGATTATCTTGTATTGTGTGGGGGACTTTAGCCTTGCTGCATCCCCTTTTTATTTACCCCCCCACCCCTATTTTGGGAACCACTGCAGTATATCAATATTAATATCAGTGCTAACACTACTCATAACCCAGGCTTAAAATCTAAATCATCGCTAAAAAGTGATCCAAGTGTCGGTTTAAAGATAGGGTATTTGTGAAATTATATTGTGAAAAGTCCTTATGTAACTTTAAAAGCTCCAAACCATGAATCTCACATTGGAGTCGAGCATTTCTGGGATGAACTCTCCTTCACTGTGGATGCTGGTGTAGGACCCCTGCCGAGCGATCTGCTGCTGCTCTTCTGGTACGCTGCCCGGAGGGGGTGAGGCGCGGCCCGTGTTCAGAGATCCTGCGGGCAGACGGAGTGATGTTAGCGTGACACATCAAGCAGTCTGATGCCAAAAAAACAGTCTGGAACAGTAATATTTCCAGGGCAACTAATAACAGGGTACAGGATCCCAGAAAAAAAGAAAGAATTCAAGCAGATTGAAGTGAATAATGACTGAGATTTAAGCGTGGTGTGAGTGACAGGTACATGTGAGCAGAATGTAAGATGACAGAGACAGTGCTAATGGTGGATAAATAATGAGAGAGGAGTTTAATGTACAACTACTACTTTGATGCTTCAAAAAGTTCAAAAAGAGATCGTAAAACTACTTCATACGAATCGATCAGTTTAGTCCAAAATTTCTGAAGAGACAATCGCTTTATATGATGAACAGATTGAATTTAAGCTTTTATCCACATAATAAACATTCATCAACTCACAAATCTGTTATGTTAAACAGAAGCTAAAGCATGTTCGCTTGATGTGCGAGAACCAATGAGGTTCAATCTCTTGTGTTACACAACAAGTTTGAGCTTTCGCAAGAACCAATGAGGCTCTTTCTCATGCGTCAAGCAGGTTCGGTTGAGCTTCTGTTTATGTTTGCTGATCAATGTTTATATGTGAATAAAAGCCTAAATTCAATCTGTTCATCATATAAAGCAATCTGAGCCTCTTCAGAAATTTTGCACTAAACTCCTCAATTCATATTTACATGTATGCATTTGGCAGACCAAAGCAACTTACATTGTATTTCAAGGTACACATTTACATTCTTATCAGTTCTTGCTTTCCCTGGGAATCGAACCCATTCCCTGGGCGTTGTAAGCACCAAAACTCTATTGTTTGAGCTACATATGGATTAGTTTTACGGTCTCTTTATGAACCTGCAGAAATTTTTAATTTCTGATAGAAATCTCTCAGATTACATTAAAATATCTTCATATGTTTCAAAGATGAAGGAAAGTCTTACAGGTTTGGAACAACATGAGGGTGAGTAAATGATGACAGAATTTTCATTTTTGGGTGAACCATCCCTTTAAGACTTCTTTACATAAATTAACTGTTTGACTAACTACAGTACATGTACAGTTTTAGAAGAGGTCATTCATAAGGTTGGGCCAAGTTGTTTAATATTAAATAGGTGACCATACATACATTACAGGTGAGTGGACATGTTATCGTTCTAATGGATGTAATGTCAAAAAAAGCATCCCGTTTTTCATGATATAAAAGCTATAGTATAGTATAAAGTCTCTTTAAAAGCTATTTTTATTAACCAACTGCTAAAAAGTGATGCAAAACATGCTATGTATGTGGGCAGTGCAAAGGTATTTCCACTTCACCGGTTCACCCCATTATGATGACAAATGCTGACTGCTCTGACATATTGAAATCTGTAAAAATACATTCTTGACATTCAGCCAGCAAAAACCTACAATCTCCATCATTCAGTAGGTAATGTGGAGCGAGCTATCTTCTTTCCCACGTCTCTTTCTCAGGAGTGAAAACAAAGAGATGGTGCCAAACATTGAAAAAATGTGTGATGGTGAGAAAAGAGTGTCACTGAGTTCTCTTTGCGGAGAAATATTTCACTCTTTTCATGCTCTATTTGGGGAAGACACTGTTTGCATAATGTTCATGTTGTGAACTTCTCACTGTTTATTGGCTTCTAAATAATGTGTGAACGATCTGATCAGACCTACATCTACTGAATGTTACCTGATGAATAGGAAAAACTTTCCTTGCCTTTTCAAACACGTAAGCGCTCTACGTTCTGAGACAGACAATGAAATTACTTTACAAAATACAGATCCTGACAGAGTCTGAATCAAACTCGAAGACACCCTTGATTGTCCTTAGTCATCAGTTTCCTAAATACATTTGCATTCAACAAGATGAAATATCGGCCTTTCATAGACTGCATGTGTAGACTTGGACTAATAATAAACTGAAGTATAAAGAAAATTTATTTTGAATGAATACCTAGCATAAACATAACTGTTAAAAAATGTGGGGTCAGTAAGTAAAAAAAAAAAAAAAGAAATTATTACTTTTATTCAAGGACGCATTACATTTATCAGACGCGACATTTAAGAGTGTTATAAAAACAATTGATTTAAAAAAAAATGCTGTTCTTTGGAATTTTCTGTTAATCAAGGAATACTGAAAAAGTATCATGGTTGACTTAAAAGTATTGAACAGCACATCTGATTTCAACATTGATAATAATAAGAAATGTTTCTTTATTAGCACCAAATCAGATTTCTGAAAGATCATGTGACACTGCAGACTGAAATAATGATGCTGGAAATTCATCTTTGCTATCACAAGATTTCACAATTTTACTCTTTTTACTGTATTTTTGATCAAATGGATGCAGCCTTGGTGAGCATAAGAGACGTCTTTCAAAAAAATCAATAAATCTTACCGACCCCAGATGTTTAAAAGGCAGTATGTCTTTGATAACCCCTTTAAAGTTGACTATAAACATTTGAATTTGTTAATGGGATAAATGTGGGTTTATACATCTGCATCGTGACATTTAAATTAAATGTCATTCCATATCACCTGCCTTCTGAGAGATAGCAAATCTGTATCTGTCTACACAACAAAAACATTACTAATACCACGAGGAGAAAAACACAAATGGAATGTCTCTGAAAAAGGATTCTTCATGATTGACATGTAAACAAGCACCCAGAATGTGCGTTCAAGTAAACCCTTCTTTTGGAACACACATTCAGAGAGAACTGATTCCGATTGGCCAAATTATTATGTAAATGCCATCACACAGGAAATGGGTATCAAACTGGTGGTTTTAAACTGCTCCTCTGCCATTCAAAACAACCAAAATGATTTGCCCAGGCTTTCACTAACAGCCCTGACGTCACTGTGCTCTTTGATGCCATTCCCCAGTCCTGATGGAGAAAAGTGCAAACAAAGCTGATGATAAACCCATTGTGTACTGTCATTTTGACCGTGCTGTGTGTGTTAGGGGTGTGTGTGAGCCGGCGTGACGCACCTGTAGAGTGTTTGCGCACTCGTTCAGAGCCTTTGAGAACCGAGGCTTTGAGAT
Organism: Siphateles boraxobius; assembly: GCF_051911475.1. NCBI lineage: Eukaryota > Metazoa > Chordata > Actinopteri > Cypriniformes > Leuciscidae > Siphateles > Siphateles boraxobius. Next base: position 18,404,993 of record NW_027508876.1, read on the forward strand.
CTCCCAGGGACCTGGATGACCTCATCTCGCTCTGCCTGTCTTGGCCGCTCACCTGAAGGAACTGTGGGAGAGATAATGGACATATATAAGGAATTCTGCTAAACCTGGAAAAATGTGTGTGATTCAAGAGTTTACATAATAAATAGTTAGTATATATATATATATATATATATATATATATATATATACATACATATACACACACATACATACACACATATATATATATATATACTCTTAATTTCTTAGTATATATATATATATAAATTAAGAAATTAAGAGTATCTATATATATATATACTCTTAATTTCTTAATTTATATATATAAATATATATATATAAATATATATATATATATATATATATATATATATATATATATATAATTTAATGTTAATATAATATAACAAATGATTAATATAATGTAATACATAATTAAAAGTATAATTAATAATAAAAAAATAAAAAATTGTAACCAAAACTTTTTACATTTAACCAAATGTAGCATTCTTTATTTTACCTGAATAATAAAAGGGATGTGTGGAAGTGAGCTTGTGGTCTGAGAAATAGTTCATGTACAGGTGAGGCTTTTCATGTGGGTTTAGGTATTGTTTTAATATTGGCTTTGGGTTGGGTTTAGTTTGGGTCGCTTTGCTTTGTATTGGCTTGGACTCACTTGGTTGTTGGGAGGTGTTTTCAGAATTACTCTCAGCAGGTTGTTGATTCCAGAGCTGGAGCTCAATCCCTGAACTGCTCGGTCCAAATCCTCCTGACACTTCAGAGCCACCAATGTCTAAGACCAGTCACATTATTAAAAAAGCAAGACACATAGTTTAACAACACATTAATGAAATCTACAGATCCTTACTGCAAAGTATAAATGCTAGTCCAATTACGAGTTAACTAAGAGGTAATGAATAAAGGTCAGGTGGCAAGTATAAAATTGATATACAGTGGGGTGCAAATGTCTGAGATGTGCAATCTTTTCTAATTTAACGTGACCTTTTTTATTAAACTACCATTCAAACGTTTGTGGACGATAGGGTGTTTTAATGTTTTGGAAAAAAGTCTCTTTTGGTCACCAAGTCTGCATTTATTTGATCGAAAATACAGTAAAAACAGTTATACTATGAAATATTATAATAATTTGTTTCTGTTTTATATTTATATATTTGGTGAAATGTAATATATTCTTGTGATGGCAAAGTTGAATTTTCAGCATCATTACTAGTCTTCAGTGTCACATGATCCTTCAGAAATCATTCTAATATGCTGATTTGCTGCACAAAAAAACATTTATTATAATAGAAAGATCAAAAGAACAGCATTTATTTGAAATATATCTTTTTTTTATTTACTGACCCCAAACTTTTGATCAGTAGATCAGTAGTTTAATTTAGTTTTGGTGTTCCGTCTCACTTTTGCTTTGATGACAGTAGAAGTACACATTTCTTCTTCATTATACCCCATAAATTCATTGTAAATTTGTCAAATCCTCTTAAATTCTATATAATAAAATTGTATGATATTGAGAAATACCTTTTTTAAATGATTATAAAAAAATAAATATTTTGAATTATTCACAAAATTCACTACAATATTTAAAAACAGAAAATTATCTGAATTATACATTGCAAAATTAGCGCATTTTGAAAGTGAAAAACTACCATTTCTTAACAGGCATTGTTATTGGCTAATGCATAAATTTCCAAAATGGCTAAATAATGGCAAATTAATTGTTATGTATACTGACCTATTACTATGAAAAGGTTACAAATAAGTTACTAGATTAACCACCTCTTTATCAGCGTAGTATAGATCCATTTGCTGGCCGAAGGCCTCCGTCACCTTCTGAAGCAGATCCTTGAACTTCAGTGGCCTTTGGAACGGAATGATTCTAAAGGAAGAGAAGAAAAAGCCTGATCAAATCAAGACAAATTTCAGGCACCTGCAAATCTCGAGTACAACGGACATTCCTTTCGTTTAGTTGCGCTATCCATATGTAACCGGTATGTAAACATGGCACTGTGAACATGCATGATGGTACCTTTCTAATCACAGGGAATTTCCTGACATTAGGGGTCAATGCAATAGCTTCGTCTACAGCCATATAGAGTATACATGCATAGGACAGACCAAAAATGGTGTCTCTGTATATCTAACGAGTGTGCCTATGTTTAGAGAGTGCGAGTCAATGTGTGGGGTGAGAGAAAAAGGAACTGAGAGTGTAAATTGGCTTATGTATATGCTTGATGTTAATGCAAGGCAAGCATGATGACTGTGCTTTTGGCCTAAACAACCGGAGCGGACCACTGTTCAAACACCGAGGCCCACATCACAACGCACACAAAGGTAGATGGAGCGCTTCCTGAGAGGAAAGAGAAAAAAAGTGGAGCAACGCTGAAAGTAGCAGGAAGCATGTTTCCCATTCCTCCTCCAAAGTCTAGCCCACCCGCCAAACTGCACACACATACACACAGCACTTATCTACTACTTTTGAAGAAACGTTATCTTTAACTTAAACAATTAGTGGTTTTTGTATCTTCAACCTAATGGCAGCTGATTGGTTCTCATCTCAAGGGGTTTATCGGAAAAAAAAGACAACTGGGGACATCCGTCATGGGTGAAATCAAGCTGATTTGAGATCAGTTGTATGTTGTTTAACAGTCAGATCTTCTGTAGATGAAGCTGCTCGTTGAGTTTTGATCTGAGTGATGGCTTCATTTACACTGGCCGATGAGGGAGATAGTGATGGAAGAAAATCATAGCGGAAGACTGGGGAAATGGAGGATGTAGGGTACGAGATGATTTTCCTTCCTTGGCGTGCACAGATAAGCGCTTTGCTTTGGCCGCATCTCTCCGCGCTTGGCATGGCACACAGCGCTCTTCTCCTTCCTGTCTTGGTATTGCTGCCACTGCCAGAGGAAGACGGTTTTGAGTGTGTCCAGCTATTCTGGTCTGCTAACTAATGCCTGTTTTGATGAGTTTTTTATTACTGTAGGCACAAGTGTGTAGATTTATGATGTGTGCTGCGAGATATGGGGTTATCCATATACAAGTTTAATACATTATACGTTTGATTTTCTGATGTAACACAATGAAACAACTGGCAAAAACTGCACCATGATATTACTATGTTGTGTTGACCATGTCAAATAGATTTTGCTGTTCATGCACTACCGCTAAACAGTTTGGGGTTGTAAAAACAGTAATATACATTGAAATAGTATTGCAGTTTAAAATATTTTTTTTCCATTGTAATTTATTCCTGTGATGACAAAACTGAATTTTAAGCAGTCATTTCTCCCGTCTACAGTGTCACATGATCCTTCAGAAATCATTCTAATATGCTGATTTGGTGCTCAAGAAAACAGTTTTACAGCTTTATCATTTTTGTGGAAACCATGATGTTTTTTTTTCTCTCTGATCAATAGAAAGTTTAAAAGAACAGCATTTATTTTGAAAAATTCATTTTGTGTAACAATGTAAAAGTCTTTATTGCCAAATTAAATTATTAATTTCTTTAAAAAAAAATCTTACTAACTAATTTTGAATGGTAGTGTACCTTCTTATTTAACGCCTTATTTATTTAAAGCTGCATGTATATAAAACATTACATAGTGTAATTTAGACTGTGACAAAAAAACGATCTATTGCATATTCATGAGACTGGATGGAAGTCCCACCATCTGGCCGGACTGTTTTAATAAGATTCACTGATATCATTGTTTACTCAAAGCAACATAATAAATAGACAGATTTTAATACAAAATTTCCCCTCATTTAAATTGTTGCTCTTAGTGAAGACATAATGTGCAAGAGACTGAGGATATATACAGAGCCAGTGAAGGAAATGCCAAGATGTTAACAAAGTCCATTTAAGGCAAGTCGGGGGAACAAGAGGATGTTAGGGGGTCCAAGAAAAGTTTAGAGAAAAAATAAACATATTTGACAGTAACAATAAAAAAAATTTTTTTTAGTTTTGTATTGAGAAAACAACAATCACAATGTATCTTCTTGCTATGTTACAAGTATGGCTGTTTGGAATTATATTTATTGTGAAAAAGGAAAGAGAAAACTAATATTGTACGCTAATATTCTGTGTTTAAAGGATATGCAATAAACTTAATACAAAGTACTTATTCTCACATAGAAAACTGACAAAGTAAAATATAATTTTTCTAATACAGTATAAATTAGTTTGTTAGCAAAAATATATAACAGCCTTTATATTTTAGGAGAGGTTCCTTTCATAAGATATATTTGGGGGTCCTTGGAATTCAAAACTGTTGATCTACAGCAAAAAGAGCCGACTGGCTATTCTGATTGAAGGGGGGACGTCGTTTCCTATAGCTACCCTATTACTTCCATTGATTGATCTACTAGTGGTCCATCACCTCCTCCTCGTACATCTTTGCATAAAGTCGAAGCAGAACAGAAGAGGGTTAAACGAAGATTTTGTGCCACAGCAGCCAATTAGAGCTGTGAAGCAACACACAGACTGCTTGTCACCTCCAATGCAGCAATGCACAACGACTTCCTGTGACACAACCCACTGAGGCATTTTCACACAGACGGCGAACTGGGGACTCTGGGGAGCTTTAAGACCAAAGTGTGAATTCTCCCAGGATGCATAAGGGCTTTGCGGGACTGGTTGACAAGAATGTTAATTCACTTTCTTGCAGTAAACAAAGCTTTGTCAAAACCATAGACTCCTCCTATGCAGACACATTGGCTTGAAATCAGGGAAAATACTGTCTTTTCATGAGTGCCTTACTAAAACTTTAGGTTTGCTAAAGCACATATGGATATACTTTGCAAAGACTCACGTGTTGGCATTTGGCAGTCTTGAGAAGGGAAAAATGACATGTTCTGTGTGTGGGTGTATGAATGACCTACAGGAGATTGAAAATTAATATTGGGTGTGCCATTGAGTTAAAACACTTGGCTTCACCTTCTCTTTCCTCTGCCTCCGTCTGTACCAGAGTGTGTGTGAAACGGTGCTAAATGTCAAAATACTTTTATAGGAAACGTTCTGGTTCTTTTGGGCAGCTTGGCATATTTTCTGTTCTTCCCCGTGCAGTGAGGTCTTAGAAATGGCATAACGAGAGCTGGGATAAGACGAGAAGAATGAGATCAGGGAAAGGACACAGAGAGCTGCAGAAATAATGAGAACGTTCCGACTCACCGTTTCTCTCGCTCATGCTCCAGCTTCACCCGTAAATCCTGAGAGAAGAAAACAACAAAATTAAATGAATTGATTCTGGGGATTACATGCACAAATTCATTTTGATAATCTGCTCTTCTGTGCAAACTATAAGTAAAATCAGTCACACTGTAAACAAGAAAAGACCATTCAGAAACATCACAGGACATGTAGTGTATTTATAAAAACCAAGGGCCAAAAGTGGACACTTAAAAACACCCAAAAACTGCAAATAGACAAATAAAATGGAGAAAGATATAGTAACTTGCCATATGGATGGTAACTTTATTAGTTTTGCTTACATTTTTTCTTAGACTTTCCTGAAGTTTTTTTCCTCTCCAGAACTAAACAGAATATTTTTTGTATTCAACCAGAAGAAAAAAATGATACTAAATTATATTATATAATTTTAAATAGAAATAATGCAAAATACATTTACTGTATATTAAACCAACGACAAAAATGAAGAACAAACTATTAATATAAATAGAAAAATAGTTTCATAGCTTTTAAAACAACCTATATGTATGTTCTTCGCATATTATACAATTTAACAAATACAACAAACTAGGCATATATTACATGAAATATATTCTCACATCAAGTCTTGGTCTACTAACTACAAATGCATGTCTGAGTCTGAGTCCACTTTGCATTCAAGGAGAACAAGATGTGACTTTGCATAAATATTACAAATACTATGTCACTGTGTTCTCCTGAGATGCTGTTATGTATCTGACATTGCTTTCTTCCTGTCTGTCATCAATGCTGTGAAATCTTTAGTTTGACACCTGAACTGCAGTTGCAGGACTGGATATAAAAGCATATGTGGCATGTTCTCCTTTTGAGTGGGTGGTGAGCATGAAACCTTACATACGTAAATATAAAATATTTTTCACAACGTATTTATGATCTTAGACCCCACGGCAGAGAGAATGACGAAAAATATACTTATCCACCTTATTTTTCAATGCAAAAGTAAGCTGTTTTATGCGTATGTGCCAGACTTCCAAATTGTTTGCCGATATAGGGACACAAAGTGCAGTGAACGGTAAAACTGTTTGCACTACAAACCAGTGTGTTTATAATTAAGACAATAAATTATAATATTATGGCAAGAAATACCAGTTTTTAATATTAAGTAGCATAGCAAGCTGTTTTGTACAGCTAAAAATGACTGGACGAGGATGACACCAGAAGCCCGACACATTGAATTTACAAAAGATAAGGTGGATACTGAGCAAGACTAAATCAAAATGTTGAATGTAATACAATATAGCTCTGCTCATAAGTTATGCACTTTTTTAATCAAATGATCGGGGTAAATTGTACTTATTTTGTCTTCGGGGAAACATCTTGGGTATCTTTAAATAAAGTAAGAAAAATGCATAAATCATACAGTCACTGTTGGGAAAGGGTTCAAATATGCAAAAGATGATGGGAAACCAATAAATGTGCAGAACCTGGAGGATTTTTCTGAAGAACATAGAGCAGTTTAACTGGCTCATGAACAACTATTACAATACAAAAAAAACAGTCGTTGATCATCATAAATTCAGTAATTATTTTGTCTTGTGGATTATATCTTAAGATATGTTATGTAAAACAGCTTATTCAGGATAGTACTAAAAAAATAAGATGCAATTTGTATGATCTCTCTATTTAAAAAAAAAAAATACTATTAAAGTCTTGCATATCCTGCAAGGGGTAAGTAAACTTATGACCAGGGGACTCATTTATAAAACTGTGCGTAGGATCCTTACTAAAAGTGTACGTGCGACAGAAAGCTAAAAATGGCGTACGCAAAAAAATATTCAGACTTATAAAACCGTGCGTACGCCAGACCTGCGCAGAATTCAAATCCCAGTTAGCGGAAGATTGTGCGCACATGCGTCTCCTCCCCGAAACAACCATACAGGTCCTTTTCAAAAAATTAGCATATTGTGATAAAGTTCATTATTTTCCATAATGTAATGATAAAAATTAAACTTTCATATATTTTAGATTCATTGCACACCAACTGAAATATTTCAGGTCTTTTATTGTTTTAATACTGATGATTTTGGCATACAGCTCATGAAAACCCAAAATTCCTATCTCAAAAAATTAGCATATCATGAAAAGGGTCTCTAAACGAGCTATTAACCTAATCATCTGAATCAACTAATTAACTCTAAACACCTGCAAAAGATTCCTGAGGCTTTTAAAAACTCCCAGCCTGTTTCATTACTCAAAACCCCGATCATGGGTAAGACGGCCGACCTGACTGCTGTCCAGAAGTCCATCATTGACACCCCCAAGCAAGAGGGTAAGACACAGAAAAAAATTTCTGAACAAATAGGCTGTTCCCAGAGTGCTGTATCAAGGCACCTCACGCTGCACAACGAGAAGAGGTGACCGGACCCTGAGGAAGATTGTGGACTGAGTCTGGAGTAGAAACATCCAGAGCCACCGTGCACAGGCGTGAGCAGGAAATGGGCTACAGGTGCCGCATTCCCCAGGTCAAGCCACTTTTGAACCAGAAACAGCGGCAGAAGCGCCTGACCTGGGCTACAGAGAAGCAGCACTGGACTGTTGCTTAGTGGTCCAAAGTACTTTTTTCGGATGAAAGCAAATTTTGCATGCCATTCGGAAATCAAGGTGCCAGAGTCTGGAGGAAGACTGGGGAGAAGGAAATGCCAAAATGCCTGAAGTCCAGTATCAAGTACCCACAGTCAGTGATGGTCTGGGGTGCCATGTCAGCCGCTGGTGTTGGTCCACTGTGTTTTATCAAGGGCAGGGTCAATGCAGCTAGCTATCAGGAGATTTTGGAGCACTTCATGCTTCCATCTGCTGAAAAGCTTTATGGAGATGAAGATTTCATTTTTCAGCACGACCTGGCACCTGCTCACAGTGCCAAAACCACTGGTAAATGGTTTATTGACCATGGTATTACTGTGCTCAATTGGCCTGCCAACTCTCCTGACCTGAACCCCATAGAGAATCTGTGGGATATTGTGAAGAGAAAGTTGAGAGACGCAAGACCCAACACTCTGGATGAGCTTAAGGCCGCTATCGAAGCATCCTGGGCCTCCATAACACCTCAGCAGTGCCACAGGCTGATTGCCTCCATGCCACGCCGGATTGAAGCAGTCATTTCTGCAAAAGGATTCCAGACCAAGTATTGAGTGCATAACTGACCATAATTATTTGAAGATTGACTTTTTTTGTATTAAAAACACTTCTTTTATTGGTCGGATGAAATATGCTAATTTTTTGAGATAGGAATTTTGGGTTTTTATGAGCTGTATGCCAAAATCATCAGTATTAAAACAATAAAAGACCTGAAATATTTCAGTTGGTGTGCAATGAATCTAAAATATATGAAAGTTTAATTTTTATCATTACATTATGGAAAATAATGAACTTTATCACAATATGCTAATTTTTTGAGAAGGACCTGTATATGAAGCTTACAACGCCTAGTTTTGCTATGCATATCCTCATCTGCGTATCATTTGCATATGATTATTCATCCACGTGATGACATGTTTAACGGTACAAGACATTAGGAAAATATGAAATGCGGCTGTGCTGTCACATTAGTTACATTAATAAAAACTAGTAGCCTATCCTTGCCTTGTTTTTGAATAAATAAATCAAATAGTATAGAATACATTACGGAGAAAGTTGTTCTTAATCTTTTCCACTGGCCAAAGAGTATTTTTAATTGATTTATGTTTTTAATGGAAACAGATAGACCTTGTTGTGCATTATTTGCACAAAACCATTTTCTCAGACAATCTGCTATTATCATGATAAGCAATTATCTTTTAAGTTAAAACATTAAAACACAGCATGCAAGAGGAAAAGTGTTCGAAAGCATTGCATCCACAACAAATATTTCTATTTATTGAATATAAAAAATGTTGTAACTTCTCAGTAATGATTTCATGTAATTTAAGTGTTTAACTACATTAATCAGAATGGCATATTTAATCTAAATCTTTACAACAGAAGTAAAACAAAGTTAAAATCATTGTTTTATTTATTTAAACTGTTATTGTGGACATGAACTGTATTTATGATTAGGACTTATAATGAAGATTTACGGTTTTAGATACGTTATGCTATGCGTCAGTTTCACTAAACAGCCAAACGCGCTCGCTGGCGCGGACATTTAAGAAGGGATGGATGTTTGCAAATATAATTTCTGCAGTGAAATTATATTTGTATTATCTTTCTGTATATGTATAATTTTCTTTAGATTTTCTGTCTAAATGTGACCAAAAAGACATTTAACTCCAGCTCACAATCGGTGTCGCCAAACTGCTCCATCTCCAAAATGTTCGTACGCATGGGTTTTGCGTGCAGGTGTGCAAATTTTCCCGTCATGTTTGTTTTTATAAATCACAACGTAAGTGGCGTACGTCTCTTTCAGGGCCTGTTTTGTGCGTATGCAATGGTTATAAATGAGGCCCCAGAATTGCAAGTTCTAGCTGCTCAAACTTGTTTGTCATCGTAAAAAAAAATAAAAAAAAACTGCCCCCGGTCTCCCCTACTGTTCTGAAATCAGCACTGCTCTGAATTTCACTGTTTGTCTGAGGCATAACTACTCCCCTGAGACGACACAGCGTCTTTCACCACTGAAGATAATGAACAGTCTGAATACTGTTTACACCGATACTGTTGACACTGTGACGTCATCTCCATCATGAATGCAGCAACAGAGGCTGAAATAAGAGTTAATCTGCACGTTTTTGTGTTTCTCGTGCATCTTCATTACGCATGTGCTTTAACCTGTCAAGACTCCTCCTGAGTTGTTTTTTTGGGATGGTTGTTGTTGTGTAACTAAAATAAATGTTTGGTTAGTTGGGAAAGTTGCTTCTGGCATTTTTGCGTGTATGAGAGAACAGATGAGCGGTTAAAATTGTATGACAAAGAACAACCAAGAGAGCATGCCAGCCGTTTATCTTGAGGATTGACTGGTGTCCGTTGTCAAGCGACAGCATTGTAGAGAGAATTCAGGCAATGAATGAAAACTACAAGGATACTGGTGTTTTATGCTGTATAGTACATAGGGGCCGGATGTTAAATGTTAACAGTAGTGCCTCTCTCAGCTGTATCCTGTTTAAGACTGTATCTTACAATGCAGCTCTCGTTGGGTCAGGTTGAAGTCAAATCAGGTCAGGCTGAAGGTTGCATATACAGTACCTTAAGTCTAGAGAACAATGTAGTAGAAGTGCTATTGAAAAGCTTTACATTGTTTTTTTCTGAATCTCTGGTTTGCGGTTCATGATTATAAAATAAATTAAATAAAATGAAACAATGTTTAAAAAGAAATAAATGTCACATTTATTATATTATATAAAAAATTATTTGTATTTATTTTATAATTGTATTTATTTAGTTAGCTTTGCAGTTCATTATTTTAAAATAAATAAATGAAACAAAGTATATATATTATATATACTGTGTATGTAAATATATATTTATATATATATATAGAATATACGAATATTAATATATTGTAATATTAAAATATACATTATTCGATTAATATAATATGTATTTATTTATTCGGCTTTGCAGTTCATTAACAATCATAATTAACAAAATAAATCGTTCAAACAACCATCTGACTAGTTGTTTTTGAAAACACAGCTTTTGCACATTCCTTGCTGCTTCTGAGGGATGCATTATGGGTAATTACCTGTCTGTAGGATGGTGTTCTGCTCTTGGGCTTGTTGCTGCTGGTGCTGCTGCTGCTGCTGCTGCTGTTGAGTTGGTAACAGAACCGTAAAGCTGCCAGGTCCTTCATTATGGAGGTGAGTGCCTCTTCATCATCTAGAACAAACAAAGATAAGTTAAAGCTACGCTGTGAGTGGATCTTCAAAAATGCGTCACTGAAGCAACTGGATGACTGCCACCTAAAAAGTCCTGATGAGAAGAAATTTGAACCAAAACGCTCACTTTTTCCATTTATTTTGTTTCAGCAGCATCACCAAACCAGACCTAGACATTTTCTAATGTACACATTTAAAAAATGTGAGTGGTATTTACCCGTGCAAAACTCGCTGCCACAAAGCTGGAGGGTTTTGTGGGTGGTTGCCGGTGTGTTATTGTGGGTCCCTAACACACAGTGTTAGTGTTAGGGACATCACGCCACCAGATGCAAGTGGCATGGATGCGACATGACAAAAGCAAAAAGAACCCATTATAAACAGTGATGCTGTCTACACTGATGCCCCATTCTATTTCTGACATACTTCTATTTCTCAGGCTACTTCTGACATGGAGAATGGATTTGAAATGTTCGCTTTGTCGCGTCCTGTGTAGACAGCCTCTGTGGCGTGTGCGTGAGTTAAACATTAAGGTTTAATTTGTAGGGTTTCGGTTTGTTCAAATCAATTAATATTTACAAAACAACAATAAATATGATTTTAAATAAACTGTTGTTTGATTAGATTCACATACAATTCATAAGATTAGAAAATCTATTTTTACACCATATTCACAAGTTCTAAAAAAGTCGAAACCATCATCTATCTTAAACACCATGTGCAAATGAGGTGTCTTTCACAAAATCTTCTCAAGCTTCTCGAGTTTCAAACTGAAATAGAATTGTCATGTTTGGATCACCTTCCTATTCATATCTCTCATTTGAATACCACAATGTCATTCAAAGCAGCAGAAAGACACTCGATGTTAAACACAGGCACAGCTTTTCACACTTGAAACAGTTGACCCTGGGTCATTCTAAAGGCCGTGACACACCAAGCTTCAGCTTAGTTCTCTTGGTGTGTTCCACACCGTTGGCTCTAGTCGGATGCCATTGGGGTCTTTTGGGCCGATTCAGCATGTTGAATCAGATCGGTTGTACAGCTTGACGAAAGTCAGTGCACGAGAATAAAAACGAAAGTGATGAAAGCGAGTGAAGAAGTCAAGACGGCAAAGTCAGCTGTTATGTCAAGAAGGCTCTTATAATTTTTACGTCCTCTTACTTGAGCATTACGAATGCAAGACTATTTACATAATAACATGAGCCGAGTGGAATAAAGAAAGTGATCAGCATGATTGATATTCAAAATGGTAAGCAAGCGCTGCTTTGTTTATGGATTGTTTATCTACAGTTCTATTTTCAGTTCCCCTTTTTGAATGATGAAAATAGACTATTGATACCTGCTGATATAGACAGATATTTACTTGCAGGCATAACGCACATGCTAGTTGACAGTGGCCTTTGGTTCTTTTGGTGTGTTCAAGTGCAGCTTTTTGGCCAAGGCGCAGCCAATGAGAGGCGACAACACAGTCAACTTTCATCGCCGCTAGTTCTTTGACGTCAGCCTTAAGCCCCAGGTAAACGGAATCCTGATTCATCTAGCTTCACATTTCACACTGCTCATAATTTACCAAAGGTTAGCAATTAATCCTGGGTTCTCACACTGTACATTTGTAAACCCTGGGTTAATGTTCTTAATTGCATATTTGTGGTGTCAGTGTCATTGATTGGACGAACGCAGCAAGTGACCTGTTTGTTTAAAGACTCTAGCATTGTGCATCCTCTAATTATATACAGCCGACTGCTATCAAGTTTCCTGAAACTTTTTGGACTGTAAAGGTATTTTTGTCAGTATTTGACATTTTTCTCCTCATACGCGGAAACTACCGTTTAAGCAACTTGCTGTTTACGTGACTGTCCAAAGAATGTAGTTATGAGGCACACAATTGTTTGTAAGTTGCTGACCATCTAGCCGCAACATTCTATTATAATTTAACACAGGACATGTTTAGCATCGCAATGCAGGGTTAACAGAACAAAGCTGGTGCTAACCAGACTCTGGAGGAGGGTTTCATAACCCTAGATAAAAAGCGGTGGTAACCTCGCTTTCTAAATTAGTCAAGTCAAGTCACCTTCATTTATATAGCGCTTTTAACAGGACTGTTTCAAAGCAGCTTTACAGTGATAATAGGAAATTAAAATAAAAGAGATTGTTTTGGCTTTACAGCAGCTCTAGAATAAAGTTATTGTCCAGCTAAAGTTAGTTTTGATTGATTCACTTCCGTCGCAACGATCATTAGTTATTAACTTAGGGGCCGCTAACACGACACCGCTCTAACAGAAAACCTTTAACGCGATCCGGCCGCTCATTTGCATAAAACAGTGCCTGTTGGCTCTGAAATTTTTTTTAGCGCTTCCGCGTAGCCACGTGAATCGGAATTATCCCGACAACGTTTTATCAGTACAGAGGTAAAGGGAAGGAGGCCTTCACAAGGGAGAGACTCGTTGACACTTCAGGACTGCGTTGTCGTCGTGTCCAGGCGCAGGTCCTTCATCAGATCCGGAGTGTTAGAAGTGTGAAACATTCCTCAACCCAGGGTTAAAAGTGGGTCTTAGAACGACAATAACCTGGGGTTAAGTGCCGTATGAAAATCCCTAAACCAGCCCCATTGTATTTCCTTTTGAGCTTCTATCAGGGTTTTTTCCATAGCTGCAGACACAGACACACCCCTGACATATTTCCATAACAGCGCTGATGTGCTCCTTTTTCTGTAGTGTGGCCCACTGATGTAAACCATCCGGCAACAGAGAGAGAGAGAGAGAGAGAGAGAGAGAGAGAGAGAGCACACAGGGACGGGCACATGGCCAGACGCAAGAGATCACATTATATTAGCATTAACGGTTTGGTCCCATTGATGGGCTTGTTCTGCTCCGATGCATTAAACCCTGGGCATGACGAGCACAGCTTTAGTGAGAGAGAGAATTTTAATAATGCAACATACACTAAACAAGATAAGCATTACAGCAAGTCTGAGCTTCAAAGAGCAATTCAACACAAAAAAAAAAGCTAAGCACTGAATCAACCAAGAAATTCAGAACACAATGTGGTTTTGTTTTAACATGCCCTTTACAAAGCGAAAACTAATAGGCTTTCTTTCCCCTAACAATTAATTGGAAACTTTTATTACAATATGTCGGATAAAAGCTTCAATCCTTTATCAGTGAACACAGGAAGGTTTTCGCAGAGAACATATCGGAGCGTCTCATGTGTGTCTTGAATTCATAACTGGACCACATGAAGAATGAATGCAACCTTTGTGCACGAAAAACACAAGAATATGAACACTAGCAGCAGCCTGTGAAACATTAAAATAGTCCACAAACTCAAAGCCATCATTAAAAGTGAAATGGGAGCAATCATGCAAATGAGCGTGTCATGCATTAACATATCAAGAGGCCCTAATGGGGCCAATTAAGCGAGTCTTGTAATTACAGTCTGAGTGGAAGGTCATACACCTCTGCTATCATGGGGAGGAGATAGTGAAAGAGAGATGTGAGCTCTTGTTAATCTCAGCTGCCTATGTGCCTATTTATTTGGTCTATTTATCCACAGATCTTAGAAATGAAGTCATTTCTGAGTCGGTTTAAACTTGGTAAGTCTGATTGGATTCATCCTACAATGTGATGATGAGTAAGTGCCTCAGTTTCTTTGGTTTTACCTGTACCTGTTTTACTCGACAGACATCACGTTCAAACACTCTGTTTTGATGGGAGTTCCACATTCAAGATTTGGAAGTAAATCCCCTCTGCTATGATTGGGTAACATTTTGCATATTAAAATTACTTGGAGTTACCACAGTTATAATATAATTGACAAAGGATGACTTAGAGTTTCATGTAAACAGAAACATTTATGAATAAAAGTACCATTGTTTGTCACACTGTTGTTCTTGTAGGCTATTCATAGTTCACCCTTTGCGATAAAGTGAAAAACGTATTCATTGTCAGTTGCACTGTCATGTTTTAAATAATTGAAATAGCAATGTGCACATTTTAGGGGTAGACAAGGTACAAAATTGTCCCTTAAATGGTACTGCGCCAGTGAGAAGCTGTTTTACCCCTAAAGGTACAAATTTGCCCATTTTGTCTGATAGTGATAGAGTTTGTATTTATTTCATGTCAACTTTAAATCTTTCGTTTATACAAAAAATGAAGATCAAAGAAGATATTTTGCAGAATGTCCAGGCTGCTTTTGATAATTGGGACATCAAGCTGTAAAAACGACTTAAAGCACTTCAGAAATATCATAAAAGTAGTCCATATGACTGGTGCGCTCTAGTCCAGAACTAATATGATAATTGAGTGAGAAACAGACATAATAAAAAACACAAGTTTGGACCACTTCTGTGATACTTTAAAGGTTCTTTTTTGTAATATTGGAGAAATGTATTTTTACTGAAGAACAGAACTCTAAACATTCTGTAATATATTTTATTCTGCAATTATATGGTGATTTATATTTCTGGCCAAACTCTTCCATTAAACAAGCTAATAACATTAATACGGGCTGGTGCTGAACCCAGAAGGCTGGGTCATGTGCAGCAAACGGCAGTGGTGTATTTGAAGGGGTTTTATTGCATCCCAGGGGATGCAGAAGGGCATTGTGGGGCAGTGGAGGGCTGGGCGAGACAGTGGCGACACTGCTGAGGCAGATGGAGTCTGGGGTGATCTTTGATTCTGACGTAATTCAGCGTAAGTCTCACTCCGCAGCTGTTCTTCCACAGTGGCATCCACCATTAGACAGGGTTCGCAAAGGGTTCACAACACACACACACACTTTCTTTCTCCATCTGACCTCATTTCTCTTTTAATATAGTCAGATTTGCCATACTGTAGTGCTTCATCTTCTGCAAAACAACCTTAGAAAAATACCTTTTTCAGAAGCTATTGATCTTAAAACACTGAGCGGGAATTCACTAAACGCTTGTGCCACTTTTGCATGCAATATTTCAGTGCAAAACAACATCTTATCCACCAAACACCCACAATCCGGTTTAAACAGGTGCGTAATACACTTAAACAGTGCTGCACCATATTTTAATTAAATTAGGGCTGCAAATGACCAAAATTGTATTGTTTATTAAATATGTAATTATTTAGACAAATAGCAAAATTTTAATTTGAAAGTTAAAAAACTGTATTCTACATCCTGACCAATGACTGAAGGCTATTAAAACAATATGAACACTCAAATACAAATGTAAATACAAATATAAATGAATGTAGAAGTGAAGATATACATTGAATATAGATGCAATATAAATGCAAAAAAACATTGTATTACAGTTGCATTTTTCCTTTACATTTGTAAAATTCCTAAAATTACACAGGCATAAATCACTTTTCCCAAACCATTGTTTTTGCTTAATTTTCCATTCCGTGCCGCACAGATATGGTTGCATTTTGTACCGTGGGCTTGATAACAGAGCCCTCCGGAATGTAATACACATTTTTGTCTTATAAAACGCAAGAGATTTCAAACAATATGAGATGTAAATTGTGAACGTTATATGGAGGATGATCAGATATTCCTTTTAATTTTATTATTAATTTGTTAGCCAGCTACAGAAAAAGTGGTCGCCAGGCAACAGGCAAGTGATCAATCCTGAGTTGCGACGTTACTTTAGCTTCCGGGCCAAAGTTCCAGGCAAAGAACGGGTTGTAACCGTGCCGTGCAGAACCAGGCTCAGGTGGAAATACAACTGGAACCGTTCCTTACTGTTCTTAGAACCGTTCGGCCCAATGTTGGGAAAATCGGCTAATGTGTGCCAAAAACCGGCACATTCAGGAGGCATAATTCATTCTTGAAATGATCTCACAATTTACTGTACCCTCAAGAGCCTCTATTGCAGCTCTACTGACCCGTTAGTTATGACTTTCTGCCCGCAGAGCAGTGGCTTCAGTCAATATCTGCCATGCATTTCACACTCAGGTTAGAAACACCAAGTCATGCATAAATGTCAAACCCAGAGCTGTGTATTACACAACAACATGCTCACTTCATTCAGTACACGGAAGAGTGGTAAGCTAGTATCTCTGCCTTTGCTCAACCACACCTGTGGTTGTACGAAAGAAAGTTTAGAGTATGATGCAAGACAAGTCATTCAAAATATAAAGCATGAACACAGGTTATGTTATGGTCTATTAATAACTGAGCTAGTATTTTATTTCTTAATTAAATATAACAAATATAACAAGAATGCAGAACACCTCAAACTGCCGCAAGCATGATCAGTTTGAGGTGTTGATCAAAATGGTTGCATTAAAAGCTGAGTTTCTACCCTTTAAATGATACCCATTTTGTTTTATTCCATTCAATGGTTACTTAGTGATTTGATTATGATTTTTTTGTGTGTGTGTGTGGGAGGTAAACCGGTGGTACACTTCAGGTTTAAGGGGTTAAACTGCATATAAAAACAGAACAGAAACTACTTGAATAGAACAGAATCTTTACTAAACTGAATTGAATCGGATTGAATTGTCCTAAATAGAATATAAATGAATTGAACCGAATCTTTACTAAACTGAATAGAATATTAAATAGTATTATCTTCAAAAGAATGTAATTGACTAGAATGTAATTGAATCAAACATAATCTTTTCTAAACTGAACAGAATCTTGTGTAATCAAATAGTTTGGAATAGAATGTAAGTGAATACAATGTAGGCTAAATGAATTGAACAAAATCTTTACTAGACTGAATAGAATCTAATTGACTTGAGTATAACAGAAGCACAAAAACTTTGCTGCTTGTTTGAGCTTTTAGAACATCCGTACACATCGTAAAGCGAAGCTACAATGGAAATGATGCTATTGTAAGAGGCTCACCGCCCCTCTATCACCTCGTACTGATGTGAAGATAAGATGATTTACTCTGATAAAACTATGGCAGTCTGGTGGAATTCCTTGCGAATGGTTGAATGACAATGTTTCCATTACCATCCTCTAAGAGCATTTCACTTGACATGAAGACAGATGATCATGTCAAGAAGATAAAGGAAGCAAAAGTGACGCAAACGCAAAAAGTTTTGAAGTAGGCAGAGAAAAGAGATACAAGGCCAGCTGTGAGAGAAAACCGCATCTATCCAAACGTACAGCATTTAATACAACAATAACCACAGAAGTGTAAATTTAATCCAAAGCCACCCTGCCACAAACACTTATGTACACACATATTTGGTAGACAAAAACCACAAATGCTAAAACCAGCCATTTACATACCTCATCCTCCCACTTCAATGTCTCTCTACCGAAACTTCCAATTAACAGAAACATGAAGCATTACACGTCCAACAGTAAATATAAACTTCATCTTAACTCACAATCATTTGTTTTTATTAATACTAACAGGCTTTAATGTAATGTAATTTAATCTGTATTTGAAATGGTGAATCAAAAGGTTTTTCTTAGGGCTGTTGTGTGATTGTGTATTTGTACTGATGTGTTGCTGGCAGAACGAGCTGGAAGAAGACACTGATGTGATCAGAGTTTAAATAAATGAAGACATAGAGGGGATTTCCCCACTGCTACAAAACACGTCACCACTAAAGCGTTCAGCAAGATTAGAGCAACAGTCGGTCCTCAATCTCACCAAACTCAGAAGTTGGTGAAGAACATATTAGGTCATATTTCGCCCCAAAATACACAGGGAAGAAAAAATTAATTATTATTTGTATAAAGAAAATGAAACTTACATTTTTAGGGTCATTTGTCTTTTATTGTGATATTATTTTCATAACATTCACCATAATATGTCAAGATGTTTTACTTTTATGTTTGTCTGTAATTCTCATTATTCTCAATTATGATTCTTATTACTGTAATAAAATTACAATAAAAAGAACACAATATTTTTATTTTTATCTTAATATTCATATATATATATATATATTAAAATACAGCATAACAACATTTATATTTAAATACTTTACAATATAAATAATATATAATTATTTTTCTGAATTATGGCACTGATAATGAGATTATCATTAAGGGTGACATGTACAATGCAAAACGTCCTAAAAACAGGCTTTATTTTCTTTGTGCAAATATAATTTCTAAATTTTTCACTTTTCATTTTGAAGTAATATGTGATCTAGTACGGCTCACCTCGTACCACAGTGCCCTTCTGAAGCGTTAATGTTCAACGAGAGAATAATGGTGTAACAGATGTAACAGTTTCAGAGGTTTGTCCGTGTTTGCTTTTTCCTCTGCTTACTGTACCATCTCATTATTGTGGCATTAGTAACAAAAACACTGCACACTTCGCACTGACGCCTGATTGGAAGTCTCAGATTTCAGTAGTATATATTAGTGAATCTAAAATGAGCCTTAAAAAAAAAAGACAAACCTTGTGAGTTCCTGTGCTGTCCAGGTCCATTTTGGAGACCGCCATCTGTCAAAACAGGCACAAAAGAGTTGCACAGTGAAAATCGAACAGTTTGTATTACATTTATAAATCACAAAGATGTGTTTAGGGGTCGACCGATATGTGATTTTCAGGGCCGATGCCGATACCGATTATTACAGATCAAGTAGACCGATAACCGATATTTTAAAACCGATATATAGCCTATGTCTGGTGTAAAAATGTAAGTTAATGTCAAAATTAAGAATAACAAAGAGTTTTGACAAATACTTTCTTTAAATTATTTTAAACATATCTTAAAATCTGAGAATTGTTAATAATAACATTATTATTATTATTATTATTAATAATGATAACTAAAAAAAATGTGCAGGGAGCACCCAGCAGCATTCTGTAAAGCTTAAAGACTCTATTTTAATGGTTAAATTAAATTTTAGTAATCATAAAGCATTTTTGATTAATTTAAATCATCAAACTTATTCAATTTATTTACAGTTTAACAAAAATTACATGTTTAGGGCCCTATGAAAAAACGAACTTTATTTTGACGGGTTGCCGTGGAGATCTTTGAGTTTCTGTGTGTTTATGATATGACGATAACTTTTCTCAGTTGAAGCTTTAAAAAGCTAAACTAAGCGGCTCTGGAGATGATGTTTATGCAATCATGTCCTCATATAATGATGCGGCTGAGGCTGAAAACAGCGCAAGCGTCACGCGTGTGTGTGTGGTAAATGAAATCACGCCTCTGCACCATTCATTTAGAGACACGGAGGATTCATATTTAAATAGTCTTTTTGCGGTTTGAAATTTCGATTTGATTTGTACTGACCTGCTTTTAATAATTCATCAAGAAGTTGACAAATTCCGTGACATTCCGCTTTATACAGTAAATTCCGTTTTTATGACTAAATTCCGCGATTCGGCCCGTGTTTTCTGCATCGCGGACATCACAGGACCCTATTATATTGAGGTGTTTTGCAACTTCAGTGTAGTAATTTATTGCTAGTTCAGCAAAGTCTGCTGCTGCCTTAACTTTGAGAGACAAGACAACTGATGCGTGATCAGTGCAGCAGTTCCAGTCAGCGAGTGATGTCGGTGTGAGTGCTAAACTTTCAGTGCCTTCAGCTTTCAGCATTGATTGGCCGGACTCGTGACTCCCAACAAATCAGATGTGCGGGACATTGCATTGGTCTAGTCTACAGAGTGGTAAGTTCTGACATCAGAGCCAAATATAGCGCATTTCAAAATTAAATTATTTTATCGGCAAATCGGTTTTGAAAATGGCCGATACCGATAACCATAAAAATGCTCAATATCGCCCAGGCCGAAAATCGGTCGACCTTTGGTTTATAGGTTGTTCAAATTGTTATCAAATGTGATTTTCAATGACAAGCGTGTAATCAGTTGTCTTGAACTGTATTATTCAACAAACCAGTGGCGGAGTGGCAATCAGGAGAGTCGGGATTTTTCCCGGTGGGCCGGTAGTGTTTCGAGGCCCGGTCTGATAATACATTACAAGTTCTTCTTAGCAACACCATCCGGCGGCCTGATGTGCAGCCGCTGCCCGCGGGTCAAACTATATAGCCTCTCTGCTTAACCCGTAAATAAATGCATCGATCCGCAAATTAAGTTTCATTTTTTAAATGGTCTAGTGGTAGATCCTTTGCCAAGCGTGTCAGAGGCTACGGGTTCTAATCCGCACCTGTACAGTTATTTTTTTTTTCTCATCAAAAATGAATATGTTCATCAGTGGTTACAGTCTATATCAAGCAGGGACACGTTTGTGTGCATTAACTGGATTTTATTTTTGTGATTTCACCTGAATGAATAGAGAGTCTTCGCAACAGCGATAGATTGAAGCGCGCGTCCGAGTGAAGACTGCGTGCACCGCGCGCCACAAGAGAACACTGTATCCATGACAACCGATCGCCGCGGCAACGAGCGCTCAGCTTGATTGGAAAAAAAAACACATTTTAGCTAGATCTCTTATTTAATAGCGAACTAAATTAATGCTCTGATAGTTAACCGGAGATGTTTTATTTATTTGTATGTGCCTCAATGTTTCAAAAAGTGGTGGGGGACAATATCGATCCTGAGAAAATGTGGTGGGACACAATTCACTGGATCTAAACAAATCAATCTAACTATAGATGTGACCAGTAGTGGTGGCTTTCTTAATCTATTTAAAATAATTTTACAAGGGTTCTTGCAAAAAAAAATTTTTTTTTCCAAAATATACCCCCCTAGGCCGGTGGTCTACAAAATTTCCCGGTAGATTTTTTGGTCCCACTCCGCCCCTGCAACAAACCCACACTTACTGATAAACTTAATGTCTGAATGTAATCCTCAAGATTAAATGACACCACAGTCAACAACAACAACAACAATGCAACATTTCCTCAGGATTTATTTGTTCCTTCTCTTTGTTCTCATAATGCGGCATGTATTAAAAGTGATCTGGCATGTTGCAGAGTCAATTATGCGGAACTAAGTGTCATAATGACCTATGATAATGTCCTTTTCAGGTCAGTATGAACCTTTCAATTTCTAGCATGGCTTTGACTATGCAGTGCAGTTGAATGTATTTATTAATATTTCAGACAAAATATTAAAAGCACAAATTTTAAAAGGTGTAAATCATGTTACTTAGCTTCCTTTGAATCTGCAATAATTTCAATACGATGGTTAGAGCAGATGTTGCCATTTTTACCTTTTTTTGGAGCAATGCACTGGCTTTTAAAAACAAAAACAGGCAATTTATGTAGAAATATTCTTTTGATGTTTATATATTGATGTTTAATGCCTGTGAGAACTGCTGAGGCGTTTTAACAAAACAGAGCTTTAGAAACAAATGATCCCAAGACGGACCAAGTTTCGAATAGGTTTAAACATGTTTCTGTTGCTGCATCTTTCTTTTTTTTGCTATACTCAGAGGAACTGTTTACAGGAAGTGTGTAAGCTATGAAGGGGAAGAAGACCAGGAGAGAGAGAGAGAGAGAGAGAGAGAGAGAGAGAGAGAGAGAGAGAGGACAGCTTACCCATGTTTACTGTCATCATCAGGAAGTGACCCTAGTGAACTCGAGCTGAACGCTCGACTCCTTTCATCAGGGAAAATCTTCACTCTGCAAACACAACATAAACAGAGTGAATTAGAGACATAATTAACTTGAGATAACAACAAACAGACAAAAATATTAAAGAGAGCCAAAAAACCCTTACACATGTGCCAACGCTTAAACATCACAAAGGATTTACGTAACATTCTTGTTTTTGTGTCTCCACCCAATTGCAAAATTTACAGAAAATGACAGTATGATTCTTGTGTTTCTGTGCTAAACATTAAATGAAAAATACATCAAGTCAGTGTATATGAATTGTATTCTTAAATAACCTCTTCTATTTTTATCTCTGTATTAAAATTCATTTGGATAGTTTTGGGAGGCAAGTCAAAATGTCAGGCTGATACAACACTGGTCCTGTCCTGATATTATAATGAAAAAAGATTTAAAAAAAAGAAAATATAGTTTAGTGTAATTATTTTTTTATTTTTAGTGTAATCAATCTCTATTGTTTATTAAAATATATTTTCCAAAATATACATGAGTATAGAGAGTCATCAAAAAGAGTCAAAGAGAGTATCTCTACAAATATAACGAATTCTACATTTACAAAGGAAAAAAATATATTTTAAAAGTATTTATTATTTATTAAAAGTTATTCATTTTTGAAACCAATGATTAAGATGTGTACACTCATATGTACTAGTTTTGTGGTAATAAACAACATTTTTGATGGTAAAGTCCGTGAATCAAATATATCTGTACTATTATTCATCCGTCTTAATTTTTTTTTAAATCAGCTGAATTCGTAGCACAGTGAACTTTTATAGAAAACAAAGAAAATTTTATATGACCCCTTTAAATAACTAATTTATCACATTATGTCAAAAATTCTCTTAATAACAGCCAACTGTAAGTAAATCATAACTGTCCATAAACAGTGTGTCTGACTGCCAACAGCAAATACAGCCATCCTCTCCCAGTCGCTATCATTTTATGTAATTCTTCAGATGAGAGAGACACTTGTCTTTGAAGACAGAAAGTGCCCTGTTGCCCTTGAGACATTGTTAAGCCACATCGAGCGGGATAAAAGTGGAGGGCGCGCTAAAGGTAGCGACCACAGTGCTCTTCAAAGACGAGTCGCAGCGCTTTCAATGCGTTTGAGAATCTGTCACCAGCAGCCACAGGCTGATCTGAGAGCAGTTTTTCATATTCTGACACATGAAAGGCAAGACAATGAGATCTATTTTTTTCTTCATTTATAATTGTCAGCTTCACGCAACAATATCGACGAGTCGCCTGGAGATGCTGCAGAAAGAAGAGCAGTTACAGTCATCAGCAAAGCGCGAAAGAGCCCTAAACTCAGGCTCAAAGTACAAGAGTGCCAGGGAAAAGGTTACCAACATTTGCTAGGAAATAGCTATACAAATTGGAGCAATCTTTGTCTGCCTGTAAAATAAAAAATGAGCCAAATATAGCGGCGGTGCTGCGGAGAGGCTGATTCTCTCTTCATGGCTCTTGTAGGTATTATGCCAAATGACTTGGCTGGAAACGATGAGTCTTGAGTACAGCACTTTCTGCTGCTGATGGGATGGGATTTCAAAAGCAGCTGAAGTTAAAAGTGTTTGACATGACAAGCTTTTGTCTATGGTGTCGTATTGTTAATGTTTTGTCTATTGTTATTGTTTTGTCTATGGTGTCTTATTGCTATGGTTTTAAAACTCATTGGACGGGTCGCGGGAATCGGGCTGTTTCAAGACAATATGTCAGTTCCCGTGTGGTAACGAAAATATGACTAGGCCTCGACTACTTGTTCTGAGCAGGTGTTGTCAATGAACAGGCTGTAAAACTATTGGCTAAGTTACACTCATGAAAAACGGATGCTAATTATCTGGGAAACATTCACTAACGGCAGTCAAGTTGTCATTGTTTGTGTCAAACAAGTTGTGAATTTGTTGTAACATTAAAACAGGAGATCATGAGTTACTCTGTGCTCAAAGTGATGCTCGGAGCTCCAGTGGTTTGAACAAAACTTTCGGAAGATGTTGTAACATAATCACGTGAACAATTCCAGGATGTGCTTTTTTTTTTTCATTGGTTGTTGCTTTAAATCTTACCCAGATACAATAGTGCTATTTTCTGATTGGCTATTGTGTAGCCCCTTTCTTTTTTTTGATTGGCTGATAAATGCCAGGCTCAGCTAAGAACTCCATGTGAGACACACTTGATTCCTGTCGGTTCCATAGTGAGAGCGGCACGGCCAGAGAAATGTTATTATTTCCGCGTGAGAAATACAATGTGTGGCGGGAGAGCGTGACAAAAGACCGAAATGAATGACTGTCACGCTAAATGCGTGACACTTGAGAGCCCTGTAAATGCTATAATTTATTAATTGAAACAAATGTAATTATTTTTAACCATTATTTTTACCCTTCCGGTCAAATATATTGCGCTGCAATAATCAGCTTTAAGTTGTCAATCCACGGCTAGCTGTGCATTAAATGATTGGAATGCACTCCGTGTCGGGCAGGTCTTTGCCCCTTACTTATTACTAGGGGTGTCACGATTCTCCAAATCCTCGATTCGATTACATTTTCGAAGGTCACGGTTAGATTCGATTCTCGATTTTTTTTTTAAGCACAGGTTGCTGTTGCTCCTAAAAAGCTGACATCAGTTCATCGCAATCTCACACATCTCTGTTATTATCAATGAAGCTGACTGCACAATGAATCTTTCATAATATATAGCCTACACTTTGTTTGTTATAATTAGAGGATTCGCCAGCGTACAGAATTCAGCACTGAAAAAAAGTTTTGAGCGGTGAGGAGAGTCTATCTTAAATGCTTCTGATTGGTCATTGCGTTCAAGAAATCAACACATATGTCTGTGATTGGCTAAATCGCTCAACGCAGCAAACATGTTATAAATAGAAACTCTGGCCTGTAAATCGTTTCTATTTTGTTTTAGTTGTTCTTGTTGCTTTTTTGCAATAGATGAAAAAAATGTATTAGTTTTTATATGTTTTATTCATAGATATTTCTAGTTTGCGGGAGTCCCGCGAATCTTTTTTATCCTCCCGCACACACAGAGTGAGTGCATTACCACCCGCGCTCGCACTCGGCCATCAAATCTAGTCCCGCGCCGCACTCTATTGCGTTGGGAGTGCACGTCTATAGATCAAGAGCCCGGCCCGAGGATTGTGACGGGAAATATCGGCCAAGTTCGGGCTCGGGCATAGAATCCAAGTTAGAGGACTCACAGCCTTTCAACACGTGTGTTTTTTTCCCGCGCCGTGATGAGTCGTTCATGAACGATCCGTTCATTGCCTCTGTCACGTGACAAATGAACAAAAGCCTTGGAAGGTCAAGTATTAATGTTCCCTGTAAATTACTTTTGACTGCATTATAATGATTTCTTAATTCAGAATATGATCAAGATTGCGTTGGTGGATGTGTTCGGGGGAATTTGCCTGTTAAAAGTATAACATTTAAAGCCCCTGAAATGACTAGAAAAAAGATTAGTTAATTTTGATGAACGAGATTGAACAATAGAGTCAGTAAAAGGATCTGAACTTTCCATCACAGGCGCGACATGGGGGCGTGGCAGTATCGACGATTCCATTTTTTATTTCGATTTTTGAGTTTGTGAATTAATTTCGATCGATTTCGATTTAAAATCAAAATCGTGACACCCTTACTTATTACAATGTATTTTTATAATGGTGCATATAAAGACAATAAATAAATATCATTCTGCATTGTGTTCATTCACAAAAATGTGAGAAAAACATGTCACTTGTTGCAGAGACGTTACTACTTTTCTAAGTAAACTGACTTTTTTCGTCTGGCTAAGGACAGATAGCAGCACCTCTCACATTTACTTCAGCTGTCATTCTATAAAATATAGTTTGTTTTCTAAGATTGTTTCTTAAATTCATCTGACTGTCACATATGCTTTTCAATAATGGAAAACTGAGACTGAAGATGCTGTCTTGTATCCAAAAACAGCAACAACAAAAAAAACAGCAAATGGCATTAGTTGCAAAACACTAAATAGCAGCGAATCTAGGGTGAACTTTGCGCACTATGTTTAATTACAAAAAAGTATCTGATAAAAGACTCTTTTAATAGTGCAAAACTGAAAAAAAGTAGAGTCTCTTCACAGACTTTCCTTTACAATGAACAGTTACCAGTTACGACTGGCATATACCCTGGCATATCTTAAAGCGTACTTTTCTGTCTCTAAGCCTCATTCAGTGCTCTTTATTTTTCCCTCTTTGTTTTCTAAGGCTTGCACGGTCCCCGAGTTTCTGAAGAAACAGTCAGCACAGAAAAATGTCTGGGCTCCTGACAGAAACACAAAAGTTTCCAGAGCTCAAGCCAAGGCGTATGCTCAGTGCACACTGGCAGGGCAGAGCACACAACACAAACAAGTCACAAGATACCAAAGATCTCAGAGCACATTTGAGAAAGGATTTTTTGGTGGAAGAACTCAAAAAAACAACACCAATTGAAAAAAGTTGTTGAAAAAAATCAATGAAATGGTTACAAACTGTTGGTTTTGCACTTCATGATCCTGTATAAAAAAAAAACATACTAAATTTTACTTTTTTAACAGAGGACAAAAGAAATAAGTTGTTTTTCTAAAAAAGGATCAATTGTTTTAAATGCGAAATAAAAAGTGAAATTAGGCATCACTACGGTATAATGTACAGTATAAAAAATAGATATTTATTTTGAGATTTGCTAAAGGTTACATTCAACATTGTTATTAGTGTATTAGTGTTTTAAAATATGAACTTTAAATGAGCGTTAAATGTCAAAGGGAATCCAAAGGTAAAAATTGGAAAATGAGCATGAACAATTAAATATCCAATATGATACAGAATAAAAAAAATCGAATATGGGCTGATATTCCTAAAATAAGTAAAAAATAATTACATTTCAATCAAATATAAAAATAAATATATAAACAAACTACGGATTCTCATAATTAACTGGTTAACCGTAGACCGACAGTCCGAATTTTGACCAATTCATATCAGTTAAACAGGAATTTAAGTAATTTTGAAAGAATTTTGAAAGATATTTTGAAACATTTGATGCATGGTTAAAAATATACTACACATATAAAATTGCGTTTTTTTAGTGGAAAAAACTAATAACTTGCATATAAGTTGCATTTTATTATTACATTAAAAAAATTATGTAAAATACCTGTAAATAGATGCTATTTTAGTTCCCCTCACTCCACAACAAATCCTTTGTATTTAACGGTATTCAGAATAGAACAAGAATGAAAAATACAAGCAGATAAGCGTTAAGCCAAAACAAAATAATTTAAAGAGAGACTGAAACAGAAACCAGTGTTGGGCTCACATACCTCTATCATTCGGTTCAAGAATGTATTCGGATGCTAAACTTTTATTATTATGTAAAGCTTTGTACTTCACTCGCGTTCCAATATCCACGTAAAACATCTTCCTTCACGTGCACAGAAATGTCCTTGGCATAATACCAGTGAGGGGGTGCTCACGCTGAACGGCACAGATTTTACTACAGACTATTTAAATTGAGCAGTGTAACTTTATAAGTTTGGTTGACTGTATTTTATTTTGATAATGAACAGAATGTGGTATCAATTTAGCAATGCTAGAACTGATACTGAAATGTTGAAGTGTTTCCTTATAACAGCGGTCATTTACATAAGAGTAAGATATCATTCAAAACTGTAAAGGGTTTACTTTTATACACTCGCAATAAAAACAAAACATTAGGCTTTCGTAACAAAGAAAACAAACAGAATCCCGCTTCTGCCACCTCGGTTTCCTTTCCGTGAACCAGTTTGTGGAGTGTGTCACTAAAATGAACCAAAACTCAGCATATACTGATTTTGTCAGTATAAATTGGGATACTGACCTCTAAATTGGGACAGGCCAAAATTCCCATTAAATACAGGATACAGACTTTTTGATGTTTTTAAAACTAGGTACTTTTCATGTTCGACTTACTTTATAATACATAATCACATTTATCTAATATATCTAATTGACCTCACAACAAAATTGATTATAAGAACTAGTGCTTCTTTTCAATGTAAGATCATTGCATTTTGAGGGCAGCTCTTTATATTTGAGGGATATGTACGGTCACATCTCCAACTTGGCACCTCAAAATCTATTTTAAAAGGAACGTGCACATACACATTGACCTTGCGGCTGCTATAAACCCATTTAAGCACCAAGGGACTGACGTGCTGCCAAAAAGCAGGTGGCCCTCCAACATGGCGGCGAGCATCTCGCTAAACCCCTCTGCCCTCACTGCGTCTGGCACCAACCGCCAGCTCTCCAGCCCATCTGCTCGGTCACTCCACACAGCAAGAGAGCGGCCCGCTTACCCGAGCACCCACCGCACAACTTGCCATTCATGCCACACACGCTTGACGCCAACTCTCGAGATCGGTCTGACGTTCTGTCAAACTGCCGCTTGCTGAGGCCTGTGCAGCTTGGCTTGACTCGACAACAATATACGCTTTTTTTTTTAAAGCCACAGCATGTGGGAATCAAATAATTAAGCAAATGGGAAAATAAGCATGTAGTAAAATTAGTTCAGTTTAGTGACTATTATTAATGTAACAGATTTAGGTCATCTGACTGCATCTTTAGGCAGGAATGAAGTCAGCCTTTATGGTACATTCTTTTCAACACATTACATCACCCCTCCAAATAAAGTCAAGTCAAGGTGAGCCGGATTGAAGGGTATTTCCCGCTTTTCCATGAATTTTGATGTCGGCTCACCAGCTGCAGCTCTTAATGACTTGTGGAAAGCTTTTCCCTTTCACAGTGTTAAGCAGAAAAAAAGTCATTGATTGTAACTGAACACATAAGCAGCAGCACTAATGTGAAACTGCATCTATTTGTAAAAGGGTTAGGAATGGCACAGCAAAACTCAATACCAGTAATTTTGAGGCCCATGAGACGTTGACACTGACAATAATCACACATGTATCTTCTTACTGAGTTAATAGCAAGGCTGGGCGGTCTCTCTTATGCTCACTAAGGCTACATTTATTTGAGTACAATTCTGCAAAAAACAGCAATATAGGGAAATATTAGTACAATTACAGTTTATAGTGTAAATAACTGTTTCCTGTTTTAATGTTAAATTTGATCAGGTATAACTGTAACTGCAGTCTTCAGCTTCACATGATCCTTCAGAAATGACTCTAATATGCTGAGCTCTCAAGAAACAACGTAAAAGTCTTTACTGTCAAAATTGATCAATATAATTTATCCTTGCTGAATAAAATTATTCAAAAGTGGATATTTAACTCTGCAAGCTTATTACTTGTTTTTACATTCATATTACCTTTGCCATCATTTAACGCTCACTTAAAGTTTCTTTAAAAACACTAATAATTTCACAAAGTAATATTAAAGTAATCTTTAGCAAACCTCAAAATAAACATGCATTTTTAATATTGCATATTACAAGGCTGTGATACCTATATTTAAAAGCCATTTAAACGTTATTTAGCCTATTAGTTAAATAATTAACAGTTTATCGATATGGCCCAGACTTTTAATATTAGTGCACCGCTAACAGTTAGGATAATAAAATTAGAAGTGTGAGGGATCCTGCTATTCAATGCAATTCAGCATTGAAGAGGAAATAGTATAGAACATCAACATTTATTTGCCAAAGAATGATGCAATGTACCTGCATGCCATTAAGTGAAAAATGTAGATGAAACGGAGTGGGCAACACAGAATGAAATTAGGTTGACTAATAATAAAGTAAATAAAATATAGCCTAACCTTTATGATCAAAACAACATTGTGAATAAGTAAAATGAGTAGAACTTTCTCGCCATCGAAACACCCACACACATGATCTAAATGACAAAAGGCTAGAGTTTTCTTCATTCATTTGTTGCCAGCAAGTGTGGTTATAATCACAGTTCCTGCAATGAGTAAACCAAATAGGTCAGCTCTCATCGACAAGGACAACGGTACTCTTTTGTCAGCAACTCGGTGACTCACAGGTGGTGGCGGCAGCTTTTCTGGGAAATGACACAACATCAGCTTTGCTAAAGCCAATCCCTCCTTGGGACCGCCGAGGAGAGACTTACTTGTATAAAGCCAAGCCAATCTCACACTTTGAGCTCCTAATCTACTTTTCTGCATTAGGTTTTTTTCACGGGTGAGGTGCATCAGCTTGCCTGCATACACACTCGCACGTATACACCCACTGACACACAGGCTTCGACAACACACTCCCTTAGCAGACAATACATTCTGCAGTATAGATTCCTTGCCAATATACACACCTCGGTCTGGAACCATATCTGTATAGGGCTCAAAAAAGCAGATAGACCCGAGGCAGACACAAAGTTTACATCCATTTCAAAGCAGCAGGATGACTGTCATGCCGCTAAAGGAACAAAGTGATATATAATGGACAAGCAAATGGACAAGCAAATACACAATAATAAATAAGAATATTCATGATAAAGAAAAAAAATTATGTTTTTATAAATGTACTATTTTTATTTCTTTGGGTTTCATATACTTTTGAATATACAATTTTCAAAAAATGTTTACAGTTATTAACTCTAAAAAAATGTGGTGTAACCATTAAGTAAAAAGTTAATTTTGCGATTAATTTTTTTTTTATGTGAAAATATTGTTTTATTGAAAATATTGAACATAATTAACGCGTCATCCATTTCTTCCTGCTGTCCTTTGGCTAGCATTACATTATATGATAAAGCTATCATCCATTCAAGTGCTTTTAAAACATTCAAGTGCGATAAGACGCAAATTGAGTTCTAATTCGTGCTTGAATGGACAGAAAGAGACAAAAGTATGTCGAAAAACCCGTTATTGGCGAGTATCCTCGTAAGCACAGTCTTAAAGGAGTTAAAATGTCTTAGTGACCATAAAGAGACCAGATTTGAATTAGGACTTAAATTGACAGCAGCCTAATAAACCTGCTGCTGTCTGTCATTTATGTTAATCAAACAACAAATGACTAAGATAAAAATAACTCACAGCTCTTGATTGAATAACTTTTTTAGCTTTAATAAGGATTAATCTATATATTTTGGCAGAGCAGGTAAAAATCAGAACTCAGAAAATCAGAAGCTGCTAAATCAGAAAAAATCCTTAGCGTTAAGCCCTGCTATATTTAAGGCAGAGCTAAATGTGAAATTTATTATAATAGTTTTATGTGAAGTTCACTTAAATTAAAAGTTGTAATTTTTTAAAAGCCTATTAAAGGTTAAAAATGACGGCTCTCAATCATACTGTATTGTTAAATGGCTATAATTACCCCAGAAAATGAGAAAAAGTGTATGTATTGGTATCGGTGATACTGGCCATCATTCATAGAACTTAGTAAAGAGATGCCATTAAGCAAATATTTATGCTGTTTATACATTTCAATGTGAAATTATACAGTTATACAATTTTAATCGATTGACAGTCACAGCACTAATCACAAGACATTTGAACAGCCTGAAATAATCTTGCCTTGCCATAATAGGTCAATTTTATTGATGTTTTGAAAGACGTAATGATATTGACACAGTCATTTTTAGATTCTCACTATGATATCATCTTCTGTTTTTCTGCATGTTGATTGCATCACTTGACCTTCATTTTGGTGAACAAAACATTTCAAATATTAATAAGCAGATTCGTCAAAATATTTTTTTTCTAAGAAACAACAATGAAAAACGTATAAAGTTATTACTTAATAAGGTTTTCTTCTCATTAACTTTTTCTTTTAATGAGGCCTTTTTCTTCATTACAGTATTAGTCAAATAAATTGTTTGGTGAACAAAACATTTCAAATATTAAGAAGCAGATTCGTCAAAATATTTGTTTCTAAGAAAACAATGAAAAACGTATAAAGTTATTACTTCATAAGGTTTTCTTCTCATTAACTTTTTCTTTTAATAAGGCTTTTTTCTTCATTACAGTATTAGTCAAATTAATTTCATGCCCCCAAAATATACGTAGGTGATCAAATCCTATTGCTTGTAGTCCTGATGATACAAATAAATAGAGGACTGACCAACTGCATGTAATAGAGGCCAACCTGAAAAACTAAATTAGACACAGCGAGCTCAACTCACAAAAAGGCATCATGATGGAATTGTTGTCCTACGGCATTCATTGATTATTTTCACACAATGAATATATTTTGAGACACCGAAAACAAGCACCATCTGCACAATAATATGCTGTTATCACTGTATACCGCCTCTCGCTCACAAACACCCGCGCACGTGCAAACAATTCTTTTGTTTTTCTGCTCATTTGTGTTAATATATGGTACCAGATGTCTCCAGGGCAGCTGAAATCATTACAACGGCAGAAATCTGCTCTGAACGTCAGTGGAATTTCAATTATTACCCTTCACTGTGCCTGCAGTGAGACGACTTTAGGTTGCAGCGCTGCATGACAGGTTAAAAAGGGGATCTGACACGTATCACTCAGTTTAGGAGGTGATTGATACTTTAACGCGTTAGAGGTTTTTACTGCGAGTCGGTAACTATACGACATAACTGCTGTTAGATCAAATTAAACTGCCGAAGTTACA
Organism: Siphateles boraxobius; assembly: GCF_051911475.1. Taxonomy (NCBI): domain Eukaryota; kingdom Metazoa; phylum Chordata; class Actinopteri; order Cypriniformes; family Leuciscidae; genus Siphateles; species Siphateles boraxobius. The sequence continues at coordinate 18,438,055 of NW_027508876.1, forward strand.
CCTGACACTGAACAAAAATAAGGCGCAACATTCAGGGTGATTACAGTGATCTCTTATATAATGGAAGAAACTTTAAAGGTAAGCATCACTATTGCATTTACTTAAAGGGTTAGAGTTTTTAACACATCACGCATCAAGCATAATTTATGCTTTATGAATGATACCTCAAATCGTGTGGCTTGTTGAGGAGAGAAGCGCTGTTGAATTTCATTAGACCTGAACAACTCCTAGGAACCAGAATATCATAGACTTCATAGACACCCTAGCCATCACATAGCAATGGCAATGCACTAAAAACCCAGTCAGAACACCTTAGAAACAGCAGAGCAACACCCATGCATCATGGTGATTTTTGATTACTTTTGCAACTACTATAAATATATCTGTCCATATATATATATATATAATTAGACTTTACCAAATTGTTATAAATTGAATAGAACCTTACAGATTTCATACCATTAAAACTTTTCAGATTTCCATATCACTGCAAAATGTATTAAAAACATGAAGGGTCATAAAGGGATCATGACATGAGAAATCAAATTTGCCTTGCCCTTTTGTCACATAAGAGGTCTTTGTATTATTAAAACATCCTGCAAGTTTCATAGCTTTAAACGCCTATCTAATTTTAAACAAAGCATTTATTTATTCAAGCTCCAAAAATGGCTCGTTTGGATATTGCGGGACCTGTGATTTCACACTGGCAAATACATTTAAATATGACTATCTCCAGAGCAAGACATCAACCAATAGTTATACATCATCTCACCATAGGCCCCGCCCACTGGCATTCATTAGCATAATGGCTGACATTTGCCTACACTGGATTTGAGCGCCGCATCAAAAGCAAAAATAACCCATTTTAATTACTGTCAACACTGGATATAGTATACAGATGTCCATTTAGTTTCTGACATACTTCACGTACTTGAGTCTGTCGACAACAGGACAAATGAAAGAGTGAAATAATGTTTGCTTTGACGTGTCCAATTTAAACAGCTTGTTCGCGTCTCTGTACAGACTTCAGAAGGATCCTAGTGCCGGAAACAAGTGGATGGTTTATTTTAATGGCGTCCCGGATCACGTCGGATGATTATATGTTTGTTCGGAGCATTTTGTTTGATAAACGAGGCACATTGTAATAGAGATTTGCAAAGAAACTTTTGTTAAAAACTGCAGCTAAATGACAGAGAAGTATTGGATCTGACAGCAGTTGCATCACAAAATGCAAGTAAATGATTCCATGTCTGTAAATGACAGTTTAATATGGATAATGTTTTCAGAACACTTGCAATAGTGAGTGGGCGTTGATACCATTTCCTGAACAATGACATTAGCCAATCATAACAGAGGCCTTTTACTGACAAGCCTTAAAGGTGCTCTAAGCGATGTCAGGCGTTTTTTTAGGCCAAAGTTTTTTTTGTCACATACAGCAAACATCTCCTCACTATCCGCTAGCTGCCTGTCCCCTGAACACACTGTAAAAGAACGCGGTCTCTGAAGACACCCCAGGCTCCACAAAAACAACAAAAACAAACTGGGCTAACCCGCACCACAAAACATAACAAACTGTTGCAGCCAATAACCGTAAAAGAAGGGTTTGGGGGTGAGGTTTGGGGGGTTAGTGCGCGGATGAGGAGGAGGGAGGATCTAGCTAGCCTCCGTTTTGTTTGACAATACTTTAAACGTCAACAAGAAGTGACGTCACCCGACATCGCTTAGAGTACCTTTAAAGGAGCCACTCCTAAGAAACGGATCATTTCAGACAGAGGGTCAGAATGAGGGTTAAAAATAATGTTTTTTCTGCATTTACATTTGTTTTTTTAATAGAAAACGTTGTTAACATCATAAGAGAACCTCAAGGAACATATTCAAATAATAATAAAATCCATGTCATGAGCCCTTTAATAACTTCAACTTGCAAGTACTACAAATGTACCGGGCGCTATCGGCAAACAAAGTGAAGCTATATAAAGCGTTAAAAAGAATATATAGAATTATTTGATTGTTATATCAATCAGAACTTTGAAACAATATGTATTGTGAAAAAGGCTCTATAAATAAAAATTGACTTGAGAAAATACAATTATGACCATCCATAGATTGCAAAAAAACTTTTCATAAATAGCCACATTAATAATAATAATACATTAAAAATGTAATACAATATAATACAATATATATCAATATATAATTTAATTAAGTTATTAAAAAACAAAAATCATGTTTTCATTGTTAATTATTACTGTGTTAAAAAGCAGAACTAGGACAACGAAGCAAAATAATAATCTGAATAAAGAGAATATTTTTGTGAAACAAAAAGGTCTGTATTCTAAGGCAATATTGTTCAATCTCGAATCTTGGTAAGTGCTTCTCCCACTCTTTCCGATAAGGGCAATTCACTTGCACTTCAATTTGTCAGACACACAGGACCTAATTAAAGGGCTTCCTTTCATCTCATTAAAACAGGGAACTACCAAATGCTTAACGGGATGAAGTTAGATAAGTAACCCTCGAATGCAACTTGTGTTATCGCTATCCAAGAAAACTATTTCTAATTAACACACTAACTGGATGGTCTCTTCGATGAACACTTTGCGGATAATGGACCAGTTTTGAACTGGAAAACCCTGACCCAAATTTAGACACTTTGATGTCTTACACTAAAACAGATTTTCTTTCTTTATCAAAATTGAACTCGAGGTGAAGCACCAACTCTGTTCTTTCCACAGCTTTAGAGAAAGAGCCCTCAGGAGCCGCTCAAATCACACTGACCCCTGGCCCTTGGCTCTTTGGCGTGTGCGTGTCCAATCATTCAAGCAAGTGATAAGACCGCTGTGATTTCCTCTGTGTCTAGTCGGCTAGCGCTGAGATTAGGCCCAAAACGAATGATCCATCGTGAAGATCTGAGGCTGACCAGACAACACTTTGACTTATAGCCATGAAAAAGACATTCTAAGGGAACAGGATAAAATACCACATTTCTCCAACATCTTAATCTAAGGTGCTCATTCATCACAAGTTTCAATGTCTCTCTGCCAAAATAGTCCTTTAGGGATTCCCAAAAATATGAGTCAGGGTGAAATTAAGTCAATATTTTTGCCTTGAAATGTTCCTGTGGCCTGTCTGTGCTGGACAGATCTTCCATCGGACATGAAGAAGACTTGTGTGTGATGGCAAGTGAACAAATTTTCTGAATACTTGAATCTTTAGGGGTCTAATGATCAAACTGACAGACTAATACATTTTTTTTTGCATTACTAGGGAGGGCGAATTCAATATCCTGTCCAGATGCTCCTAAACCACAGCGTATAAACATGAACCCTGAAAATTTGGCTACAAGAGTGTGCAGCAGGCCTCTCTAAAGTTGATCAACTTTAAGGTCAGATAACTCAGATGATCCCATCCAACTCATCTTGCATTGCTATGGAATATATCTCGAGCAGTCTGCTGGGATGTTTTGGCCAAAATGTGATATCAATAATAGGCTAGGCTATTTATGGATGTGGATCTAAGGTGAGTATATTATGGCTCAAGACTCAGTTTGTGGCTTAGTTTCAAAAGAAACTTAGTCAACATTGCAATGAAGGTACAAAGTTCATCTAAATTTCTTCCTCTTACCGTGAGAAACATTCTTGAACATAGGCTTGGCTGAGACAGATCTGTGCACATTGCAAAATATTCAATGACTCATTAAGTAGGGGGATCTTTAGTAAACAAATTCAAGAATTTCAGTCAGGGGATAATGAGTGACTGATGGAAGAATGCACGTAGAAAAAGCAGGCCAGCACATTCCATCGATCTCCTATTATAGCGTCTGTATGTCTACATTAGTATCCCTATTAATATCAGTATGATAAACTGTAGTTAAACCAGCTATAGCTTTATATAGGTCGTTCCATGAAAGGGGTGCCTTTTGTGCCCCTCTTTAATATTTAATTGACATAACAGTTGTGCTGCCATTAACTTTATATATTTCTGTCTTCTTTTATCATAAGGGTTATGCACAATTTGATTGCAAAAAAGAAAAGAAAACTAGTATTTAAAATGTATTCACTCAATATATAATTTCAGGCTTTAGTTGACAAAATATTTTTATTAAAAAGTTATGTTGTGTGCTAGGGTATGCATCCACCCTGTTTACATCATAATTCCCCTTTACCCGTGCTCTTTGAGGTCTTTTTTAAATCATTTAATTTTATAATTCAAGTTTGTCAGTAAGAGGAGATCTTAAACAGTCAACTCTGTTACCATAATTGTGTGTACTCGGGTTACACATCAACCCAGTTAAAATCATTATTCCCCCTTGTTAAAAACAATGTTAAATTCCATAAATTCCAAAAATCATGCTCTTTAAGAACAGCAAAGACACTTTATCTTCGATTTTTTTTTTTTTTATAATTTGTCATTAATGGACTAAGTCAACTCTGTTACCATTAAATTTGTACAGTAAACAAATTATAACTGAGAAATTTAAATATATGTATATATATCAAATTCTTTCTAATAAACATATTGTAGCTAGATGAAGAAATATTCAATATCCAACAAATATGAAGACGTTATTATTTTAAGATTTCAAGAAAAATTGTATCATTCCATATAATGACTCATAGACTATACTAAACACAACTATAGAAACAAATATTTTTAAGACAGAGTTTTATATCATTTATAACGCTATACAGTGTTATCCAAGTAGGTTCAGGAGGTCGCAAATGTCATATAGCCTAAAATTCCAGCATATATAAGCATTCGTTACTCACAGTGTTAAAGTTCTGGCTAAACACAACACAACATAAACTCAGAATACGTTTCTTTAATAGCAGTACTCTTTGAACTGGTGTCTAATACCTTATGTGTAACTAACACATTGCATTGGACTCTCTATAGCAAATCTTTGCACACCAACGTTAATATAAATGCAGTCATAAATAATTATTCTACATAGAACTCACCTTACGTGCGTATCTTCATACTGTAGCTGACACTTAAGACAAATTAAACCAAGCTGCGATTCAAAGCGAGCAGTTTTCTGGGTTTAAACGCAGTGAAGAGGAAAATTCCGCAAACTGAGCTCTTGTCCGAGAGATACAGTAAAAACAGTGATATATCCGGAAGCCGCGCGCACTTGAATACAGTTGTCACGCACAAATTGAAGGGAACCTCACAAATCCACCTTCCGAAAAGCTTCCCGGTTTATGTTTTTTGGAGTCGCAGATGCCAGTAATCCAAACAGATGGAGCGGTGTGTGCTCGGGAAAGCTGCAAATCTCGTCGACTGCGCGCCGTCAAAGGAAGAAAGTTTCCTCTCCGCAAACATTGACTGACGCCGAGTTTTACCACAGAGGAGTAGAGCGAGTGTAATGTCAGCCTCAGGAAGCGATGACGCGCGTGCTTCAGACTCGCTGCTGCTGCACGAGATTCTGGCGCCCTCGGCCGACTGTGCTTAACATCATTTACGAAATGTCGAAATGGGTTCCAAAAGAGGTCTGAAACTCCTAAAAAAATGAAGTGCTTTCCTTTTTCTTTTTCAACAAATGCCCAGTAAAAGTAGGTGCAGATAATGTTAATCAGGAGTTCAAACTAAATTATGACTGCAGATATTGGAAACATCATTACAGTAGACTATAAAATAATAGTAGGCCTAGCCTACTGTAAATTGTATGGTGTTTACAATGTTATTTTCGACTAATTTTAGAATAATTGTATGAGGTTAGAAAATATGTCAAACATTTGTGGCATGTCGAAACAGTTTAAAACCCTGATTTATGTGATGTAGAACGTTTAAAGGGAACTTATGCCCCTGTTTATAAGATGTAAAATAAGTCTCATGTGTCCCCAGAATGTGTGAAGTTTCAGCTCAAAATACTTGACAGATCATTTACTATAACATGTTGTAAGTGCCCATTTTTGAGTGGAACGAAAAACAGGGAAAACATTAAGACCTGCTGCTCCCCACCCCCCTATCCAGAAGAGGGCGGAGCTTCGGATATCATCATCTCTATCACGTATCATATCACCTCTATCGCGGTCATGCTCACATGACATTGCTGTAATTCATCATCATGAAAGTTTTTTTATCTGCATGTGTTTTAAAGCCATATCAGTCTAAACTTCTGATATATGTTTTTCTGAGCGCACATATCCAAAGCACGTGCACAGAACGGCGCGTCCCGGGAGTAATAAACTAAGTTCTCTTTTACATCTTGTTGCGCTTAAACTGTACACATAAGGTTATGTTAAACAAAGTTCCCATAAAGATAGTCGGTTTCTTATGTCTGTGAACGTAAACAGCAAGTAACGAAATTGCATGTGTATATTAGATCTGTGTATTAAAGTGAAAGCAGCATAAGTACCTACTGCTATATATGCTGTTAATATGAATCAAACAACAAAAGAAAAATAGAAAATAACCCACTGCTCTTGGTTGAATAACGTTAGTAGCTATATTAAGAATACATTTCTTGAATCTTACTAAATGCTCTGGTGAGGAGATAAACAGGCAGACTGCGGTGCGGGTTCTATGCTATTGCTAATAAGGCAGAGCCCGTCAGCAGTTGTGGGCGGGGCCTATGCATATGTGACGTCACATTGTTAGGATCTGCAAAAGGCTTGTTCTGCTTATGATTCATGGTAATTGAAAAAAGAGTGGGTGGATTTTTACCTTTATAGGGTGGTTGTGTACACACTGCCGACACACATTTATGTTTAAACACCATGTAAAAGGGAATTTTGCATAATAGGTTTATTACATAAACATCAACATTTAGATGGTTGCATACAAAATATAGAACACAGTGAAATTTTACTAACTTCAGGTATTAAAAGTAGTAAATAATTTAAACTACATAATTATTTAATTTCCTATAATTATATAGATAGATAGATAGATAGATAGATGTTTGAGGAGCTCCACTTGTGTACTTCATCACCCATAATTCCACACGATGACGTCAGAACGCACTAGCCAATGATAACCAGTGTGACCAGTGAAGCAAGGTTCACCAGGAAACATCATCAGAAATGTAGAGTATAGTTCACGCATCAGTGACTGTTTGCCATATGTGTTTATCTCAATAAACGGTAATCCTTTTATTTTCTTCGTGTCCACATTTTCGTCATTAAAAATGCACAGAGTGCAGGTTTTGTCGGGACATCTGTCGTCAAATAAACGCGTTGGAATGAGGCAGTGTAGCGCATCAGCTGCTGATCCAAATGATATCGTTGTGGTTCATGGGCTCCGAACAGCCATCGGCCGGGCGAAGAGAGGGTCTTTTAAGGTGGGCCTGTATGACTGCTCGACAGTGACATTCACTGCATTCTCTATAAAAGTGAGTCTTACATATACAATATTTCTATATTTTAGGACACTACCCCAGATGAGCTGCTCAGTGCAGTGATGAGTGCAGTTCTTAAGGATGTGGGACTGCGACCCTCTTTAATAGGGGATGTTTGTGTTGGTAAGTCAGATGACAGCCAGTCTGAGCAAAACATATCTTTATAATATTAACATTACATCGTATATGAAGAGTAACTTACACTTACTGACTGTTGTTTTTCAGGTAATGTTCTGCAACCAGGGGCAGGTGCACTTATGGCTCGAATCGGACAATTTTTAAGGTAAAATGAGCAAAGAATTCCTAATAAATCAAGATATGGCTAAATATATGAGTTGACTGTAAAATTCAAGAGTTTGTTCAACTTTCAGTGGCTTCCCTGAGTCTGTACCAGTCTACACTGTAAACAGGCAGTGCTCTTCTGGACTACAAGCACTTTTTAATGTTGCGGGTAAGTATTACATTTAAGCAGTAAAAATGGCACATTTTGCTGCAGTATAAGAAAATACAAGATTACAGTTAAAACAGGCTTTTTCCTGCCTTTTAAGGTGGAATCAGAGGGGGTTCGTATGACCTGGGACTTGCCTGTGGGTTAGTATGCCACATTTATAATTGTTGATTTCAGTATATACTATAGTATTAATCATTGTGTAGGATCCTTATTTTTATATTTTTTGTTGTGGTTGTTTTTTTTTTTAGTGTTATCAAATGTTATTTTTTTAATTGTGTGAATGTATACAGTACACACTACCGGTCAAAAGTTTGGAATAATTAAAAGGTTTTTGAAAGAAGTCTCTTATGCTCACCAAGACTGAATTTATTTAATCAAATATGACATTTTATTAAATTTTAAAAGAACTATTTTCTATAAAATGTAATCTATTTCTGTGATGGTAAAGCTGAATTTTCAGCATCATTATTACGCCAGTCTTCAGTGTCACATGATCCTTCAAAAATCATTCTAATATGCTAATTTGCTGTTAAATTATTATCAATTATTATTGGTGCTCATATATTATTAACAGTTTATATTGTTATCAATGTTGAATACAGCTTTTGCGGCTTAATATTTTGTGGAAACCATGACACATTTTTTTTTAACATTATAAATGCCTTTACTATTACTTTTGATCAATTAAATGCATCCTTGCTGAATAAAAGTATTTTTTTTTAAATATCTCACTGACCCCAAACTTTTGATTGGTAGTGTATTACAGTTTCCAAACAAATATTTAGTAGCAAAAACTGAGCAGCAAATCAGCATTTTAGTATAAATTCTGAAGGATCATGTGACTGGAGTAATGATGCTAAAAATTCAGCTTTGACATCACAGGAATAATGACATTTTAAACTATAATAAAATAGAAAACAGATCTTTTAAATTGTATTAATAATTCACATTACTGTTTTTATTGCATTTTTGATCAAATAAATGCTGCCTTGGTTAGTATTAGAGACTTCTTTCACAAAGATAAAAAAAATCTTAATTATTCCAAACTTTAGACTGGTAGTTCATGTCTTTAAATTATTGAATCTGAATCTTATAGCTCATCTCTTTCTTTTTGCTCTTTCATGACAGTGTAGAGAGCATGTCCCTTCGTTCGCCAGGGGACCCAGGAGACATCAGCCCTCGACTGATGGACAATGAGAAAGCCAGTGACTGCATCATTCCCATGGGGTATAGTTGTTATTCTTTTATACTGCGTTTTAATCTTTACATTAAAATAATCATTATTTCCTGTTTTCTGTATGTTTCCTTTCAGAATAACCTCAGAGAATGTTGCAGAGAGATATGGCATCACTAGAGAAAAACAGGACAGCTTTGCACTCGGTTCCCAACAAAAGTATGTGCTCCCATGATATTTATGAATGGTTTATACATGCCAGCTGTTAGTATTTTGCACACTAAAAAAATGCACTCAAAGCAACTCTATTAAAGTACTAATTGTTTGTGGACTTTTATAACACTAGGGCAGCCATGGCGCAGGAAAAGGGCTTATTTGATCAAGAGATCACACCAGTCACTACTAAATTTGTGGAAGAAAATGGCACTGAGCGCAGGATTACTGTCACAAAGGACGATGGGATCCGGCCTGGGACTACCTTAGGGGGCCTTGCCAAACTGCGACCAGCATTCAAGGAAACCGGCAGCACCACAGCTGGTTTGCATGCTGATTTTTTTGTGGGAAAAAAAGTATGGTAAATTCCATTACCCAATTCTTTCATTCCCATTGCAGGTAATGCCAGTCAGGTGAGTGACGGTGCTGCGGCGGTGCTCATTGGGCGGAGATCTACGGTGGAGAAACTGGGACTTCCAGTTTTTGGGGTGCTGAGGGCGAGTGCTGTGGTTGGTGTTCCACCGGACGTAATGGGCATCGGCCCAGCCTATGCTATCCCAGAAGCCCTCAACCAGGCTGGTGAGAGTACAGCTGCTCCTACTGTATCTCTACATTCATTTGAGCCATTTATATACCAGTAGTAATCATGCTTGAAAAATGTATTGGAATCGATTTTCCATTTTCATTATTCCAAAATAATGGGTGTAAATGAGCCTTGTTATTGCATTTGCTTGTGCAGGGCTAACTGTGGATGATATTGATGTGTTTGAGATCAACGAAGCATTTGCCAGTCAGGTGACTGATACATTTTCCTGGATTACCCCCTGTTTCCCCCCTAAAATATTATTAATATCAGCAACTTTCACAATTATCCTAGGCTGTGTATTGTGTGGAAAAGCTGGGCATTCCTATGGAGAAAGTGAATCCTAATGGAGGGGCCATTGCTCTTGGTCATCCACTGGGCTGCACTGGCGCTCGACAGGTCGTGACTTTGCTCAATGAGCTCAAACGCAGACGCAAGAGGTGAACGGACATAAAACATCTTACAGTAGGGTCCTATGGTTTCTGTTTTTTTTTTTTTTTTACCCATAAAAAAGATTGTGTTACACAATAAATTCCATTTTTATGACTGCATTCGCGATTCCATCTACGCTTTTCAGACAGTGGAAATCATAGGGCCCTAATACAGCTATAAGTATTAGTAACTATACAGCAACGAAAAAGATGACAATCCCTTTTCCCATTTCTAATGTTTTTTGTTGCAGAGGATATGGCGTGGTGTCCATGTGCATTGGGACTGGAATGGGAGCGGCTGCAGTTTTCGAGTATCTTGGACCGTGATGAAAGCCCTTGAGCAAAATCCCAAGATGCAATGACACGCGGAGAAACTAACAGTCCCCAATTATTTTTAATCAAGCTGTTAGAACACTAACTATAGAACACAAGCAGAGAGAGAGCACACTTCTTATGTAGTGTGCTTCAGTGGGTGTTTGCCTTACTCTTGAGGATGTTAATGATAACATTCAGATCTCTCTTTAAAGTGCCTTGCATTTCAACTGTGATAACAGATCGTGAAAATAGACATGCCATTATCTGTAAGATCTATCAGAATAACAACTTTTATCTCTTGATTTGTGGCAATAATTTGATGGTCTTTTCTTCTGATATGGATATAGCAGAAAAACTGCTATACAGAATTATAAACAGAATTATAGAGAAATATTTTTTTTATAATCTGTTGAGGAACCATGTAATTCATAAAGATCTGTAATGCATCTCATTTATTTGAATAAAAACGATTTATGTATAAAGGTTTGTGTTTCAAAAGCTAGGTATAATACTGTTTAATTTTGGGGTTAGTACCATTTTTAAGAGAAATTAGAACTTTTATTCAGCAGCTATAGATTAAATTGATCAAAAGTGACAGTGAAGACATTTATAATGTTACAAAATGTTGCTATTTCGAGTAAATGCTGTTCTTTTGAACATTCTACAGTATTCATCAAAGAATCCTGAAAAAGTTGTATGGTTTCCACAAAACTATTAAGCAGCTCAACTGTTTTCAACTTTGATAATAATATGAAATGTTTCTTGAGCACCAAATCAGTATATTGGAATGTTTTCTGAAGGATCATGTGACATTGAAGACTGGAGTAATGATGCTGAAAATTCAGCTTTGTCATCACAGGAATAAATTACATTTAAAGAAAATATTCAAATAGAAAACAGTTATTTTGAATTGTAATAATATTTCATAATATTACTGTTCAATCAAATAAATGTATATGATCAAATAAATACAGTGTAAGTGATAATATGAGACTTATTTTTTAAAAACTTGCCAATCCTAAACTTTTGAATGGCAATGTAGTACGTATATGTTAAATCACTGTTTAACAACAACCTGACCTTTGATCCTTGATTTGCAAACATACAGTAGGCCATTGGAAATGTGCTTATGTTCTTATGTAAGTCTTTAATCTGTTTTATAATTAAAAGAATAAAAAATTCACAAATACAATATTTTATGTACACTGAGACCAGTGTTTAATCAAACCATTGAATGTCTATACAGAAAGATTTAAGATTTTTGGTTATCTGTTATCTTGTATGTGGAACTCAGTGTTGTATTGTCAGGTGTCAGATATTGGAGATACAAAACTCCCATCAAATGATCCACTTCCAATGATCTTAAGAACAAGTGGCGTCTCTCCAAGAATCCCCTGCACTGTGATGATTGTCTGGAACTCTTTCTGCTCACTGTGGGGAAAATACTGTTAGTATAAAGTTTAAGAAAGACTGCATTAGGTTTATTCAATTACTGGCCTGCATCTGATTAAACACATACAGTTATACAGTACAGTATTCCTGAACATTGAACTTCAAACTCAACCTAAGCTGAGGTATTATTTCATCCATTGCAGAATATGATACATTTCTTGAATTAAGTATTTTCTACAACGTGATTGGTTGCGAGTATCAAGTAAGGTAGACTATACCTTGCAGTGAAGCTGATCTGCAGCAGCTGTTTACAGGACGGTGGATCCCCAAGAGGTTTCAACACACCAGAGTCTGGACTCACCCTGAACACTTTCTTGTCACCTTCGGGATCTAGAAACAAAACAAAACATGAGCTCAACTAGATACAAGGTAACTACCATGATAGTAAAGATCACATTATAAAAGATAGGATTAAAGGTGCAATCTGTTATAGTTTGTCAATGCTAATTCATACCGTACATAGTCATTCCACTCCAATGCTAAATCATTTCACCTGTAAGTGCGGTCCAGTAGCTACAGGAGCCACCTCTGTTGTAGAGGCTGACCTCTTTGACAGTTGTTTGTCCAACGTTGCAGGTGCCAAAATCCACAGTGGTGCTGGACAGGTGCAGTGTCGGTAATGCCAGATGAGCATGAAGAGACACTGACTGAAAGACAACAGTATTTACAACATGGTTACATGTAGATGAATTTGACATCAAGACATTATGCCCTGGTTTCACATACAGGGTTTAGATTAAGCAAGTATTAGGCCTTAGTTCAATTAGGGTATTTAAGTAGCTTTTATAAACGGGCCCTAGAAAAAAACATTATTGGTGGCATTGACAATGGCATTGACATATTTTGAGATATGCCAGTGCAAGTTGCTTTCAGTTAAAACAACTCAAACTTGCATTTTAGTCTGGGACTAGATCCTTGTCTTTGAAACCACAGGATTAATTATTTTTTATTATAAAAAAATTAAAAGTACCAATTACTGGTAAATACCGGTTTGAATGAGGCTATTGTTCTAGGACAATATGACTCCCACAAGATGGGTACGAGATGGAGGTGATGGTGCGTTGTGCACCTCACAAAGTGTATTTTCTCTGAGACTAAATTATTTTAGATATTTAAAAGAAGCAAATTAAGCCTGTGTAGAGACCTGTATGCTGTTATTGCTGTACTGAATGGTCAGACTTTGCTGAAACTGTAGTGTCCTTTCTCCAACATCACTGCACAGAAGAGTAGCAGAGAGCTGAGCATCTGATTCCTCACATGGTTCATTCAGATGGGTCAGAAGTGAAGCTGAATTATGGAAAGCCACCTTCACCTGCAAATTTAAAAGATCATTGTAACCATTTCTGGATCAGACTGACAAATGTTGAGGAATTTAGCACCTGTAAATATGCTGCAAAAACTAAATAGAAAAGCAATCAGTGCATCTGAAATCTTATGCTACCTTACTATGCGAAAACCAGTATGTGAAAAGTACACAGATGACCTACTACTTCCGCAAAGATTCTGAAATGCGTATTCGATGGGTTACCATAATTGTCCTTCAGGTCACTTTTTTTTACTATACATTATCCAAATATGTTCAAATGTGTATAATATGTTTCCACAGACCTGCATGATATGTTTAGGCTGCAACAGAAGTGATGTTTGCTCATCTCCAGGCCCAGAGAGTCCTTGTGTATGTCTGTGAGAGGGTGAGCTGCTGATCAGTTTAAGGGCCTGTCGGGGCTTCAGCACTGAGAATGGGGTGTGTGTGCTCAGTCTGAAACTCAAGGCCATATCGGTATTGTTCTTCAGCTGGAACGTCCGAATGATCATGGATTCCTTCTACACTTAGACAAAGACAAAAATATCTAGCTAAACCCTCACACCGCCAACAGGGACTGTCATAATTAACTGGCTTGTCTTTAATCTGGATACATATTGTTATTAACTGCACCTGTGTGTGAGATCTTCCGTCTAGTGTATCACTTGCAGCTGCAGTGAATTCCAATACCTCTGAATCCTCAGCCATCTGCACTGACAAACTGCACACACACACACACACACACACACACACACACACACACACACACACACACACACACACACACACACACACACACACACACACACACACACAGGCACAGTGGTTACTAGTGTACTGTTTTATAATGTATATGTATTAAATATATGTGTATTAAGCACATCTATAACTCACATGGCAGGTTTTACATTAGCCTGCATGTCCAGCCTCAAAGGTTCTAGTTCATAGCCCTGGGCTCTCTCTACTTTGTATTGAGTCAGTGACGCAAGCTACAAGATAAATAACATGGGTGGGTACTGGATGAAATGATCAGTAGTGTAAAATATATGGATTTAATTTCACACACTCACATACCTTAGAGTCCAGAGTCATGTAACCCAACGCATAACCCAAACATCTTTGATTGGCTGAACATGACAGGATCAGAGGAGTGAAAGACACGTGAATGGTGCTACTGCCCCCTGCTGGAACTACCTTTATTAAAGCACAAATTAAATGCTTTTTATCCCCCCATCAGAGCTTTTCATTATTAATGTTCTACATCCAGATATGTACATAAAAAAAGATTCTAATGGAGACCTGGAACAGTGCCGATCCCCATAACCTACGGTTTGTTGTGGAGTGATGCAGTATGGGTAGTCAGAGACATTCCCTTCATGAGGCTTCAGAAAAACAGAGAACAGCTTCTTCACTGGAGCCAGAGACACAGAAGCCCCACTGCCCTCCTCTCCATCACATTCTTCCTCATTCTCTTCGAAATCATCCTATAAAACAGAAGAAAACATTTTCAATTAGTGAATTGAAAATGTACTTTTTGGATTGTGAACTGAATCTGTTTTGGGATGTTGCCATGCTAACTAAGGCTAGACTCACGGATTTGGTCATGAATGTCGAGCTTGTTCCTTCTCTGCTGGGGGTGTGGCTGTCATCCCAAGTGGACGGGAACATGATGGATGACTCCAGCCCTCCAACAACCTCATTGCCATCTGCATCCTTCAGAGGAAACGGCTCACCACATGCAACCAACAGATCTATCAACTTACTATCACCGACCTCCAGGTTGTAGGTCACCCAATCCAAACGGATATCTGAGAAGTTTCAGAAAATAATGTGATCTATGCAGCTTTGAAATAAAAGTTAACAAAATCAAACAAGAATGTGAGAAGCGTTTGTAAACTTGATGTGGTGAACGGCTCACCATATGGACTGGTGTTAATGAGCCGTAAAGAGCGTGACACGGTGTCTCCTCCAGAAACATGGCTTCCAAACCTGTCAATCATAAATATCAAGGAAAAATCTTTGCATGTAAACTGCAACATCTAAAGAACACTGACCGTATAATTGGACCCTGGTTCTGATTGTCAGGCTGTGGTCCAATCATCTGAAAGTAAATAGGGCAGCCCCTCACAGACATCTGGATAGGAATGGGAGTTGGATCTAGATCTCCAACCTAAAAAATGTCATCAATTCATAAGAATTTATTGTAACAGCTGTTTGATTTGAGAAAGGCAAAAATATTTAGAGGGGAATTAAACGGTTTCATTGTTTTGTCAAATACATACCTTGCATATAAGATTGTCTTGATAATCTCCCCACATATTGGTGAAAGCAGTGATATTGATGGTTTGACTCTCAAATGGGCTGAGCATTCCACTGTTTGGTTTAACAAAGAACGCTGCACCTCTTCCATGGGAAAGCAGACAGTTTACAAATTCTGAAAGCAAAGAAAATGCATGTTTGACTTTGATGTTTCACTTTCTATGGTGCTAAAGAACAGAAAGGATTAGGTTGCACTGACCATCGTATGCTTTCTGCTGTATTTTTTGGGCCTGGACAGAATGGAGGGGTGCACTGCTCCTAAAAGAAAAGGCCAAAGCGTCGGGTAAAAGAGTTTCTTTATATTATATTAAAATAATTAAAATAATGACTCTAAAATATGATTTTATATGAACTTAATTGATAAATCATTAAAAATTATATAGTGTTATAATGCTATTCAACATTTAAAATGTTAATGTTCTATTTGAAATAAATGTTGTTCTTTTTAAACTTTCAATTCATTAAAGAAAAATGTATCATGGTTTTCACATAAATATTAAGCAGCACAACTGTTTTCTATATTGATAATAATAAGAAATGTTACATTTCTTGTAACATACATAAGGTTACACCTTATTTTAATGAGTCGCTGTTTCAGTGTAATCACACAAGTGTTGAGTAATATTAATGAACTACATTACTATAGGATTAGGGTATGGTTTGGTTTAGAGTGCAAGTAATTATGCTTAATTTATAGTTATTACTATAGTAAATATATGTAACATGCAACAACATAAGGACACATTAAAATAAAAAAGTGCTACTGAAATGTTTCCTGTGCACAAAATCAGACCATTAGAATGATTTCTAAAGGATCATGTGACACTGAAGACTGGAGTAATGAAGCTGACAATTCAACTTTGTCATCACAGGAATTCATTTCATTTTAAAATATATTGCACAAAAAAAAGTTTTTTAAAATTGTAAAGATACTTCACAGTATTACAATAAATGCAGCCTTGGTGAGCACAAGTCTTCTTTCAAAAATATATATATTTTTTAAATATTTAAAAAAGGGACCCCAAACGCAATATTAATATGTTCATTTGTCTATTTTTTTTACTTTTTTTGTTAACACAAAAACAATTAAGCAGAATCTGTCTGTACTGTACCTTTCGGAGTTTTCATCCGATTGTGAAGGACCGTATCCAGTAAAGTATTCTGCCTCGACAGTGAACGGAGCAGGTATAGCAGTGCGATTAGTTATCAACAAATGCCGTTCGATTGATTTGCCAATGATGACTGGCTCATGCTCAGTGAAGTCCAGTGTGATTGGTTGGTGATTGTCATCACTTGAATTAATACTAAATATGTAACCGTGAAGAACACAATGTGGTTTTAGCAATGCTCTGATTTCTTTAAAAAAGTCTAATAAAATGACTAACCAAAGAAATGTTAATATGACGTAAATGTGGCTTTACCAGTCAGAAGGCAGAGAGTAGGACACTCTGAGAGGTTTGGCTTTAGAAAAAAAGCCCAGTAATAATGGACTCTCCATTCCTTTTACTTCGCAAACCGCAGTCACTTCAGTCAGTTCCTCCTAAAAACATTAAGAAAAAACACATTTATAATAATGTGAGGAACAATATATTTTACTGGAGCTTGAATTTCATCAAATATTTAGTTTACAAGCTGTGGGTGTTAGAGTATTAAATAGCAGTACGTACAACAGTGTGAGCCGTGAATGATACAGTGACTTCTGTTTTGGCATTGGGCTCCAAAGTGCCTGCAGAGGGGCTGAAGGTGACAGAGCAGAGATGAGCTTGTGCACCGTGGAGCTGAGAGGGAGAGAAAACATTGAGAATGACTAAAAAAGACCTTATATTATTATAGATATAGATTTATATTATTTGGTCTAATCTGTACAATATCGCAACATTATACCAGAGCAATATTGAACTGTTTTGATTGGTTGACAGAAATTCCAAGATTGGTTTATTTTTTCACATACACCCAGTGAATTAAATATTATGCATAGTACACATGCAGAACAAATATGATTTGTTTATTCCATGACAAAAAGTGTCTAGTCATGTGATCTCAACATGTCTGCCATGCAACTTTATATGATTTTTTCAAACATATTTCTGTAAAACTTATTTAATGACGAAAAATAACTAAGGGCACTTAATTTGGTAACACTTTATTTTGATGGTCCCGTTTGAACATCCTGTTGACTATAGGTAACTTTGCAACTACATGTCAACTAACTCTCATTAGAGTATCAGTAGACTGTCTGCTTGATATCTGCTAACTCTTTATTGTGATGGTCCTCCAACAGACACTCTACTGACTATAAGTAACTTTGCAACTACATGTCAACTTATTCTAACCCTAAACCTACCAGTCTACAAATACTCTAATGAGAGTTAGTAGACATGAAGGTTAAACGTTACTTATAAGACAACAGAATGTGTAAAAGGGACCATCAAAATAAAGTGAAACCCTTAATTTTCTGTAAGTATGACCACATTATGGTTCAATATTATTTCGTCATGTTTTTTTCCAAACTAGTAGATATTTTAAAAACATGTTGAGATAAACACATTACATAAACTGTCAGTTCCTCACCTTGCTCCAGGTGAAGTAGGCTGGCAGTAGTGTTTGGTTAAACAGGGTAACGCTGCTTGTCTGTGGAACACCTACATACAGATCAGCAAACACCAGCTCGCTGCTCAGCAAGCACACTTGAGGGGACTGGACGACTGCCCGTACAGAGAGGTGACTGAAGACAAACACAAATGCACACCTTGACTCAAATACGTGACACAACACAATTTTAATACTTTTTCATTAGGGTAACATTAAAGTAGTATACTCTTCTAGTTCTTACTGACATCTGTACAATACAACAAATGATGTGATTCATTCCCTCACCATCCAGTGCCGTTGAGCACTGTAAGCAGTAGGACTGAATCAAAATAATGGCAGTACAGGGCTCTGAAGACCACATCCACACTGCAGGACGCCAGGGGAGGAAGCACACCTTTATTTGGACTGATATACACCTGATAACACATGTAGAAAATGAGATACAAAAACTTTGTGTTATATAACATAAAAACCAAATAAAACCCTTAATTTTTGTATTAATATAATAATAATGATTATTATTATTATTATTATATCCTTTTATATTAATTTTATAAAATACATATAGTTATTATTATTAGTATGTATTAGTATTTAGTATTAGTATTTAAGTTTATATATTATTATTATATCGTTTTATATTTATTTTATAAAATATATATTATTATTCAGGTTATTTTACTGTATAAAATAATACAAAATATGTAAACATATATTTAAGTTTGTATATTATTATTATTATTATGATATCATTTTATATTTATTTTATCAAATAATATTTTATGTAATATATCAAAATATCATAAAATATCTTATATATTCTATTATATTTTATATATTTATATATGAGTTTATTTTTATATATATATATATATATATATATATATATATATATATATATATATATATATATATATATATATATATATATATATATACGTATATATATAGTATATATAATAATAATTATTATTATTATTATTAGGCTTTGTTTAAACCCTAGACTTGATTTCTAAGAGGTGTAATGGTGTTGTACCAGTCCTTTGATGGGCGGCTGGGTGTGGGACAGTTCTTCTAGGCTCCAGGAAGCATCTGACAGGCTATTGTTGGTGATATGGATGGTAGAGATGCTCTCATTTCCCTTTTCCAGCAAACCAAAATCCAGACTGGGCACATTCACTGAGCAATGCGGACCCTGAGACACGATATTAAACATACTGCATATGAATTCAATTGTAAGACATAATTTCCTAAGGAGAACATTTGTGGTGGCCTCCACACACCCTACTGAGTTTAAATCAGTAGAAAGTGCACCTCTGACCTTAAACGTGACCTCAATGGCCAGTCCTACAGTTTTAGGATGGTGCTGAATGTGACACTGCAGGCTGGAGCTAAAATGACCAGGATTCCTTCCAGTCAGAACCAGCTCCATGTCAAAACACTCATTTATCTCTGTAAGCAAGCAACGGGTTCAGCATGTAAGGCAATATGTCTAGTTAATATTCATTCATTTATTCATTTGTTTATTCATTATCTCTATTTTTAGTCATGTATAAAACTCTATTATTTATACACAACTGTTTGGGATCTATTTTTGAAGTAATTTATTTGATAAAAAAATCTGTAAAAACAGTAATATTGCTTATTTTAAAATAAGCGTTTTAAACTGTAATATATTCCTGTGATGGCAGCAGCCATTTCCTCAGACATCTTCAGTGTTACGTGATCCTTCAAAAATCATTCTAATATGTTGATTTGGTGCTCAAGAAACAAGAAACAAGTCTTTATTTTCACTTTTGACCAATTTAATGAATCCCTTCCTTAATCAATTTCTTTCAAAAAATTATCTTAAAGACCCCCAACTTTTGAATGGTAGTGTATATCTCTGTTCATACATTAATTTGCTGATACACTGCAATGCTCTGACCTATTTCTCCTGTTGAGGGCTCAACTTCAATGACGTGACTGTCAACAATACGCTCCCATTCAAAGTGAATGATTGATTTGCTGTGATTCCACATCTAAAACACACAGACACAAAACATAAAAGCATGTTGTAAATTAAAAAATTAAGAAAGAAGATTGGAGTCATTTTGACCTCTAGACTCAGCGCTACCTTGAATCTCTTGCGGATTGTGTTGTGTATGTAGGTCTCCCCTGGTATTAAAACAGCATACGGCTCAAGAAGGATCTTATACGGTTCAGCAGAACCTTTCACTTCAACCTCTAAAACGGTCACATCATTTACTTGGAGAGGTGTGTCGAGACACGTCCTGCAAATCAGCAAATAGAAGTGTCTGCATGTCAAGTGCTTATTGATTGAAAATTCTTACATTTATCTTAAATTTATTTTTTAAATTAAAATATCAGTATATTTCACCCATCGTCACTGATTCTGGGAGGATTAGGAACATCCATGATCACCAAGCGGCAGACACTGTGGTAGTCTTTCAGCTGAAACAGAGAGGAAACAAGTGTTCAGAGGAATGTACAGATGTGCACATGTGTATAAGGGGCCGTTTACACCGAATGCATATTTTCCATTCCCCTGCACTACTTTTCCATTGTTTTTCAATGTAAACACGCGCTAGATTGATGTCTTTAATTGCTGCGCTTGTGTCTTTTGCAGTGTCATGACATGTCATTGTACAAATGTGGTAAGTTTTTTTTAAAAAGAAGTTCAAATATTAAATATCCAGACCTGTGTCTCGCATTTATAACAGCAAAAACGCATTCTGTGTGAACCATCCCTAAGTGTGTTTATATGTTTGAGTGCACATACGTACATCCTTGGGACAGTATGTGAGCAGGAACTCATGTTCCTGTGCAGGGGAAAGGATGCCCATAACTGGACAGATGCTGAACACACTGTCTGTATCAAGATGATGCTGAATGCTGGAAGGGTTTGGAGCCTCTCCAGGCAACAAACATTGAGGGTTGGGCTTCATGATCTGCCAGTGGTATGGTAGCTCCAAGTGTCTACACAGAAGCAATGTAATGATTTACAAACACACAAGTAAGTCTCTACTGTATATACTATTCTGTGTTTAAGCAGATGTGTGCAGGGAGCTCACGCATTGTTTTTTATGACCAAAGCCTTCTGCAAGGTGGAATTTGGATTGGTTGGGTTGAATCTGACAAAATGGTCAGCTGTGATATCACACAACTCCCCAAATTCAGGCTGATCCTCTCCGCCTGATAGTGAGACCAGCTCCACAGTGACCAGCTGACCTGTCCCTGAGAAAATGTATGAAAACATGTACACATATATATTTTCTGAGGTTTTTGCTTTAGTCTACGTCTAGATTAATCTGGATTAATATCAAAAAATATTAGTACAAAAAATTCTACTTTTGGCATTCCATCCACACTAAAATAGCATTTTTATTTTACAAAAGTAGAGCTTTGTGAAAACGATCTCCCAAGTGGATCCATTTGAAAACGCAGTTTTTGTCTTGTAGTGTGGACTGTGGTAACGAAGGTATTTGTAAACAATGACACATTTAGTCATGTGGCACATATTGTTTCCATTGATATCTATGGTTATACCGCCATTGTTGTCCCTGCTATTCATTTTTATAGTGGCGTTAAAAATAAATGTTACTTTGTACAATACTCATTTTACATTCCTGCAAAGATGACAGAAAAATATCCTGCACCAAATCAGAAAGGCAATTGTGTTTTTGGCCATACACTCTTAAAAATAAAGGTTCTAAAAGGGGGTTTTCGCAGTGATGTCATAGATTAACCATTCTTGGTTGTGCAAAGAACCTTTCAGTGAACAGGTTTTAAAATACCCTTTTTTTCCCTTAGTGTACAGAACATTTGAATAATCTAAAGAACCATTTTTTTCCACTATAAATGTTATGGATGTTAAAAGTCCTTCATGGAACCAATGACCATAGATGCCAAACCTATATTTAAGAGTGCGACCTGGGCACACCAGAAAGTGTAAGGATATAAAATGATTGTGCCAGAAGAAGAATTGTATTATTTTCATCATCTCAATGAGCATTTAGATGATTTAAGCATTATCTGACATTTCTGTATGGACGAGAAACTTTTGGAAAAGGCTTGAAAATGCTAGTGTGGAAGTTGGGTGTTTTGAAAATTATTGTCAAATGTACTGTAGATGTAGTCTCAAATCTCATAGGATCAGTTACTAACATATTTACAAACTTAAGTTTGGTTGAATTGACTCTCTACCTTGAAGGGTGATGTCCTTCACTTGACAGTTGTCACAGACAATGGTGAAGTCCTGAGAAATGATCTCAGCAGTTGTGGGGAAAAACACAACCTAAACAATGAAATAAATCCAAACACACAGAGTCAAAGACTAGCAGATTACTTTATTTCATTAAAATCTGAGCAACATCAATCTTTATGCATCACTGTATTCACAAAGTATGATAAGTAGCATAAATCAGCATATTTATTAGTCTTTCAGAATGTGTCTTTCTTCGGTGATGGCATGATGCACAACAAAATCTGCATCTTAAAATGAAAGTGCTAAGAAGTTCTTTCTAGCTGCAGAAAACCAAATTCCATTAAAAATCTTCTAAATTCTGTTCTGCCAACCACAAGCATTTATTTTTAATCAAAACTACAGTCGCTAAATAAGAGAACGGATGGGCTATACTATCTCATAAATGTATGAAGGCTATCAATCAAGTCAAAATAGAGAAGAAGATTAAACGACTATATGAAAATGTGGAATCTCCTGGACCTATATATCGGTAATGTGTGAAACTGATTAGCATGTATAAGTTTTTCTTGGTTTTTGCTACTGATTGAGTTGATTGACTGTCAGCATCACAATCTGTGCTCTTCAGTCAGTAAAATCTCACCTCCATGACAGTGGCTTGTCCAGGGAGAAGACCAAAAATAGATGGACTGATGGCAAAGGGAGGCTGTTCTGCGAAAGTAGACTTCACTGCAGACTGAGACAAACAATCAAAATTAATTCTCAGGATGGTAAATAATAATATACCAAGACGGATCAAAAGCAATCAAGGTTAGTCACAATGTAATAGAAAAAGACAGATCTTTTATATTGTGACGTACATTCAAGTGAAACGGATTATCGAAAAAAAAATGTAGGGCAGGGACTTGGTTCTGTCCATCGTTTTTTGATTGAATGGAGGAAGACCCATCTGGTTGACATTTTTGCATCCCATGGTCTAGATACAACCGCCATAAAAATTATTTTGTTCCTTTGGCTGCAAAACTGTTTAACTCTAGTGTGAAGGATATGACTGTGTTTCGTTGTTGATGTGATTATCTTGTTATGCAGCTTCATATGAAACATTGTAAGATGGAAAATATGAAAATATGTTCATGTACTGTGTACTTATGTTCATAATCTGTATGTTTATTCTGACTATGTATCTTGTTATAATTATATGTGTGTACTGGAAGCTTCAATACCAAGGGTAAATTCTTTTTTGTGTGCAAGCACACTTGGGAATAAAGCTCTTTCTGATTCTGATATGTATTGCCCAAAACAAATTTCCCCTAAAAGGGACAAATAATGTATCATCATCATCATCATCATCTGAATGCAAGCTTGCAGTTAAAACGGGAGGGGGTTTCAGTGGCCTAAATGATTAGAGAAGTCTGACATACATCACCTGAAAATATACCAATGACATAAGTCTGTCATTTCACAGGAAGTTATGACATTTTGATTGAAAATTCTGAGCTCAAAAAAAATAAAACAAAATAGATTAATAACATGCAATAAATAGAGTAAGTTCATTCTGACTATTCAAGTTAAAATGTACAGCTAAAACTGAGTTTGCTATAGTTTTTTCAATACAGTATGATAAGAAAATATGAGAACTATGGGAAGCCAATAAATAATAATACTGCCAAAGAAAGGAATCCAAACTATGAGTTTTTATGCAGACATTTGCATGCTTACCCTGAGGCTTGAGGCAGGCCACTGTTTCTTAGGCATTACACAGAATGTTCCAGCACTCAGTCCTTCATTCCGACATAAAACCTCCATAAACTTCACCCCTCCTGCCAGGCAGTAACCACAGTCTATGACAGCAGGCACTGGCACATGAAAAGAGAAAATTAATCCTTATTTACCGTTCATTAACAGATGAAGATACTTTGAAAGTCAGTCATTGAGTTTTCATTTTTGGGTGAACTATCACTTTAAGATCTAGATGTAAAAGAGTTATGTTTATTTTGACTCACAAGTGAGTATTGGAGGGGATCTGCGGGCCTCTATCGGTACAATGAGAGGACACGGCAACTGTGTCTCCACAACCAGAGCGTCCTCATAGTCAGCCAGAGAGTCTGGAGCAAAACGCACCATATACTGGCAGCTCATTCCAGGAGCAACAATCCCTCCCTCACCAGGGAATCTGCCTGTTGAACATAAAGCTTTGTTGTTATAATGCTTGCCTTGATTCCAAAAAGCTGAAATCACATTAGGTATACCGATATTATTATTATTATTTTTTACATTTTTAACAGTAGATGTCACTGTTTTCCTACTCTACCACCTGGAGCTGCAGGGTAAACACCAACATAATTTTTATTAAATAATTCCTCAGTCAGAATCCTGTGATATTCCAGACTTAGCAGAGATATTCCTGCTATTTTCTTCAAGTACTGCTACAAAACTCCAAACAGATTCAGCGGGGACCGTGCAGGGAAACCTTCTGCCAACATAAAAGGGTCTTTCATGAGGTCAGCAGGTACTTTTTCATGAGACTCACCCAAACCAACAGAGAAGTGTGGAGAGGTTGGAGGAATCATTCGAATGTGACGGCTGGTCGCGGTAATGTTTTTAAACTCCACCGCAGTCTACAGGAAACAGAAGGCACTATTAAGAACAGAAAACATACCAAACTGGAAGCCATTCAGTAGTGGCTCTGAAGGGAAAAACTTATAAACATTTACACTATACAAGTCATGTAGTAAAGAGTAAAAAACATGCAGTATGCAGTAAAAACATGCCTATAAGGTGGAATCAAGACAATTATTCATTGAAATGGACCAAAATGAATGAAATATACAGTAAGGTGCTTTTATACCTCATAGACTTGTCCTACTTTGTAGTCAGTGAAGAAGATCAAAGGTGGATTTGCCGTGAAGATGGGAGCGGGACCCTCAGGACTTATATTAAAAGATAGAAAGAGGAATTTTTTTACCACAATTTGAGCTTACATTAAGTTAATACACAATTAAATAAACAGAATAGTTATCACGTATCATGTAATGTCTTGTAAAAATCCAGAATGTAAAAGTTTTGACCCGTAATAAATGTCAAACAATTTATTTAAACTGTTAACTGATATTATGTTCCCATATTAATGGATAAATTACATCTTAATTGACAGAATACTGTACAGTTGTACACTTAAAACATTATTTTGTCACACCACAGGATAATTTAAAAACGAACAAGTAAAAATGGTGTTTAAAAATGGTGACCAGTCACAGAACCTAAAATATACACTACAGTCATAAATATTCGAACATCAAATCTTGGTGGACAATGTTCTATTGTTGACTGCCAAGAAGCAGAAAACAGGAACTGCACAAAGCTTGTTGACTCGAAATGCTGAATGAGTCAGCAGAGGCATTTTGACAGTCTTGTGATTCTTTTTGTTGCTGTGAAGGAAGAACCTAATTTAAATGGCTGGAGATATTCCAGTAGGGCCAGACAAGTGACACAGGCAAAGGACTGATTCATTTGTAATCCAGCTTTCAGTGCTCTCTCTGATTCCCACCACCTGGCATGTTGATGTGAGCTTGGAGACGGTAAAGTCAATAAAGGACAATCAATAAAAAAAGCTATTTAGGCTGCATGGCTGGTAATATTAGTGTTAGGCAGACAATGGACTGTGATCGGTGTCTTGAGTGCTTATGTGTATCATATTTCCCCTACCCAAGCTGCACAAATATTGTGGCACTAATGGCTAAATAAAGCTGTCCAAAATGCAAACAACGCAATAACAAAGAACAAGCTTTTCAGGAATTAAAACAGAAGCCATTAAGTCAACCAATTTGTTTTGAATTTGATAGAATAGTATTGAATCAAAGGTGAGGCAATTTGTTGTTGACCAATGGAAGATGGGAAAAAGGTTTGAAATTAAATTAAATTAAATTAATAGAACTAATTATTGAAGATTATAGAATTCATACATCAAACATTTCAATATCGAGTGTCTCTTAAATAAAGTGATTCTCAGGGAGCCTCAACCTGACAAAACAATTATAATTATTTAAAATAAGACAAAACAAGCACGAAAATAAGCTAAAACAACTAAAAGTCAAGAAATGTCTTGTTAATTGGTTATTTTTATAATTAATATACATCTTTCTATTAATGCCAAGCTCTAAATACATTTTTTTGAGTAGAAATTGTGAATGAGGGGGACCTTCAAATATTGTTGTACACAATTGTGTTAAACATGTTAAAATCAAAAGCAGTGGCACACCTCTCTTTGCCAGTCTTTTTCCTGCCCTTTCCTACATACTCCGGCCTCTTCCCTGGCATGGTAAGAGACTTTCCCCCACGTTGAGCATTTGGGAGCAGGAAGCGAGGGTTGTGCAGGAACTTATGTCGGTCTTTATGCTGCTTCAGGGAAGCCCTGTCTTCTGCCTGACTCTGAGCACTGGGCTTCTCCATCCAAGAGGGCTTATGCACCACACCTAGCTTGAGGTGAAAAATTAGAAAACCAAATGATAATAGATTTTTTTCATTAAACGGGTGGTTGTGTTTATGGAGTGCAATATAACATGTCTTCGTGTTTTTATTTTTTTTGACTTCCTGATTCTATGAAACCACTCCCTCAGAAACAGGCAATGGGCTCAAATTGGTTAGTTGGGCCGGTGTGTTGCAATTGGCTAAACTGCGTAGCGCACGTTGTCTGGAAACTTCACGCCCATTACCTTTACGAGCGAAAGTTGCATGTGCTCCGGTCAAATGTAAATAATGGTGTCAATACTGCGTATCAGTTTGAGCCAGAATCAGACCCAGAAAGCGGCAATGAAGAGAGTCAAGCAGAACCTCCCCACGGCTCTTACAAAACGTTTCTGAATGGTACATTTTTGTATTATTATTATTCTATTCAACTATTATTATATAAGAATTTCGATACGCTGTTACTTACATTTTCTTTCAAAATGCTACTGCTGCTTGTTTGCTTTTGATGTCAGGATTTGTTCTTATGTTGTGTGTGCAAACACATGGCCTGTGTTTTGGGCTATGTGTTTGCGTTGTGTTGTTTACCACGCCCCCTTGTTCTCCTCGTTAATAATCTTGATTGTTCATTGGTGTCACCTGTGTCCTGGTGATGATGTCCCTTATTTAAGGTCCTTGTTTATTACTTGGTGCTTGTTCGTTTTGTATCTTGTCATCGTGTTCTGTGAGCTGTGTATTCCCGTGATCAGAGTTTGTATCCTATCTGTTAGTTCTAGTCTCATGTTATTGTTAAGTTTATTAGTCTAGTCTTGTCAATGTTCGTTTGCCCCCCCGTGGGTCTTTGTTTTCTGTCTGTTTAATAAATCCGTGTTTTATTTATTACTGTCTGCGTTTGGGTTCATATCCGCATACCGTGACATTTGAGATACGGTTTTCTCCTGATTAAATATTTAATATAGCTGAATAAATGACTGAGTAATACCGTTTTTTTAAAGTTATTGTTTTATCGATATAATGAACAACCGTTTATCTATTCACAAAACTTATTTACTCGGTATATCGTTTTCTTTAGGTGTACATGTGGCAACTGTGTTAAAATGCCAACAGAACGTGAAAACATCTGATAACAGCAGCTGAAGTTAGCTGTTGCGATTACATATAATTTTTTGAACTTTATACACGTTTGTCTTGTACACACAAAATAGCATCAGACTAACTGGCTACTAACAAACAGCGTTGGCATTGGTTTACGTTCTTGATCAAATCGAAAAATTACATCATTAAGTATACCTGGAAAATATATTTACAAAATTAGTACATAATTACAAATTCAGTTCCAAACGTTTGTCATAGACACACGAAATAGCATAACTAAGTGGCTACTAAAGCCAGCGCTGGCATTTGTTTACGTCCTTGATAAAAACTAAAACATTACGTCTAAAATTATACTTGCAAATGCATTTTAAATTATTGAGTCTTACTTACTGGTTGTGGCCCCACAACTGCTGCCTCTGGTTTTAAAGTTGGAACTGCTTCATGCTTTAGTAACAGTTTGTTGTTGAATCCAGCATTGAGTTTGTGGAGATTCTGGAAGCTGTCTTCCGTAAAATGCTCAGCACAGAGAGCTAAATTACGATTGTAATTTTCTGGAACATAAACATAAATTTTAGCTATTGTTGACGAACTACAGCGTCCTTAGGAAGCCCGAACACAGAAGACCTGACAGCTGGGTGAAAATAACACACTTTCGACGGCATGGCTACTGCTCTCCTCTATAACTCTTACTCTCCGACAAAGCTGCAGAAATATGGCCATGCCCCCTTTTTCGCATATTCCGGGAGGGAGGGTTGATGTAAATTTATGGGTTAGTTACGTATAAAACCCCGGAAGTATCTCGTTGTAGTCCCATTCGAGTCTTTTTTGTAGGCATTAAACGACCTGATTTTTAAAAGACGATATCTCTGCTTACGTTGAACTTTCACCGCAGCAACTTTGCAGATACTGTTCATGCACCAACAGCAACATTACACACTATTTAAAATGAAAAAAGTGAAATCGCAATCAACCACCCCTTTAACATCAAGATGTTTGGATAATTTAAAATGTATTTGAATGTATAAGGGAACATATTTTAGTTGGTATGAATGGGCACTGTTCCATTTTAAATCACCTTCTTGCCTGTAGTTCATTTATATGATCCTGCATTGTGACAAAATAATTTTCAATTATATCCTTTTAATATAAAGTATATTTATTATTTATAATATTGGTAAGACTTTAAAATAAGGTCTCGTTTGTTAACATTAGTTAATGAATTAACTAACAACAAAGAACAATACATTTTTACAGCATTTATTAACCTTTAATGTTACTTAATAAAATGTTAGTTCACAGTGCATTAACTAATGTTAAGATACAGCTTTGGATCTTAAAAATGTTGTAGTAAATGTTGAGATTAACATTAAGTAAGATTAATAAATGCTGTAGAAGTGTTGTTAATTCTTAGTTCCTAACGTAGTTAAATAATTTAAAGTAACTAGCATAGTTAAATAATGTTATCAAATGAAACCTTACTGTGATATGTAATCATAATAATTCCAATAATTTTTTTAATGAATTGTAATATTAAAATTACAAGCAAAATAATTATAAACAAAATAGTAGTGTATAGTTGCATAGCTTGTTATATCTACATGTGAACTGGCAGTAATGCTGTTATTAATGTTATTTGGGGTCTAGTCTTTTAAAGAAGGTGATGACGTTGCGAAAAAATCCTTTTGATATGAGGAAAACAGAATAATGTTTAGGGGAAAACCTCAGTGCTCTTGATGGAGCTGGAGTCTGGAGAGGAAGGGAGCGTAAGTGTCTCTTCTGATTGTTCCAGCAGGCTCTGGGCCGTATGAGCAGGTGGGGGGAGAGGAGTGTAACCATCATCCTGCAGTTCGGTGTTGATGTGTATATTATAGGAGAAAGTTGGCTGGGCAAAGCCTGGAGTGAACTTGCCTGCAACAAATAAGAAAATGGCGGTATCATCATGACATGTAATCTAAGTTTTCTATTTATAGGTAAAATATTACCTTTTGGGTTTTTAACAATTGGGGTGTGCACTGTTGTGTAATCCAGTGGGCAAATCAAGTTGTTGCTCCTCAGAAGCTCACTGTCCACACACCACTTGAAGGCTGATTGAACTGTGAAGACATAGAGGATTGCTCTGTTGGGTTTTTGTGTCATAAGACTACTTATGCTACAAAAGGCTGGAATACACTACACGACTTTTGCTCAGATTTTTTATTTTTGATGTGTTTGGAATGATTTGAAAGTCTGGTAGTGGATGATCCTCAGTCATTTATGTATGATGTCCAATTTTTTTCTTTATCATTTTACAAAGTCAAGTGTATGATGCCTAGTGTTTTAAAATCTGCTCAGATTTTAAAAGTCACATGGTGTATTCCAAGGCTTAACTAACTGACTGTGGATAGTAAAAACAATGGGTTGTTTAAATAAACAAAACTAGAGAAATGTACCTGGGGGGAGGCCCAGCTGATGGTAAGCCTCACCCACTTCTTCCATGATTTTATTGTGATTATGCTCCTCTTTTGCAGCAGCTTGCAGACGGGCCTGTATGATGTGTGTCTCCAGCATATCAGCGTTCTGAATCCGTCTGTTGTATTCAGAATGCACCTGACAAAATCACAACAGTAAAATAAAAATCATAATTTAGATAATACAAATCGTTGAATAAGAATTAAGTATATAATAATAATCATGGTTTTCACAAAAATATTTCTGTCATGACAACTCTCTGAGTTATTGGCATGGTAATGGATATGACAATGTTGATATTATTTATGCTTGGTCTTGGCGTAATAGATCTGCTACGCTGCTGCTGCTGCTGCTGTTGGTTATTGCTATTGCTTCGGTTGGTTATTGCTGCTGCTGCAGAGCAAGTACGGGATTGTACGGGTACAAACACGAGCAAGTAAGACATTGCTGTGAGCAAGTAAGACATGCTGCTGCTGTACAATAAAGCATACATTAATTACATGTTGTAGATCTATGCAGGTGGAGCTGGGGAAGGTGGAGGGTTTCTGAAAGCACGCTGCAACTGCTGCAGCAAATGCTGACCGGTCCGCTGATAGACACCTGCTTGTGCTTTCAAACGCTCCTACTTCCGTTTTTTATAAACACTTTTAAAAACTTCCATGTGCTCTCAAATACTCCCGTGCGTTGATCATTGTAGCCAATCACAAACATATCCGATGAGCGCGTGAACACAATGGCCAATCAGAGGTGTTTACAATTCTGCTCAACACCACTCAAAGCGTCACAATTTTTAAATTTCAGTACCAACTTGGTACCGAAGTCTGTACTTTTTGACAACTCTAATCAGCTGTGCCCTATCCACCTTATTCCTGACGACCTTACTGCGTTTTGAATTATGGGTGGCACTTCCTGTTTGGGGAACTTCCATTCAAAAAGGCTGAAACGAATCATTTCAAATCATAAGGTTGTCCTACAAATAAAGCTGATCCGTCAGTTTGAGTGGATGAGCTGACAATTTTCTTTCATGATTTATTTTAAGACATCATGAGAATAACGTTATACTTGGTATTTTAACGTGACATGTTATAACAAAAACATCTATGGCAAGAGCTCTTTTCAGTCGCTGCTTTCTTTTTCTCGTGATTATTTTCTTTTTTCCCTTACAATCCGCTGTAAAACTATGAAAAAGGACATCTTTCAAAAGCATTAAAAAATCTTACAGACCCACCTGTTGAAGCTCCTCCACATAGTTTTCATGGTAGTTGTTGCCTCCTCTGCGTGATTTACTGAGATTAGAAACAGTGTCCTTCCCAATCACCTCTATGGTGTAAAGGTCGTTGAATATGCTGGCCAGTAGATGAGAAATGTCCTGTACACACAAAACCAGTCATTCTCAAATATATGACTTATTTAGTGACAGTTGAAATGTATATTTATATAATGTCTGAAATTCTACATAACGTCTAATTTTGTGTTCCACAGAATAAAGTTGTAACGTTAAAATAATAATCAATTGCAGTGGTCAGTAGTCATTCTCTTACCTGGGTTGTCTTTGATGCTGGCTTGTGTCGGTTCATGGAGGGTTCAGAGCTCTTTAGTGCTTTTGGTTTAGTTTCATCGGCCATTATTTTGTCGTGAAAAGAAATGTAAATACTGAAACGCAATTAAGTTATGGTGATATGTTATACAAACGTCCCATAAATGCTAATATGTCTAATATAAAACGAAATGCACAAATTAAAAATACACTAACGTTAAATGACACACCATGAAGTTCCCTTTACTACATTGACCGCCATGTTTGTTTAGGACGTCACCATGGTAACAGCATGCCTAGTTCCGCATCCAAATTGATTAATAAATTAAGCTATTTAAAACGGCCACAATAACATTTGGACATTTTAACCACAAAATGTAGACTGTAAGTCAGTAAGATTTTTGAAGAAACTAATAATTTTATTCAGTAAATATTAATTTACCTAATTGATCGAAAGTAACGAAAATGAATAATGTTAATTACAAAATATGTATTATAGTCCTTTTTTCATATAAAGGCTGTTCTTTTGAATTTTCTATTAATCAAAAATAAATGTAAAACCATTTTTCTTTGACAGCAAATCAGCGTAGGCCTATTGGAACTAATTCTGAAGGATGTGACACTGAAGACTAACAGTTTAAAATATATTACAATAGAAAAGTTATTTTCAATTCTAATAATATTTCACATTACTGTTTTTGTGTGTTTTGTTTAAATGAATGAGTTGGTGAGTTGAAGAGACTGTAGAATGACAATGTAACGTTATATATGCTAGTGTTACTTTATAAACACCCAGCACTTTTTAAAAGTGTGCCATCTTTCCTTATATATCTTTTTTAGTTTCTAATGCAATTTGTTTTTTTCATCATAAAATGATGGAGAAAGTCTACACATTTTAGTTAGCAGTCAAATCGATTAATCGAGATATATCGCATCTAACATGAAAGTTTTTAAATGTATATTCAATATGTAGACATGTGTAGATGTGTGTGTGTGTGTGTGTGTGTGTGTGTGTGTGTGTGTGTGTGTGTGTGTGTGTGTGTGTGTGTGTGTGTGTGTGTAGGCTATATATATATATACAGGTCCTTCTCAAAAAATTAGCATATTGTGATAAAGTTCATTATTTTCCATAATGTAATGATAAAAATTAAACTTTCATATATTTTAGATTCATTGCACACCAACTGAAATATTTCAGGTCTTTTATTGTTTTAATACTGATGATTTTGGCATACAGCTCATGAAAACCCAAAATTCCTGTCTCAAAAAATTAGCATATGATGAAAAGGGTCTCTAAACAAGCTATTAACCTAATCATCTGAATCAACTAATTAACTCTAAACACCTGCAAAAGATTCTTGAGGCTTTTAAAAACTCCCAGCATGTTTCATTACTCAAAACCGCAATCATGGGTAAGACTGGCGACCTGACTGCTGTCCAGAAGGCCATCATTGACACCCTCAAGCAAGAGGGTAAGACAGAAAGAAATTTCTGAACAAATAGGCTGTTCCCAGAGTGCTGTATCAAGGCACCTCAGTGGGAAGTCTGTGGGAAGGAAAAAGTGTGGCAAAAAACGCTGCCCAACGAGAAGAGGTGACCGGACCCTGAGGAAGATTGTGGAGAAGGACCGATTCCAGACCTTGGGGGACCTGCGGAAGCAGTGGACTGAGTCTGGAGTAGAAACATCCAGAGCCACCGTGCACAGGTGTGTGCAGGAAATGGGCTACAGGTGCCGCATTCCCCAGGTCAAGCCACTTTTGAACCAGAAACAGCGGCAGAAGCGCCTGACCTGGGCTACAGAGAAGCAGCACTGGACTGTTGCTCAGTTTTGCATGTCATTCGGAAATCAAGGTGCCAGAGTCTGGAGGAAGACTGGGGAGAAGGAAATGCCAAAATGCCTGAAGTCCAGTGTCAAGTACCCACAGTCAGTGATGGTCTGGGGTGCCATGTCAACTGCTGGTGTTGGTCCACTGTGTTTTATCAAGGGCAGGGTCAATGCAGCTAGCTATCAGGAGATTTTGGAGCACTTCATGCTTCCATCTGCTGAAAAGCTTTATGTAGATGAAGATTTCATTTTTCAGCACGACCTGCCACCTGCTCACAGTGCCAAAACCACTGGTAAATGGTTTACTGACCATGGTATTACTGTGCTCAATTGGCCTGCCAACTCTCCTGACCTGAACCCCATAGAGAATCTGTGGGATATTGTGAAGAGAAAGTTGAGAGACGCAAGACCCAACACTCTGGATGAGCTTAAGGCCGCTATCGAAGCATCCTGGGCCTCCATAACACCTCAGCAGTGCCACAGGCGGATTGCCTCCATGCCACGCCGCATTGAAGCAGTCATTTCTGCAAAAGGATTCCCGACCAAGTATTGACTATTGGGTGCATAACTGAACATAATTATTTGAAGGTTGACTTTTTTTTATTTATTAAAAACACTTCTTTTATTGGTCGGATGAAATATGCTAATTTTTTGAGACAGGAATTTTGGGTTTTCATGAGCTGTATGCCAAAATCATCAGTATTAAAACAATAAAAGACCTGAAATATTTCAGTTGGTGTGCAATGAATCTAAAATATATGAAAGTTTAATTTTTATCATTACATTATGGAAAATAATTAACTTTATCACAATATGCTAATTTTTTGAGAAGGACCTGTATATATATATATATATATATATATATATATATATATATATATACACATTTAGAAACTTTCATGTTAAATGCAAATAATCGTGATGTGATAGATGTGATTAATTGCGGTTAACCGATTTGACAGCACTAGTTTTTAATATATAATTCATAGAATTACCTAAAAGCCAAAGAGTGAAGTCACTGTATGCACCTGGCCATAAATGACAAAATATGCTAACTATGCAATCAAAAAATAATATGCACACTGTGAACACCTATGCATACCTGTAGATCAGGTATGCTTGACGGTTTTGAAGGGTGTGCTAAAAGCAGCCAGACAGGAGGATTTTCAAACACCTAGGTTGTATGTGCTCTAGTCTACGCCATTGGTGTCACCTGTGGCCTATAAAGTAAAGTTTGCTTGAGTTCATAGATTTCTTTACCTCACCTTTGTTTGTTGCTTCACGCCCTGCAGGACAAAATTACATTCATCCTGTTCACTTGTAGATTGGGAGTGTTCTGATTTGTCCTGATGCAACACAATCACTCACAATAAATCAATATGCAACATTTAAGTCAAGTCAAGTCACATTTATTCATATAGCGCTTTTTACAGATTGTTTCAAAGCAGCTTTACAGAGATAACAGGAAAATAATGCAACAAAATTTGTTTCCAAAAGAAAATAGCATCACAGTCAAGCTTGAGTACAGTAAGTTCAGTGATTTTTCATTTTGTTGTAAAAAAGTTATTAATTTAGTTCATTTATAGCCGATCCGGAGAAAAACATGATATCATCGTCCAGCTCAGTTCAGTTCAACTTCTCATATAATGGTGTCAATGCAGGCAGATCAATATTATTGTTGAATATTAAATTAAATGTTAAATTGAATGTACCCAACTAAGCAAGCCAAAAGCCAATGGGAACAAAGGTGAAAAAAGGCGAAAAAGGCGACAGTGGCTGTCACGGTTCATGAATTCACTATTTCTCTCTCGTCTTGCGTGCTGTTGTGTGTGTGTGTGTGTGTGTGTGTGTCTGTGGGCGTGGTCACTGATCATTGGTGATCAGCAGCGCCAGGTGTCTTCAATCTGTTTGTCCCTTTATATGTTCAGTAACTGGTGTGTCATGTTGTCAGATCGTTGTTCTTCCCGGTGTGTTCCTGTTCCTGAGCTGTGCGTCCTCCTGTGGATTACCCTTGTTCGTCGTCGTGTTTCTTCGAGTTTCTTCGCACTTCCACGGATTCACTATCACTGGAGTTTCTACACTGGACTGGGAGCACTTCTCTGGTTGTCCACCGAGGTCCCTGCGTCACCTACCATCTGTGGTTGAGTCCGTCCGACCCAATACCTCTGTACCACCTGTGTTGTTCCCTGTGTTGTGTGCCTGAACGTTCTATTATACTTACCTACTCATTAAAAGCGTTTTGCTATTGCATCCTTCTACAGTCTCTGTCACAGAACGATCTGACCTTATTATGGATGCAGCAGACGCAAGAGGTTGGGATGAATTCGCTTCGCGGAGCATCGCGAGAATGGACCAACAGGAAGATAGCATCGCTAACACAGGTCGGGCGGTCCAAGCGCTTGTGACGCAGGTGTCCGAGTTCACCCAACAACTACAACATCTGAGAGATCCCGCTGCGCCACCCACACCGCCCGTTCAGCCCATACCACCAGAGCCGCACCATCAGCGCGAGCCACGCCTACCAACACCCGAAGGATACTCAGGTGAACCCGAGTTTTGCAGAGCATTTTTGACCCGATGTTCAATGCATTTTACATTACAGCCGCAGACGTTCTCCCAAGAACAAACCAAGGTGGCGTTCGTTCTAACATTACTGTCTGGCAAGGCGGCTCTTTGGGGAACGACGGTGTAGGAGAAACAAGATCCATGCTGCACCTCGTTCCAGGCACTCTCCAAAGCAATGAGAAGGGGTTTCGATCATGCGGTGGCGGATAGTGAGGCGGCCAGACTACTCGCCGTTCTCCGCCAGGGAAATGGCTCGGTGTCGGAATATTCCATCCAGTTCCGCACCCTGGCCGCAGAGTGCCAATGGAACGAGGATGCTGGACCTTCCTCAGACATTGAACGGACTCATTGAGCTAGCGCTGAGAGTCGATGCTCGGCTGAGCTGGATGGGTCGGTTTCAGCAGAGTCATCAGTTCCTTGGCGCGGAGGATTCCCGCGTCGGCAGTAGGGACACGGTCAGCCCCGTCTCCGATCCCGAGCCCATGCAGGTGGGTAGGGCTCGGCTTTCCCGGAAGGAGCGAGAGAGGCGGAGATCCCAGGGACTGTATCTATACTGTGGGAAGGCGGGCCACTTCATCCATGCCTGCCCAGTAAAAGATTAAGCCCGGTAGTAACTATGAGGCTACTATCGGGTGGGATCTCCACGGAGAAGACCTCATCATCATCATCATCATCATCATCATCTACCCTCCTCCCGGTAAGACTAAGGTGGGCAACCTGCACGCGGGGCAACCTGCACGCATGACACCAAGGCATTACTGGATTCTGGGGCAGAAGGTAATTTTATGGACTTTGGACTGGCTCAAGAACTATCAATTCCCATTTCTCCACTCAAGCACCAGATCTCCGTTAATGCTCTCAATGGCCAACTTCTCCCCAACATTTCACACACGACTGAATCCATCACTCTCATCACATCCGGCAATCATACTGAGACTATAAAATCCCTCCTCATCGTCCCTATGACTGTGCCATAGTCTTAGTGCCAGGTGAGTCTCCGCCTAAGGGCAAGTTATATTCACTTTCTGTTCCAGAGAGGGAGGCTATGGAGAAGTATATTTCTGATTCTCTAGCATCCAAGTTCATTCGCCCTTCCTCATCTCCAGCAGGGGCGGGTTTCTTTTTTGTGGGGAAGAAGGATGGGTCTCTGCGACCGTGTATTGATTACCGGGGGTTGAACAACATCACGGTAAAGAATACTTATCCTTTGGCGGTGATGTCTTCAGCCTTCGAGCGATTACAGGGAGCATCCGTCTTCACAAAATTGGATTTACGTAACCCTTATCATTTGGTCTGCATAAGAAAGGGTGATGAATGGAAAACACCGAATACAGTTCAATACCCCCAGGGGGAACTTTGAATACTTGGTCATGCCGTTCGGGCTGTCCAACTCCCCAGCGGTCTTCCAGGCACTCGTCAATGACGTGCTGAGAGATATGGTTGCCAAGTTCATATGTTTACCTGGATGACATATTGATTTTTTAATCTTCTCTCCAGGAACACGTTCAGCACGTCAGACAAGTGCTTCAAAGGTTGCTAGAGAATGGGCTTTTTACCAAGGCGGAGAAATGCTTTTTTTATGCACAGTCTGTTCCTTTCCTTGGGTACAGCGTCTGGTCTGAGGGAATGCATATGGATCCTGACAAGGTTAATGCTGTGATTGATTGGCCTAGTCCAGATTCCCGTAAGGCCCTACATGGGTTTCTGGGGTTTGCCAATATTTATCTCCGTTTTATTCGCAACCTCAGCCAACTAGCCGCACCTCTGACTGCCTTGACCTCCCCCAGAACGACATTCAGGTGGTCCGATACAGCCGAGGCTGTGTTCGCCAAACTAAAGAGCCGCTTTGTTTCGGCACCCATCCTCGTTGCCCCTGATCCTTCACGTCAGTTTGTGGTGGAGGTCGACGCGTCAGAGGTAGGGGTAGGAGCAGTTCTTTCCCAACATTCTTCCACGGACGACAGGATGCATTCTTGCGCGTTTTTGTCTCATCGTTTATCACCTGCCGAGCATAACTATGACATTGGTAACAGAGAGTTGTTGGCAGTCAAGTTAGCGCTGGAAGAATGGCGTCACTGGTTAGAAGGGTCAGGGGTACCTTTTATCGTATGGACCGATCACAAGAATCTAGAGTATATTAGAACCGCCAAAAGACTCAACTCTAGGCAGGCTCGTTGGGCACTGTTTTTCGGACGTTTCGACTTTTCTCTTTCGTACCACCCGGGTTCCAAAAACATCAAACCCGATTCTTTATCTCGAATTTTTGACCAATCCGAACACCCGTCTACTCTCGAGTGTATTTTACCTGAGACGTTAGTTGTCTCCACTCCCAGATGGGAGAATCTGTTTGTCCCTTTATATGTTCAGTAACTGGTGTCTCATGTTGTCAGATCGTTGTTCTTCACGGTGTGTTCCTGTTCCTGAGCTGTGCGTCCTCCTGTGGATTACCCTTGTTCTTCGTCGTGTTTCTTCGAGTTTCTTCGCACTTCCACGGATTCACCGAGCACCATCACTGGAGTTTCTACACTGGACTGGGAGCATTTCACTGGTTGTCCACCGAGGTCCCTGCATCACCTACCATCTGCGCTGGAGTCCGTCCGACCCACCACCTCTGTACCAGCTGTGTTGTTCCCCTGTGTTGTGTGCCTGACACTTCTATTATACTTACGTACTCATTAAAAGCGTTTTGCTATTGCATCCTTCTACAGTCTCTGTCACAGTGGCAAGGAACCAAAAACTCCATCAGGAGCAGAAGGTTGTTTAATACCAAAACAACCAGTAAACAAATAAATATTTAATAATTAGTCATATTTTAATAACATATTTTTTATTGTACACTGTTAAAAAAAAAAGATGAAGAACCTTTAACATCCATAGTATCCTAAATAGTCCTAAATAGTACTCATAGTCTGAAAGATAACACTGACACGTACTGACCACATGCATTCTCCCACACAGCACATTTTCCATTTTGCAATGATATTGTGGTTATCTTTGTCTTATTGAAACCACAAACCCACAATGCTGATGATAGAGTATAGATTAGCAATAAAATCACTTGCATCCCTCACAATGAGTCCAACATCCATGGAATCTTTTCAAAAAAAGAAGAAGAAAAAAAAACATTTTAGGAACTGATTCTTTGGGGAACCAAAATTTGTTCTGCATTGCTGAAAAAACACAAACATTTTGGAGCCTTTTTTTAAATTCTTGAGTAGATGTGTTATAATTGTATTTCACCCCTTTATTTCCAATTAAATCCTGAAAGGGCACATAAAACAAAACAAACTGAGACAGATTGCCTTCCATGCCAGTCACACAGACCACATAAATCACATTTAACCTCCACTGTTTTTTCTTCTTCTTTTTTTTTTGCAGTGGGAATTCAATCTGAATCTGAATCCTAACTAAAGATTTTTTTTTCATAGGCTTACCCCTGAATGATAAGATAATGGTGTGCTTATGAAACAAATCTAGATGGAGGGTCAGATTATAAATGCAACACCTGTCATTTTCAGTCTTTGAAGAACACTTCCAAGAGTAGAACTGCTGGACGAGGAGTTCTAAACAAATGAATCAAAACCACATGCTGCCACAGTGGGATATTAATTCGGCAAATCACCATGTGTTTCTGAATTAAAATCCAGTCGTTTATAATGGGTGGAAGCAAATTCAACTTTTCAGCCACCATTAACTGAAAACAGAGACTTGAAAGACCGGTGTTGTTGTGGGTGTTGGCGAATTTTAGATACTGCTCTCGTAATAGGCGGGTTTCACAGAGAGTCGTCAGTGGATGGTTTAGGAGGCTTTACTCAACCCAGTCAGGTTCTGGGTGACTTAGTGACACAAAACGTCTTGTCCAACTGGGATATAGCCTACTCCAACTGAAAGAAGGAAAGAAAGAAAAATAAATAAGTAACAATAAAAAATGGAAGTCCATGAAAATCCTGGCAGATTCGGTAAGTTTTGCATTGATGTCATGTTTATTCCGCGTGAGAAGTTAACATTTGATTTGAAGTGTCAGAGGATATTCATAATGGCTATAGAAACACCAGTGATTTTAATTGCATTTTTTCCTTATTTTTATTTTCGCAAAAATGTTCTTTCCGCAGTCATGGGACGTGTTGCCTTATGCTGTAGGCTATTCGCCTTCTTTTTCAGTAGTAGACTAAATCATTGACTCTCCTGTACATCATCTCTGAACTTTGTATCCTATCATGCAGTCAGTTTAAGACGAGTGTGAGTTCGCAATAAAAGCATTTCAATGCAAGTTAGAAAAAAAAATTATGAAGCTCATAACCTTTTTCTTGAAACCTTTTTCAGCCTGCGAAAGTGCGAATGACTAATGTCACACGAGGGTTTAACCACAAGAAGGCGCCCTACCCCAAATTACGTTAGAACTAGTGATTCGTCGGCCACTTTCGAACCGGTTCACTAAAAGATTTGAAAATGAAATATTTAAGATTTCATAGTTTTATTAAGCATCAAAATGACACAAATGACAACAAATAGATTTCGCTAACTGCCAGATATGACTTTAATAAAGCTATAAAAAACAACAATAGCTTTGCATTTTGAGATTTTGACAACTGCTTTGTGTCATTTTAAATACCTGGTTTCAGATACTTTAACATTCATTCAAAAATTTTCTGCTGCATCCGTCTGAATGACAAGCAAAAATTAATTTAACTACATGTCGCCTATCATTCAGTCTCTCCAGCAGATGCACGTATCCAATAAACTCAGTCAGGACAGATTCTTGTCTCGTTCATTGAAGGGGGCGGGGTCGTTCAGTAGGTCCAGCCAATGGAATGCTTCTTTACACCAACCACTGGATTACTATTGGTTCGCACTATGGTCAGCAATCCTGTTCTTTAAAAGGGAGAGACTTCAACGAAGTGTATGAGTCAAACATGGAAGTGAACGAGAATGATTCGTTCGAAACCACAATTTCCATGACCATTTCCAACACTAGAGGGAAGGCAACTGGCAAAATCAGGTTACACCACGCAAACCTGTTTGGAGAAAGAAAAAAACAAAACAAAAAAACTTTAAATAGACCCCAATCGACGTATATATTAAACGGATGACATATGTATCTCTTTTTACTTGTGTATTATATATTTAAATGCCATAGTGCATGCCATAACATGTCAGTGCGAAACTCAGATAAACGCATAGAGAAAGGGAATCGGAACAAAAACAATAGGATGATTTTTGCAGGTTTAGAACCCGCCCCGTAGAAAGAGAGTTTGCAAACGTCATCGTTTTCTCCCGTCGAGTTATTTTTCTACCCTAAGTAAATCGATTACAGGATCCCGTTGAGGATTTACACACAATGTCTTGTGGGCGTAAGCCGAGCAAAAGGACGAAATCGCAGGAGTTCATTTATCAAGAGCAGTGCAAGAACGTGGCACTCGAGAATGGGATACGCATAGGTGGGTGTCGCATTATGTCGGGTCATCGTGCTTTAAATATCCATCCGTGGATTAAAACTGCACGAGAGCTGTGAACTTCTGTGGCTCTAGTTCCAGAAGTGGAGTTTTCTCCTTAATGACATGGTTATAGTTTGTTTCCCCCACTTGTTACTTTAAAACCATAACAATGGGATCTAATTTAAACAGTGCGTAAAAAGTTAACATAACTCACTGTCCATTTATAAATAGTGTAAACAGTGTAAAAAATGTGTAAGTGGCTGTGCAAGGTTAATAATAAGCATTTTAAATAGTATTGTTTATGGAACGCTCACAGTTTATTAGATAAATAATGTATGTCAACCAATCTCTGCAACATCTTGCACAAGTCAATGGGTGTGACGTTACTTTTAGAAGCTGCACTCTAAATAGCCTATAAAGAATTAAAAGGATTTAAACATTAAGAGCATTTAAAATATACAGCATGATGATGAAATGCATTGGATGATTATTGATACAGTCAATATGGGTTTGAGGGAAGTCACAAACAGGACTGCAGATTTCTTAAAAGAGGAGCACTGTATGATTTACTTTCATGTTTGGGATGAGGAATCAGTCAAGGGGATTATCCCATTCTGCTTTATGATATTTTGCAGTATGGTGTTTTAATTAAATTCCAGCCAAATGGAGCAGCGAAGATCTGTTTTGTTGAGTGTAGGATTACAACACTTTTCCAAGTAAGAATGAACGTTTTTGGGTGTTGACTTAATCACACTTTAATCGTACAACTGTTGGCTTCGTTCCGTTGATGCAACATCAAGATTGACTAGTCGTGAATAAAGATTCCTTATTCACTTTTCTGTTCCCAGATGGCAATAATCTCCATCTAATAGAAAAAGCCCTGAAGAGTATGAATATAGCACCAAAGCACAGCTACAAAATCAGCATTACGACCATCATTTAATTGTGCCCTTAAACTAAATGTATTTGAATGCTTCAGTTGCTTGGTTTACATGCATTTTAATAATCATAATGTAAGGCTTTCATGTAAATTTTAATTAAATTCAGTTTGATCCGAAAGAAAATTTAAACTTGTGGTGGAGATCTTTAGCATTCTTTACCCTCAAAAAGGACAATTTATGTTATGGTTATTTTAACACATTATGTGCATTTTGTGTAAAAGCATTACATTATTCTTACAATTAATTAATTCAAATGTAAACAAATAATTTAAATCATGTAAAAACTTTAAAAACATAATAATTGCCATAGACACATTTGAATCTGACTACATTGACAGTAAGTTTAAAAAAGGTGTAGTGCATGTGTAGTTATCCAGAGAAGTCTATATATATTGGAAGAGGAGTGGGCCTAAAATGACTAAATAATGTTGGCTAACATGTTTACACAAGGTAGGATTTTGGGGCACAAAGGAGCTGTCATCCTCCAAAAAGAATAATAAATGCATCGTAAAAATGTTTCATTCAACTTGTGCATTATATTCCAAGTCTTTTGAAGTCATGGTGAGGATCAAACTAAGAATGTGTTGTTATTGTACAGGAAAGAGCAGCTGGGATATTTTGCTTGAAGTAAATCATTCAGGTTTCAATTCAAGTAGCAAGATAAGAAGATTCTTGGGATTTTTTTAGTTGTTACGCACATGCTGAGTTGCATAATTTCTTTAGTCAGTTGTCTTATATGTCTCACAAACTTATCTCTGTTTAAACTTATTCTCTGGTTTAGAAAATACTGCTCTTCTGCAGAAATCCTTAGGAATACATGAGGAATACGAAGGGTCATTGATGCCATAACTACACCATCTGGCTGCTTTCTTAATTGATGGCCATTCAAAATGAACTGTATATTGTGACTAAACATTTTTGCAAGCAACAATCATTGCTAAAATATTTAATTGTTATATACAGTATAGTCTTGCTTGGAGGGCCCTTAAAAACTTGACTTGTACATCTTTCCCTGTTTCCCTGTTTAAACCGCCATTGAAATGAATGGGAATGCTGACTGGTAGCTTTCTCCAGGTATTAAAAATTCACTGACTTTGCAAATCATGCCTGTTTCTATCATGTTTTTGAGGGTCACGTTATAATGAGAAGTCAGAAGAGTATTTGAACTTGGCGAGATCTACATTTGCATACTAAATATTTCTGGAGTGTGATTTGAAGGAAGAGATGAAAAGCCTGATACATTTTCCTAAATGTTAAATACCCAACTTTTTCAAGACTGCAATAACACTAGTATCAGTCATCAACATAAAACCACACACACAGAGAGTTTTCTGAGTAAACATAGGCAACCATACCAGCACAAAAAATGCTTTCAGCTCCGTTTCAAAGTATGCAGAGGCCTTTCTGAAATCAGCTCAGATTTTTAATAATTTCTCCGCCTTCTGCTTGAGTGCAGCAAGAACCTCATAAACAGCCTCTGAGGCAAGAGCACATGAAAAAAT
The DNA here is from genome assembly GCF_051911475.1 of Siphateles boraxobius. Lineage (NCBI taxonomy): Eukaryota > Metazoa > Chordata > Actinopteri > Cypriniformes > Leuciscidae > Siphateles > Siphateles boraxobius. The sequence continues at coordinate 18,482,246 of NW_027508876.1, forward strand.
GTCAGCAATGTTGTGGTTGTGCCCACACCCTTGTGTCAGAGAAGCTAGACATATTCATAACTCAACTGTTGGGCCAATTAGCTCTATGATAGCTGATTAATCAGGATGTTGATGACTCTATCTGCAATATTTTATTGTTCCAAATTCAACCACTCCTGAAAAGGAAGTAGAAACATTTAATGGAAAAAGACTGATCTTTTATTGCAACATTGACATGAATTGACTACACACACCACCCCCGCACATACACATTTTTTTCCACACTGCAGTGAAGTTGTGGTTATCTTTATCTTGATGCAATAATCCTTGCAGAATTGTGTAAAAAATCAATCCTGAAAATTGTATGGATCATACATAGCTGTTTGGAAAGTGAACTCATATTAAGTCAACTGGGTATATATATTAATGTAAAATATTAATAACTGATTATGTTGTAGTCAGTGTATGCTTTTTGGTTTTGGATTTTTATTTTATTTTTTTGCATAGTAAAATAAAACCTGTGGCTGTTTTTTGTTTTTTGGGCATTTTTTTGCCAAATAATTTTGTCAAAATAAATATTTTAACCAAGTTTAGTGTTTTGTTTTCCCCTCATATTTAAAATATCAAACAAAATATAAAATATTTTCACTTATGTTTTGATTGTTTAATCAAATATGTTGGGTTATTAAAAACAAATTTCCCCTCCGGACATCACTTTTGGCCGATGATATATGTGTGTGTGTGTGTGTGTGTGTGTGTGTGTGTGTGTGTGTGTGTGTGTGTGTGTGTGTGTGTGTGTGTGTTCACAGTGTTGGACTCATTGTGAGGGATGCAAGTGATTTTATTGCTAATCTATACTCTCTATCATCAGCATTGTGGGTTTGTGGTTTCAACAAGACAAAGATAACCACAATATCATTGCAAAATGGAAAATGTGCTGTGTGGGGGAATGCATGTGGTCAGTACGTGTCAGTGTTATCTTTCAGACTATGAGTACTATTTAGGATACTAAATAGTTTATACAAAGCACAATGATAGACCTAATGCTGGAACTATTGTTTATATTGTTCAAACCTGAAAGCTATATACTGAAAGGCATCGATGCTGTGCATTTGAAAGTAATTTTACTATCAAACCTAACTGGAATGGTTAAACATACTTTCAATGAAGTAAAAACTCAATGATTTAGACTTTACAATGTGTAGATATACAGTATACAGCATGAAAGAGTGTCAAAGAGAATGGTCTTGGTAACCTCTAGCATACTTATAGCTCACCCAGCAGGTTTTGACCTTCAGCAAAACTGTAAATTGTGCAAGATTGTTTTTCTTTTGTCTGGTGAGAGGTGTGTCCAGGCATTAACATTATTGCAAACATTTATGTAATCTTTTTAAATAGCTTTGATCTATGCATGACTCACCATTGAGCCCAGAAACTTGAGACATGGTCTTTATATTTGAGCTTTCAAAAATACATACACTTTACAGTGGACTTGAGCATTTTATGACCTTTGTGAAATCCATTTGCACTTGACCTTCAGGTTTGGAGGGAGACCCGGACCTGCAGTTTTTGCTGAAAGGTGGAGACCTAGTAAAGGTGAAGTCTGCCTCATGGAGAAAGACCCGCTTCTTTCAGCTGTCTGAAGATTGCAAGACTGTGCGGCAACAGACCAGCAAGAAATTCAAGAAAGACTCCAGCTGTAAGTAGAACTGCTGTCCCTGTATTTAGTTCAGTATCTGTTTGAGAGAGATGGGGAGAACAGGTTTTCTTCATATCATGAAGAATCAGATTTAGATTTTTTTTTAGATAATAGAGCTTGGTGTACTATGAAAAACATAGCTAAGCTGCCACAACAACTCTTTCTGAACGCTTGCGATTTCGAAAATTACTGTCTTGAGCACCAAATCAACGTAGAATGATTTCTGAAGCATCATGTGACCATTGAAAATTCATCCTTTGATTACAGAAATAAATTATATTTTAAAATATATTCAAATAGAAAACAGTCATTTTCAATTGTAATAATATTTCACCATATTACTGTTTTGACTGTATTTTTAAACAATTCTTTCAAAAACATAAAAATTATTCCAAACGTTTAAACAATATATATATATATACATATCAATACAAATGCATTATTATATAAAAAAAACTGTTGCTTGATACACTGTAATCAGATAACCTTTAATTTCATTTAATTTCCAGAAAATAAATGACCTCATGCTGATATCAGCAAGCCTCACATCAAATGGCTATCCTGTAATATCATCATTATAGTTCCCAGAGTTGTAAATAAATAGTTAGACCTGTCCTTCACCTTCCCCCACGAACATTTTGAACATCTGTAAGGCCAGAAAAGGCTTTGAGTTGGCCGGAAAGGAAACATCCCGGACAAAATGACCGGAGAGAAAGGGAACGAAATGTTGTGGTGATCTTAAATCTTTTTCCCACATGTTGCCCAGAGCCCTCTGCTCCTCATAGCTTCCGGCCTGGTTCCTCCTCAGATCAGGTCTCTTTATCTGCTGTCTGCCAGAACGTGGCTGCCTCCTCTTTGTCCTGTGTGTGTGTGAGTTAGGAAACCAGGACCAACCAAAATCAAAGGATTCTAGTTTAAAAAAACACCAGATATCAGCAGGGGAACCCTCTGGTCCTGCTCACGTGATATTTTCACCCATTAGTCGGGTGTTTTGACAGTTGTTTTACTCCCATTGGCCAGTAATGATGATTAGATGGATTGCACATGCAGCGGGGGCGCTTCGGCCTCTTTTTATGTTCTCAAAGCTATGACATAAATGGTGACAGAATGTTTGGAAAATGTATTAAACCATAACACCTAAAAAAAAAAAAAAAGAAAGAAAGATCTTATTTGGCTTAATATGAGTATTCAAAGGATGATTTCAGAGACTTGCAATTGGAGCAAATAGTTTACTCTACAAAATATTAAATACTTATGTGGTTTAAATACAAGAAGACAAGGGTTTCATGTTTTTATTATCTCATAGTGATGGTGCCAAGTTTATCTCTTGTTAAATGGACTTGCAGGGCTGGGAAAGAAACAGAGGAAACATAACAGATTGTTTTTTATCAAATACTAGTGCTGATGGGGCCATGCCCTCTGTAAAACTATCCAGAAATGAGACAATGACTATTTTCTTCTCTTAAACCCTGTTGACAATTTAAGTCAAACATCTACTGTGTGATGCCCTGTTTCATAGTTTGCGACTATTATCTGTAAAACAATGAGCAGATGTTTATTCCCGCCTCCAGCCGAACACAATAAGAGGACACATAGTCACACTCCCACCACTGTAACTTATAACAGAGGTCACATGAGGCAAAATCAGTCCAAAAAGTGACCAAATATAATATACAATTTTAAAAATGTTTTTGAAAGAAGTTTTTAAAACAGTAATATTCTGAAATATTAGTCTAATTCTAATTAAGTAAGGAATACTTAATTAGAATTAGAAATAATGCACACCGAGGTGTAACGGCCACTCCGCTTCGCGTCGTGACCGCATTACCACCTCGGGTGTGCATTATTTTTCTAATAATTCAACGGCCTGTCGTCAATTATTCCTTACTTCATGGTTCCTATTATCAATGCTGAAAACAGTTTTTGCTTTTTTATATTTTTGTGGAAATCACGATGCATTTTTCCAGGATTGTTTGATGAATAGAAAGTTCAAAACAACACTGTTTATTTGAAATAAAGATATTTTGAATCAGTATGTCTTACTGTCACTTTTGACCAATTTAATGCGTCAATGCTGAATAAATTTATTTATTTATTTATTATCATTTATTTTTTCCCCACAAACCTTTTAATGGTAATGTATCAAGTTTTCCATAAACGTTTCCTGCAAAGCTGTTTTCAAGATTACTAATAATTATAAGAAATCTTTCTTAAACATCCAATCAGCATGTTAGTGTGATTTCTGAAGGATGACGTGACACTGAAGACTGGAGAAATGATACTGACAATTCAGCTTTGCCATCACAGGAACAAATTACATTTTAAAATATATTCAAATAGAAAGCAGTTATTTTAATTTGTAATAAAAATGATAAATATTACTGTTTTAATTTGTAATAAAAATTCTAAATATTACTGTTTTAATTTGTAATAAAAAGTCTAAATATTACTGTTTTAATTTGTAATAAAAAGTCTAAATATTACTGTTTTAATTTGTAATAAAAAGTCTAAATATTACTGTTTTAATTTGTAATAAAAAGTCTAAATATTACTGTTCTTACTGTGTTTTTATATAAATAAATGCAGCCTTGATAAGCATAAGACTTATTTCCAAAACATTTTTAAAAAATCTTAATTATTCCTAACTTATGACTGGTAGTGTGTGTGTTAAGTGGGACTTGATAAGGCATAATCATTACTATTGTTATTTTACTGTAAGTATTCAACTTAATTAAACTTTCTTCTCTGTGTGTAAGGAATCAAGAAAGAGTGTACTCACAGGGTGTGCTTTAACAACCAGATATATTGTGGGCTAGTGGTCTTTAGAAACTATAAACTGATGATGTGACATGAATGCAGAAGAAATGAACAATCATTTTTAAAGTGTGCAATTTCTGCATCATCACTACATTAAATTGTGATAAGAAAAAAGATTGCAACATGAAGAAAATTATCCACTTACCTTGTGTTGGTGCAATTATTAACCAAAATGTTTTTGTTTCAGTCACTGTATTGTTACATAGTTAATAGATTAATTGTAGCAATAATAATGTGATGAAATCCAACAATAAGAGGTCAGAATTTGGCCAAGCACAATGTTTCCTTTCTGTCAGCTTGTTTGAATGGAATCTGAAGGATGCTAGACTTGCCTTTGACACTGCTTTCTTTCAGCAGTTCACTTGAGATTGGGTGTTATCCAAATTGTTCTCCTACAGACCCCATATTTTGTTACATTTAATTTATTATTTGTGAGCATGCACCACATCTAAAACAGCAGATTATCTCCAGCTGTGGTTTTTCAGAGCTTTCCACAAATACTGTACAAATTACTGTGTGAAGTTTTTGCATTAAAGTTGTTTTTTCTTCTTTTTCATCAAATGGACAAGGCTAGAAAGCGCTTAACCTTTTGTTAGAACTAAGCAGTTTTAAAACTTGTTATTTTGTCATTTTCTTGTAATAAACATCTTAACTTCTGTGAAAATTAGATAAAAAATCACTACACAAGAATGGGTAACAGGACTGCCCATGAATTAAAAACATTTTAATAAATTATAATTAAATAGTTTGATTAATTAGTTAATAATTGAAAGGAGTTTTTCCAACAATTAATTAAATATCAATTTAACATCAAGATTATGATTTTAAAATCACCATGAAATCAGAATTCTTGTTTTTAATGGAATATTTCAGTATTTATTATAAATGATTTATTCGGGAACATTATTCATTATTCATTACAGCAAACCACAACAATCCAATCAGATCCCAATGGACAAAAAAAAAAAAAAAAAAATCTTGTTCGAGAAGTCGTTCCACTCATGTACATCACAATAGGGAAGAACAGACTATCCTATCGCAACTTTTGTTTCATGCTGAGTTTAACAGTTCAGATGAGAGGGTGGAACAGGCCAAAATCACCAATCTTTATAGTTTACAGACATTTGATGTTTTTAAAACTAGCTACTTTTCATGTTAGACTAATTAATACAAGACTTTTTGTCCAATATATCTAATATCAAAAAAAGCATCTGTGCCTTTACTGTTTTTTGTCATGCGTCATCATACTGTATTCATGGAAAGTGGCTTGTGTTGTATTTGCTTTGTTCCAGTTGGCTGAGTACACACAAACAAACCCTGATCTGATTCCTCATAGTAAGCAATCTATTGTGTCCAATTGTTTTATTTGGGATCACAAATTGATTGCTAGAGAGATTACGATAAATCTCACTTGTCCCTCACTTCCAGGTAGAGCAGTTTATCAATGTATTTGCACACAGAAAGGTCAATTAAAGCTCTAACTAAAAAGTTGACTCAGTTCTGTTCACACATTTCTCCTATGAACACTGTGGTAACAGCAGAGACAGATAGCCACCCATGTTTGGGTTCCCCCGTCTGTGTGCATGTGTTTTGCTGAGGATTCCGTCTGAACTCTTCCATTCATTAACCCGTACTGCACAATACACATGATTTGAGAGGAATAGAGCTTGTCCTTGTATTTGTTTGACACTGGGATTAAAGGGCAGAGGCCATAGAAGGAGAGTGATTGTACAGCTGTGTTTGCCAAACACATTCAGCAAGAGGAGGACACCAGGGTTTATCACCTTCTTATCAGTGTCTGACATGATGCCTGCAATGAATTATCTTTCATACAGCAGTGCTTAGCCAAGATTTATTAAGAAATCAAGATTATCCATGTACCTCTCAAGTTAAAAGGATAGTTCACCCAGAAAAGAAAATCCTGTAATCGTTTACTCACCCTTATGTTGTTTCAAACCTTTATGTGTTTCATTCTTCTGTTGAACACAAAAGAAGATATTTTGAAGAATGTTGGTAACCAGAAGGTTGAAGGTAGCCATTGATTTCCATAGGGAAACACTACTATGGAAGTCAATGGCTAACATCAAGTGTCTTTTACCATCATTCTTCAAAATATCTTCTTTTGTGTTCATAGTTATGAATTTAAGAATTGACTCACTTTCAATTTATGAGCATGAATTTGAATTGAACAGGTATATTAAATTGGAATTTGATTAGGAATTACATGAATTTACTGAATTAATATAGTTTAACGCAGTCACAAAAAATAGGACGGATAACTAGTTGTGACACAACATGCATTTTGACAAATAATGCCACCGAACATTGTCACAGGATGCTGTGTAAACAGCTCACGAAAACGAATAATTCTTAATACAAACTCACAGGCGTAAACTTTGGAGAAAGTGCAAACACAACAACCATCACCAAATGAGAACAGACAAAGAACTGATGAGAACTCAGGGCTTAAAAAGGCAGATGATGACTGATGAAACAGAACAGATGTTAACTAATTACTAAACGAGGGAATTAACTAATGAACAGGGACAGAATGTACACATTACAATTATGACATCAAAATTAGGGATAAATTAATTAATCAATTCAATTAATATTCCATGTTAAATTATTCCAAATTAGTTGTTCTTCCATCACAAATCCATAAAATTAAGTACAATTTAACTTATTTAATAAAATGAAAAAATATATAATATATACATTAAATACAGTAATTATTGGAGTACGTTTTACAAGAAAAAACTATTGCAGGTTTTTCCCCCCCCCAACATTTAATTCCTTGCGTTACTTGCCATTTCTTTGTTGTTGTTTTTTTGTGTGAAATTTGTGATAATTGTTTCTACACCCGTTGTTTTCCTTGTACTGTATTAATAGGGGCTATTACAAATATTGATTATTAAAGGGTTAGTTCATCCAAAAATAAAAATTTTGTCATCATTTACTCACCCTCATATCGTTCAAGACTTCCGTTGATTTTCGGAACACAAATGAAGATAGTTTTAATAAAACAAAGCTTTTAACTCTTGTGAAAGCTCAAACGTGCTGCGTAACATGAGAATGAACCTCATTGGTTCTTGTGGAAGCTCAAATGTGCTGCGAAGACAAAAATTTTACTGTTTAATGTCATTTTTAGTACTATTTTTCTTTATTCATTTTCATAATAATTTCATAATGTATTTTGTGAAGTCAGAGTATGTTGTACATGTGTGCTGAGCAGAGATATGGATGAACTATATTTTGCTTAGAGGTATGTGTGCAATGTACTGTAACACGTTCACCGAGCAGAGATGTTCCAATGATGATGATACATTAAATGTGTACATGTTCTTTACAAGGAAAGGAATATTTCAACTGATGCAAATGTACCACTAATGTACAGAGGGATAGTGGATTGTACCATGTGTAAGCATGAGGTATACATTCCATTTTTAAACATAAGCAACATGTTTTTCTACCTTACAAGGAAGTTGAAAGTCGCTTAGTTGTATATATAAGCTCAATCCTTACTGTACCTACCACCCCAGAGAAACATAAAGGCATGACAGGGTGAGAGGAAGGAGAAACTGAGGCATGAGGGGGTGAGGGAGGAGAAACCCAAAGAAACCATTTACAGCTAAAATTCAAATTCTAAATTCAATCTGTTCATCATATAAAGCAACCGAGTCTCTTCAGAATATTTGGACTGAATCGCTTAATTCACATGGATTAGTTTCACAATCTACAGTATGAACTTTTTGAAGCGTCAAAGTGGTAGTTGCGTAGCTGTCAACAGAGGGACAGAAATCTCTCATTTGCATAAAAAATATCTTCTTCATTTGTGTTGAGGTGAACGTTCAGATGAACGAAAGTCTTACTGGTTTGGAACGACATGTGGGTGAGACATTTAGGTGAATTATTCCTTTAATATCATCTAATGTTTCAGAAATTATGTTGTCCGTATGGGTAATTTAAACTGAAAAATTAAATGATCAAAATCAACACTTAAAGCAGTTATATAAACTTAATTTAATCCCATTCCATTTAATTTAATTTTTTCAAATTTCATTAAAACTGGAAATAAAATTACAAATCTGCATCCAGTTTGCTCATTTCAAATTCATTTTTTGAAACTGTGTTAAGAGATAAAATCTTAAAATCTTGCCCACTGTGCTATATCAGTGGTTTGGAGGTTTTAGGTGTCAAAATATACTCTATAAATATAACACCAGTTCATGTTCAGACCAGCATATCACATCAGAAATAATGTGTCTCTTAGGCTTCAGGCTGTAATTATGTTGTAAATCACTGTTCTGAGTTCAGATGTCTCTCTCGTCATTCTGCCAACAACAGAACCGACTAACAAAGATTTCTTGTGAATAGCAGTTTAATTCACAAAAGGTACAAAATGTTATTTTAAATTCTGACTCAAAAATGAGTAATGATTAAAAATCTCTTGCCATTTTTACAGTCACCCTCGAGGACGTTTATTCTGTGCGGTATGGGCGTCAGACTGAAGGGATGCAGAAGTACACTGACTCTGACTCCTCAGTGGAGGCCCGTTGCTTCTCCATCGTCTTCAAGTGTCGACGGAGCAACCTAGACTTGATGGCCTCATCTGCGGAGGAGGCCAAGCGTTGGGTCAGCGGTCTGCAGAAGGTCATCAACAGCATGGAGAACCTCAACCGCCTACAAAACAGCGAACAGTATCCTTGAACATCTATTCTCCAAAGCCTGGTCGCTGAACTCATTTTTCTGTATGGTTGTAAGTTGTAATAAAGTAGCCTACTATGTTTAATAAGTGCAACACGCATTTATATAAAACTTTTTATTTGGGAACTTTCTGGCTCAAAAAACTAATATATATAAAGCCCCTTTCACACAGCGCGTTGATCCTGGGAAATTGCCAGAACGCCCTCTGTGTGAACGCAAACACGACCCGGGATTGATGCCGGGATGGATGCTGGGTTGGGGACCTAGTAACATTGCCGGGATCAGTCCCGGAACGCGCGCTGTGTGAACAAAAATCGCAATCAATGCCGTGTCGTAATGATGACGCTGAAATGAAGTGAAAGCAGGCTAGTGAAAATGTACGTAATGCGCTAGTTTATGATCGAATCAGAGAAAAAAATGCAGAAGCATGGTTTCTCGAGAGAGAAATCGCAGCTCATAAGCAAACTTGACACTGCTGAGACATTACATGTCACATCAATGTCACGTGTCTTTACGGGATTTTTACGGGTCGTGTGTGAACGCACTCTCTGATTCCGGAAAATCACTGGCAGTGTGAATGAACCAAAATCAAACGAACCCGGGTCAAATACCGGGTCACTTTATCCGTGTATTTTCCGAAATCTCTGTGTGAAAGGGGCTTAATATAATATATTTTGAGCATTTAGTATTCAGTCCTTACATCAGACAAAAAGCTGGTTCTATGACTGCATGCGCAAGGCAGACAAGAACGCAGACAACAAAATGTCCTTGAAGGAGTTGAAGGACTTCTTACGTAAGATCAATATTCTGGTGGACGACGATTACGCTGAGATGCTCTTCAAGGTGAGAGACAAATCATAAAGCTTGACTGTCAATTTCATTTAAACTTGTACAGCAAGTTTTTTTGCATTTTTTTTTTAAATCACTGGTGTTTGGAATTAGGGTGAAAGAAAATGTTAAAGCAGCTTTTAAACTCACTGGAAGCAATTCATAGAAGTCTAAAATGCTCAAATTTAAAAAAGAAAATGTTGTTGGTGTGTCCTGTTGCAGGTCCTCAAAAATTATTTTTTATTATTTAATATATTGCAGAAATGCGACACATCACATTCAGGCACTCTGGAGGGATCCGAAATTAAGAGCTTCTACAATTTGCTGACTCACCGTCAGGAAGTTGATGTGATATATGAAAAGTACGCTCATACTAATGGACAGATGAGCTCCAGCGACCTTTTGAACTTCCTTCATAATGAGCAGAGGGAGCCGGTTTCTTTGGATTATGCACATGAGCTTATCGATAAATTTGAGGTGGATGAAATAGGTAATGGCAGACAAATGACCAGAAGAAGACATCAGATAACACAATATTCACAATATTGAACTATTATAATATTGTACATAAATAATATAATACTCTATACTATATATACTGTATATATATATATATACACACACACACATATTAGATTATCTTTATTAGAATGGTCTTTTATATATATATATAAATAAGAATAAGATCATTAAAATATAATATTAGAGAATATAATATAAATTAGGTTGAACGAACAAAATCATCGTAAACCTGAATTACACAATCAAAATAGCAGATGTCTCATAACAAGATCTGAGTTTATTTTTACAATAAATTTTAGTATAAAACTGTGTTTTTATATTTACCCAGCCAAACAGAACAAACACTTGAGTATAGATGGTTTCCTGATGTACCTGAACCATGAGGAAGGCTCAATCTTCAACCCCGCCCACAAAGCCGTGTACCAAGACATGCACCAACCGCTCAATCATTACTTCATTTCCTCTTCCCATAACACCTATCTGGTGGAGGACCAGTTGAAGGGGCCTAGCAGCACAGAAGCCTATGTCAAGTACGAACATGTCTGTTTACACAGGAATTCTCAACAGCCATGCATTAACATATTAAGCATTCCTCCATAAGCAATGGTTGTTGTCTTTTAGAGCGCTGACGAAGGGATGCCGCTGTGTGGAGCTGGATTGTTGGGACGGTGAAAACGGGGAGCCGGTCATTTATCACGGTTACACGCTCACATCGAAAGTGCTTTTCAAAGATGTCATCAAGGCCATCAAAGATTATGCTTTCAAAGTGAGTGAAATTACACAAATTGTATGGTGTGATGACTTACTTTGTGGATTATGAAAAAATGTGTTTCTTTGCTACGCTAGAACTCACAATATCCAGTGATCCTGTCTTTGGAGAACCACTGCACCATAGCGCAGCAGAAAACCATGGCCCATCACTTAATCTCCATCCTGGGCAGTGCTCTGCTCACTCAACCACTGGGGAATAACATGCCCACTGCTTTTCCAGGACCTGAGGTTTGAACCCTATAAATAAAAAGTGTTACATGCATGTTTCCTGCACCACTGCTTATTCTATAGAGTGCATTAGCTTTTCAGCGGCCTTGGCTCCGGATTTATTTTTTTGATTCATTTTTCCTATATGGTTTTCAAAAAGGTCTTCCTTAAAGTATTCTAAAGCATGAACCGAACCAACCAGCTATGAGGTAAATCATAACATTACAAATATTTAATTGAAGCAAAAAAGACCATTGGCAAAAACAAAGGTACAAGACTGTGTACTTAATGGCTAAAGTATTACAATCCTTGAAGCATTGCGAATGACGTAATCATTTTAAAAATAATGGAGAAATATAAAGCTAATATGACTGATTATATCTATTGAAACAATATATTTAGTTTATTGCAAAATATGTGAATTAGATGATTAGAACTTAGTTTTCTTTTAAGTTAAGTCAACTTTTTACAGTCACTTTTTACAGTGAGGTCTGTCTTCAAAGATTTATACATTTATAATTTAGCATTAAAAATCAATTTCCCCGTGGAGAAAAAGAGTGGAGTTTTTATTTCTGGCAACTCTGCATATGATGAATGACTCTACATATTGCCACCCGGTGGACAACAGAAGCAGATTTCTATAGCGAAACCTCTTAAAAGCTCTCTTCACCACACCCCACTTTCCTCAAATGACTTCCTTGTCATCCCTGCGAACTTCCTGTTTACTTCTGTATCCATGAATTCAAATAGCTCAAGACAGAGGAAGGGATTATCAGTAGAGCTGATTATGTGAATACAGATTAACTTTTTTTGATTGTAGCCATTTATCACTTCCTGATGAGTCACCAAAACACGCACAGAGCTTGTGAGCTGCATTCTGAAAGGCAAATGACAAGACAGAACAAGTTCAGACAGGTTGCTTAATTTGGTTGCGGTGTGGGAGGGGCTTCTGATTGATGAGGTCACTAGGTTTATGAGCTTGTCCAACAGGCTTGAAACGTTTTACTTTCAATGACCTGTTCGAATTAAATTTCAACCCTGAGCTTTGTCCCGCACTGAGAAGTTCTGCCAGTTTCTCTAAATGAAACTGCGGCAGGATGGAAATCATGGAAGATTCTAATATTTCAGCCTGAGGGCAGCTCAGTCATGAACCATCATAGACACAAAAAAACAAACTTACAAGAGAAACAATAGTAAAGCATCATCTTTCAGTTCCATTTGTTATATGTGAAGGTTATGTAGAATTTCTCACACAAAACTACCTATTCCACACCCCTTGGGTTTTCTTCTTCATTATAATTGTATTATTGTCTCCATTCGATCAATTAGTAACGCATGGTTTTTTCTCTCTCTCAATTTTAAAGTCACTTTGAAAAAAAGCATCTGGTAAATTAAATAATTCTCATTTTAACATTGAAAGAGTTTTGAATAAATGTTAAGTAAAAGTCAGAGCCATAGCCTTGTGGGTGACTCGAGTTCAAGTTCTGACTCGTGGTCCTTACCCGATCATGTTCCTATCTCTGCTTACACTGTCCTGTCATAATAAAGGCAAAAATATATACTGTACACTATCAATCAAAAGTTGAAAGTCTCTAAGATGTATTTTTAAAGAGGTGCTCACCTTGTCTATATTTATTTGCTAAAAAATACTAGTAGTAATATTGTGAAAAAATATTACAATTTAAAATAACTGTTTTGTATTTAATATATCTTAAAATTTAGTTATTCTTCTGATGGCAAAGCTGTATATTAAGCAGCCATTACTCCAGTCTTCAGTGTCACAGTACAATAAAGTGTAACGTGATAAAACAATAGAAAGTTCAAAAGAACAGCATTTATTAGAAATAATTTTTTTTTGTAAAATTATAAATGTTTCAATTGTCTCTATCAATCAATTTAATGCCTTCTTGCTGAATAAACATTAATTTTCTTCTCCAAAAAAAAGACCCCAAACATTTGAACGGTATTGTATAATAGTACAAAAAACATAATTCTTTGATTTATTATTTATTATATGTATTTATTTGTAACACTTATTATTTTATTTATAATATTTTACATTTGATATATATATACTTATTTTATTCTTTTTTAATATTTTAAATGTTTCAGCTACTAATAAGAATGAAGTATTCACTACTTAGCTGAACACATTTTAACATATTTCAACATATATATTTTATTTTAGTTAAAATAGATTATATTTGTGTCATCTACAGTACATGTTTACATTTGCAGGAGTTGAAGGGACGTATCCTGATCAAGGGCAAGCGTTTGAACCAACTGGATGCAGCTTTCAACAACAACACCACAGAGGATGTGGACAGCGTGTCGGAGGAAGACGAGGCTGCTGAACTGAAAGAGGATAAACCCAAACCCAAAGGCAAGGTGTGTTGAAAAACCCTTGCAGTCATTCAAAGTCCAACAACACAACAACTGCTGACCAACTCATTATCATGATCATTACAGTGGAACTCTGGAATGTAAATTTACAAAGAACTTTCGCTCTACCAATAAAAACAGGAAGAACTTAAAGAATTCAGTTTTGGAAAACATGCTGTCAGTCGAGTGCTACAAAATGAACACCCGCAAAACACCAAATATGAGTAAAAATTGCAAAAAGGCACAATTACTCAGTCCAGCACAGAATTTGGTTTAAATCGAATTAATAACAAGGTTAATTTCTGATCTTATCTAAAGTCCTATTTCAAACCATTGTATTTTCTATTAAAATTAAAGTGAAGAACAAACTATACTCCATGAAGTATAATTAGGGCCGTGGAGTATATTTGCATACACAAATCTGCGGTAGATAAGGTCGAGTTCAAATCGGCACACTCAGCTGTCACAGACATTCTTACAAAAGCCTGATTCAAATTAGACCACAGATTTGTTCTACTTATTTGGCATACCTTTGTCATTGCATGTGTGAAGTCTATTTATTGTATGTTGCACCCTGTTTTTAAAATTGATTTTTGATTACTTTGTAGACTTGCAATAAGATCAAGCTGGCTAAGGAGCTGTCAGATCTGGTAATCTACTGCAAGAGTGTCCATTTCAGAAACTTTGAGCATTCAAGAGATAATCAGGCCTTCTATGAAATGGCCTCTTTCAAGGAGAGCAAAGCAATGGATCTGGCAGAATTATCAGGTACAAGGGTACACAATAGAGTGCTACAGAAATTACTTATTTTTGTTGGCCAAAACCCGGAAATGAATAGCATTTTAGCAGTTCTGGTTCCATCCTTCTTTATTTTCAGTTAAATACCTGAAATAAGGTCTGTGGTTAACACAAGCTCAAGATATTTTCACGTTTTATTCTATGACATAAAATATATCCTATTTACCCTCTGTGAACGGCAGTTTCTTTACGTTTTTTCTTTCTCCGTTTGGCCTAAAAAACTGTGTTCGTAGTCATCCAGTTCATAATTCAGCATCTTCTCCATATTCATGATTCTTTACCCACGCGCTGGAAACCGAGAGTAACTTACTCCCGCTAAATGTTTAGCCTTTAAATTCTTAAACCCAGGAACAATACAAGTCGACACCATCATGACTAAAAGTTTGCTAAGAAGTATTTCCTACTAAAGCAATGAGCTATCTGACTCTAAGTGTATCCATAGCAGACTGGTAGGAGTGGCCTTGGACCGCAACATGCCCAGTGCATTGTGGATGTTGAAGTTTTTGACAAATGGGAAGACAATAGCCTTTTTTCTCTGTTTTCTCCAGTCAGGTAGCACCAATTTTAAAAACATTTTTGCATTTCTACTGTATAGGCAGCCATGTTTTTTTTGAAAGCCCAGTGAAGTACCCCTTTAATGATGGAATTTTAGTGTTGGGCGACCACCGTTACATGATATTGAAGTCATTAATCGGTTGTGTGCTTTGTTTATAGCTTATGTCTAGCCTTTTACTTCAGGCAATTTAGGCTTCAAAATTCATTTTAGTTAATTTCTGAAGATTATCATAAAGAAAAAAAACATGTTAGAATCAAACTTTTGTTGTTCTTAGAGATTATTTTCTGCAATAATCCAAATACTCTATTGGGTTTTTGTGGAGGGAACCAGTGTGATGCTAACCTCCGGGTTGGCTTAAAATAAATCACTGCAGCGCTCTATAGGGCCTGAAACCAAAAAAAAAAAAAAAACATTTTACCTAAAATATGAGTGATGTTGTCAGATGTACTTTAATATCACATTTTCTGGCTAATGTCTTAAAGCTATGGGATTTATTCATCACAACATGGATAAGCTGAGCAGAATCTACCCAGCCGGCTCCAGAACCAATTCATCCAACTACAATCCGGTGCCACTGTGGAATGCTGGCTGCCAAATAGGTGCAAAGCCCACTGTGATATGACAAAATATGAGTCTAATGCAATTCAGAACGTCTATTTATAATATTAATCTGTTTTTATCCCTAAAATTGGTTTACAGTGGCTCTAAACTTCCAGACTCCCTGTAAAGAGATGGATCTGAACCAGGCCCTCTTTCTTCCTAATGGCCAGTGTGGCTACATACTGAAGCCAGAGTTTCTGAGGGACCCGGGCTCCCAGTTTGACCCCGTGAAACTCACTGTAGGCCCCTGGCTGAAGAAGAAGACCCTGCATATCATGGTGAGATTCTTCTGTCTTGCACTGCAAAAAAATAATATTAAAATAAAATAGGGTTTATTCTGCCTAATACAATAAATAATTAATAAATAAGTTAATTAAAAAAGACTTAAAATCAAATATTTATAAAAATGTATTTTAAAAATAATAAATATATTTCAATATTTTTTTATTAAAAATGAAACACTGATGACACTGATATATCCTTAATTGCTAAACCAAATGCAATCCTATCGAAACGAATCCAAACACAGTGACCGATTACTCTACATGTCTGTTCAGATCATCTCAGCCCAGCAGCTGCCTAAGATCAATAAGGACAATCAGAGGTCCATTGTGGACCCTCACGTCAGAGTGGAGATCTACGGTGTGCCAGATGACAATGCCACCAAACAGACACATCACATTGTAAACAATGGCAAGTGTCAACAGTGCATTTACATTTACGAATTTAGCAAACACTTTTTAACCAAAGTGTAGGTCACTTAAATGTTTTTTGTTACAGGTTTCAATCCTATGTGGAATACAAAATTCCAGTTCACTGTTCATGTGCCTGATCTGGCTTTGGTGCGGTTTGTGGTGGAGGACCATGATGTTGCTAAACAGAATGATTTGGTTGGCCTGTACACTCTCCCCTTCAACAGCATGCAGAATGGTGAGCCGGTGAAAAATAAATGAGAAATGACTTTCTGTCGTGCAGTAATTATGAATTTGCTCACCATAAATGCTATCTTCTGTCTTCAGGATACCGGCATGTGCCTCTGCTCACAAAGAGAGGAAGCCTCATTCCTTCAGCGGGACTGTTTGTACACATCATGGTTCTTGATGCTTAAGAGACTGCTACGTTCCTCTCAGTCATCTCAATGTCAAAGTGTACAGATCACTGAAAAGGGCAATCAACTAAACTCTCCTATGCGAACACTTTCTAGGATAAGATTTGGACTTCCTGTTCCGATTTGCCTTGCAGTTTACTAGTTAGCCCGCCTCACTATATGAATACCAAGATGTACCTTAAAGTGCTTTGTGGAATTAGTACGTGTGCTTCAATTTAGAAGGTGGGGTAAAAAGTCTTTGTTAGGCCTTTGTTGAACCTGCAGCCAAAAAAAATTTATATTTAAGCACAAATCATATCACTCAACACTCAACATTCTACACAATCCCCATGTCTTTTTTTTGCCTTGAATAAATATTGTTTAAAAATGAATTATCAATAATTTAAATATTAATAGTTATTTAGTCTATTTTATATATTTTAATATATAACTATATTTTTTATATGTTTTAAGTGAATTAGAAAAATTAAAAATGTAATATTTTATTTAACTAATTTTATTTTTTATATTTGGCTAACATTAAGTAGTACTTTCAGCTCAATTTTACCATATTGAAATCAATTTTGGAGATTTACTCAGATTTTACCCTACAGTCAGTGCAGAATATGTTCAAAGTTTAAAGCAGATTTAGTATGTGACTACTAAAAAGTAAAAATGTTCCAGTCTCTTTCCTGTCTGAATCAGTAGTGTGTTTATCACCAAAGAAAACTCATGCAAAACAGTTTACTGTCAAAGATTTGTAATTGGACAATATATTTTACTTAGCACTCTTTTGTTTTAATATTAAAAAGTATATCTTTAAAAATATACTACACTGATGCTTTTTTACATTAACAGAGTATTTGAAGTGTTTTGTATATTATTTCTATCTAATTATCAATGAAATGGTGTTCTTGGCCAAAAATCACCTTGAAGTCTTATGTACTAAAAACTAAACTGTCTTTTCACGTACAGATATGACGATTCAGATATGATTCACACGAATCCGCAAAAATGCTGCATTATGCATGTCAGGCCAGTAGTTGGCGATGTCACTTCTTAAAGAAACACTACAAGCCCATATACTGAACACGGAATGTGCAATAGCGTGACAAATTTGCATTTTTGTAGTTTAGACGGAGACGATAAAAGTATCATTTTCAAAAATTTGCACTTTGAAACCCACATTCGAAAGTTAAAAAGTTAAACCCTTTATTTTACTAAAACTTTTATCTTAGGTGCCGTTTACACCATAGAAATCTACATCTTATAATGTGTAGAAATTGTCACTCTAGTGTTTCTTTGCGAAGTGGCATCGCCAACTACTGGCCTGGCAGAAAAATACAGCGCTTTTAATCGTTTTCGCGGATCCGTGTGAACGGGGATCGTTTTGAAAACGGCGCCTGTATGCAAAAAACAAAACAAAAATACAAAGCAAAACCATTTGCATTTTTAGTACATTTTTGTCTTGTAAACGTACCCGTAAGGAGATTTAATCTTAACAATAGCACCCATGTGTTCAGTGTTGTGTGAAATGTGTTAAACTGTAACAATTTTGTTTATTACTGTGTGGTCAATGTTTGATAGTGGCTTACAATGGCTAATGCTCAGTTTTAATACAACATGTTCTTTATGTGAACTCAGGATACAAATGAACCATTTACCCCATATCACCAATACATGCTATCCATTATTTTCTGAAAAATATGATCAGCTAATGTTCAAAATCATGTTATGAGAATCTGAACTGCAGGTGTGTATCTAGTTATCTTGTCAGAGCAGTAGGAGAGTTGCACTACACATGTGTATAACATAAAATAATGAAAAAAAGTTATACATTTACATAGGTGTCTTTTATATTTTTAAGGTGTTTATTTGGTATTCGTTGTTGTTGGTGTAAGGTATTGTTCCTTTTTATCTGCTCTAGAAATATTTCTATTTTTATGTTTTTCTTGAACTAATGTGCCTTATAGGAAAGTTGTTACATCAGTAATATTAAGCCATAACAACATCTGTTTCTCATGTCCTGTTCTGACGTCCTGCTATCAGGAAAGAAATGGCTTTACTGACTCTAAAATGCTGTGATAAACCATTACATTCATTAAAAACTTAATTAAACATCTCAAAAACATTTCTTGCCATACAGTCTTGTTTTTATTAGTACTAAAAAGCATTTAGACATGTTGTACGTGACTGATAATATCAGAATCCATCATTTTGGGGGTTTATAATTTGTGTGCAAGACATTTACAAAGCATTTCTATTAGCTCATACCTTTAAAGTGGTTCACTTTTTAAAAAACTTTTGCTGATAATTTACTCACCCCCATGTCATCAAATATGTCCATGTCTTTCTTTCTTCAGTCGAAAAGAAATTAAGGTTTTTGATGAAAACATTCTAGGATTTTTCTCCATATAATGGACTTCATTGGGTACCAAACGGTCTAAGGTCCAAATGGCAGCTTCAAATGGCTTTAAACGACACCAGACGATGTATAAAGGTCTTATCTTGCGAAACGATCGGTCATTTCAAAAATAAATAAAAAAGTTTAAGTTTTATAAGCTCAAATGCTCGCCTTGCTCTGTTCTGTGATGCACGTTCTTGACTCTCCTGTTCGAACTAGTTCATCAAAATGAACAAATCTTTTTTCGAGTCATTTCGTTCGTTGAATGAACGAAATGACTCGAAAAAAGATTTGTTCATTTTGATGAACGAGTTCGGAGAGTCACGAACGTGCATCACAGAACAGAGCAAGGCGAGCATTTTTGCTTATAAAACTTAAACTTTTTCATTTATTATTAAATGACCGATCGTTTCGCAAGATAAGACCCTTATGCATCGTCTGGTGTCGTTTAAAGCCATTTGAAGCTGCACTGAAACTGTCATTTGGACCTTGGACCGTTTGGTACCCAATGAAGTCCATTATATGGAGAAAAATCCTAGAATGTTTTCATCAAAAACCTTAATTTCTTTTTGACTGAAGAAAGAAAGACATGGACAACTTGGATGACATGGGGGTGAGTAAATTATCAGCAAAAGTTTTTTAAAAAGTGAACTACTCCTTTAAATGTTCACTTTTAATGTGTCAAAACATTTCTTTGAGGAATAAATAAATCTATAACGGTGCATAGGTTACAGTCTTCTAGCCCAAAATACCCAAAAAGCACATTAATCTTGTCTGAAGATCAGACTTTATAGGTGCGTCCCAATTTGTGTGCTTATGCACTACTCTATGACTTTTTTTTAAGTATAAATAGTGCGAGTAGTGTGTTCACACTGAAAATGTAAAAAAGAAAAAGTTCACTTTAAATACCCGGATGATGCACTAAATTAAGTGGAATGTTAGACACTTCATGCACTCAACTTTTGCAACTTTAATTATGTTAGCAGAGGGGGAGGGGCATGAGACTCTGACGTTGAATGATAAAATAACCGTATAAAATTCATACTCTACATGGATGAATACATATTGCATAAGTACATAGTGTATAGTGAGTCATTTAAGACGCAACTAATCTCATTACAATAAAATCAACTCAAAACAGTCCAGCTTTCTTTTTAAGGTCGTTCTGACGCCATTTAGGCAGTCGCTGGAAATTATTCCGGTTGCAGCCGAGAAGATTCTCAAATTCTGCGTCAGTCAAAAATTCCTGAAATAAAGACGGTATAGGAATTTTTTTTTAGCACCACATGATAAATCGTATGGCTTTATCATACCAACCAAAAAATGTTTCAGCAACAACCTCTCGTTTTCCAGGGTCCTCTCCTTGACGCAGCTGGTTAGGTGTTTGAACTAGCTCAGAATCTTGCATCCCAGAAGGCTTTGCTCTGGCGGGAGACTGGTTTGCATGTGCATTGGAGATGGAAGAGGACATCCGATGGTTATGGGACCTTATATTTCCCGGTCCTCCCGGAGCGCTGTAGCTCCCCGCACCTCCTCCTGTCTTCTTATTCAGGTCTGTGTTGTTGAGATTCTACAGGAAATGAGGTCAATATTATGTTTAGATCTGTACACGTGTGTGGTGTAGACCATATCAATATCTAAATGTAATTAGATAATCAATTGAATCAAATAAGATGAATCAATCTAAATGAATCTGTTGACATCAAGAACAAGTATTTGATCAGTAAGGTGAAAACTTTACCACAGTGATTTGCGAAATATCACCCATCTTGCTTTTCATCTCCTCATATGAAAGGCCTCCCTACAATAGAGTGAAACTGAAAAAGTGTCTCTCTTTGTAACATTAATTCATTATGTGGTGTGAGGGTGGACAAAAGTATTTCAACTCAACATACAATGGCACTCAGAACCAATTTTACTTTCATAATATTTGAATATTCAGCCAGAGAAAAGAAGGCGGAATTTGATTTTTAATTAATAGCCAATTCCTAATCTAAATATGATGGTGATGATGATGGTAATATTAATATTCAACTATTATTTTTCCATTTTTATTTTTATAATTATTACTATATTTTTTTAGAAGGAATTGGGCTAGTATAATATTGGCTTTCGGGTTAATATGAATGAATAGCCTGCGTGAACGAAAAGGAAAGTTGTGTCAGAGGCTGATCAAGTTATTTTCATAAAAATATTATTTAGAATTAGGCCTGTTGCAATTATTAATTATTTGTTTGATCGTGGTTATTCGATTTACTACAATTTATTATTTGTTAATTTTTTTATTATTACATTTGCCATCAAATACACAACTACTATATTATTTTATATTATATTATTTTATATTATATTATTTTATATTTTATAAATAATATTTTTTTATTATCATACAGGCCAAGTTTATTATAATTTTATTATCATATTATATACAAATCCCCCCCCCCCAAAAAACAAACAAACAAACAAACAAATGTAAATCATTATTGCAAGACAATAAATAGTCAGCAAAATTCGTGATCGTGACAGGCCTATTTTGGAATATCGACATAGAATAAAAAGTCATGCACAATAAGACCAGGAAAATTCCTTATGAAAGTAAAAAGGGTCCATTTTGCTTTCATGTTGATGATGATAATTAAGTGAGAATCAACAAACAATTATGTGGATTGAGAGATTCCGTTAGTTTGTTAGTGACTTTATGTTGTGCATTACTGCCCCCTGCTGGACAATTTCAGCCTGTTCGACTCACGCTCCACTTGTGAGCATCCCAAGCATTAAACCAGCCGGTGAAGGTAGGAGGCTCATAGCCTTGTTTAACAGTGCTGATCGGTGTTCCAGGGTCCCGTCCTGCTGGGTGGGTTTTAAGATAGTCCACTGCACTGCTATAGGACTCCTGAATCTCGTACTGGTTGGCTGAGTTGCCAATCCAAAGGAAAATCTAAGGACGAAGAAGAGTTTTGACATAAGTTTTCAAATATATATATATATATATATTCTTTTTTTTTTGTTCCTACTTTCCTTTTTCTTTCTAATTTTTCTTCCCTGGTTTGAAAACCCCTTGGTTAGCGTAACTTAATACTCAAAACATACAGTGGTATTGTTGTTTGATGTTATTTTTCTCTGTTTCTTTTGCATAACCCAGAACGGGCACCACCATTTCACCACAGCCGCATGCAAAAATAAGCCGACAGCATGACCTCACGCAACCCACCTCCTCCCAGGTGTCTAATAGCATGACATCATCCTCATCCAGATCGTCCTGAGAGAAGTCAGACACTTCTGTCATGAGGAATCGGCCCGTCTGATTGGAGCATTCAAACAGACGAGGGTCGTGAGGGGCCACTTCTTTCTCCAATCTGGTGGAGATACAGAGAAAGTCAGGGGAAATGATCAACTGTCCTCTGAGATGAATTAAAGTATGAGCTCATGTTGTACCTCTTGTCACTGGCATATGGAGCTTTCCCTCCCAAAGCCACCCAGAAAGCAGCTGGTTCCTGTCCTTCCATCACATTCTGCTTATCCTGCTCAGAAAGCAAATCAGCTACAGCTTTCCCCATCTCCCTCTCATCTCCACTGCAGCCCTGTGGGAAACACACACACACACACATTGGGTTTTCATGTTTTATGGAGACTTTCCATAGGCATATTGATTTTTATACTGTACAAACTGTATATTCTATCTCCTAAGCACAACCCTGAACCCACACAGAGAACTTTCTGCATTTTTTTACTTAAAGGCAAGGCAAGTTTATTTATGTAGCACTAGCACATTTCATACGCAATGGTAATTCAAAGTGCTTTACATAGAAGAAATTCAAATAATCAGAAGAAATAAGAATATTTAAACACACACACACACACACACACACACACACACACACACACACACACACACACACACACACACACACACACACACACGTTGGGTTTTCATGTTTACTGGGACATTCCATAGACATAATGGTTTTTATAGTGTACTGAACTGTATATTCTATCCCCTAACCCTAAACCTACCCATCACAGAATACTACTTTCTGAATTTTCAAAAAAAAACCCCATCACAGTATGATTTTTAGGCTGTTTTCCTCATTGGGACCAAAACATGTCCCCACAAAGACAAGGATATTGCCAAATTTGGTGGAATACTTTGTCCACATAAAGTAGGGATTACCTGAACCACACACACACACATATATATATATATAAGAGTTTGGTCAAATCAATATATACCCATTTATCGCATCTAACAAAAAAGTATGTAAATATATAATATATGCGTGTATATACACATACACACACACTGTATACAGGATATATTTACAAACTTTCATGTTAGATGTGATTAATCGTGATTAATCGATTTGACAGCTCTAATTTATATATATATATATATATATATATATCATTATGATTAATGAATTTATATATTTAATGTAATAAATACATTTTTCCTGAAGTATAATTGCTTCTTGTAATTTCGCACATTTTAGTTTTAGAGTATATTTATTTACACATTTATTTAAAGTTATTAGTTATAGATTTATGCATTTATTTTATTTATTTGTTGTGTATTTTTACTCACCTTTCCATACCACAGGAAGACAGTCTGATGAGTTTTGAGCAGAAAGACATCATTGGTGTTGAGAGAGGAAGCTCGGGCGGGCACCTCTGTTGCCTTGGTGTTCATCTCATGTGTTCCTCTGACCTGAAAGAGTCGGGCACCAGGGTCAGGGTTCACAACACCCGGTCTGCCTGTCCCACCCTAAGAAAGCATCAACACGTCAGTGGGTCAAAAGCTGTAAAAAGTTGTAATACACATAACTAATGATTGTTAAGGATTACATATTGGTAAAATGTTTGATAGTATCAGTAATAATGGTTATTATTGTAACTTTAAGAAAAAGTAAACTCATAGATTTCTCGAAAGAAGCAAGCAATAAATCCTATGGCAGAATATGTAAGTAAGTAAATAAATGTTTTATTTGGTTTCCTGAAAGTGGTAAATAATTCAGATCATAAAATAATGTACAATTTAGAGCTAAATGTTCCATTGGAATGAAGGGACAATCACCTCAAATATGATGAGTCTGGCCTTAAAGATGGCCAGGAAGTGCCTGGGCTCTTTTCCCATGACCACTCTGACCTGCGTTGGGGCTCCATTGTATTTGTTATCCAAATTCACCGCCTGATAAGCGCATGCCGTCACCTCATCCTGTGTGGCATGGCGACCCTGCATGGGTCCCAACACATGCTTCATGTCATAGGGTCTCCAATGTGTAGATCCAGATTATAATACAGTGTAATTCTAGTTTTTCAGGTCAATGCAAATGAACATAATTTATGTAGAGTTCAAACTTTAGAAATGCTGCATTGTTTATTTTCTACTGTACCCATATAGTATTTTATGTACAGTGGCTCAAAATATTTATGTCACGCTAAAATTACATCCTATGACTGTCTTTGCATTATATAACAAATGTGACCCTGGACCACAAAACCAAAAACCAATTTTTAAATTGAGATTTATACATCACGAATAAGCTGAATAAATACGCTTTCCATTGATGTATTGTTTGTTAGGATAGGACAATATTTGGCTGAGATACAACTATTTGAAAATCTGGAATCTGAGGGTGCAAAAAAATCAAAACATTGAGAAAATCGCATTTAAAGTTTTCCATTTATGTTCGCGACTGTGAAATTTCACTCACAAAAATAAATGTTTTATATATTTACAGTATGAAATTTACAAAATATCTTCATGGAACATGATCTTTACTTAAAATCCTACTGATTTTTGGCATAAAAGATAAATAATATCATTTTGACCCATACAATGTATTGTTGGCTATTGCCGCAAATATACCCGTGCGACAGGTGACTGGTTTTTTGATCGAGGGTCACAAACATTAAAGTGCCATTTATTTGAAATACATATAGGATAAACCCACTTTTACAGAAAAATGATTCACAAAAGGTTGATTTGTGTGGGGAACTGACTGAGACTGAGACCAATTCAAATCAGCTGACCAGCAGGTGTTGCAAAAACAAAAAGGCAGCTTTGAGAAAATTAGTGAAAATCTGAGAAAATTCGCCACTTAGTGTGATCTTTTGTTATCTAATGCAATTAAATTAATTAGTGTAATTTTATTGTCCTAACTTGGATCTGTAACTGGATCTGTAACTGTGTTGCTCTACAGACTGTTATATGTTTTCTCCTCATTATGACATAAAATAACATTATTACAGTATTACAGTTCTGTTTGGGCCCTTTAAAAATCTAAGTGCATGGTCTAAAGTGCACAGCGCAAGTAGCAAGTAGTCTTATACCGGGTATATGATAGGGCCCAGAGTATTCACGTTATGCTCCTCACCTGCCACATGTAGAGGATGTACTGAGGTTTGTTGGCTCTGTTGTAAGTGTACAGCACTAGATAACAGTCTCCACCATAGAACTGTCCATAAGTGCTTCGGTCCACCTCCTTCAGTTCAAGATTCTCAATCCGCCAAATCTGAACACAAAGCAGTGGAGATATTTAATAACAGTGTGACAGCAGGCCCAAACTTCTGAATTCAGGTATTATTATTGCACCATACCTGAACATGTCCTGAAGCATCATCCACCATCCGCTCCTGAGCAGCCAGCTTTGGCTGGGCGTGAAGCTCCATTACGTCAAACTTCACCTGATCCACTTTAGCTGCGATAACAAATGTGTAAACAAACAACACATATGATGAATACACTAAAATCACAATACTGAAACAGCTACACTCTCACAAAAATAATGCTGAATGACGAATCACCTATCTTTCCTACTGTGTGGATCTTTCCCAGGCCTTGGGTTTGACCTTTTTCTTTCCAGGACTTGAAGAGATGTTTAAACATGGCAGACTCTCCTCCTTCACTCATAACTTCCACTTTAGTGTTGGACGGGTACTTCTTTGCTTTTATAAAGCCCTGAGGGACGATTATTTGTGTTCACCAATGACACAATTAGAGAAG
The DNA here is from genome assembly GCF_051911475.1 of Siphateles boraxobius. Lineage (NCBI taxonomy): Eukaryota > Metazoa > Chordata > Actinopteri > Cypriniformes > Leuciscidae > Siphateles > Siphateles boraxobius. The sequence goes on from NW_027508876.1 coordinate 18,508,606, forward strand.
TGATTTTGGTCATTTGAGTTTCCTTTTAAAATAACAAAATACTACTTTGCAAATTAATGGTAACTCGCAAACACAGATACTTACAACCGCTCGACTCAGTGCTGAGCGTCGCTCTTCATCTGATGCTCCTTTTCCCTTCCAGACCATTATTGAGTTGCCGCCTTGATCTAAAAAATAGCAATCCTGCAAAAAAACATAATCCACAGTTAGTTTTGTGTCGTATAGTGATACAGGGTGATTTGGTAGACATCATGTGTCTTACCGAGGAACAAAGCAAATCCTGGGTCAGTGGACTGGAAGCCACTTCCTGTACCAACAGCTGACCACTGGCATCAGACACACTGAGAACAATAGAATGTTAATTAAGGACTGTAACATAATTAAACCATAGCTCTGAACGATCGATTAATTATCAGCATCATCATTAGAAACATCAAATAATCATAAATAGCAATAGATACTGTAGACAGAGAGAGAGAGAGAGAGAGAGAGAGAGAGAGAGAGATAGATAGATAGATAGATAGATAGATAGATAGATAGATAGATAGATGGACAGACAGACAGATGATAGATAGATAGATAGATAGATAGATAGATAGATAGATAGATAGATATAGATAGATAGATAGATAGATAGATAGATAGATAGATAGATAGATAGATAGATAGATAGATAGATAGATAGATAGATAGATTGATAGATAGATAGATAGATAGATAGATAGATAGATAGATAGATAGATAGATAGATGAAAGATGATAGATAGATAGATGGACAGATAGATGATAGATAGACAGATGATAGATAGATAGATGGACAGACAGATAGATAGATGAAAGATAGACAGCTGATAGATAGACAGATGATAGATAGATAGATGAACAGATAGATAGATGATAGACAGATGATAGATAGATAGATGGACAGACAGATAGATAGATGAAAGATAGACAGATGATAGATAGATAGATGGACAGATAGATAGATGATAGACAGATGATAGATAGATAGATAGATGGACAGAGAGATAGACAGATGATAGATAGACAGATGATAGATAGATGGATGGACAGATAGATAGATGATAGACAGATGATAGATAGATAGATTGATGGACAGACAGATAGATAGATGAAAGATAGACAGATGATAGATAGATAGATAGATAGATAGATAGATAGATAGATAGATAGATAGATAGATAGATAGATTGTTAGACAGACAGACAGACAGACAGACAGACAGATAGATAGATAGATAGATAGATAGATAGATAGATAGATAGATAGATAGATAGATAGATAGATAGATAGATAGATAGATAGATAGTAGTGTTGTCAAAAATATCGATATTTCGATAAATATCGATACTGAAATATCTGAACGGTACCAATACTAATTTCCCGAAGTATCGATACACCAATACTAGCCGAGCAGTCACTTTCACTTCTCTCCAAAGGCGCGTTGACAAACACCACACGTGACGCACTCGTCTCATTCGCTCTGGTTAAATAGCAAAAGTGAATGGAAAGATGGCGAGTGCGGCGTCCCCGCGACCGGCTTTGGTTGATTGATAAAGAACACCGCGAGCGGGCATGTCGGAGTCGGAGAATGGCGTGGACAGGACACGCGCTACACACCGCGAGCGGGCATGTCGGAGTCGGAGAATGGCGTGGACAGGACACGCGCTACACACCGCGAGCGGGCATGTCGGAGAATAGCGCGGACACGCGCTTCACACTGCGAGCGGGCTGCGGGCACCCAAAAGATTGTTTGACTATCAATATCCCTCTCATCACTCATTTTGTAAAATTATTTTATAGATGAAAACATTTAAGGAATTGGCTCCAGGGGTACCATTTAGCAAGCATATGCTCAGCATCAGGGGTGTTTGTTTTTTAGACAGACCTGCACCACTGCTAAAAACATCCTAAAACACTGTAACTCTTCTCATTTTAACTTTTCTGAAACATTAACCAAGATGGCCTAGTATTGTTGTTGATATGAGTCTGTGTTTCGTTTTTTCACTGTAATTCTTAAAGTTAACATAATCTGACTGAGGAATCGTAGACAAGTAAATATTGTAACTGTGGTCAGATGTAAATTAACTTGTGTCTGTTTAACTTTATTCAAAAATTATTATTTAATTCTGCAATTTGCCTTCATTAGCGATTATCATCAATTTGATTACACATATACTAATTAAACTAAACAGAGCTAGACAATGGCATCTCTGAATTCAATAATGAAATGCCTTTAACTGAAAATTGAATGTTTAACCTTATTATTATACATTACTGACACTCTATCCTCCAATTTGATACAGTTAAGTGCTTCGACACAATCTGTATTATTAAAAGCAATATATAAATAAAGGTAACTTGACTAGATACTGATCCAGTGAGCATTGTTTCCGCGTGTGATGCACACACGTTTGCGTTTAAATCTGTTCATCAAATTAAGTTAATGTATTAACCAGCATTTATGACCGATGACCAATGCATTTGTTACAGTATATTTTAATCTTTGATAACAGTAGGTAATAAAAACACAACGGATCATGTTAGCTCTGGTCCAATGAAAAAATATTAACAGATAGAACTCAGGACATTTTTGTTCATGTAAAATATACCTCATTGTCATGTTCTAGACTTGTAATATTTAGCTTTAAATAAAAAAAAGACCCCCTTAATATTGTGGCAGTTTTTTTCTCTGTGGTATCGAAAATGGTATCGAATATCGATATTTTTCAAGGTATCGTATCGAAGTTAGAAATTCTAGTATCGTGACAACACTAATAGATAGATAGATAGCCAGACAGACAGACAGACAGACAGATAGATAGATAGATAGATAGATAGATAGATAGATAGATAGATAGATAGATTGATAGATTGATAGACAGATAGGTCATACTGGTAGAGTTTGATGATAGAGTTCTGGTTTTGGTCTGGTTTGTCATCAGGGATTGCCTCTCTCAGGTTAACAGTCCTCTGACCCAAAACAGATTTCATGATCTTCATCAGGTCAGCAGAGGCTTCTTCCTGCCCACCCTCAATCACACCAATCTGAGCCCGGCCTCCACGCTCTCGGTCCCGGATGTCCTGGGCCAACAGAACAGCCTACAAAAGACAGGAGAGGAGAGGAACCCAATAGAAATTAATCAAATCCCCCATTTTATTAGATATCCAGCACAGTGTCTTCCCCTGTTACTTCAATTACCTTTAATTTTTCTTGTCTATTGCTTTGAGGACCGTTCCATTGAATTATTGCTTTTCCCAAGTCCAGAAGGAATATGTCCCCTAGATTAAAACTGCTCCAGGAAACCTCCACCTGCAAAGAGACACACGCAGCTCACTAAAATTCCCCTTCAGTCAGTACTGGCTAGAAATAAGACATTACTGAAAAAGTCCTGTTCAGCTCTGAATACCATATTTAACTTCCTGTTTTTTTCTGAAATTGACAACCTAAAAGACAAGGATCTGGACCAAGTAAGAGAAACACCAGAAGGCATGAGGACAAGTAGCGATGCAGAGACACGATTCTTGACCTTCTGACACATTAAATTCAATAATTTAGAGTCTGACAGCTTTATTTACAGAGACTCTTAATGTTGGCCCTTGGCTGCAATATGAATATCTGTCCCCACAAAGTGAATTCTCTCTCTCTCTCTCTCTCTCTCTCTCTCTCTCTCTCTCTCTCTCTCTCTCTCTCTCTCAAAAAAAAAAAAAAAAACCCCATATATATATATATATATATATATATATATATATATATATACTGTATAGGCCTATATATATATATAGCCTACAGTATATTACTGATTTTTAATTTATTTACATACAGTATATAATTAATTAAAACAATAACTAATACATTTTAATTTCATTTAAAATGTTTCTTTTCAGATTAAATAATATTAATGTATATTGAATTTAGAATTTTAACCAGTTGCTTCAGCTTTAGTACAGTGACAAAATACAAGCCAATTATTTAATTTTTCAAAATGCATGTTATCCTTTTAATATTGTGCTTTTTTGCTCACATAAAAATATAGTTTCCTTTATCAAGGTGAACGGGTAATGGGTAAGGTTAGGAAAACGTTTTTGGAAAGAAATGTATTTTTACAGTAAAGAATGCTAAAGAATGCTATAATTACCCAGGAACACATGTCTTGTCGAAATAATAATCACTGGATATTTCTACATATAGCCTATTCTACTATGAGGAAGGGGTGGCTCGTGATTATTAATTAGGGTTTTGTGACTATATGCTCCTAAGGTTACCAAGAAAGCATCAACTTTTTAATATTAATGATCTGAGCCTTCACTTTAGAAGAAATCGTCATTTTGCATTGCGATTCGAGTAGTTCACCTCTCTGGCAGTCACGTGCTTTGTCCCTTTGACGTGGAGCAGACGCTGAATGTTATACATATTGGTCTCCACATGAGTGAATCCCGATCCCACACCACCTGTTTTATATCTGCAGGAAACAGGACATAAACAGACCATTATAGAATTGGTATGAGGAGCAAGCCAAAATATTTTACTTTTACTCACATGAGGCCACTCTTGAAGTAGCTTTTGAATTTGGCTGATTCACATCCTTGGACCTCCCGGTACTGGACCGGACTGCCGTCGAGATACTCATCCAGTTGGGTTACATAGATGGCTGCGGCTCCCTGCTCATCCTGAGAGGAAGTGTTGCCTATCCAGTAGTGGATATCAGTGGATTGTGTGGTGCTGTTGCTCACCTGGATGAGACAGGACAAAATGCTTGAGGACAGATACACCTATGTTTAAGAAGGTATCATGCACATATTTTTAGTACATAGGTAATAATAAATAAATTAATCAATCAATTAATGAATTCAAATTGTTATTTATAATTGTATCAGTATTGTCAAACTGATTAATCGCGATTAATCACATCTAACATAAAAGTTTGTAAATACATAATGTGTAGTCTACATATTGTATATACATAGGCTAGGCCTACACAAAACACACATATAGCCTATTTTTTACAAACGTTTATGTTAGATGCGATTAATCACGCTTAATCGATTTGCCAGCACTACAATTTCTATTTATATAATATTTTAGAATTATTAAAAAATGTAAACTTTTTAAAAATTAATTTAATTTTTTTTTTATTAACAAAGAACAATCATTATGCATTATCATTGGAAACAGAGTAGCTTTAAAAAATCTGCAATGATAACTTCCTTTGTGTTCAACTGGACAAGTTCTATGAGATTATTGTCAACTGGGGATGTTCGAAAGTGTTCATGTATAGTAAGCCTTTCTAAGAGCACTAAATTACTTACATTAAGAATTATATAGCAGTCACCCTCAAAAAAATTTCCAAATGCTTGCTCTGGGACAGAGACCATTTTCATTTTCTAAAGAAACAGAAAACAGAATAATATATAATACAAGGAATAATAAAAAGTGCAATGTCACTTTGACTTGTTTTCATGTTTTTTTTAAAATAAATATTAGCTGATAGAAATGGGAGCAAACAACAGTGGTCTCTTACACTGATGGTCCAGATCTGCAGGCCAGGCTTTCGCTGGATGTTTTTAAACACATCCTGGGCTTCAGTCATTCTGCTGGATTCTGAGAAGAAATCTTAGCGCTCAAACTATCTGAATTAAAACAGATATCCATCATATATACACGTAACACTTATAAACACATATTCTACATTACATAATAAGATCAAATTAGCATATTTTAACATTAGAAAGGCAGACAGATAGACAGATCGATCAACAGAAAGACAGATCGATCGACAGACCGATTAATCGTCAGACAGACAGACATATAAACAGATTGATCATCAGATAGACAGATTGATCGACAGACAGCGAGACAGATTGATATCAGACAGAGAGACCGATTGATAGTCAGACAGATTGATTGACAAATAGACAGATCAATAGACAGACAGACAGATTGATAGACAGATCGACCAAAAGATAGACAAATATAGATTGATTGATAGATAGATAGATAGATAGATAGATAGATAGATAGATAGATAGATAAAATGCACATGTGAAATATCAGGGAGCAATATTTTGCAAAAATATCTGGTCCTTCATCACTCATAACACTGAGTGACTTGAGAACAGATGGTTTATAAAAAGATGAAGATGATATGCGATTCCTCCAGAGATTATGTGTCACTAATAAACAGTGCCACCCAGTACCATGGCAACGAATGGATTTCACATTGAAGAATCTGCTCAGTAAACACAAAAACTATACTTGGCAGTAGAAATTCGTATCAAAAGATAATTTAAAACTGGTAGCTATTCACATATAATATTTTGCCACTAGAGTCATATGATGGGCAAAATCTGTTTCCGATATTTTATCACATACTATGTGTCCTGCTAAGGGCTTTGCTTGAGCATCCATTCAAAAAGCATATTCAGACAAGCTGTGAAGGTTGCCTGCAAATAAATAATGCACTGCAAATAAACAACAACTACACATCAGCAACCAATCCTCTCTCATAAAACTCAAGGCTAACCGTGAATAGAAATGCTGACCTTTCATAATCACAGCAGCTGTTGCTAAGAAACTGGGGCGCGAGAATATTGACTGAAATATTGTATTGAGGGTGGAGCGTGAACACAGAAGGAGACACTATCCCCCCAAAAAAAAAAAAAAAATGTAGTCATTTATTTACCCAAAACAAACAGAAATATTAGATTCATCAGAAAATGACATTCAATGAGAAAACAAACGCACTGAAGCACAGCTAGCTGGTCAGAATCTACTAATAATCAGAAGTAATATCTGTCTCAACAGCTTTTAATCTCTCATATGATCCTGTTACATTCAAATAAGACATTCATCTGATCACTCTCTGACAAACAGCTTATTACTAAAGCTGTACAAGCACTGCGTATTTAATAGTTTTGTGTGCTTTCTGTCCTGAATAACTGGTTTTCCTCTCTATTGACAAAGCTTTTTAAAGAATAGTCGACAGGCTTTTCCATTAGTCCTAATCATTTACATGGTTTAGTCTCATATTTCCCCAGTGTGAGTTTGGTCATGCAGGATCTTTACACATCTTTACAAGCTTCAGTTACACATAACTAAGTAATGTGCTAAAAACCGACTAAAGCAAATCTGCTTGTATTGCAAATAAAATATAGCCTACTTTGAGATCAGTTTTGAATCTCATACAAGTGTATAACGTTTTTCTGGTTATAATAATCATGTAAAACTTTGGCACACACAGTAAACTACTTAAAATATCCTTCAAGAACTTTATAACTGTAAATGTAGTTTACGAACAAAAGATAGTTTTGTTCTTACCTGTACGTGAAACACAGAAGTATTGTTCAGGGTATTGATGTATTAATGAGTTATGATGAATGTCTATGAGCGGCTTTCTCTCCCTGTGTGTATTGTGAATGTGTGCTGATCAGGGAAGGGCTTGTATATGTCCAGCCCTACAGGTGAGAACACACCTCAATACTCACACAGGACTTTATATGGACGAAAATAGGCATCCCTTTGACCTATCACGTACATAACCCTATAAATAAACCTTTAGAAAAAAAACTCTGATCAAAAACTTTGATCAAAAGACTACTTTTATGGAGTTTTCCCATGCTTTTTGAAGGTTGAAAGCATCAGTTCACAATAAATTATATTTGCATTAAAAAAAAATTAATCAGGACATTTGTCTATAACAAACACATGAATCCCAGACGTGTTTGAATCAACATCAGCGTTAACTGAATTTTGGGGTGAACTAAACCTTTACATGAATTAGGAATCGCTGTCTCAATCAGGCATTCTCTCAGTGATCTAAAACAAGCTTGTTTGAAGTTGGTGGATGTCAGAGAGACTCAAGCGTGTCTGGATTCTGCTCACATCAGCTCTGTCTCAGCTCTTTCACTCTTAGATCGTAAGGAACGCTTCAGACGGGAACGCCACACAGACACTCAGGAGATCCAGAGAGAGGAGACAGTGATTAATGTCTTCCACTCCAGCAGATGGAGAGACCGAGCGAACGAATCCCCTGCGAGAGGCTCTTGGACAGATATCAGAGGCAAACTATGGCAAACGGCCCATCAGCCGCTAACAAATATAGATAAGCGGCAAAGTGGTGCTTCATTAAGTTTTCCGAGGCTTCACCTTAACTGCAGGCCAGAATCCCATTCTGTAAAAAAAGTGTAAGGAAAAGCTTCTTTCCTGAGTGAAAATATCAGTTGTAATTATGTATGTATGTATGTATGTATGTATGTATGTATGTATGTATGTATCTATCTATCTATCCATCCATCCATCCATCCATCCATCCATCCATCCATCCATCTATCCATCCATCCATCCATCCAATTTAGCAACATCAGTAATAAAAATTAATGATGCGAGTAATGAATTTATAATTGACTTTTAATCGTAAAATATGGCTATTTTTTATTATTTATATGTAAATTTATAATTTTTTCTCCCATCTCATATTTTTCACTTTAGGGGCTCTGTAATCTTTGTTCCACCCTCTCAATAGGCCTGTTGAAACAGGAAAAAAAACACAATTTCCAGCATACAATTATAGCTTCTCTCTTCTCAATGTCAGGATATTCAAATGCTAACAATAAACGGCATCTGAATCAATTTAATGTGAAGAAACTCACTGACACTGTTTAGGGAAAGAGATCAATAGGGTTTGGACACATTTGCCCCATGTCATTATTACATAAAGGTTTACCAGCCGGTTAAGTAATCCATTAATTTGTTTGTGAAGCAACACAGACTTGTCCATGACAGTATGTTGGTGGTAACCGCTTAGTTTTACTGCATTACTTAAATAAGCATTAGGACGAACCTTTAGGATTTAGGAGTATTTTTTTCACTACTGGCATATATCAGCGTGTCCTTCCCTCTCAGTGCAGAACACACATAGACAAACATTCATGACAATAGTAAAGCACAGATATGAGTCATTTCTAACAGGAGCAGCCCTACATAAGAGAGCTCATTTTCAGCTGTTCCTTTCATCCCCCATCCCAGAGACACCTTAGGCAAACATCTCTCTGACAGCGCCCAAATTCAAAATATCATTTTATACTCTCAAACACAAACGACCCATAAAGCTCAAGGTCATGTGATTCACAGAGGTTTCTAAGTTACCATATTTGGATATTCTGGAGCTAATCATTGACATCAGGAACTACAGACAGTGTAAATATATTGTAAAAAATCTTAAATAAACGTTTCAATGGGTGAATTAACGGGTTTTATTTAAGTCAGAAAAATTATTTAATGACTAAATCAATCTGACTACATAAGGCTACACCAACAAAAAGTAATTTTTGTCAGGTCAAGTCAAAATATTTTCCTTAAAGCGGAAAATAAACTGAGACATAAAATATTAAATATTTGTGAAAATGTAAACAAACATCTTACCTCAGACTCCAAGGTCAACAGATGTATAACTCAATGTATAAATGCACAGCTGACCGCCTCCACATATATTTTCATGGTTTTAAAAACGGCCTTTTCCAAAGTTTTACCACCAAAAATGACTCTTTACTGTCACAGGTGGCCTTTTAGTCGCTTCTCTGTAAATGAACCGCTTAAGGTTTATGGCAAATCATGCATCAAACTAGTCGAGCACACAGTTTGCTCATTAACTACACAGCCCACATTTCTGTGGACACAAAATCAATCTTGTTGAGGAAAACCAAGCATATTTAAATTCACTGTTCTGTAAAGATCCTGTACAATGGTCTTACTGTGTGTAATCCGCTCGTGGCTTCCCAGCATCCCTTTGAAACTTACTCAAGTGTAATGCACACAAATAGACACAAACATGTGAGCCATTCTTTATATTGATTGCATCTTTTATTTTGATAATGAAGATTATAAATTTCAGATCCTGACATATTGGATTGTTGATTACCGCTTTTTTCACAATATATGTTGTATTATTAGTTCAAATCACAGTTGGGTAATAGATGCAAACATTTCTTTTGAACACAATGCAATATTTTCGAAGGCATAAAATAGCCCAAGAAAATAGCGGCATCATCTTTCGCTCGATAATATCATTCAGTCCAGTGAAATCTCCTGACCGTCACCGTAAAGTCTTCATGAATTTTAAAAGACTCATTGTTTGCCTTGGTCTTACAGTAAGTGTTTGTTTAAAGGTTTCGAATTGTAAATATGCAGCATACAAAAACTAATTTGTGTCCACATAAAAACAACAGTCAGAAGGCACTTTGTTTGGTACAAGAGAACGAGAAAAAATAAAATCACAGTTGCTGGAACTACCGATGACGCCACGGAAAAGACTGACTGCATAGCCTGAACAGAAAAAAAGTTCAAAGTGTTTTCACGCTGGTCCAGAAAAATAGCACGTCTTGTCGTTTCTCTGTTCTTTTTTCCTGTTAAATATACTCAAGGATAGTAAACTCTTGTGTTTCTCTTAAAAAGATGACGCTTTGTTTTCTTCATGAGTGTATATATTTGCTCGCCAAGGAATATTGTTGGCCGTTGGTCCACTGAGAGAGATAAAGAAGAGTCTGTTGGGTGAGTGGTGTCCTCTAGAGGCCAGAACTGAACATCGGCTCGACCCGAGATGGGGAGGGGGAGGGGAGTTTGTGTTTGCAAGGCAGTGCTGGACCCGTGTGCTACCTGGTCCTCAGGCTCTGTAACACACCGTAAACGTCCGTCTCCCTGCTCAGGCCTTCAAACAGTGGCAGTAAATCCAGCAGCTCGGTGTCTGTCATGTCATCAAACCACGACTGCACCGGCACCTGCAATCACAGAAAGACACTTTAAGCACAAGCACATAAATTAGTATTCAAGCAATATAAATTTATTCTTATCGAGAACCATTTGGTCCCCTAATAAAACACCCTTAAAGGGATAATTCACACAAAAATATTAATATAATGTTGTTCCAAAGGTGTGTGACTGTCTTTCCCCTGTTGAACTAAAATAACATATTTTGTAGATGGTCATTCAGATTTGGAACGACATGAAGGTGAATAAATTATGACATATGACATTTTTGGGTGAACTATTCATTTAAGAAAACAATTTCCCTTTAACAGTAACCAAGATTGAGTGAATTTCATGAACTAAATGATTGACACTTTATTGAATCCCGAAGGAAATTCAAGGCATCCAGTAGCTTATACAAGAAAATACAATACCAAATATACCAAATATAAAAAAATATAGAAAAAATCAGTGCCAACGGTCCAGTATCACATTCAAGTATAAAAATATATAAATGTATATATAAACACAATACAAAATGTACGGGATAGATATGTGTAATTAAGGTAATATGAAGAATAAAAATGAAAATATATATGCAAAATAACAAATGTGGTTGAAAGTGTACAATAAATACCAAGTTCTGGCATGACACTCTAGATGGCGCAGGCTGACAGGTCCTTAACTCATTTGGTAGCGATCGCATTTTTATCTACATAGCGCAGCTGATTGGTTGCTGTTGCATCAGCGGCCAATGATCTGCAGCTCAAACATTCAATGCCGGTAGTGTTGCTGTTAGCAGTCTGCAACACGCTTTCAGAAACCCTCCACCTTCCCCAGCTCCACCTGTACAGATCTGCTACGGGGGTTTACGTGTATGTCTTACATGCTCACAGCAATGTCTGTGAATGTATCGGCAGTAGAAAGTCTCTGTACTTGCTCTGCAGCAGCGGTAGCAGATCTATTCCGCCAAGACCAAATACATTAACATTGCCATGATAGAACTGTGTAAAATAACTGAAACTTGATCTGTTACCTTAAAAATGTCATAAAAATTGTCCCCTATAATATTGAAGTTCTTTCTTGATTCAGTTTACTAAGCCGTATTGAGATTTTGATTTTATTCCGATTTATCGCGCAGGAGGAACTGTTGACAACAGTGGCAGATAAAGGCATACGTGACACAGCAAACCAACTTATTTAGCCAACTGTGTGCAGTGTCTTGAGAAGAAGTCTCCACCATCTCAAAGATAACAGGCTTTAATAAGCACCTTTGGCTCATTAGTTTGAATACAGAATAACACCTTCCAATCTAATAAAGAGGACGGATGCGAGCAAGTGTAGGAGGTGACAGCTCTGAGGTAGGATCTGTCTGACTGCGGTTTCCTCCACAGGTCTCTTGCTACAGTCTATAATTGATGAGAAGTTTTGACAAAGGAGTGCAGAGAGCCAGCGGCTGGGTTCTACCTCATTAGTTCAACTGAAAAAAATGATTCTAGGATAAAAGACACATTCGCACACAACAGTTTTAGGAGTCAACATGCAGCCTATATTATATAGTAAAAGTGTACACTATATATATAGCAGGTGCGGCCCACAGTGATACAGTACATACAGCGTTCTCTGGATGGAAGATGTAGGAGGCAGGTGAGTTGTCCACTATGATGACTTTGTTGAGCTCCCGGCCCAGTCGGCTGAGGTCTTTGACGTAGTTCCCGCGGTGGAACACGCAGGATTCCCTGAAGAGCCGTGCCCTGAACACACCCCACTGGTCCAACAGGTCTGCTACAGGGTCAGCATACTACAAGACCAAAAACAGGGACAGCTATGAGCGTAGCACACAAACAATACAGCAAAACAATATAAGATTTATAATATTTACAATATAATTACACTATCTTTAATATTTAAAGGGGACCTATTTAGTTTTGGGGTCTACTAGAATAGGTTTTCATGCTTGATTTTTCAAAGAACATTATTTTTAAGATGCTGCAGCACATCTCTTCCAAATCTGCCAATGATGCTCTGTTTAGTTCCTGTCTTTATGAAGCCCCTCCCTCTCCCGTACACGCGTTCATGAGAGAGTTGAGCTCCGGTGGAAGGGTGACCTCTGACCCCACGTCTGACATAGGCGTAGCGTAAGCTCAGGTGAGAATTGTTTATTAAGTTTTAAATATTGATCTTTTTTCTTTTCGTATGGATTACTTTAAAGATGGATGGATGCACTTTTTGGAGCTTCAAAAACTCTGCATTAATCAATGCCATTACAAAGCTGAGAAGAGCCAGGATATTTTTTTAATAACTCTGATTGAGTTCGGCTGAAAAAAAAAGTCATATACACCTAGGATGGCTTGAGGGTGAGTAAATTATGGGATAATTAAAATTTTTGGGTGAACTACTTGTTTAAGTACTGAGTAAATTTATTTAACAACACTTACTATACTTACTATATAATTAGGGCTAAGGTTTGGTTTACGGTTAGTTGCATGTGCATCATTTACTGTTATTACAACAGTAAGTACATGTGGCATATGTAACAAGGGCATTGTAAAATAAAGTGTTACCAAAAACAAATTTTAAAACTGAAGCTGAACTGTGTCCTAATACTGTAGATTAATGAAGGCAGAGTGTTAGTAGTACTCAAGAATGCTATTCTTTAATAATAATAATAATAATAATAATAATGAATAGATTAATTAAAACACATAAACAAAAAACAAATCATTAAATAAATTATATATATATACACATTTATAAAAACATGAAAAGCTTTTTCAAAACTGGGATAAAGCAACATTAAAATAAGATTTAATTCTATTCTGACGACGAATTAGTTTTCTTGTTGCTAAAATTTAATGTTCTACGGAAATCATTTTATATAAACACCAGAGGAGCATAATACATCATTTCAAAGAGATGAGCGATTAACTATGCATGAACCAAACTTACCACCGACAGACTTTATGACTCATTTATCCACACATAGCTTTTTATATAGATGTATATAAATCATATAGAAGGGTGAAATCCCTCTCAATAACATTATGGTCCTCTGTTCCACCTCGAGTATCTCACAGGAGATCAGCTCTGCTGACTTCACTTCATCACTTATTTGCATAAAGTTAAACTTTTCTTAACTTTGTTGAGTCACCGAGATGTGCACACATTGCATAGCAATGGTAATGTTGCTAATGCCACTGAAAAATCATCAACTTTTATTGAAAATGACTTCCCTGGCTATAAATAGAGTCTGTAAAATATTGACAAAATATTGACTAGAAATGGATCCGATGGTTTATATTCAGTGTGAAGAAACCTTAGAGAGCCTTACCTTAGCCAGGCTGGCTGTAAAAAGAACACATTCAAAGAGTTCGCCCATTTTCTGCAGAAACTCATCCACATGAGGCCTCTTCAGCACGTACACCTTCAGACAAACCAAATAAACAGCTATTACTGATGGAAACAAATCACTTCTCATTCCTGGAAATAGACAGGGGAGACGCTGACACTGAACTTTCAACAAACCTCTTCGTAGCTTTTCAGTCTTGAACTTGTCGATCAGTTGCTGTAACCAAGTGCAAGTAACCAAGAACAGGCCGACCCTGATCCACAAAGCCTATCCTGGATTACTTGAACCAGGTATCAGCCAATTCGCAGATGTACTCCAGCAACATATGAGCCATATTGACTCACACACAGACTTACAATCAACACAATTCAGACTCCCCTTAAGTGTGTTTACTCTGAGCTTTCGGCTGTGTTCAGACTGCTGACATTTGTTTACTTCAAGTTAGTCACCTCGAGCTGACTACATTGCACCCAACGACTCAAGGAGAATGATAAAAGAAAATAAGCCCAGATTCAGACTGTGATTCAGCATGAACCCTTCGGGTCCTCTCAAATATTACTTTTTCTTAAGAGATTAAAAGAAAACTGAATAAAAATATATAAAGCCTCAGAGGACACATGTTGGAAAGAGGAAAAATCCTTAATGCTGATGTCTTAATATGGCAGAAAATCCACAGAACAGTGAGGTGGCCATCACTAAGATGTATTTTATGTTATTATTTTTACAGTAATATTCCGGGTTCAGTAAAAGTCAAGTTAAAAGGATAGCATATGTGGCTTAATGTTGATTACCACAAAATGAATTTCTACAGTGAAAAACAGTAACAGATCTAATGGGACTTTTAATGTAATGTTACAGTAAAATACTGTTGTTGTACAAATGTACAGTTTTTGGAAATTTTATAATTTACAGTAAAAAAATGACAGAACATTTTTGGCAACCACAGCTGCCGTTTACCCTAATTTCACTTTTCGTATAGCCACAACATTTAATTACCATGTTACCATGATTTTAATGTAAAAAAACAAACATTTTCAGTGTGAAATTATATAAAATTTTACAGCATTGTTGCGATGAAAACTCAATGTGGTAAGTGGCTGTAATAAAGATGGTTTAAACTTTACGGCTCAAATAATGCACCAGTTTTAACAGAATAAATATTGTAAGGGCTTTTATAGAATTCTAAGCTTCACATTTATGCTTTAAAATCCTCCAAAAATTGGTCCCATCAACTACCATTGCAAGTGCCTCACCTTAAACCTTGATTAGGACGAGTCACAATTCTATTTATTTTTTATTATCCCACAAATGCGGACGATTGATCTTATCTTGTATGGAACCCAGAATATTTCTTTAATTTCAATAAATGACAGCAATTGTTGAGGTTAAGTGACACTGAAGTCCAAAAAACAGTCCAGATTCCGACAAAGTGTGAACTTTTACCCATGGCCACATTTGAACCCATTTGCACTGTACCTGATGAACTGTTCCGTCAATCTCCACAGGGACTATAAAGTCTGCGTTGCTGATAGGCTGCGGGCACAAAACAGGAAACCACACATTAGGAGTCTGCTTGAAACCGACTGTAAGAATGTTACAGCTGTATCAGCTCAGTGTTCTCTGAGAGAGAGAGAGAGAGGGAGAGAGAGAGAGAGAGAGAGAGAGGCATCCATCCATCGCTTCACAGATACCTGCAGTCAAGTCTTTCAGTTAGACTTCTTTGAGCTGTAAGAGTGTATGTGCATGAGCGTGTTTCTGACAGCTGACTGCATGGAGCTGGGAACGGCAAGCTTCTTTGAAAAGAGACTTGATACGCGGAGGGAGGAGGAGACGTGCTGTTGAGCGAAGGAAGGCGATGAAAGAAACGCAGCGGGAGGCTCTGAGCTCTCGTAATGCAAAGAGAGAAAGGGAAAGGGAGATGAGAAGAGAGAAAACTTTTGCTCGCTGGGACTTGTTAAAAACTGATTGGACGGCAGAGAAGGAGGCTCATCCAGAACAATGTATGCATCCTGAACAACCTCAAAACAAGATCAATTTATACATTTGATCATTTTAAACAATTTATTTTATATTTCATTAATATAACGTTCTTACCCAATTGGCATATTTCTTGTTTTAATGATTTTTTTTTTTGTTGATGAGATGATTATGCTTAAAAAACAAACAAGCTACTCATCAATGGGTCTAAACTTAAAAGTTGAATTCTCTGAAATATATATATATACACACATTTGCTTCAAGTAAACTTATCTTATTTTAGGAATGTTTAGATTTTTGTTTTTTACTGGAGAAAAAGATCAAATAATTTAAGAAAATGAACTTTCTTAGTGGACACAGTTTCTAAATGTTTATCTAGAAATACAGTGAACACTTTTTTTTATTACTGTTTTAGTACTTCAATATCTAAATATTTAATGAAGGAACTGATTTCAGATCCGTTTTCAGTCAACTGATTTACACTGGTCAGTTCATTATATGGCCAGCAGGAGGAGTGTGTGATCTATACTCATGAGGATTGTGACACTATAGCTAGAAAATACAATCTTGAATCCTATTACCATATCTTTTTTTTGTGTAACTGTGAGCATTTTTAATGTGATATGTGTGTATGTGTTTTGGTGTAAGGGTGGGTGTTTTTGTGCGTGTATGTGAGGTTGTGAACGCGCACAAAGGCATGCATCCCTTTTTCTGGGCCTCTTTCTCTCAGTCACCGCCTTTCTCCCTTCTCTGAGCGAAAACAGGAGCTGCCAGGCAGACATTTTAAAGGAGGACAGGCTTTGCTTTAACAAAACACAGTTATTAGTCTTCGAGCAAACACATTCAGTATCTGTCGCTGTCTTTCTCTCTTGGGGGATGCATCCAGCTGTGGAAGACATTAAGCTAGATGTGTGTACATATGTAAATGTGGGGTGATTGTGTGTAATCAAATGGCCACAGTCGTTTATTTAATCATATGTGTGTGAGAGAGAGCAGCATAAAACCAAGATGCATAGAAGTGGGTCACTGCACTCAGCAGGTGGCTCCCTGAAGCATGTACTTCCTAGGGACCAGACAAACATTTAGTCTCTGAAGAGGATTTAATTCACCCAGGACTTAAAATCCAAACCAACAACCTCAAAATACTACCAGTGCCTTCTTAGGTTGCTCAAATAAATCATATGGCCACTTAAAACTACTGTGCAGAAGTGACCCCGCCCCCCCCCCCCCCTGAAATTATTCATGTTACAATTGGCCGCTTTAGGTAAATAACTAGAAGAATACAGTGCAGTAAAATGGTAAAACTATTGGCACTAAAATAACTGGAAGCAAATGACTGCGGAAGCCTCGCACATTCAAGTAACAAATGTCAGCAATTGTCAGCAATGTCTTTTATATTAAAAAATAAGGTTTTAGACCATTTGGATTTGTCGCGTCTGCTTTGGACATGGTAGAATGTTTTGCTTATGTTCCTATTATGCTATGAAAACATTATTTCTGAACATTCAAAGCGTCCAGTTTTATTTTATTTTATTTTGCAAACACAAAATAAAATAAAACAGAGAACAACATTTTGAATGTTCTCTGAACGTTCTGAAACAACCCTCATCCTCTCCTTGGGTCAATTTGACCCAAAACTCATTAAAAATGTTTTTTAAAAATTGAGTGTTCATCGGAGTGGTTCAAGACCTTAACACTTTTGTCACACTTGAACTTGGAATATACACAAAAAATTGACTGGATTCGAGGAGTTTATGTGGTTGTAATAAAAAGTAGCAAATCTATCCCTCACGGGTCAATTTTTTTATTTGCCCCAAAAATAAAAAAAATCTGGCACAATCCAGAACTAACTCACACACAAATGAAGACATGAGGCTATAGAACATCCCCAATGCAGAACACACTCACATGCATACACACACACCTAGGAACCCATTAAAATGAATGGGGGGTGCAGACTGCACACAGATATGAATTAGTTAGATTTGAACACATTTACAATGCAGAACCAAAATCTAGTACTTTAAACGTATACAGTAAAAATTAAAAAATATCCAAAGAAATTGAATACATTTTTTAAAAAAATATTATCAAAATTAAATTATATAAGCTTTCTGGACAAAAAAAAAAAGAGCATAATTTTAGGGCTTTGGGTCATTTTGACCAACGAGGGACACTTTTGTCACAAGTACGGGAGGATAAGGTTAAAAAACAACAAAGACGTTTCCTTCACCACAAAGGATAGTTACGGCACTAAATTTAGCCAAAACAAGTTATCTTAAGAGGCAGAATAAGATGCCTAATTTTATTGAAAATGCCTTAAAAGGCTCCCTATGTAGGCAGCTAACTTTTTTTTTAACACAGCCATAGTCATCTTAATTTTTTCAAAAGTCAGCCAATATAGAGGACGGCAATGGTTTCCAAAGTAAAACTGATTAGCTATGAGTTATATTAATATGCCATGTATTCACTGCTATATGAAATATCATAATAACATAAATTTGTGTTTATGTATGTGTAAGCACAAGTACCTTGAAAGAGCTGTGCACAAGGGTCTCGTCCAGGTCAATGACCACACAGTTCTTGCCGTATTCATTAATGCTGACCTCAGGCAAGAGGTATTTGGCTGGAGGCTGGAGGAAATAAGGCACAGATGAATACAAGGTAGAGGGGAGCAAACAGAGGATAAAGACGCATGCTTATCATAACAGCCAGACATTCGGAGTTATAATCAAAAGCTACGGTCTCTCCTCCAATGGGACACAACATGCACTGGAGATTCCTCTGTTGTGGTCCAATACGCATCCCAAATGATGTACTGGGATCTGGTGATTTTGGATAACCTTGAAACAATGATTACAGCTCTGTGTTAAAGCGACTGGTTTGGCTTCACTTCCAAGTCATGTTGCCTAAGCACAAGCTGCCTCTGTAGACGGTCTGCCAGTAACTGGAAAGAGATGTCCTTTACTAAGCCTGACCTGATGGAGACAGATGGACTTGAGAGGGAACAATCGGTCCCCACATGGATACACAAACAAGAACACACACACACAGTCAAATTTATGCCTCTCCCATGAGTACATACAATTACATCATTACAGTAACTCTATGGTTAATCCTTTAACCATAATTGTAGCCTCATGCTGTGTCAATCAATCCTAACATTCATTTAATGGCTTTCAAATGCTTTACAATTCATCACTTGCTTGAATTATGATTATTTGCTTGCTTTGAGTGAAAAATGACAGGCGGTTTGTGGTCCTCCAACTTAACCTTTGCCCCAATCCAGACACCCAGACACTTTCAAAATGCATTAATGAGAAGATGTTTGACATCATGCTGTTGAAAATATGAAACTCATTATTGTCAGAGCGCGACGATCTGGAAACAGGCAGTGAGACATTCCCAGCTCTGATCTTAGAAAACACCCATGGTTTGATTACAATTACTGTGAGAATGAAACCTCCCGCCAGCATGTTCTCAGCGAGGATGCTGGGTTTTTGCTGAGCAGGCAGAGGTAGGTGAAGTGTGTGTCAGGATTTGGGTCTTCCCTATCTCTGGCCCAGCATGGAGGCCTGGCTCAGATCCGCAAACCTCTCCACACGCTCTTCCTCTCTAGCAGGTGCAGTGTGGGATAGATTTTAATTTCGGAGACTGCTGTTGTCCTTCAGTACAGCTAATTGCAATCAACAATATTATGACTGTATAATCGGGTAAAGAACAACATGAAATGCATTTAAAGCGACAAAAGGAAAACTCTGTCATCATTTACTCGACCTCATGTCCTTCCCAAAAAGTATGACTCTTCAGTGGAACACAGAGGAAGATATTTTGAATGGGGGGGGGGGGGGGGGGGGGAGTCCACATACATTAATGTAAGCCAATCACTGTGTTTAGTATTCGACTGACTTTCATTGTATGAACAAAAAACTGTTGAAAATTTTCAGAAGAAAGAACAGGTTTGGAATGACATAAGTAACCAATGACAGACTTTACCTTTTTAGGTAAACAATTTATTTATTCGTTTGTTTGTTTCAGGGACAATACACATTAATAATACATAAAATATGTGAAATGCACCAGGATTTAGCTAAATTGGCTAATTTTCATCTGTAGTATTCAAATTCTGTATTTTGAGTGAAATACAATTAGAAATAATAAAGGGCAGTTTCCTCACACTTGCTGCTTTGGTTTTGTCAGCAGCAAAGGCACAGTTATTATATTTTGATGAAAAAACATTTCACCCCCTTTAGAATAATGTGCAACGATGTGGACAATAAGACCAGGGACATTTACTGAAAGTACTGATTTTGATCAAAACATTCTAATGAGATGTTAGCTGTGCGTGAATGTTTTCTGTACGGAATAAAAGTAGATGCAGGAAAGGTTTGCACTACAGGACATTGCAAATTGTATTGCCGTGGACCGTAGGCCAGTGACAGGCTTATGTTAAATGATATTAAAATAAACCAAACAAAATATTGACTTTTAAAGCCACTTTTTGTAATATATATATATATATATATATATATATATATATATATATATATATATATATATATTCAATGCATTTGTTAATAATCTTCATGATTATTATGACTATTAATTCAATTAAAATGTTTAATCAATTGACAGCACAAGTTTTAAATCGCTCTGTCATTTATACACAATATTTGGCTGTTATCCAAGATACTGCTTTTTAATTTTTTTATGTATGGTAATCCAGTAAAGGTGCGAAACGCACTCCAGAAAAACAAAGCCAGGCAGGTTTCTCTCAATAGAGAAAATATATGCATAAGCATGCACCAAAAAAAACAAAAAATAATACATACACTGGGAATAGGGATGACCTGAACCTGATCACACTGAAAAATAAAACCAGACAGACAGAAAAAGATTTAGAAAGACAGAGGGGAAAAAACAAAACGGGGGAAAGGGAGTAATCAAAAAAAAGCACAAAAAAGCAAAACAAACACAACACTGTAAAAGCAAACAACACAACAGCGATTACGAACAGTTGTACGTGGTTATTACATGACTAAGAAACACACAGGCATGCTGACAAAAATCACATCCTTGTTCACAGTGTAATCTTGTCAGGATTCTCTCTGTGAGGGCTGGGAAACACATGGGTTTCATTTAAAGTATCTGTGGGTCTAAAACAGAGCAGCTTAGAGTGCATGCACATGTAAAATGGCAGGACATTTCTCAGCAGATCGCGAGGCTTTCACAAGCAAACATTCCCAGTAACGCGATCTGATTCAGATCCATTTATAGCTGCCTGTACCTGCTTTGGCAGCACACATGAGTGTTTGTGGAGAGCCGAGGCTTAAAGTTTCACCATGGACAGTGAGGTCATTTCACACGGTACACTGCCCAGCGTTTGTGTGTACGCGTGTTTGGATGTGTTCAAAAAATAGAAAGAAAAACAACAAGAAAGAAAGTGAGGGGTAAATACTTGGTGAATAAAAAGTCTTATGAGAACAAAAGTGTCAGATAAAAGGGCATTAAAGCGAGTATTAATCAGCTGGTCATGTGATCTCAATATTGCGGCCCCCATGAGGTGGCCTGCTCCATGTAAAATAAAATAAAACCACTTTTATTAGCCCACTGATGGACTGATGAGTCTTCATTAGGAGTGTGCTAGTGCAAAATTAAATTAAATTAAATGATAAAATTAAAAAAAGATTAAATAGGATGGCCCCTTTACCATAAAAGAACAGTCACACAGGGATCAAGTGTCAGTACATTATATATGTGCACCATCCCAGTCTAAAGTTTTATTTAAGATTTATTGGAGTTCTTGGTTGTGTTTCCTTCAAGCATCGATTATGTCTCAGATTTTTCTTCTAAGATTAAAATAGAAATTTGTTTGTATTTAATTTCACCAATACAAATTTAAAATCAATGTTATAATAAATTTGGCTAATCTTTATCTTTAGCAAAAGTCAAAATTTTCAGTCAATTTGATTCTGTTCCCAATAGGAAAAACAACAAGATCTCATTTGTGCTTTTTACTTTCCTTCTTGGTGACCTGCTTTTAAAGATTGCTTTATAAAACTGAAAACAGCGCAAACACGTTCAAATAAACAACATTTTCAGCGTGCGCAATGCATTCTTAGTGTATTCCCCCTTAAGAGTACATAGCGAATGGCAGAAAAAGAGAAAGAAAAAGCACGAAAAAGAGGGGAAGGAACAAACTGGGCAGCAAGTAATCAATCTCAAAAGACACACATTTTATTGGAATTAAAGAACCAGTTCAGGAATGTGTGTGTGTGTGTATGTGTGAGTGTAAGTGTGAGTGTGTGTGTGTGTGTGTGTGTGTGTGTGTGTGTGTGTGTGTGTGTGTGTGTGTGTGTGTGTGTGTGTGTGTGTGTGTGTGTGTGTGTAAACTGAAGAATGTGTGTGCGGGGAAGCAGGCCCATCATTTCTAGAACTGGATGGTAAACATCACAGCGAGTTCATCGAGTTCGGAACAGCTGGAAAACTTTGCGGTATGGACACGGGAACAGCGTGCACAGAGCCTGCATTCGGGCGCAGCTCACAAACAAGAAGAAAAAAAAAATCTCAGCTAAACCGAGAGAAAATGAGCAAAAGTTGCTAATAAACAGACGTTATTCTGAGCTGACACAACATTAGCAATTCAAACGCAGTAAACTAAACTGTCCAATTTCATGCATCCAGTGCCAAAGATTTAAGCCGTTAAAAGTGCCGTTAGAGAAATATATGAGGCCTCACCTTTGCAGGGCTGCTGTTCTCCTCGGCAGGTGGAGGGAGGGAGCAGGTCTTGTTGTTGGTGGCTGGTGGTTCTGCATTATAGTCCCGGAAACAGCAGAAGAAGGGACTAAAGATACTTCTGTTCCTGTGTTTCTTTAAACTGCTGTTGGACTGGGAGACTGTGACAGAGAAAAACACACACACACCACGCGTTGGTCACTCCAATGTACAAACTGTTCAAAACATCTGGGGCTTTACCTTCCCTGCCCTGTAACTTAAAACCCGTCGGCCTCGCATACAGCGCACATTCACGAAGGAGGTCGTAATGAGTGAAAAAACAACGGTCTGTTGGAGTTTGCTTATTGGTTACTGTGTAAAGCACACATGACCGAACAAGTGTGCAAACAGCTCCTTTTGTGTATTATGGTACACAGAACGCGTCTCCATGGACGACTCTGTCACCTTTGCCCCCTTGCACTTGCACGCCTGCTGTTCTGCGATTGTATTTCATGAATACAACTTAACGTCATCGTGCACAGCAATATATCTCAAGTACCCTTACACAACCAGCATTAAAAGCTCCCACAAATCGGACATTGTAAATGCTGATTGTGTGAGGAAGACATGGTTAAGCTGATGGCAGTGAGTCTAAAATCCTTTTTTTTTTTTTTTAACGAGTCTGTTGCGAGTGTTACATCAGGTGAACGCTTTATAGTTGCTATGCAAACATATGTATGATGTCAAGGATCAAAATAAAATAAAATATATAAAATACAAACAAAAAGCAAAAGACTAAGCAAAAAACTAAAACAAACAAATAAAATAAAATTATAAAATAATCTAAAATAAATGCAGAACCTTTCAAAATAAAACAAAAACAAAAAGCAAAAACAAAAGCAAAACACAAAACCAAAAACAAAAATGCAAAAAACAAAACAAAGCAAAAACCAAAACCAAAAAGCAATAAACAAAACAAAAAGTAAAAACAAAACCAAAAGCAAAACACAAAAGCAAAAACCATAACTAAAGCTTTCCTTTTGAAGTAACTCTTTTGCCCATCTCATAATAACACTCTGGGTATGCGCACACATTTGCATGATATTTTGCCCAGCAATTGCAGGAACTACACAAATAGCACTAAGAAACAAAAAATACGGAATATTTCCAAAGTCACATCACTTGGTTGCACTTCAGTTGACTCGCTTGGCAATAAACAGAGAAAAAGACTGGATAACAAAAACTTGCTCTCTTTAGGTTATCTAATGAGGCCTGCAGGGCAGACCAGGTATTGTTATTGGAAGAACAGGTCGCTTTTGACAGCAGCAGAAGTATGGCAAAACAGAAGAGGTGAGAAAAATAGCATTTGGAAAATGTATATTTTATATTTTCCCTTTTAAATTGAGTAACAATAGGCTCAATCACTGATGACTGAGATGTCGGTCTAGATGTCTTGTGACCTGCTGCATGTTAAACTGGCACGGTACAGATTGGGTTTCACGTTATCCAGGTCAGTCGTGAGGGCCAAGTGCTCTCCAAGTGTTACTACACCTTAAAGTGGTAACAATCAACCAATTATACACCTTCATTAAATCAGGAACTAGTACAGAGCAGTACAATTTTTTGCAGGAAGACTTGGTTCAGCCTATTATTGGTTAATTTAAGATGGGGTAAATACGATTGCATTTAAAAACTCAAACTTTTTGTGCCATTGTTGGTCTTGGCCAGGTACCGTATGTCTTATCCAAATACTTTTAAATCTCAGCGTGTTTAGCCTCCTTACATAAAGGTTAAATAAAAATAAAACCCGTGAGCCAAGCGGGTCTCAATCTCATAATGGAAGAAGCATTAGGGTAATAGCTAACAGCATCTGTCTGATTACTGCTATTGGAAAACACATAAGGTCACAGAACATCAGACCATGAGGAAATCCGCTTCCTGTGGCCCGATACAGCAAAGAACTCAGTCCAGCCCAAGAACATTAGTCTTTATGATGATCCCCAAACCACAAGCTTTGGCTTGAGCCATTATTAACCACCTGTATGAGAACAGCAGGTCACTTCTGCTTATATTTTATATAAGGCGACTGCACAACATGTGAAGTCAGTGTGATTTAAAAGGGGGGTATTATGAAAAATAAGAATTTCCTTGTCTTGTTCCTTTTTTCTATTTATGCTTTTTTATATACGGTCACAAAGCAAATGTCATTTATTATATGAGAGCCCACGTGTCCAATATTCAGCATATTTGTAGATACTGCTTATTTTACATACCAAGACAAATCCTAACATCCAATCATAACAGGTCATTCATACATAGAGGTCTTATAGAAAACCCTGTTGATGGAAAATGGTCATGTAAAACAAAAGTTTGTTTCGGTGGAAGATGCATTAACTAACATAATAAAATACTATAAAAAAAAAATTTAAACTAAATGCCACATGAAAGCAATGTCGAAAACATGTGCAAAAGATAATAAAAAGTACATTAATAAATAAAAACATTTCCACAACTGCCTCATTTGTGTTCTCACACGGTATGAGAACAGAAACTTGAAATTAGCATTATAAAAATTTATTCTCTCATATTTTTCCTTGTAAAAATTTGATGCGAGATCAGATCACTGATTATAGACTATTTTGACGAGTCTCAGCAAAATATGAGATATATAGTTGAGACCGAACCGGCGACACATTTGCAATTATTGCTGTTCTCTTTACATAAAGGAACAGTCACACAAGGTTTGCACCATCCCAAATAATAATAATACAAAAAAATTAAATGAAACATTCTGTATTTTTGAGAAAAAAAAAAACAGTGTTTATAAACAGATTGTAATGTACTTGTGCAACACTAATTTTAAAGATGGTGTGGGCGTCACCAAAGACAGAGAAAGAGGCACTAGACCCTCTGATTTTCTATCTTACTATAATTACCTGTCAGTTGACAAGCTCTGAGGCATAACGAGACGCAAACGAGCCGGACAACCTTCAACACCTTCTCATTAGAGTCACAAATGATTTGCTATTATCATCCGATCGTGGTTGTATCTCTCTATTAGTGTTACTTGATCTTAGTGCTGCATTTGACACCATTGACCACAACATTCTCTTAAATAGACTAGAAAACTATGTTGGCATTAGTGGAATTGCATTAGCATGGTTTAAATCATATTTATCTGACCGCTATCAGTTTGTAGCAGTAAATGACGAGATGTCTTATCGATCACAAGTTCAGTATGGCGTACCACAAGGCTCAATACTAGAACCGCTGCTGTTCACTCTGTACATGCTACCTTTAGGAGATATCATTAGGAAACATGGAATTAGCTTTCACTGTTATGCTGATGATACTCAGCTCTATATTTCTTCCAAACCTAACGAACCTCACCAATTCACAAAATTATCGGAATGCATAGTTGATATCAAAAATTGGATGACTAGTAATTTACTACTACTAAATTCTGAAAAAACAGAGATTCTAATTATTGGACAAAAACTTCCACACGTAATATCCTAGAATACCGTCTAACACTTGATGGCTGCTCTGTTAAGTCTTCGTCGTCAGTTAGGAACCTGGGTGTGCTCTTTGATACCAATCTTTCATTTGAAAGTCAAGTGTCTAGTGTCTGTAAAACCGCATTTTTCCATCTTAAAAATATATCTAAATTACGTCATATGCTCTCATTGACAAATGCGTTCCACAACTAGTTCATGCGTTCATGACATCAAGGCTAGATTATTGGAATGCTCTACTGGGTGGTTGCCCTGCACGCTTAATAAACAAACTACAGCTAGTTCAAAACGCAGCCGCTAGAGTTCTTACCAGAACCAGGAAGTACGACCATATTAGCCCGGTTCTGTCAACACTGCATTGGCTCCCTATTAAACATTGTATAAATTTTAAAATATTGCTGATTACTTACAAAGCACTAAATGGTTTAGCTCCCCAGTACTTGAGCGAACTCTTAACGCTTCTATAATTCAATATTAGGCTGCTTAGATTAGGTCAGCCGGAACTGGGAACACTTCCCTTAAATCCTGATGTAATCGTTACATCATAAGAAGAATGGCATCTACTCTAATTTTAGTGTCTTTGTTTATCCCGAGGTTTTCCCGCAGCCTGCCGTATCCAGGCCGTTTCCAGATCTGACGAAGGACTTTCGCCTGGACCTGATGACAATGCAGTGCTGAAGTGCCAACTAGCCTTTCCCTATGGAGGATCCCTATACCACTCTACAGATAAAGCGTTGTGGAATTTTTCGGTTTGCATATCTACCCAAAGTGATAAGATAAAATAAAACTCTGCATCAAAATTTATAGACAAGACAAGTAGTTTGTTTAGGCATGGTTTGTAAGGCATTACAAACCTACGCACATAACTATAGAATCAATTCTTAATGCGCATGTGAACGGCATCAGCGTCTATCACAGGTTCACGTTTAAAGTCTGTTTTGAGAGAACGGTGTCGTCTTAGCGGCCCCTAATTTAATAACAAATGATCATTTAGACGGAAGTGAATCAATCAAAACTGACTTTAGCTGGAAAAAACATTTTTCAAGAACCACTATAAAACCAAACCAATCTCTGTTACCTTAAATTATATGTTTATCTCTGTAAAGCTGCTTTGAAACAATCTACATTGTTAAAAGCGTTATATAAATGAGGATGACTTGACTTGACTTGACTTAACTTGACACAGAAATGCTAGGGTGATTTAATACTATATTTTAAAACATAACTACACTCTTGAACAAAGTTCTCAAGCTTATAATAATGAGTAGCCAAGTCTATACTGAAGATATACCGTCTGTCATAGAACAAATGGTACAGTCCAACCTCTTTGCTCACATTCCCAAAACACCGTTCTTGTGCGATCCCTCCCTCCCGGGCCTCCATTTTGAGACTATTTTCCCGCCTTGATCGTCTGCCCTACACGGCAGTCTAATAATATGCAGGTGGGAAGGACACAGGAGGGAGAGATGGAGGGAGGTGGGCCAGTGCAATGAAGCCTGTACCCTTTACCAGCCCTCTGAACAACCATCCGTCCAACACAAACAGGGTTTTCTCCAGAAGCACTCATACAAACATACCCATCTAAAAACATATTCTCTGGTTGACCACAGGAATGTGGCTGGAGTCAGTTTGCATGGCGGTAATTTCCCTGCTACAGCGTATTCTATTCAAATTCAACCTCACTTCACTAAAATGCAATCATTTGTCTAACAAAGTAGAGATTAGGTCTACCCGATTAATCGAAATACTGGAATCGCGACATGGCTTACCGTGATTAAAAACGCAAAGGCTGCAATTTGATTAAATGTTTCAGAGTGTATAGCTGTACACAACCAGCTCTTGTTCTCAGTATCTCAGAGTGGCTTGGCTGCATACAAATAAAATCAAATTTTTTTTATTTTTTATTGAATTTATTTATGTTGTGTAGCCTATTAATTGTCTCTTTCTACCAGTGTTATTATAGATAACTAAAACTATAACCAAAACTGATTTTTTTTTTAATTCATCACTAATAGAATGAACCAATTAACCAATTTTACTTTAGCTAGTTGCCAAGGGTACTTTTATTATTTTAAATTAGTTTAACTTGATGTTCTAAAATAACTAAAACTGAGATTAAAATGAATAAAAACGGCAGACATATTAAAAAAATATATACTAATAAAAATGTCAAAAACATACAACAAAATTACTAAAACTTTAACTGAAAGTAGAAAGAAACTGGAAACATAAAATCAATTCAACATATTGATAAAAACTATAGTATCTCTATGATAATAAAAAGATAGTGTTTTACATATATGACTATATTTTAAAATTAAAGGACATATTCTATTCTCATGTGGCACATTTGTTTTTTTATTTATTAATTTAGAAGAACATTTTTCAACAACAGGCAGTTTTTTTCCTAAGATTTCTATTATGTGAATGATCTTTTATTATTGATTGTTATGATTTGCAGTTTGAGTTTATAACACGCATTTGGGAATGCAACATGTGCCAACCATCTTCACAAATGTGTAATGAAAAGCTTTTTTAATTCGACTGTAATCAACAAAAGAGAAGCATTAAGAGCTTGATGGTTAAACGTATGAATTTGAAAATTAAGAAATTAAGACAGCCATAAATATTAGAACTGTTATTTTACAGTAAAAAAAATAAAATATATAAATTTATATTATTATTATTAATATTAAATATTAATAATGTATTGTTTTGTTTAATATTTTTATTTAGTATAATAATAATTATTAGTATAGTCATTTGGACATTTAATGAAATCTTTTATAAAAAAATGTTTATGTTAAAATGAAGTTCCTCTTACTCTGTGTACTTTGTTGGTTGAGTTGTCATACCTCCAAAAAAGATTAATGAAAGCTGTTGTGTTCATTTTGATTGGTTGAGCCAAAGCATTTTTAGAGTGTAGTAGAGCTACCAATAGGGTTGGGAATCCAGTTCTAGAATCGAATAATTAAGGTCAGGAATCGGATACTTATTATAAAACAAAAATGTCAATTCCACTTATCGATTCCAGAGTGTGCATTTTAAACCATTCAAGCCAAAGAAGATGTGAAAGATAACTCAATTCGTCTCTTCTTGCGCTTGAACGAAACAAAATTATGACAAAATATCCTCGTAAACAGTCAATTATGTCTTAAGTGAACGTAAACAGTTGAGAAAGAAAATGAATGTGTAACAGTATATTGGATCAGTGCATTAGGTATTAAAATTACAGCAGCCTATTAAAACCTGCTGCCATCTGTGTCATTACGCTTAATCAAAGAACAAAAGACAAAGAAAATCACTCACTGATCTTGACTGAACAACTTGTAACTTTAATAAGGATTAATCTATATCTTGTTTATAAAAAATAAACTATGCAGTGTTATTTTGCATTTGACTTCAAAGTTATATTTATTTGCGCTACTACTAATTTGCATATTTGTTCTTATTGTGTTACTGACTGTTTACTTGTCTTTAATGTGTAAAACTTAGTTCTGTAGCGGTACATGCTCGGGCAGATTCGGCTTGAAGTCGTTCATCCTCGGTTGCAGCGCCGCGCGCGCTGTTACAAAAGAAGCCGTGCACACAGCCAAGCGAAATGGGGTCTTGCCAGTCTTGAGGACGCAACGCGTCATATTTGCCCCGCACACCTTCGCGCTCGTGCGGACGCGTCAAGTTTAAACAAGGCTTTACTCCGTGTCAGCGCACGCTCTGATCGGTAAATGGGCACAGACCTCTCCCGAATCACCTCCAGCAGTAGCAGCCTTCGAAGCACCACTAACTCCGCCTACGTTTCCCTCGTAAGCTGATATTAGTATTTAAACATTCTCTATGATAAAAAATGTGTGTAAAAAATATTTCAATAACACGCTTTTGGCGGTTATAGAGTTCTAATGACGGTGTTCAAATACATAACATTAGACTAACGTTAGCCATGATTCAGAACACTAGTTAGTATTTATTTGAGATACATTATGTTTTTTTATTAATCGAGCAGCAGAAAAATTAGTCGTTAGATTAGTCGACTAATCGAAAAAATAATCGCCCAACTAATCGTTTAGTTAATAATCGTTTACCCCAGCCCAAGTAAAACTTATATTAGTTAGTCTAATTTATTAGTTGGCTGTTCATGCTGCGGATTTTTGATATCTAAAAGTCTTAATTTCTTTACCATATTGGAATCAAAACTTGGAATCGATAAGAATCGGAATTGTTAAAATTCAAACGATACCCAAACCTAGCTACCACAGGAGAAAGGATGAGTGTGGAGATAAAAACCCTGACGGCCCTAAAATGCTGATGTTTGATTGACAGCTGTCTTTCTGGTAAATCACAATGCACAAAAACAGAATTGCACAGGGAGTCGCAATATGCAAATCAAGAGTTGCAAAGACAAATTCATACTGCAGTTTCCAGGTTAGCGAATGGAACTCTGGCTGAAGCTTTGTTTTCATGGTGTGCAGACCATTCCCACAGTCTGCGAGTGAGGTAATCCGATGCAGAACGGTCACATGGGTGGGTATGGTCTCTTTGCTTTCACAGTCAAAAGAGGAAAGCAGAGGAAATTCCTGACATTCCTGACAGGAAGAGATAATAACCCTCTGACCCAAAGCGTGGAAAACTGCCCATCTGCAAAGAACATAGACCCCCAGCTTCATTACAAGGGTCAGAACTAGCTGTAGTCAGTGTGTTTGTGATGGGAGAGTGGCGTAAAGTAAATGGGGGAAAGGTTAAATAAGAGAGGAATACAGAAACAGAGAAAAGCAAGGGCCGGTTTAAGCATCAAACGTTCGCTCAGCTGTTGCTTTAATAATTAAGATGCTCAGTCCGCTGTGAGCAAACAAAGAAAAAAAAACAAGTTCACAAATCTGTTTGTGCCCTTGTTCCGAAAGCTGATCCGAACGAGGAAAAATGAGAAAGAGATTAACTGTATATAGATCCTCTACACTGTATTATCTTCCTCAAACCATTCCCTCAGGCTGATTTCTTCCCTAATTAGCCAGATGAGTAGCGAAGATCCATCATGGGTTTTTAAATGTTTGCATATTCGGTGTGCTGCTCACATTGTCTGTCTCGAGTCAGTTAGGATGATGTAAACCAGAGGACATCACAGAGGAGACAGCCGAATGATGAAGACCAAAATGACTGTTGAATGTTCAGTGAACTATTCCTGTAATAAGGTTGTTTTTCATGTCTGCATCTCCTAATCCATACTATAATTAAACTGGAATTGGAATGGAATGAAACTGGACTTTGTAAGCCTTTTGACTGAACGATTAAAAGAACTTACTACACTTGGTCAGGCTGTTTGTTTTGTGTGCAATCAACAAATAACTTACACATTTTTATTTAGAAAGTTATTGTGTAATCCTCTTTGATATGCTGCAAAAGACAGTATCACTCAAGCTTGTGAATCCCGTGTGAAACTACAGTATGCTGTGAAAATCTTCCCTTTCAAATCCCTTAAATATCTAGAGCTCAAGCGTTGTATTTGTATTACTTGGTATAATCCAGTGTTCTTACCTCATCACATCCAATTCTAAACTCAGCTAAAATTGAAAATAATATTATATTTTACCATGGTGCTGTAAACTTAACTTCAGCATTAATACCAGTGCAGGATACACTACTGTGTTTGTTGTTTTTGATAAGGAAACAATTGCCGCCTCTTACTGTGATGTCAAGTAAGCACTTGTTTGAAGCCTCTCGTGGGCCTTACCAATAATCAGTATCAAAGTACTTGTTTAACTTTGGAGATAACTAGCACTTATGTTTAAATGGAGCTCTGGAAGGATAAAAGAAGAAGTGACGACAGTCAAGGAGAGAAGACCAGGCCTGGACTTTATGTCAGAGTTTTGTTTAAGTTAATGTTTTACTTTCGTTTTGTTATTTGTTTATTTTGTGATTTGTGATTGTGAAGTTTTACGCTGAACGTTTTCTGGTTCCCGCCTCCTTCTTCCCTGAACTTTAAACTTTATTACACTGGCACCGAAACCTGGGAGGAAGGAGAGCCCTCGCTACTGAGGGTGAACGTGGTGCTGAGGAATTCGGGCAGCATGAAGAAGTGGTGACTGCCCGAGGCGGTGGTGCTGGAGCAATTGATGTGGGATGGATGCTCGATGCTGTCCATCTGGTTCAAGGAGGAGCGGCTGCTGTCAATGAGGGAACGGAAGAGTCGCCGTCCTTCACCAGAGACTAGACTTGCTGCCGTGCACCATGATGGAGAGGAGCAGGCAGAGCGAGGGAACGGGGGGGCTTGCTGACGGGCAACCGTAGCCGAAGGAGCCGTCGTCGTCCACCAGCGGCTGAGGAGTAGAAAGCCGAGCACATAGGAGTGTCCAGTACCATCGCATGGCACCGCGAGTGACAGCCTCCCAGCTGGTTGAGGACCGAGCAGCAGTATGTTCTGGTTACCGGGCCCAGAATTATTTTTCTCTCCCCTCTATCCCTACTCCTCCTTCCATCTCCTTTCTCTCTCCTCATCTGTCCTTACCCCCAGGTGCTGCAGCTGCCATGACGGGGAGTAGAGCGCAGTCTCGTGGATGCCCCACGACCTGCGAAGGGTGATGGGGGTATGGGGCAAGCAGTGCGGGGTCGAGAGCAGTGGGAACAGAGTGAGGCCAGTGGCACCTGTGCGCCACAACGGTCTCGAGTCACACGGAGGAGCTTCGGAAGGATCAAAGGAGGAGTGTTGACATTGCAAAGGGGAGGACCAGGCCTGGGACATTTTGTCTTCCGTGAGGGACTTTCGTTTTTGTTGTTTATGTTTATTTTGTCATTAAAGTTACGTTTTCTGTTTGCCGGTTCCTGTCTCCTTCTTCCCTGAAGTTGAATAATTTCAATATTTAAAAAATGCGAGTTTCATATTTAATTTAGTATTATTTGTGTTTAATATTTCTTTTCGTGATTTTCGTGATGGTGGGAATATGAGAATGTACTGCATACCTACAACAAACAATGAAGTGAATAATCTAATTTTTTCCCCCAAACTGCTTGGTAGTGACAGTGTTGGGGTGGTATGAAGAACTCATCTCTCATGTGAGTTTGTGATGTATCGCGTTGTAGACGAGACCCTTCCGGACCCTGCGGCCACGTTACTGCAGCTGAAGAAATGAAGGATGTGACAGACGCGGTGGAATTAGTCGCTGAAAATAATAAGAGAGATGTGACTATTCAGCCCCGTTACACAACACGTTCCACGTTGTTTTGGAAAAAGCAGAGGCAGAGAAGATGAGGTGGGAGGGAGAAAAAAGACTGAAGATAGCAGATGTAGGACTACTGCACACAATACGTTTCGTGCTCTGTCTTTCTGATTCTGACATTAGCATCTGATCCAGGCATCTCTCGGGACTGATGCGAAAAGGGCAGGCTGGTGACAATGACAGTCTTACAAAGAGACGTGTGCCTGTTAGTTGATTTTCATGCAAATAAAAGTGCTTGGATTGACGGTTGAATTCCCCCTGACTGGAATACAGAATATCGTATCTAAATTTGGTAGGGCGTCCCCGTTATTCAACTCAGAGAATGTCAGTGGTCATTTGCAGGTTACTGAAGTGGTTTGCATCTGCTGAAGGCAGGTAATCATGTCGTTTCCACACACAAACATTTCCCTCCAGCACCACTGTTCCACTTTGTACATCTCTCAGGAGATAAGCTCACCGTTAAATGTAGTTCACCCTTCACTTTGAAGACTCAACAGACACTCTCTGATTTCATACAGAATAGCATCATTTTACAGACCTAGACACACACACGTGCACTAGACTTTAAATATTCTGCTATATTCTGATGTGTCCTTTCACAGAGAAAATGGGAATTTTCCATCAAAAATAAAATTGAGGATGATAATTCAATCATTACATTTAGGAAAAGGATTAAAACTGGTAAATTAGTGGGAGATGTGGCCTAGTGGGTAGTGCATATGCTGGCATTTATGAGCAGGAAATCTGAATTTTAATTGGAAACTTTCCTGAAGAAAACGTTAATGGGCTGGACCATATAAAACCTGATGCCACGTTGCTAGTGTGTTATGGATGGTTGCTATGCAGCTGCTAAGGCTTTCTGAGTGGTTTTAAAACATTGCTATGTGGTTGCTAGGATGTTTTAGGTAGTTGCTTACTGGTCCAGATCAAAATGAGAAAATGTAAGTGGGATTGAGTGACCATATAAAATCGTTCCCAAGTTGTTAATTTATTGATGATGGTTGCCAGGGTGTTGCTATGCCGTAGCTAAGATATTCTGACTGTCTTTTATAATGTTGCTTTGTGGTTGCTAGGATGTTCCGGGTGGTTACTTACTGGTCCAGATCAAAAGAAGAAAATGTGAGTGGGCTTGACCATACAAAATATTCCGCCACTTTGCTACTGCGTGTTGTGGATTGTTGCCAAAGTTTTGCTATGCAGCTGCTAAAATATTCTAACTGCCTTTTAGCATGTTGGCAAGGCAAGGCAAGGCAAGTTTATTTATATAGCACATTTCATACACTATGGCAATTCAAAGTGCTTTACATATAAAAGGAATAAAAACAATCACAAATTAAAAGCAAGGAAAATTAAAACAGTTATTAAAAATGCTTTGGTCAAAATCAAAAGAACAAAATGTGAGTGGGCTTGACCATTCAAAACCTGCTGCCACTATTAGGGTGTTGTGGATGGTTGCCAGGGTGTTGCTATGCAGTTGCTAAGGTAGCTAGCTACCACAGGAGAGTAAGGGTGTTTTTAAGCATGTTGCTATGTGGTTGTTAGGAAGTTTTGAGTAGCAGCTTACTGGTCCAAATATATATTTTTCTCTATAAGTCTCTATGATATTCTGGTCTGTAGAAATGGCTCAGGTCTATTCTGCAATGTAAGGTTTTTTTTTCCACCAGGAAAAATAAATAATATAAAATAATAGCACACCTCTCTTCAACAATCCAAATGATTAGAGGTAACATTCATGTCTGTAGCACAAAGGTGTGGGAAGGCACACAAAGTTCAAAGCTCTAACTTTAGAGGTATGAGCTATAATAATATTGACACGTGCCATGGCAAGCACCTACAAAAAACAGTAGATTCGAGTGTAGGAGGCTCTACGTCTGTGAGTACTTTAACCTTTCACCACAGATCTGCCAATTTAAAGTGATCTGAATTACAAGGCAGCAGTGCTTGAAACGGTGTCAACATCATCAGAGCATGTTTTGGTCATGTCCCAGCCTGCCTCAATGTTGTTCCCTTTTGACAATCTCCTGTTCCAACTCCAAGCCACTATTACCCCTTAGCTAATAGAGTTAACTTGAGCCTTATATATGGTGGCCCAGTAGTGCACAACACAACTAAATTTAAAAAGCAAACATAAGTTCACAACACAACGAAATTAAGCCACAACACAACGGAAATGAGCCACAACTAGGGGTGTAACGATATTCGAACCGAACCAAACCGAAGAACCGCGATACAGAACCCACGATTCAAATCGCAATACTCTCATGGCGTACCGAACACGCCCCGCCCCGCCCCCTGCTACCCCGGCCCCGCCCAGCCCAGCTCATTGGACCTGGAATGTGTACACAATGAATTGTAGCCTAAACACAATTAACACCAAATAGCACGCTCCGTGTTTTGTTACTTTCGATAATAAGCAAGGTGTAATCTTCAAATTTGATCACAAAAATCAAACAATAAATGCCGTTTTTGCGCTCTTTGATGTGGCGTGACAGATCACTGTACTAGCTCCTAATTTCAAGTGGCAGCGTGGAGCGCGAGTAAACGCGATCATCTCTTATATTATAATAAATTATACGTTTTAACCACTTGGTGGAATTGCCAGACGTATATTATATATACACCGTAATTATACCCAGTTTAAAACACATTCACAGAGAGAACCACTCTGAACCCAGGGGACCGCTGACTGCCCACGGAGCCAAGGTCGGTAGGTCTAAAATTGAGACTCTCTTCACTGGAGGAAACGGCTGTTTCTGCCACTGTGAAAACAGCGTACAATATCTGAATCGTGCAGTTATGATGATTAACATAATGGAAAGTCATACTGTTAAAATGGACTTGGATAAGTCAATATGTGGACATAAAAGAAAACTGTAAGGCCCTATGAAATCCATTTTAGTTTTTTCAGAATAAGAATTAGAAAGAGATTTATTGCTAAGTATGTTTGCACAAACAAGAAATTTGTTTTGGTGACAGAAGAAGCTTCCAGTACACAGAGACAACGACAGTACACAGATAGTAAAATAAAAAATAAAGATATACGAATAAGATACACATAATGTAGGCCTATATAAGATATAAATAAACAAAAACATAAATACAAAGTAACGATAACAAATACATCTAATTGATGCTTTTTGTCACTGTTTATTAATTTAATATATTATTTATTATATATTTTTTCCCTAATTCCATTTTTCCGGCTATAATTTTTTTAGTTTGAATTGTTTTGGGTTCAATTTAAATGGTTACATGAAATTTTAGTCATTAAAAAGCATGTCTAATTGAATGAAATCATGAAACTTGCAACAATTTATCAAAAGTTTAACAAAAAATTGTTTTCTTTTTCTACGAATTCAGTGTTTTTTGTAGCCTATTGATTTTTATGTATTCCATGTTTAAATGTTTAATTAAATGAATAAGCAAAAAGCATGTCTAATCAGTTGAATTCATAGACCATGAACTATTTAATAACTTGTTAACATTTCTAAATAATAGGGCTCTGTATAATGTTTTATTCTTTCTGATTTTTTTCTGGATTTATGATTTAATAAAAATGTATTATCAAATCGGTGGTACTAAAATGAAGGCATAAAAACAAACCATTTAAAATTCTTTCAAAATATAATTTTTAAAAAATGGCAAACAAAGTGCTGCACAACAGAGGTTTACATTTAATATTAAAACAAAGAACAAAAATGGTGATATTCCTTAAAAATTTAAGTTTTATTGAGTTACTGCAAATAATTGCTATTTGAAACATCTAATAAATATGTATGTATAAATAAGTGATTTGTATTTTTTTCACTTGTTATTAAAATTACATTCTACATTTTTAAAACAAAATTTGATAAACTGTCAAAAATTAATCAAAGAAAACATAAATTAACATTAAAATATATTAAATAAAATAAAAATCATTATTGAATATTTTTGTTGAAAATACAGTATTTCTGGCACCGAATGCCTTGTACTGTACTGGAATGATGATTAGCATTCGGTCCAAAACAAACCAGAAGCAAAGCTCAAACAAAGCTCAAGAGATCTGCTGCATAAATTACACAAGCACAAACATATGCTGAAGCACAAATTTATACCGCTACTCTTAGAGTCTACAGAGGTGCTAAATACAGAAAACACAAGACTGAGAGAAACATAGTATTTCACACATTCACACTTAGATAACATATACTAACACATTAACACACACCCAGCGCCATCAAATGAAGAACTCAGGAGGGTACCAGTGAGTATCATTACACAAGCGGAAGCAAAGCCCACCCACACTATCTGACCCTGATGACTTCTGGCTACTCTAAACCGCCAACAGTATTCAATCTCCTCAGCTTCCTTTCAAGACCTCCATCAGCCTTCCAGAAGCCACAAATCCACAGATGACATCTTAAGAGATGACATTAACAATTAAAGAAAGGAAGAGTGTCTTATGAAGAGAATAAATACCTCTAAGGCTTCTGATGGTGGGTCAGATTTAGTGTGAGTGCGGACCGTTTCTCACAAGCGCCTCAAGCTTCTGAATCTCAACAGATGCATCCCCTTCTCCAAGCCTCCAAGATATCCCTGTTGCCTTTAATATAGCGATTTATACAATTCAGATTGTTTCAAAAAAAGCTTCACAATTGCGCACAGAAAAAAATAACAGAACCAGTGATGCAAACTTCATCAGATTTGTGGATTTACAGTACATTGTTAAAAAAATTAGCTTCAAGATCAAGATATGTCACGCCAACATTAGGTGGAAGTGGAAGAGTTTTAGTCTGTCCAGCAGGTTTAAACATGTAGTTGTTTAGCCAGTAGTAGATGACTGTATTAAAAATGGCCATTAGCACGATAATCATGCTTCTTGTTAAAAACTATAGAAAACAACGTTTTGGTATTTCTGCAGGAACTAAACTGAGAATTGGGAAGTCAAACATCCTTTTGCTATTGAGCAAGGCGACCAATCCATACAGCAAAGGACCACAACGTTGGTGTTCTTCCATGTTGAAATATGATTCTGTAGGAGGTGCCAGGCAGCTTCTAATTGGCTGACGTCAACATCTGCGCTCAGACACTTGTTAATCTGATTAAGGTAAACGGCTCATCCAATGATACCTGACAAAGTTAAGACTTATTAGAGCAAGGCTGGTCAGTTCAGCAGCAATGCATCACCAAAGCATGGAGCAGTACAGTGAATTTGATTGAATTCAATCCCATCCCATGTGGGGATCTATCTGTAGCCTCGGGATAACCTGGGAAACTCTTCCTTTTGAACTCTATTAGCACGTCATGTTCCAATATGCTATTTATAGAGAGCAAAGCATGATGGGGGAAGCCAGAGGCATCTTTTTTTATAATGTCTCCTCAATAATAATGTGGGCATCTCACTGTGAAATACGTCCTCCGACTTCATTAATCACAGACGTCCGTATGAATGTGTACGGCTGTGGCTTTAAAGAGGAATTTGAGATATACAATTTCTGAGACAGTACATTGTGCATCCCTCTTCTTATATATAATTATCTTACAAAGGCTGCATTTATTTAATCAAAAATACAGTAAAAACAGTAATATTGGGAAATACTGTAACTGTTTTCTATTAGAATATTTTAAAATGTAATTAATTTATTCCTGTGATGGCTATGCTGAATTTGCAGCATCATTACTCAGTCTCAAGTGTCAAATGATCCTTCAGAAATCTGCTCAAGAAACATTTCTTAGTATTATCAGTGTTGAAAACAGTTGTGCTGCCTAATATTTTTGTGGAAACTGATACATTTTCTTTCAGGATTCTTTGATAATAACGTTCAAAATTACAGCATATGGCCTATTTGAAATAGAAATCTTTTGTAACATAAAAGTCTTTACTC
Source organism: Siphateles boraxobius (assembly GCF_051911475.1). NCBI lineage: Eukaryota > Metazoa > Chordata > Actinopteri > Cypriniformes > Leuciscidae > Siphateles > Siphateles boraxobius. The sequence goes on from NW_027508876.1 coordinate 18,547,995, forward strand.
TTTAGTCACCTTTGATCAATTTAATTGAACTGTTATACCGTATACTAAAGTTTTATTTAATAGTGTATTACATATGGCAAGGGTGTAGGTTTGGTTTTGAGATTGGTGGGGACATTCCCAGAAGCTGACGAATCAGGAAATTAATAGGATTAATAGGATAATATTAAGGTTTTTAGTCTATATTGACCTTAACAATACGTTAATGAATTCTGTAATGTTATGGTAACTATTAAAGACAAGAAAGGAGTTTAACAGAGACTTAACTTTACGCCGTTCATAGTGCAATGCAATAGTGCAATACGGTCTTGTTCCTTGCTTTTTGAAGAAGCCAAACACATGTCTGCATCTGTCATTAAAGGGTTAGTTAAGGGAATAGTTCACCCAAAAATGAAAATTCTGTCCCTCCCACAAGCTGTTTCAAACCCTTATGAATTTCCTCCTTCTACTGAACACAAAGGAAGATATTTTGAAAGATGTTGGTAACCAGACATTTGATGGACCCTATTGATTTCCATAGTAAGAAAAAAAATACTATGGAAGTCAATGGGGCTCATCAACTGTATTACCAACATTCTTCAAAATAACTTCTTTTGTGGTCAGCAGAAGAAATAAACTGGTTTGAAACAACTTAATGATGACAGAAGTTTCATTTTTTAAGGAAACTATCCCGTTAACAGAAATGAACTTTTGGCATATTTGTTTCACATCATTACTGTCCAGTTTATCCTGTTGGACATGACACACAGCAACTTGTGCCATTGTTCTGAGCCATGTTTTCAGTGTCCTAAGAGCAATGAAAATTATTTCAGCCTCAGCTGATGAGACGGGGATGACAAGGGTTTCAACTTCATCAAACAGACCTCTCATTTCAACAGACCAAGCAATTTTGTGTTTTCATGTTTAATGTGGACTTTCCATAGTCATAATGATTTTTATACAGTACAAACTGTGTATTCTACCCCCCTACACTTACCCTATCACAGATAACTTTCTGCATTTTCAAAAAACGTCACTTAAGTTAGTGTGATTTATAAGCTGTTTAAAAAAAAATCCCTACAAGGATTTCGGAAATTGCCATCTTTGTGGGGACATATGGTCTTTGTCCCAACAAAAATGGCAATATACGGAAATGTTATTCTTACGTGTATTTTCTTTGTTTCCTTTTTTTTTTAAACCGGCTTAACAATCATACTAAGTGATGTTTTTACTACGTTTCAGTGCTCTTTGTGCGCGCGCACACAAACACACACACACACACACACACACACACACACACACACACACACACACACACACACACACACACACACACACACACACTGTTTGCCACTTATCCCGCGATTGTCATACATTATTGTAAAAACTGAGCTGTCCCCGAATCATTATTTGACGCGATTTGCCCCGTATTTTTGTGCACAGAACTGTAGATTACTCCCCATTTTATACCGCATAGGTTTCCTTCGAATGAGCTTTTCGCACAACCAGCCACAACCACTCACAAGTTAGAAAGAAAACACAAAGCCAATCAGTTTAGCGATGTGTGTTAAGCAGGCGGGACCTAGATCTATTAACCGTTTGTGTTCCAGGATTTGCGCATTTTTCTCAGAACACTCTTGTAATAGATTTTAATCTAAATGAGATGTTTCCTGCTTAAATAAAATAAGAAATACCTACAAGACATACCCGGCAACAGTGGTTATATATAAATATATTTACATTTTTTATCGAAATTATTGCTAGGGACAAATCAGTGTCACTGGATATTGGTAGGAACCTATTTTTTTACAGTCTGTGGTAGGGACACGTCCTTAACGTCCCTACTAAATTCTACGCCCCTGCTATAGTATTTTGATAATTTGGCCGATATTAGAGTTGTTTAATTTATCGGTAGGCCTATTGTTTGATGTTGAATTGTTGTGCAGGCTCATTTCCCCTTATATTTTACATTAAAATCACCTTTGCCATTATTTCTCTTTATTTGAAAGGGGACAGTGTACATTAATCAACATTGAAACAATGTAAATGTACCCGAGTTAGCTCAGAAGTGCTAATTTTCATCGGTAGTCCCCCAGCCAGGTGTAAAAAAGGCAACCTTAAAAATAACCACAGGTATAAAATCACAAAAATACAATTACATACAATTATCAAACACTCATTTATAGTTCATCTTTAAAAGCAATAATGTAATCTTTAGCAAATCACAAAATGAATATTCCTTTTTCATAGGCTATTATACATTATAATGTTCTGATTCCTAAATTCTCTTGAAGCATTTAAAAATTGAGTCATTTTTAGTTTTTATTTATATTCACAATATAGTATCATTTTAATATCAGTGCATCCATATATGAAACAATAAACTACTTTCCCTCATCACAATCCATCATGACCCATTTCTAGGTTTGCAACCATCTCTCCCTAATGTTGTGAAGCCTGCATAAAGCTAATAATCCATAAGTTGCATGAAGTAAGCCAAACAGACTGGTCGTCAACCACAGATGGATGATACAGGGATTGTTTTTACAGTTGGTTGGATAATAGTGTTTCATGCTGATTGTATGATGTCATCATGTGCTTCCTGACATTAGCTGGCCTGGCCAATTCCCTAGCGCTTATTCTATGAGTTTTTGTGGACTGACAAAACAAGGCCTCATGCCTTGCAAACAAACATAATGTGTACTCTAATCAACTGGAATTATGAGCACATATTTGTAATTTGCTGCACACTCACTCAGAGACCAAAAAAGACCTCCAGACTGTACACCGGACCGCATTCGGTATGCAAGGCTAAGATTGCAACAAGAATGCAAAATGAGAGCATATTCCCAAATAAAGTGTAAGGAGACCTAACCATGACTGACTATTTCTCTTAGAGACTAAAGGGTAAAAAGCTTTTAACAAGCCCTAAAAGTCTCTACCTCATCCATCACGTGCATCTACAACTGGATTCGCTTTATCACCTGTGACGGCGTTTGTCCCGAGACCCTCAGCAACAAGATTCCAACGCCAACTTCATTAAACTCTATACATTATGCATAAAGGTGCAATCTAAGCACAAACAGCAGCGCCGCACTCAAAACACGACATGCATTTGTCAGACGCTTCTTTGCTTACAATGAAACCGATAGGTTTCTGAAAATAGCCCCATCTGGTTTGAAATATTCAACAAGTGTGGCCGACATCCAAGGAGTGTGGCCACTGTTAGGAGAGTTTTACACCATACGAGGGGACCGGTGGGCAAAGCTTCATTTTGGAAAGGGAAGGTTGTGTTTCTGCATGACAAACCTCGAAAGCTATGCTTCATTATCCTTTTTTAGCTGTAGATATGAGACAGTGGCATCTTTTTAATGAGATTCTTTAAATGTAATCACACAGAAAGCTCTGAATATCCAAAGCCGCAACGGAGATGGGAATTCCTTGCCGGGCAAAATCATAAGGGGTGTTCTTGCTGCATCAAGCAAAGTGTCCTTATATTTAAAGGAAATGTCTAATATGAAATGTCAGTAGTTGCCACCCAAAATGGACCTCATTTCATCTAAAAACTTGATTTCAAGTTAAAGGAATAACAAAACAACATGGAAGTAGAAGTAATTGGGGATTGGAACTGTGAAGCTTACAGAGCACTTACAATAATCTGTTAAAACCTCTGTATTATTTGAACTGTAAAGATGTTTTAATTTTTATAGTTGTTAGGGTTTTAGGCATTGTAAAGTAAAATTTGATATAATTTTACACAGGAAAGCAATTTGTAACACCAAAATAATATTGACACATCTCATGGCTATACAGTAATAAATACTGATAAACAGTGAGAATTTAAAGATGTTCTGAAAATTCACCATATCTATTTATAAAATGCATGTTATGGATCTTATTGTGAAAAATTCCTCCATGGAAATTTTTCATTTTTCACTTCTTTTTACCTTTTTTAATTAAAATGTCAACTCAATCTTGTAAAACGATAAACTTATCTTTGTTGGCGAATTTTGCAGTCCCACTCAGATGTATTAATAGGGAAGAAAGAATCTGTTTTTTTTTTTGAAGAAAAGAAGAACAAAGTGGAAATTATTTTGTGTTGATTAAGTTTTACTTGTATTGAACCTGGAATATATTTCTTTAAAGGACATTATTTTCAAACATCAATCACATTAAATCTGTTCAAAGAATTACTATGATGTAAAAAATGTTGCTACAGTGGTCCATTCACTCACAAGCAGCTATGGCTTGATTTGTGAGTGTGCGCTTTCCTGTTCTTGAAACATGGCCGTGCAAAAATTAAGATTTATTTAGGACCACTGCTTTACCACTTCATGGCAAAAACAAAATATGCCTGGCTGACAAACAGAGCGTTGAACTTATTCTCAGGAGCCAAGCATAAGAGGACAACATTTTTGCAGCGAGAAACATCTCTGAATCTAACAGGCAGAATTCGAGCTTAGCGGGCATCCCGTCTCATCCTAAATCAAAAGGTATGTTAAACTGATACTGATATCAAGTCATGAGGGATTCCATTGCCATGTGATCCTCTCATAGTGGAGGTATCCTCAGTCAACTGATCCAACTTCCCGGCAGGGGAGCGGTGAGAGGGTGCTTTACGTCCCAAAACCAGACATCATCCTTCTGCTCCTCTCTCGTCAAGTAAGGCCCCAACATGTGGACTACCATCTGCTTGTGCTCTAAGTGACTGTAAAATGTTTATGTTGTGTTGTTATCCTTAGTAAAGCAGCCGAAAGCCACATGAAAATAATTTAATTGATTTATTTACTCACATTAATTCGTTTGGACTAATCTCATAACTTCATCTCACATTAGTGTGTGTTGTGTTGACTTAAGCAGGCATTCCTTTGGGAACTTAAATTAAGAAGCAATTATAAAAAGCCACAGATAACTGCATAAGTAGGAGTTTGTTTCCTGACGCTCCATGGAAGTGTTATGGAATTCAATATTTGATACCATATTGTTTCAATTCCAGGAAAAACTAGGGGTTTAACCGCATTAGGCTTCAGATGGTGACCAAAACGACTCAAAATGTGTCAAGAGCACTTGGGGAAAGTGCCAGGCTGGAGGAGATATTGATTTGCTGGGCAAACTCATTGAGTAAAATAAATCTTATTTTAGAAGCACTGCAAAATCCAAAGAGAAAATTAACAAAGACATTTCTGCTTCACTGTTAACCCAATCCTACGGAACTACTGACAACAGCAATCCACCTCTTACACTGAAATTACATCATATGTTTAGTAGCAGTTAAACTGATTCTTTCATCCACAGTTATTGCTTTCAAGAGAGAAAACCATCAACATTTCTGAGCAGTAGTACAACAATGCATGATTATCATTTGACATTAAGAAATTGATGCAAAAACTGGGATCTGAATGAATGGCAAAGCCAGTTCAGTGTTTTGATTTCAGGCTCAGTGGCATAAAATAATTTGATCCGCTTATTGAGGCTCTGGCTCCAGCAAAGATTGATGCTTAGGGAAATAACTGTGAGCGAGTACAGTGCATCCATGTTAAATACATTGTTGCTTAAAACCACGAACAGAAGGCAGCTGACTGGAAACACTTGTTTTAAGATTCTCAGTCAGAATCTGAGAACCATACATTGAAAAAAAAATCTAATTCTGTATTTTAGTTTTGATTTCCAATAAAAAAACGTCAATAATATAAAACATTAATAAATATAATAAATTATTGTTATAAAATATTATAATTAAAAAAAAGCATTAGTCTTTATAATCTTATGGATTAATAAAATCTTAAAAGCATCAACAGCAAAGCCGCAGCGATTCCGCTGTCAAAACAAAACCATCCAACATCCAGTCAAATAAGCAGTCGCCTATCGCCTTACCTTTTTCTTGACAAGAAGAAAGGATCTCTTCCTCCTTTGGATTTGCTACCTGGGTAATGATGGACGTGTTGTCCATGGAAACGGGATTTTATTGCTCCTCAGTCACTTATGTTTTGATAATTTTCAGCTAGCCTGATGCTAGCGAGCTAGCGGAGTGAGTCCAGATGGCAGACGCACCATACACCGCACACGATCTTACACCACTGCATCCACATAAACATACAACACACACTTCATGATCATACGGCGATCGATGCAAGACGATATGCTCCTGTCAGATGACGGTAATCGGCGACATATCAGCCCTCGTGTGAAATCAGGTCTATGGATATCAGTGACGGAGTGTGTAATAACAAAGAGTCTAAATCTGCAGCCGCTCAATTCTCTCCCCTTCTCTCTCTCTCTCTGTGTGTGTGTGTGTGTGTGTGTGTGTGTGTGGGTGGGGGGGTGGGGGGGTGGGGGGGGGGGCGCGTACACACACACACACACACACACACACACACATGATTTGACCGTGTGAAACTATCCTTTAGAAAAATGTACAATGGTAAGGTAACCCTACAGTTACTTTTACTTGATATCAGCTGTCAAAAAAGTGGGGGAAAACGAGAGAAAAAAAAGTTTGTGTACTTAAACCAAACAAACAAAGCAAAAAAATCTTTTTTGTTTTTGTTGCTTGTTGCATATTTTGCAGAAAACCAATATACAACTAATGTTGAACCCAAATAGCCTAATGTCATGACACCAGATGTAAACTGGATAAATTACATTTTATACACTGTTGTTTTCTGACTTATTTCTGACTTGCTTTTTCAAGGTTATGTTCAAATAGCAGTTTGGATATTTATAGATAGTTTGCGTTGTATCAAAATCATCTAACAAAGAAGTGTCAAGTAAAAAAATAAACAGCACATACAAAAACAACTAGTTTAGTAATCTGTATTACAAATTATTAGCCTACAGCACTTTTTGATCTAGTGTGTTTGCTCACACTTTAGACAGCGTATCTCACATTTATAATGTCATTTAAAACCTGTTTCAGACCCAGGAAACTATAAGCTATATGAAATATCAAATTTAAAGAATCTGGTGATAAAGAAAATTATAAATTCTAGCCTATAGCTACATTAAGCAGAAGAATATATGGTTTAGAGGGGAAATTATTTCGATGAGATACTAAGAGAAATTGCAGTGATTTCAGAAATGTTTTAATGAAGGGGCGAGAGGTGGGAGGGGTACTGAATATTTTATGAAGGTGGGTGTTTGATCTTAATGTTTAATAAGGCAGTCTGTGTGATGCAACGTTCACTTCAACTAGTTTTACAGCCTATTTATCCTTTATCGCATTTCTGTATCTTTTTAACGTTTTTAATACGAATAAAATATTATAAACAATGTTACTATAAATAAATAAATAATGTCAACAGGCCATTAACAGATCTGTCATGTTTAGTGCTTGTTGTTCTGTTGAGCTAAATCTGTTGAGGATTTTTAAAAACCGAATTAGAATTTATGGTTGTTCTATTTAGCCTAAGTCTATAATGGATGACATTTATGGGCCATTCTACAAAGTCAGAGATGGAAGCGTCTTGGAAAAAATTTGTCTTTTTTCACAAATTCTTTATGTATGCAAATTATATAGGCCTAATATCCAAGGTACACGTTTCTAGTAATTGTGCAGTTAATTATCATATTGTATTTTCAGAAAGTTTTGGAATATTTTTCCTCTTCCCATATTTGTCACTACCGAAACACAATAATAAATAATTTAATAAATAAAAGATTTTTAATCCAATCTTTCTTTGTAAAAAGGCATTACGTTAATCATACTGATTTCAAAGTTAAGGATTCATTAGTTTGAATTTACATTGAACCAAACACTATAATAACATCTTAGTTGATAATTCAAAATACTTTATTTTAGACAAAACATGCATGTTTCGGTCTTGACGGCACATTTTCGCTGGTGACAGTAATGTTTTGGTAGCGACCACATCACATTACAGAATTTTAACCAGCATACTAAAACACTACTAAAACATACTAAGATACTAATGATTTGCATATAACTGTACTTAAATTTTGTTTATTTCCCCCAAATAAATGATTACGTGTTCCCTTTTGTCACTACCAAAACAATGATGACATGTTTCGGTTATGACTGTTTCGGTAGTGACAATTTAAGAAACTTTTGAGCCTATTTCAAAGATGCTAATCAGCACATGATTAACTAGCACAGTTGTACACACACAAAAGCAAAATTTTATCGAATAACACTCAAAAAAACATGATGTCACAACCGAAACTTCACCACATGTTTCGGTAGTGACAAATTTTAGATACTTCTGAGGTAGCTCAAAGATGATAACCAGAACAAGGTTACAGTTTTGAACAGTTGTACACAAAAACTACGTTTTATGGAAAAACACCCAAAAAAGTTAGCTTAATTGCAGAAAAAAAGGTGTTTGGTATTGACGTTCCTTAAAGTTACACACAGATTTTCAGACTTTTGACCACATTTCCCTCTAAATGATGTTAGCTTTCTATAATGAAAGAGAGGCTATGAGAGAGAGGCGCACAGGAATATTTTCTGATCAAAAATGTAGGGGTTTGGTTAAAATCAGTCTCAGACAATAGACTAAAACACACACTGTTTCGGTAGTGACGTGACATTTGTTTCACATTTTTTTACATAAAGTTTCATGATTTAAAAATAAAATATAAAATAAATGCTTTTTTTTATCTTCACCTTTTAAAAGAAATCAAAAAGATATTTTTAAAAACAACAATGGAAAATTTAGAAAGAAAAAAAAACATTTTAATATCATTTTCACAAGTTGAAGATAAGGTTTGGGACAGCCCCCTCCCAATTGAAAGTACCCAATAAATTATGATTTTATATATATTAAACTTACTAATATTTTAAAAATTATTATGGGATTCAATAGATCACATAAGGATCTTTTTAAACATCTAAAATTTGAATACTTAAATTCTTTTTAAATTTGTTTTTTGTTTGTGGGACTGGGACAGCAGCAGGCACCAATTCTGTAGAATGGCCCTTATATGTAAAGTAGAGTAATTGTAGTGTTTACTTTGTGGCAAATGGCTTTAGAATAAATAGATTTACTGTTCATTGTAATTCCACAGATTAAATGTGTGTTTATACTGACATCTTGTGGCTGAATAGTAAGTCTTAAAGTTTAAGTTTTTGTCTTCTGTGAATGTTGTAGTGATGAATTATTGTTGTTGTTAAGGTAGGGGTAATCTAGACTAGCCAAAAATTTAGAAATTACCCTTGCCATTAAAGTAGTTAATCGGTTAATTCATCGATCTCAATAGTAAATATTGAAAACAAAAATCAATGACAACCACGAAATTAATGTAAGTAAATAAAATAGCCTAGCCTACTATTTAAAATGTTTTATTATTAATTATAATTTTCATGTATTAGTAAACATTTATTTATTTAAATCAGGATTTAATTTATTTTTTACTTTGTTCTTTTATTATTACTTTGCACTTTTTTGTTTCGATTTATTTTCGAAGACGGAGAGATTGTGGCGAATCTGCCATTTTTCAATTAAAACTCAATACAATTATTGTAAAAAAAATGGCGAAAGTGTCGAGCTGAATCCCTGCCGTAACTTACTCTTTTTGGGGATTTCATCATTCAGTTCCGCGGTGTGGTTGCTCCTCCTCTCGGTCCATGCTGTCTCTGCGTAGGGCAACATCAGCACTCCTCCTCAGGACCGGTACACAGATCGCCACCGTCCGCGCTGTTCCGAGGGTTCGATCCAGTCCCATACGCCTGTGTGCTTCCCCCCCGATCAGAGCACTCTCGCTGTCGGGCTGTTTGTGTGAGAAGAAGAAGAGAAGCGCGTGGCTGGAGATGACAGGAGGACCGAATATGGATGGCAGTATTGAAGAGGTTCTGGCTCCCTTGAGGCTGGCAGTGAAGGAACAGGTAATGAAAGACAATAACAAGCATATGTAGGCTAATATGCTGCATTACTATATCACATAACATTAAACACGTATTTGCTTTTTATTCGTGGTGTAAACATAATTTTGGAAAGAAATGCGGCCCTTTTATATTAATCAAAATGGTTAAAATCGCTTATTATGGACATGCATTTTTGCAAAAGTGATATATCAGGAAGTGTATTACAGTTTGGTGGTTTTATTTGGGGTTTTTACTGTTGGATGATTCAATCTGTCAGTGCCACGTTTGAGACGAGCAATTCTGACATTCAGGGTCCAATGGAGACTAGGGTGGGGAAAAACACAGTCAAAACGAAACTCATATTTCTGGGAAAATGTTGATGGATACATATGTATTCTAATATGTAGTAATTATAGTAATAAACTAAACTTTTGATTTTTCCACGTAGGGTGATCTTGTGCGTAAGTTGAAGGCAGAAAATGCTCCTGATGTTGATGTCAATAAGGCCGTTGCAGAACTGAAAGCTCGCAAGAGAATACTTGAGGCCAAGGTGAGAAATGTTATTCTGCCTTTCATGTTTCCTTCAAGTAACGTGTTTAGTTATAGGTTCAATACCTTTTCTCTTATCCCCGTTTAATATGCATTAACAGTAGAGTGCAACATTTCGTGAACACTTTTATATGTGCGTGTGTGTTTCAATAAATTAAATAAATTGTCATTTACATTTATTTTTTTTCCTCTTAAATGTCAGTTTGGTTTTTCAGGGGCATTATATATGGTTATTATATATATATTCAGGTTTTTTTATATAAATATATACATGCACACAGGTGAAACTTGAAAAATTAGAATATCGTGCAACAGTTCATGTATTTCAATAATTCAAATTAAAAGGTGAAACTAATATATTATGTATATATAACTATATACATATGTATGATTATACTTTTCAGAGGGCCGAAATTTCTGTATTTAAAATCCTTTTTTTAATTGATTTCATGTAATAATTAATTTTTCTTTTATTTTAGCTGTAAGCCACAATTATCATCAAAATTATAACTTTTGCACGATATTAAATTTTTTTGAGTTTCACCTCTATATGTACTTGAATATATATATATATATATATATATATATATATATATATATATATATATATATATACACACACACACATATATGGTACCGATCAAAACTTTGGAAACATTGCTGTTTTTTTGTTATGTTTTTGAATTTTTTTTTTTTTTTTTCTGTATTTTTGATCAAATAAATGCAGGCTTGATGGGCATATGAGACTTTGAAAACCTTTTTTTTTTCTTTTAAGTTGGGCTAATGTTTCCACATTTTTGACTGGATGTGTATATATATATATATATAATATATAATGTATATATTTGATTACTTCATTTTAGGGATGTCAAAATTGCTCAAAAATGACGTTCGAATATTCCCTCTAAAAAAACATATATTCGAACATCTGGTTGCGCATTTTGTCAATGATGCGCATTATGTCAATAACAGGACAAATTAATACAAAGAGACATAACTACTTTTATATGTAGTTTATTTAAGTTTAAACATATTTGACAACGAATTAACTTCCATAAAAACAAGTAAATCATCTAATGGCCAAGACCGCAGACCTTACTTTCGCTCGCACTCGCAGGCACTCTCTCTCTCGCCCTCACCCTCACGCTCTCTGCGCATAACGGTTTAAATGAACAACAATAAACAACTGTTGAGGGCTGATCAAGAGTTTTGTGCAAGCAATTTAAGGTCGTAAATGTCCTAAATATAGCAGGCATCATTCAGTGATTGAAACAAATATTAACATTAATTGAAGTTTTACAGTATATACACGGGTTTCTTGTATACAAACAATACCGGATGCGCGCGCATCCAGGAGGCAAAAAACCGCTATCTGTTATGCTGATTTCTGTAAAAGAACATTGTAGTTAACGTAGATTTCGCATTGGTTGTAATTTCTTGTTGACTCAATAATAAACTGCAATTTCAGAGTTGGATCTGTTTGTTTGTGTTTCATATTAATATAACATTATGTAAAACGTCCAACTCTTTACGAATCAAAATCCGGACATACTGTGATGCATGTATGAATTATCATGTTAGACTAAGTTATTAACGTAATAGCCTCTATAGAGCCCGAATTTGCTTTTATATAAGTTAACTTTGTATACGTTACTTTACGACCTGCAACATATCATGACTGCACACATATAACGTTACTTTACTGTAAATCAAAGATTTGACGATGGATTATGTGGGAAGCCTTAGTACCTCCGACCGTGGCGATTAAATTAAAAAACTTACTCTCAGCGATGGTGAGATCTTGCCGAATCCCTACGCAATACTTGATGATCTTTGGATTGTGGATGACAAGAAGTGGCCAGCAATTGCATGGCCTGATATATATAATTATCTAATTCAGACACCAAGTGTGTATACAACAGAAATGATTAGAGGGTACAAATCCCTTGATGCATACAACTACGCGCTATGTGGTCATGTGCAGCTCGTCAAATACCTTGTTGCTGGACCGGATTTTTGCGTGTTGAGGTCAGATGTGCTCCCTAGTCAAAGGCAACGCATTAAAGCCAAGCCTTGATGCCTGGGTGTATGTCCATAAGCGACAGCACCACCACTTTGCTACTAGCCTAAACCCTTTACTCCGGTACGAAGACCGCGGGTGTTTTGCCTCCTGGTTGCGTGCGCAAGCAGTGATGAAGTCGCCGAGAAATCCATGTATATATAGATTTACATTTTAAGCTTCAGAATTTTGCCACTCGCAAAGCAGACAGCCGCGCCTCTGCTACCGTGGGCGTGTTTTTCCACATTCGAATATTAATTGTCACCTTCGAAATTCTGCTTTTTTAAAACTATTCGAATATATATTCGAATTTAGAATATTCGTTGACAACCCTACTTCATTTGCAGTGCTTTATGGGAGTGGGCAGGCCCTTGAGAGTTCTTTTGGTGCAATGTGCTTGTTTTGATTCTCTGATTGATGAAGATTTCTTAGCAGAATCGGGGTTTTTCACCAGGATTTTCGCTGTTAAACACAACCATTTAAAAAAAATGTGAACAGATGGCTTCAACAAATGCATATATTTATTGATTAACAACCTCGTAGCTCATAGTTGTCTTTGAGGGTTTATACAGTAAGTTATAGTAAACAAATAAATAAAATTCCCCTATGGAGACCTCAATAGGATTTTTACCTTCGGAACCTGACTGCTGCATTCATCTGTCTGGAAGCAGCTGGCTATACTGGTTAAACCAATAGTGTAATTTAGGGGCGGGCCTGTCTGTATGACCGACCAATGGCGGGTGGGTAAAGTGTTCTGGAAACCTGTTTGAAAACCACCATTATTTTTGCAGTTCTGTTTAATAACACATTAGACACTTCATCTTTAATAATTAGAAGATTGTTAGCTTGAATAAGTTGCTCTGATTTCATTTAATTTTGTATGTCTTATCCAAATTATTTCCATAACTCTTTTTTTCCATTTTACAGGAACTTGCCTTACAGCCCAAAGATGACATTGTGGATCGAACCAAGATGGAAGACACTCTAAAAAGACGTTTCTTTTACGATCAGGCATTTGCTATCTATGGCGGTGAGTATTTTCAGTGTAGTATAAGTATTTTAATAGCTTCATTACTTATAAAAAATAACTAAGATTGGCTTGTTATTGTCAACTAATAGTACGGATGCACGATATATCGACCACATATCGATATCGACCGATAAATGGTCATTTTTGATGTTATCGCTCCGATAAGAAAATTGTGCTGATATATCAAAGCCGATAGATAATAGATATTTACTTGAGTTGAGATATGAGCGCTGTTCGCCATGATGTGCCAGTGCAGCACAAATCTGTCACATAGACTTCTTAAGATTGTGATAAGAGCACGCATGTTGTGAATTCGTGTTCGCCAGTGTTTCAGCGCGACGAGTGCGTTGTGGCGGGAAGAGCGCGTCTATGGAGTTATGCCTTCATGACAAGCACAAACAAGTTCTCTTGAGCATTCGCAGCATTTTTTTTGCCATTGTAAGTTGTAATATGTTTATTTTGTGTATATATATCTGATTAATCTAATATAGGATGCGGTTGGTTGAGTTAATGAACGATGCAGTAAAGCGCTTAATTGTACCGGTGATCATCTTTATCTTTAGCGTGTGCAGCCCAAACAGCAATGCACATTAACAACTATGATTGGTACTGCCATATACATGTCATTATAATGCAAATACTATTGTAATAAAACGTTGTGAATTCTCTGGGTTTAATTGGCGTGTTTCAGCACGTTGTTCTGGGAATAGCACATCCAGAACAGCTGGGGTTAAACATTCTGACCAGCACAGTCAAGTTCGCTTAAGTGCATTTACGTCATTTTGTTCAGATATATGATAAGTCGAAATATTAAATGGATAGTTCACCCAAAAATGTCAGTATTTACTCACCCTCATGTTGTTCCAACAACGTAAGACCTTTGTTCATCTTCGGAATACGAATTAAGATATTTTTGATTAAATCTGAGATAACTCCTCCATAGGCTTCTACAGGGATTGAAACTTGCCAGCCCCTAAAAGTTATTACAGACATCGTTAAAATAGTCCAAGTGACTACAGTGGCTCAATCTTAAGTTTATCAAGCGACGAGAATACTTTTTGTTCGCAAAAACAAACAAAAATAACGACTTTATTTCAACTATTAATTTCCTTCTCTGTAAAAATAATTTCCTTATTGTTTGTGCGGAGGTGATTCCATTTTAATTATCCATGGCACATGTATTTTCTTTCTTTATATGCAGCCCGATGTTATCCAATGACTTGGATAACATTATTTAGGTATTTTATTAAACTTTTTTTGTTAGGCAATATATTTTTTGGTAACATTTTACAATAAGGTATAATTTGTTAATGCATTAACTAACAGAGAGCAATAGCCTTTGTTAATGTTAGTTAATAAAATATTTGTGTTCATGTTAGTTCACAGTGCATTAACTAAAGTTAACAGATACAACTTTGGATCTTAAAAATTTCTTATAAAATTTTGAGCTTAACATTAACTAAGATTAATAAATGCTGTAGAAGTATTGTTCATTAATTGTTGGTTCATGCCAACTAATACTAACAAAATGAAACATTATAAAGTGTTACCATTTTTTTATAAAGAAAGTTGGGAGTGTAAAATTAATTTGAAAAGTTAAGGAATCTGACACTGGCTCAAACTAGGCTACTGTATTGTATATGTTTGATTTATGTTAAAGTGTTTGGGAATTGGGACATGGCTTTTAATTGTGAGCCTTTTGTTTATTTATTCAGGCTGTCAAAGTAGCCTATATCAAAATATGAATATATATTATTGGCCGATAAATCTAATTTCACATTTTGATATAGGTTACTTTGACAGCCTGAATACATAAAAGGCTATCGGTATCGGCCAAAATGTTAATATCGGTGCATACTAACTAATACATTTTGTTTGTGTGTGAGAAAGGTGTGAGTGGGCTGTATGACTTTGGGCCTGTCGGGTGTGCTCTGAAGAACAATATCCTCCAGGTCTGGAGGCAACACTTCATCCAGGAGGAGCAGATTCTGGAGATCGACTGCACCATGCTTACACCAGAACCCGTCCTCAAGTGAGCATTCAGCTTTCTATTCACTTTTAATCTGTTGCCATGGCATCATCTCTGAAACTCTTATTCAGTGCTTTTGTCGTGTTTCAGGACATCAGGACATGTGGATAAATTTGCCGACTACATGGTCAAGGATGTCAAGAACGGAGAGTGCTTCCGTGCCGACCACCTCCTTAAAGGTTTGTCATTATTTCTTATATTAACAGGCGCTCATATGTGTTGAGTTCTAAGAGACAATCAGGCTCAGGTCAGCTCTGTTGTCCACTGATCTGACTCCTCCATGAATACTGTAGATGTTCAGGGGTAAAAGAAAGCAATAGTATCTTTAAGAATCACAAAGGCTTTATCAGGGAACCAGTCCGACTCCATATTCTGTAGACCACCAACCGACTGAAATGATTAAGTGCTTTATACTCTTTGACAAACTGTGCCACCTAAATCTGGACTCCTTAAAGTTGCCAAAGTATACTTAATGGATTTTTAGAAAATATTGATGACTCTTCTTGCACTCACAAGCATATACCTTTATTTTATTTATTTATTTATTTTTTTAAATAAAAAGCTCTATAATGAAAATGCCCCTACCTGTAACTTATTAGCAAGTATAATGTTTCAGGGTGATTTAAGCCAATTAATTTGAAATGGTTTTTCAATAGAAATAAGTTTTATTTTATGTCAAAGCTGTTTAGGTTTTTATTTATTTCATTTTAATACATTGAATATACAGTAATAGTAGCAGTAATATGTCCTGTGGTGAAATTAAATAAAAATAAATAATAATACTACTACTACTAATAATAATAATGCATGCCTTGTCTTTTGCTTTTTAGCTCATCTACAGAAATTAATGAGTGACAAAAAATGTACGGCAGATAAGAAAACTGAGATGGAGAGTGTCATCACTCAGGTATGTCTCGCTTGGGCAATGTTTTAATAATCAATTAAATAAGTTAATAAATAATTTAATAAATTTTATATGAATATGGAATTCCACACATAATCCACAAGAATTGTATGGGGTAATCAGTTTTTTATTTTTTATTTATTGATTAGTTCTGTTTATTTATTTATGTATTTTCAGATGGATAACTACACTCAGCAGGAGTTGGCAGATTTGTTTGTGCAATACAATGTCAAGTCTCCCATTACAGGAAATGACCTCACACCTCCTATCTCATTCAACCTGATGTTCCAGACCTCCATTGGGCCTGGGGGCAACATGCAAGGGTATGTTGGACACCACTGGACTACATGCTATAATTTTAAAAGATCCAAAATATGAAGACTGATTCATTACTCTTGGGGCTACATTTATTTCCTTAGCTATTTAAGGCCAGAAACTGCTCAAGGAATCTTCCTCAACTTCAAACGTCTTTTGGAGTTCAACCAGGGGAAGCTGCCATTTGCCGCCGCCCAGATCGGAAACTCTTTCAGGAATGAGATCTCTCCTCGCTCCGGCTTGATTCGCGTCAGGTGGGGATTTTGATTTCCTTTTGAATAGAGGTCGACCGATAGTGGATTTTACTGATACCAAATAACTAGGTCTGACCGTACTTGCCGATAACCGATTAACCACACAATATTTTTTTAAATGGATACTGGATAAAAAAAACACTCCCAGTAAAACAGTGCTGAACTCAAATGTGCTAAATGAAATATATATATATATATATATATATATATATATATATATATATATATTAAAATAAGAGGTTCCACAGGAAATAATTTAAACATTAAAATATCACAGGTCAAATGTGTGTTTCTTTAGCTATAACCTAGAAACATGCGTACATTTCATAGGTAACACTTTGCAAGTCCCATTTGTTAACAAGGATGTATTAGCTAGCTTTCATGAACTATATGTATTATGCAATATACATTTTTACAGCATGTATTAATATTTGAGCAATACAACTGTACCTTGATCATTCATGTTAGTTCATAGTACATTAACTAAGGTTAATGGATAAAATAAAAATTAAAACTCAATTTAAAATGTATTAGTAACTGTTGAAATTAACAAACTAACAATGAACAATAGTAATTTTAATTTACCTTAGTTAATGCTAAAAATTGAATCTTATTGTAAAGTGCTACAATTTCATATAAATCCATAAAGTCTGCTGTTCTTAAAGATGGCTATCTTTAAATAACTCCCAGAGTTATCCTTCCCGTCCAGATCCAATGCTACCATATCTTTAAAGTCCCTGTAAAGTCAAAATGAAGTATGTGTTCTGAGTTTGTCATATCACGGAAAAATGTGTTATTAGACACCCAGCCAAATTTGAATGATAAAACAAGTACATAAAATAAGCTATCAAAATCTTGAAAAAATGAGCAGTAGTCTCTGCTTTCAAACGTTCGGGGCGTGTCCGCTGGCTGCGCTGAAACCACGCCCACTCGTGGTAAAGCTGCCGTCGCCACAATCAACTGTCACCCGCTACAGCCGGAATGGATGCTCCTAGCAGCTTATTAGGTTAATTATAACATAAGCGCACAAGGCAACTTACACTCATTGGTGGGCACGCACTGCCGATGATGTCACCAGTTGTCGGAGCGACAGGATGAAGGCCGAGGCGGGAGATAGTCGTTCAGCCCCA
This sequence comes from Siphateles boraxobius, assembly GCF_051911475.1. Taxonomy (NCBI): domain Eukaryota; kingdom Metazoa; phylum Chordata; class Actinopteri; order Cypriniformes; family Leuciscidae; genus Siphateles; species Siphateles boraxobius. The sequence goes on from NW_027508876.1 coordinate 18,566,061, forward strand.
TTCACCTGGAACACAACAGCGGATTATCAGTGAATCCCAGTTGTCTCCGACGAAACTTTATAAAACTATCCCGTGTAAAATGATCACTACAGAGGCGGGTTTTGGTGGTGATCCTCAGCTTTCCATCAAGGTGGCTCTTCACAAAATTAATCCACCTCTTCATGTGATCGTATTTAGGAAATTTAAATAAGGACACCGATCTGTTTTGTACGTGATCGCATCCAGGTAGTACTGTTTAATGGTCTAACTCCACAATTCAGTACATCACAGTTCACAGTCTTTGTAATGTGTTTTAGCAATACATTTCTAACATTTATAATGTGTTTAGAATTGTTTTTTAAATTGCCTTTACAGGGACTTTAAATTACTATTATTTGAAGTTAACATTATAAAATACGTAGACCTACACCACAAAACTAGTTATGGATAAAATCTTTAATTTTACCTGTAACGGCCGTTTCAAACCGCAAGAGTGAGGAGCGCGTATATTTTTTCGGCACGTTTTTTTTTTAAGGCAAACAAAAGAAAATGAAGACTCACAAATATTTATAGAAGATTTACCTGTAGGTTTTTCAAATGTTAATTAATAAAAATATATTTTCCCCCCTCAAAATCTCTTTTTTTTCTCTCCTCCAATAGCCACCCCTTTGGTGTATTGTTACAGCCCTAATGGCAACATGGACTGTAGTGTTCTGTATTCATACCATTTTCGCTGTCAGTGTTTTAAATTTGCATATGAAGTGTCAGCGCTCTTCGTGCTGCGTGCAGCCTCACGTGTTAAAAATAAACTACACGGTGTCAGTGATAGTTTTTATTTGTCCTTTAGAGGCCACTCTCGCTTTGTGTAATGACAGCATACTCATCTCAGCCGCTCCAGCAACGGACGCAACCCAGAAAAACTATCGGTATGGATTTTTGCCGATAACTGATAGTTCCTCCAGTCATCTATCGGTACCGATATATCGGCAAAATCGATGAATCTGTCGACATCTACTTTTGAACATAACTCGCTTTGGTTGTTTTGCTGTCACACAGAAGTGTTTCCATTGGGATTTCAAATGTACTGAAGTGATGTTTCTTTCCACAGAGAGTTTACGATGGCTGAGATTGAGCACTTTGTAGACCCGACTGAGAAGGTTCATTCCAAGTTCTCAAATGTTGCTGATCTGCAGATCATGCTTTACTCTTCCAAAGCACAGACTAGTGGGCAATCTGCCCAGATAATGAGGCTGGGGGATGCAGTGGAGCAGGTTAGTCAAGATCTGATTTATGATGCATTGATTATAATTAACAGTTTTGTTGTTCTAACAATCTTTCGTACTGTGTATAGGGTATCATCAATAACTCCGTTTTGGGCTACTTCATTGGAAGGATCTTCCTTTATCTGGTCAAAGTGGGTGTGGCAAAAGACAAGCTTCGTTTCCGTCAGCATATGGACAATGAGATGGCCCACTATGCCTGTGACTGCTGGGACGCTGAGACCAAAACCTCCTATGTAAGTTCAGTGTTTGCTCGAGGACCTTCTGTGCTATAGAATAGGTTTTTATTGTGTGTTTGCACGTGCTGTTTTTCAGGGGTGGATTGAGATTGTGGGGTGTGCTGATCGTTCGTGTTTTGATCTTCTGTGCCACGCACGGGCCACCAAAGTCCCTCTGGTTGCTGAGAAACCCTTGAAGGAACCCATATCCTTCAACTTCCTGTATTACTAATTACAATTGTCAAAGCATTTGAATAGGATGTGAACTGTCTCAGAATAGAATATAAGTTCTGTTTGTCTTCAGTCACCTTCCTTAACTGCTTCACACAAAGTTGTAAATGTTGTCCAATTCGAGCCAAACAAAGGAGCCATCGGCAAAGCATATAAGAAGGATGCCAAGTTTGCCATGGAGTACCTGGGCATCTGTGATGAATGCTATATCACAGAGCAGGAGAAACTCCTCAACGAGAATGGGTGAGCATCATCGATATTAAGAGTGTTCAACATTTTGTTTACATGTTATTTGGTAACACTTAATTTTACAGTGTTATTGTTACATGTAGTTACTGTAGTGATAACTGTAAATTATGCGGAATTACAAGCAACTAACCCTTATAGTAAGTACATGTAGTTACTTATTATTACGCAGTACTTAAATGTTTAATTACAGTGTAGTATGTACTTAGTATGATCGTTCGTGTTTTGATCTTCTGTGCCACGCACAGGCCACCAAAGTCCCTCTGGTTGCTGAGAAACCCTTGAAGGATGGGTTGAAGGGTTGAACCCTTGAAGGACATGATGGCGCTGAGTATAGCAGCCTCGGTGTTAGGTGCGCTTTGTTTTGTTTTGTTTTTGTGTTAATTTAGTTTTCGGCTGTGATTCTCGGTGCTCTTTCTCTAGAGAAGAGCTCATGAACATCAGGGGAACAACTCCAGCGGACTTAGTTCCCACTTTCCTCGTGTCATCAGCGGAATTATTGGACTTTTTGGTGATGGGCTCTCTCGCTGTTGTTCGCGCTGTGAAGCGCCGCAGGAGAGGAAAAAGAGCCTGGTCGCTCGTGCGTCTTCGCCTGCGGTGACTCCGCACATCGCTCCCGGCAATATTTCTCTCCAACGTGCGCTCACTGTGCAACAAACTGGACGAACTTCAGCTTCTGGTGGGGAAAAACGGATACTTTTATTCATCTTCTGTTCTGAGCTTCACGGAGACGTGGCTGTGTGAACTGATACCGGACTCCGCGCTGCAGCTGGCTGGCTTCCAACTGTACAGAGCGGACCGTGACAAAGAACTCTCCGGCAAAACAAAAGGTGGAGGTGTCCGTTTTTACATTAACATCTAGAATTTTTTATCATTAACTGTAAACCATTTTACTCCCCCCGTGAGTTTGCTTCATTCACTCTGGTTGGTGTTTACATTCCGCCCCAGGCGGGCAGGACGCACAGCGCATGCTGGCTGACCAGATACTCTGTGTGGAACAGACAAACCCAGACTCCCTTGTTATTGTTCTCTGTGACTTTAACAGGGGAAATCTCATCCAAGAACTCTCCAAATACAGACAGTTTATAAAGTGTCCAACCAGAGAGGGAAACACTTTGGATCACTGCTACACCACAGTCAGCTGTGCCTATCATGCCGTCACACACGCTCCACTGGGCCACTCTGATCACGTGATGGTCCATCTGATTCCTGCTTACAGGCAAAAATTAAAACTCTGTAAACCTATACTGAGGACATCAAAGAAATGGACCAGTGAAGCTGTAGAGGATCTTCAGGCGTGTTTGGACTGCACTGACTGGGATGTTTTCAGGACTGCTACCAACAATCTGGACGAGTTTACAGAGGCTGTGACGTCCTACATCAGCTTCTGTGAAGACAGCTGTATACCAACATGCACCAGGGTGAGTTAACAATGACAAACCCTGGTTTACAGCTAAACTCAGACAGCTAAGGTTGGAAAAGGAGGAGGCATTCAGGAGTGGTGACAGGGCCGGGTGCAGGGCGTTAAAGTACAGGTTTAGCCAAGAGGTTCCAGAAGCTAAACGGCTGTACTCAGAGAGACTAAAGAACCAGTTCTCAGCAAACGACGCCACTTCTGTTCGGTTCAGACAGATCACAAACTATAAACCCAAAGTCCCCCATTCCATAAATGACTCTCGCTTGGCAAATGAGCTGAACCAGTTCTACTGTCGCTTTGAGAGTCAATCGGACAACATCCCCCTTGACTCCTCTGCTCAGCTTCAGCCTCAGTCCACCACCACCCCCCCCCCCCCCTCCTCAGAGTTGGCCAGCTCCAGCCCCTCCCCCCCCTCTCCATCTCAGAGGGGGAAGTCAACAGGCTATTCAGGAGGCAGAACCCCCGCAAAGCAGCTGGGCCGGACTGTGTATCTCCATCCACCCTGAAGCACTGTGCTGATCAGCTGTCTCCGGTGTTCACAGACATTTTTAACACCTCACTGGAGACATGCCATGTGCCAGCCTGCTTCAGAGCCTCCACCATCATCCCTGTCCCGAAACAACCAAGGTCCACAGGACTAAACGACTACAGACCCGTCGCCCTGACCTCTGTGGTTATGAAGTCATTTGAACGTCTTTTGTCCCACCTAAAATCCATCACAGACCCACTCCTGGACCCCCTGCAGTTCGCCTACAGAGCCAACAGGTCTGTAGACGATGCAGTAAACATGGCCCTTCACTACACCCTCCAGCAACTGGACTCCCCTGGAACCTATGCTAGGATCCTGTTTGTGGATTTCAGCTCTGCTTTCAACACCATCATACCGGCCCTGCTGCAGGACAAGCTCTCTCAGCTGACCGTGCCTGACTCCACCTGTAGGTGGATCACTGACTTCCTGACGGACAGGAAGCAGCACGTGAAGCTGGGGAAACACGTCTCTGATTCCAGGACCATCAGCACCGGATCCCCTCAAGGCTGCGTTCTTTCCCCACTTCTCTTCTCCCTGTACACCAACAGCTGCACCTCCAGTCATCAGTCCGTCAAGCTCCTGAAGTTTGCGGACGACACCACCCTCATTGGGGTCATCTCTGGTGGAGATGAGTCCGCCTACAGATGGGAGATCGACCATCTGGTGACCTGGTGCAGCCAGAACAGTCTGGAGCTCAACGCTCTGAAGACAGTGGAGATGGTCGTGGATTTTAGAAAGAGCTCAGCCCCACCCTCCCCCATTATCCTGTGTGACTCCCAAGTCACTGCTGTGGACTCCTTCCGCTTCCTGGGCACCATCATCTCCCGGGACCTCAAGTGGGAGCTGAACATAACCTCCATCACCAAAAAGGCCCAGCAGAGGATGTACTTCCTGCGGCAACTGAAGAAGTTCAGCCTGCCAAAGACAATGATGGTGCACTTCTACAACGCCATCATTGAGTCCATCCTCACCTCCTCCATCACCATCTGGTACGCTGTTGCCACCGCCAGGGACAAGGGCAGGCTGCAGCGTATCATTCGCTCTGCAGAGAAGGTGATTGGCTGCAATCTTCCATCACTTCAGGACCTGTACGCCTCCAGGACTCTGAGGCGAGCAGGAAAGATTGCAGCTGACCCCTCCCACCCCGGACACATACTGTTTCAGTCTCTCCCCTCTGGCAGGAGGCTGCGGTCCATCAGGACCAAAACCTCTCGCCATAAAAACAGTTTCTTCCCATCGGCAGCTAGCCTCCTTAACAAGGCCCGGGTCCCCCACTGACACTTGTGGGACACTGACACACCCTTGCAAATTACTCAAATGTCTCTGCACATGTGAAAACTTTCTTCTCATTTCATGCACAACCTGGCACATTGCACATACTTGTAGTTAATCTTTATTGTTGTATATTTTATTTTGTCAATTTATATTTCATTTCATATTTATATATATTCCTACATTTATTTATGTCAACTGTATGTTTGTCTACATGTAGCACCTTACGACCAAAGCAATTTCCTCACAAAATGTGTAAAACACTACTTGGCAATAAAGCACCTTCTGATTCTGATTAGTTATATTAATTAACTACATGTACTTACTATAGAGCTATGGTTAGGGTTCGGTTTAGGGTTATTACTTGTAATTATGCATAATTTACTGTTGTTACTATAGTAAGTACATGTAGTAACATCACCTTAATATAAAGTGTTACCAAAATGTTTAATGTCAATGACCCCCAAATATGAAGATTCACAATTTAAAGGCAGTTTTTTTTTAATCAAAATGACTGTAAAAGTTGTAAAATTGTGAAATATTACAATTTAAAATAACTTTTTTCTAATCGAATACATTTTAAAATGTAATTTATTTGTAATGGAAACCTTTTTTTTTACCATTTAGAAAGTACAAAAAAAGAAGCAACATTTATTTAAAATAAAGACATTTTAAAATGTTATAATAGATTTCTTCACTTTTGATACATTTAATGCATCCTTGCAGAATAAAAGTATTAATTCCTTAAATCTTACTTTACCCCCTAACTTTTGAACGGTAATGCATTGTTAGTCAAAAATAAATAAATAATCATAAATAATTAGCTTTTATTTGTCTTAGTCCTAAAGTCAAAATAAACCTTAAAAATGTTTTTTTAACCATTTTCGCCTGTACAATATTATAATATAAGGTATATTTTAATTTGATATTGTTTTTATTGTTTCTGTTTTGAATTACATGCACTCAAATTCTTAATGACTATTTAAAAAAAAGGAGCATACAAGCCCTTTGGTATGTCCCATCCCAGCTCCCTTTTTCAATGGGCAAAACTTTGCCCATTAAGTTTTTCAAACCAAAAATCGTGCCCACTAATATTATTCTGCTCATTCATTGGTTTCCTCTTTCACTGCAGTGAGTTCACCATTGAGACTGAGGGCAAGACTTTCAAACTCACCAAGGACATGGTTACTGTCAAGAGGTTCCAGAAGACCCTGCATGGTAGGAGGGAGAAACTAACCTTTTACATAAGCATAAAAAGAATATGTAAAATACATTTAAAAAAAACTTTAATTGACATCTCCTGCTTTACAGTTGAAGAGGTTGTTCCTAACGTGATCGAACCCTCCTTCGGCATCGGAAGAATCATGTACTCCATCTTTGAGCACACGTTCCGTATCAGAGAGGGAGACGAACAGAGAACGGTAAACATCATGCTGTAATATTCTGTAATTAATATGTTTTTCTTGCTTTATTTATGAACTTTGCTGCTTTCTCTGCTCAGTATTTCAGCTTTCCTGCAACTGTTGCACCATACAAATGCTCCGTCCTTCCATTGAGCCAAAATCAGGAATTTGTGCCGTTTGTTCGAGAATTATGTGAGTAATAACATCTTTATTTAGATGTATTTTATTTGTGTTGTTATTAATGATTTGCTTCGCTCTACAGCTGAAGCCCTCACCAGGAATGGTGTGTCCCACAAGGTGGATGATTCCTCAGGATCTATTGGTAGGCGCTATGCCAGAACGGATGAGATTGGTGTTGCATTCGGTATCACCATCGATTTTGACACTGTTAATAAGACGCCCCACACGGCCACTCTGAGAGACCGTGACTCCATGAGGCAGATCAGGGCTGAGGTAAAGCAGTTGATCATATTTGTCTTCATTTCATTTGAGTGAGCGTTTGTGTTGACTATTTTGCTGACATGTACAACCTGTTTATTTACAGGTTACCGAGTTGCCCGAAATTATTCGTGACCTGGCCAATGGTGCCATCACATGGGCAGAGGTGGAAAGCAAGTACCCGATCTTTGAAGGCCAGGAGACCAGCAAAAAGGAAACGGTGGAGGAGTAGGCTTTCTATTTATCTATCTCATCTGCCTTTTCACTGGAGGCAGTCAGACATTTTTACATCTGCATTCATAGGATCAAATTTATGGCAATTATAACGTACAACCAATCAATGAGCACCAGATGTTCCACACAACTGGAACCACTGTAATCAAGTACTCATTTAAAACTCAAGGAAACTGTAAGGACCTAAGGATGACCGTAACTAGGTTACTGTACTAGTCAAAGGATTTCACCATTCCTGTTTGTGGGTTGATAAATGAAGACATGAATCTTGCATATGGTCAAATAAATCAAACCAGCACTTTCTGGACCTATAAGAGTGTGTTTGGTCAATTTTTGTTCGATCAAGTGTGTGTTCAGCGAATGATGCACTGAATTTGTTGGCCACGTGGGGGCATAACAGCTGCTAGATAGTTGATTTTGTATGGCTAAAATCTTTTTGACTCAAAGTCTGCTTATTGTCCAACACAAGGCTCCCTTATACATGCTGTTATATAGGCTTGCTTGTCTTTAAAATTATTTTTTTAAACGGAAACTGGGAGTATTGATATTTAATCAACTTCGATTCATTTTGTGACTTTATTATAATATAAATAAAATTCCATTCTTGATATTATTTTTGTTTGTAATTTAGACTATTTTAATAAACAAAAAAGTATTAATTTAAGTACTTTTTTATTAATCTTGAGGCTCCCTTGTGGGCACTGGGTTGAAAACCACTAGATTTTAATGTTTCTCAGGACAAAGCTTGGTGATGTGGATGTTAGATATGCTTAAAAACTAAACTGCTGAACTGCCAGGACTTACTTAATCAAGTCATTATGGCTAAATCTGGTATTTCAGGTGTTTATAATGGGATACACTGTAAAAAATTACATGATAGGTTATGACAACATGTTTTACATTGTTTTACTTAAATGTTATATATTTTTTACATACAAGTTAAGCAATTTCCACTTTTTTTTAAGTTATACAAGATTCAACAATTCAATGTTTTTTAAAAAATTAATGCAATTTAAGTTGAAATTATTTAAATATACAAGTTGATTGTACTTAAAAACATTTTTTACAGTACATAGACAATTGCTTAATTTAGAACAAGTTAACTAAGATTTAAGATGAACATGTTTTATTTTTGAATGGAATGGTGTTTATTTAGGTTTGAAGTTAGATAGGTGGCCCAGGCCAAATTGACAACCAAATATGATCATCCAAAAACAGCCTTGACCCTGACAGAAACAGGTGTTGAAGTGTGTGAATGTATGCCAGGGCTCCTGGCTTTTCTTAAAGGCTGCTAAACAAGTAATAGCCTAAAATACATTTCAGTTATATTAAGGGACTGTGCTAGCAAAGAGCTCTTTAATAATGTGCTGATAGGTAGATTCTGTGCTGGAAGTGGTAGGCAGTGTAAAAGATTTTTCCAAGACCTTTATATACAGTAGTTTATATAATCTACTGTGTCTTATCAGAGTTTAATTTAGACAGAATGGAATACCATTACCTACCCTGCCTTTTCTAGTTGACCCCTGACCTATGGGAAACCAGTGATTTCAAAGCAAAAGCAAACCCATGCTTCTCAGGTAAAGTTTTATGTTTCATATATTTATTGCATATTTATATAAATGTTTCATATCCTATAATGTTTCTTTTTTTAATTGTGTGTATATTTTTATGTTACATACTTTTTCGAACCCACTCATTCTTATGTAGGACATTCAGTATGCAAGCAGTGGAGGTCCAAGCCTGTTTCTATTGATACGACATGGCACAATGGGTCCGCCCCCCTATGGGCAGCTTCAGATGAATATAAATACATATCCTGTTCACCTTTAACTGTCCGCAACTGCCCAACAGGCAGTTTGTGTGCCTAACTGACACCTTGAAACAGAGAGGATGCATTAGACTATTATTTTGCTGATCTTTTCTATACAGTTTTGTCATTATTTTAAGCTCAAGTGGATTTTTCAGTATTTCAAAGGCCCTTTGGGTTACGGTGGCATTGCTGTGCTCAAGGTTAGTACAATAGGTGTTTCTAAAATCTGCTTGGCACCTCCATGCAGCGCATGACCCGCTAACATTTAACCAAGTAATAATCTGCTAATTTAGTAGCATGGTTCTTCTGGTGAAATCTCACAATAACAAACATCACAACAAAGCAGACCTTGTTATTTGAGTTCATAGCTTTAAATTATTAGAAGATAAATAGACAAAAGAATAATCTGCTGGTTAGAAAAGAAAGAATTTGGCTGAAATGTAGCAGTGATGCTTCAGTCAATACAATGAGAGCAGAAAATAGTCTAGCTAAAAATAGCATGTGCTCACATAGTGTAGATGCTTCCTCCTCACACAATTCAAATCATTGGAAACTTCTGCCCTGCCCACAAAGATCGAATTTCTTTTTGGTTTTATTCATTTATTTTTGTAATAAAGTGTTCAGAGATTAATATACAATTCGGTAACACTTCGATAGTCTAGGCTACTTATGACATTAACTATAAGTCATTTTGCAACTACATCAACTATCAGTCATTAGAGTATTAGTAGACTTATTGTGATAATCTCCAACAGACATTCTACTGACTATAAGTGGCTTTGCATGCACATGTCAACGAACCTTAACCTTAATCCTAAACTAACAGCCTACTAGTACTCTAATGAGAGTTAGTTAATGTTTAGTTGCTAATTAATGAGAGTTAGTTGATGTATAGTAGTTGCCAAGTTGTTTATAGTTAGTAGAATGTCTAAAGTGGACTGATGCAATTTATATTTATGCAGTTTAACAGAATTTTATCCATTTACAGATTTACAAAAATTCACAGCATACATTTGATCAATTCATGTGCTCTATGGGAAGTGAACCTATGACCTTTTGCTATTGCTAACGCCATGTTCTACAAGTCAAGCTACAGTAACACTGCAATGTTTCTTTCATCCCATAGTAGATTTCTAATTACCAAGGTATATTTTTAGTAGGATCTTAAGCACTCATTGGCTGCCTTGGTTGGGAAATATTTGAATAGCCAAATTCGACACCAGATTTGTTTCTTCATTCAAACTGCACCTTTCCAAACTCTCTCAGGTTGTCCTGTGCACAATGGGGGTCAAAGCAGCTCTTCCAAGGTACGAGCTCTACTTGTATAATGTGGTGCTGTGTATGGCAATGCTCTGGGCTGCCAGATGGATATTTGACGTGTCCAGCTGTAAGTATATGCATGAACATATGTTCTGATGGGACCCTTAAATTATGTCACTGTAAGAAAAAAGAGTGGTTTCTGTGAGCATTTTACTGTAACATCCACCTTTTCTCACTCGTAAATGCACACTGTAAAAAGTGATCAGATGACTTAACTTAAGGAAACCAGTTGATTAAAATTAAGTAAATAAATTTCATGCATACTTGAAAGAAAAGTTCATTTAACTCAATTTTTTCAATTACTTAACAAACACATGATTAAATCAAAGTTTATTTACTTAATCATTTTAAAGCAATGGGTTTCCTCAGTCAACTGATCACTTTTTACAGTGCATTAGATCAAAGAAATAGCACTACAGTTTACTGTATGAGGATAAAGACATTCGCTTGCCTCAGAAAGCTATGCAAAGTACGCAGGGATCATATGTCAGTATTAATATACCAAGAGACTGAACAGAGAAAGAGAAGAGGGAGAGAAAGGTACTATTGTGGGTTTTTTGCATTCATGTAATATACACAGTTTTTTGCATTCATATAATATACACATCTATGTTTTTGCAGAATTAAATGACTGAAAGGTATTATTGTGTGTTTATGACAGAAACTACTAAATTTGCATTTCATATAATAATTAGTGCTGTCAAATCGATTAATCACATCTAAACTTAAAAGTTTATAAATATATATACACACAAACACAAACTTTTATGTTCAATGCGATTTATCACGATTAATCGAATTGACAGCGCTAGTAATAATATCAATGAATAAGCAGTTTTTGCATCCATGTGTATTTACATCTTTTAATCAGATCATTACATGATTTTATGATTCTTTATTCAGCAAATTCCAACAAAAAAACCTTCAAGACCAGTGTTCAGCCAGGATGGTACTACTCTGGCAGAAAAATGGTGAGATTTTGCATATAATTTAATTTCATACTGGGTCTAAATAAAATTGTGAATGTGGACTCTGATTGATCAGTGTGGCTCTGCAGGATACAGCTGACGTCGAGTGGATGATGTGGTTCTCCACGTTCAGAGCGCATATCATCTTTGCACTCTCAGGTCATGTGATCTTTGCCAAGATCTGCTCCTTGCTGGCTCCGCAGGTGGCTCTTGAAAGTCCAGACACATCTTTGTTACATGTGACACTATTGACTAAATTTATCACTCCATTGATACGGCCAACCTGAGAGGCTCATTCTCTCATGTTTTCCCCATCCCACAGTACAGATCTCTGGTGTTCATGGTGTACGGGATGCTGGCAGTTTTCAGCAGTATGGGCTGGGCTTACGTCATGCTCATCCTGTCTCACTGTGTGCTGCTCTATAGCATCTCTCTGGTCAAGCTCAGGTGGCTCTGCTTCGTTGCTGGACTCACTACATTGGCTACTTTCAAAATGGAGCCCTTCATTTCCTGGCAGGCATGTCACTGACACTGTAAAAATATAAAATATGAAAATGTTAATAGTGCTAAAGTAAAGCTATAATAAATGGTCATCACCATTTGGTATTATTGTTATTATTTTTCAAATGGAAAGATATTAAATCTAAATGTTTATGTTATAAATATTTTTTATTTTAAAATATATAATAATTCATTATTATTAATATTGTATAGTATTATTAAGAAATGACATCTAAATGTTTATAAATGCTATAAATATTGAATTATATATTTTATTAATAAAAATAAGCAAATAAAATGAACAATATATACCATTATTATCATTATGTCACGATTACCAGTGAGTGAGAGCGCCCATCATTACCAGTAGAGGGCACTCCACTCTAATGAAACTACATTTCCCATAACTCTGCCTGGACTCATCATCCCTGACTGCATCCACCTGTGCCTCATTACCTTGTTTAACTCACCCTATAATAGCCTGGTTTTCACATTCATTCCCTGCGAAGTCTTGTACGTGTAACACTGCATTTCTGAGCTTTCCAGTGTTTGTCCATTTTGATCATCTCCCTGTTCGTCTGCGTTCCTGTTCCCTGACATTGTTTGGACCGATTACCCTGTGCTTTTGACCACTGCCTGTTATACGGTTTATGATCTTGGATTTTCCCATTAAAAACTGCATTTGAATTCTCAACCTTCCTGTCTCAGAGCAGTACGTTACAGATAATATATTGCTACTATTGTATCTATTGAAATCTAAATGTTTATAAATGTTATACATTTTAATTATATATTTTATTAAAAAAGCAAATAAACTAAAAATAAATAACATTATTATCATTCATTATTATTACTTTTGTATATTATCATTATTATTAGTAGTAGAATATTTTTTTATGTTACACACTTAAATTATACACCATCATACATAATATATAATTATTACTATTGTAGCCTATATTGTTATTATTATTAAAATAAAAAAATGAAATATAAATGTTTATAAAGTTATACATTTTATTTAAAAAATAAGAGAATATAATAAGCAATAAATACCATTATTATCATTAATTATTATTATTATTAGTGTAGGCTTATTATTACTATTATTTTATAATTAAAATGAAAAGAAATGAAATCTACATGTTTATAAATGATGATGACAATAATGATAATCATTGCTTTTTATTTTAATAAAAATGATCATTCTTATTATTCATTATTAAAATAAAAGAAACAAATGAAATACAATGAACAATACATATCATTATTATTATTTGTGATTATGATTGTGTTCATTTGAGATGGCTCATCTTTCAGGCAGGTTTTGCGACTGGCAATTTCGATCTCCGTCCTCTACTGTTCTACGGCGGCTGTGGTTTCACCATCATGCGCTGTATGAGTTTTGCTCTTGAGAACTGTGAGAGAAAAGATGGAAACTACAGCATCCTGGAGCTTCTCAAGTACAACTTTTACCTCCCCTTCTTTTACTTCGGACCCATCATGACATTCGACAAGTTCTACATTCAGGTCTGCAACTAAATTTACTGAATGAAATGATGGTTTGCTTATTTTCCGAATGAATAGCGTTGCCCTTTGACACCCCACCAGGCCAATAACCCTGACCTGACAAGGAAGGACGGGGAGATGTGGAACATTTCCATCCAGGCGCTGCTACACCTGGGGGTTATTATGATAGTGGCAGTCCTCTTTCACTTCATGTACATTCTGACCATTCCTAGTGACATGAAGCTCCTTAAACACATCTCTGACTGGGCTCTCGGTAAGCATGTGTGTGTTAGTATTCACTTACTTTGCTCAAGTTTATCAATGTCCAAAAGACCACCATAGCCTTTCTCTTCTTCCACTATTCAGTTGGATTGGCCTACTTAAATCTGGTGTATGATTGGGTGAAAGCGGCTGTGATGTTTGGAGTGATAAACACAGTATCAAGACTGGATCACCTGGACCCTCCCAAACCCCCGAAATGCATTACAATGCTTTATGTTTTCTCTGAGGCGTGAGTGAGCCCTTTTTATTCGTTGTCTTTTTTTAATTTTTCATAAATTGATTTTGATATAGTCAGTAAAACAAAACTATATTAATCATTCTAAAAATGGAAAACATTTTATTTTTTTACAGACACTTTGATCGAGGAATAAACGAATTTCTATGCAAGTATGATTGACCGTTATATCTATCAGACGTTTAAAGGGGAAAGTTCACCCAAAAATGTATTATTTCATCATTTACTCACCATTAAATTGTTCCAAATCTGTATGAGTTTCTTTCTTCGGTTGAACACACAAAAAAAATATTTTAAAGAATGTCAGTAACCAGACAGTTGACTGTAGCCATTGACTTCCATAGTATTTTTTGCTCCTATGGAAGTCAATGTGTTCAACAGAAGAAAGAAACTCATACAGGTTTGGAACAACTTGAGGCTGAGTGAATGGTGAAAGAATTTTCATTTTTGGGTGAACTATCCCTTTAAGCAACACAATGCTTTCAAGCATCAGCATTTTAACAAAGAATGCTGTCATCTCCACAGGTATGTCTATAATTATCTAGGCGGAAAACATGAGAACGTTCTGGACGAGCTGATAGCCTCTCTGTGCACGTTTGGCATCACGGCCCTCTGGCTGGGACCAAGCTGGGTGGTTTTCATCTGGTCTTTCTTAAACTGCTTTGGCCTTAATTTTGAATTGTGGACCGCAAAACTCTTCTCCATGGAACCTTTTATTTCAATTGAGGTAAGTTAAAGAAATATGACCGGTAATAATTTGCTGGATGTTGTAATGATAATCAGTGCTCCCTCTAGTGGTTAAATGTAATTTTTTTGTGCTAAAAAGGTCCTCTAATGCTCCATCTGGTGGTTAAATGTTAAATTACTGGTAATATAAACAAATCTACAAATGTTTCCTTCCACCAACAGATGGCGATATCAGATTCTATGTCACGCAGGATCAGGGCTGTTTTTAATACCTTCAATTTCTGGACAATTGTCCTTTACAATATCCTGGCCCTGAACAGTCTTGAATTTGCCAAACTGGTTGCAAATAGATTGTTACTTAAAGGTAAAGTACTGAGGTGGTACTTGAGCAATTTAAATGCATTTTAAAAACCAAAAGATTTTTTGGATTTTTAGATCAAACTCTGTTTTGTTTGTCAGGTTTCCCCTTTACCACCATCACTGTGATGTTTGTTACCTACTGCTTGATTCAGCTGATCAAGGAAAAGGAAAGAAGACAGGCTTTGATTGACGATCCAGACCCAGACCCAATCCCAATCCTCATCCCCCCTCCAGCCCCTGTTCCTGCACCCACTTCCACAGACCCCATCACCACCCAGATGGACGCTGCTGCCACCCAGCCTGTGGAGCCAAACAAGCAAAAGGCAGAGTAGAGAGTCAGAGTAGAAACCTGAATGGTTTTCTTACACATTTTGTGTCAACCATACAGTAGTTTAGAAATAGGGAGAAAGAACGTTTAATAACAGGACTGTAAAGGTAAGATGCTGCAATCGAAACCACTATTTACATTTTTACAGAATTTCTCAACATTACAGACTCTTTAATTTAGTCATAGTTTTACACATGTAATAGGATTTTCAAATAAGTGCATTGTAGTTAAAACATAGAGGATTGGATTTTATTACTACTAATTTTATAACCAAGTTTTAATTTAAATAATACAAATACCCAGTGTTCATACATGAAGTTATTAATGCCTAAGGTTGAAAATATGTGTTTAAAGGGGTAGTTCCCCCAAAAATGAACATTCTATCATAAATTACTCACCCTCATGTCGTTCCAAACCCGTAAGACTTTTATTCATCTTCGGAACACTTATTATGAAATCTGAGAGCTTTCTGTCCCTCCACTGATAGCCTATGCAACTACCACTTTCAAGCCCCAGAAAGGTAGTGTGGTAAAGGTAAAGACGTCATAAAAGTAATCTATATGAATCCAGTGGTTTTACCTCAATTTCATGAAGCGACTTAAGTGCTTTGCTGCCACTTTATTTACAAAATATGAATCTCCAATCCGCGTTCACGAGAGCACCACGATGCATGCGTGCTGCGTGAACATGAGAGGAGACGTTGTGTGAATGTGACCTACGAGTTACTTTGTAAAAAAGTGGTAAATTGGGTTTTTTTGTGCAAACAAAGCACTTGCGTCACTTCATAAAACGGAGGTAAAGCCATTGGAGTCACATGGATTACTTTAAAGGGTTAGTTCACCCAAAAATGAAAATTAAGTCATTAATTACTCACCCCCATGCTGTACCAACCCCGTAAGACCTTCGTTCATCTTCGGAACACAAATGAAGATATTTTTGATTAAATCTGAGAGGTGGATCACTGCTACATAGGCTGCCAGAGGGAATGAAACTTGACGGCCCAGAAAGTCATTAAAGAAAATGTTTAAATATTCCATGTGCCTACAGTGGCTCAACTATAAGTTTATCAAGCGACGAGAATACTTTTTTCCCGAAAAAAAAACATAATAACGACTTTATTCGACTATTCCTTTTCTTCCTTGTGGGCCTGAGACGAGAGTTCAAGAGATTTCCACGACGCATGCGCGAGAACTGAACAAGAAGTATTAGAAGAAGAACGTCCTCTTCTCAGTTCTCGCGCATGCGTCGTGGAAATCTCTTGAACTCTCGTCTCAGGCCCACAAGGAATGAAAAGGAATAGTCGAATAAAGTCGTTATTATGTTTTTTTTTTCGGGAAAAAAGTAGTCTCGTCGCTTGATAAACTTATAGTTGAGCCACTGTAGGCACATGGAATATTTAAACATGTTCTTTAATGACTTTCTGGGCCGTCAAGTTTCATTCCCTCTGGCAGCCTATGTAGCAGTGATCCACCTCTCAGATTTAATCAAAAATATCTTCATTTGTGTTCCGAAGATGAACGAAGGTCTTACGGGGTTGGTACAGCATGGGGGTGAGTAATTAATGACTTAATTTTCATTTTTGGGTGAACTAACCCTTTAATGTCTTTACTTTCTGGGGCTTGAATGTGGTAGTTGCATAGACTGTCAACGCACTGACAGAAATCTCTCAGATTTCATCAAAAAGATCTTCATTTGTGTTCTGAAGATGAACGAAAGACTTACAGGTTCGGAACAATATGAGTGTGAGTGATTGATGACAGAACTGACCCTTCAAATTAAAATAATGGACTGAAGATCACAAAGATTATTTTATGAAGTTGTAATATATATTAAAATAATCTTCATTAATGACCATGTGTATGTCTCTTTGTCAGCTTGCTAGTTCTTTTCTAAACTTTTTTGGAACTTTCATTCATGTTTCAAATTACTTTAAAAGGAAATGGTAAAGTTCTTATTGGCAGAGATCGATCACAGAGTCTCTCAGAGATCACAGAGGACATGGTTGCTTAAATTAAACTGTGACTCTTCACAAAAGCATGAACGCCATTGAGAACATTCAAGATCTTTGATGTCATGAAACCCTTTTCACTCTAGCATAATAACTGGCATAAGCTATATTTGTTCAACCGTTAAGGTAACCAATGACCACATGTGACCTATTGATATTCTCATCAGTGACTCCTTATAAATAAAATTATTTTTGTGTTATTAAGTTTTTAACCCTTAAACGCATACCTGTCATTCAGTAGCCTCCTCCTCATTCATTTTTTAAAGTTAGACATCAACCTTTTTAGTATTTTTCAATCAATTCATTATAAACAATATTACAATAATTTTCTTTTTATAAGAGAATGCCTGTTTTCCCATTATTTATTTTTTAAATTGTATAGAGTCGCTAATGACCCGAGGTGTGTAACGGTGTAAGTATATATTTTTTCTGCACAACAATAATTGAATCTTTGATGACTGAATAAGTAGTTCACCTTCATTTCACAAAGTGGCAATGTCTGATACACAATGATGAAGTGACGTTTCACTCAGTTGCCGCGCAGGCAGAAAACAAAAGAATAGGAAGTATCATCAGCAAAATGTAAAATTACTCAGATTTACTGCAGAGCGAGTACTAAGCGCAATCAAATATTAGTGTCACTTGATGGTGGATCTGGTGAAGAAGCTGTCAGCGATTAAAATATTGATTTTGAAGATGATGAAAATGATAGATTTTAGAATATGTTTGAGATTGTGAATATGAACCAGATGCTGAATGTACTGGGAAATGAGCTGTGACGAGGACAGTGATGATTGTATAAAACATCTGCTCAAACTGAACCCTTCCAAGCTCCAAAAGGTGACAAATATACTTTATTTTATTTATCTGTGATTGTTACTCTAATATCAGGAGAGTTTTATATTATCGTGACGGGCAGAGATCCATCCGTGTTAGATATAGATCTGGATCGCTAAAGACCAGAATATTTAATAATGATTGGTGAAACATTCATGTATTGAACGGTTAAATATAATAGGCTATATGATTGTAAGTTGGTTTTAACTTTTGTTATGATAGAATATGCAGATAACAGCTCAGCCAATTTATAAAAACATCAACTTAACACAGTAAATAACTCAGTTTTTAATTACTCAGTACTTATTTAATTACTATAGTAAGTACATGTAATATGCCACCTTAAAATAAATTGTTACCGATTTATAATTTTAAGTATTTTAAGCAATATTACAAGATGCAAATCCCTGTGATAAAATACCCCATTAACAATAATATAGTCTATAAAAATAATCCGTAAATCAAGAGGGTGATTCATGATCTCATAAAGGACGTATCTAGTGGCCTGTGATCTCACCCAGAAGGCCAGTGCTTCTTCTGACTGCTGTCTTTCCCATGGGGAAGTGTGTCAGCTGTTGCACTGGACAGGGGGTTGTGTTTCACATGCACAAGTATGGATTCCACATCTTTGTGAAGGATCTATAAATAGCCCCCAGTTGGAGTTTGGTTGAAGCATTGGGACAGCTGATGAAGCCTGAATTCCTGACAGCAAAGCGGAACTGTTTCAACCCTGCCTCTTCTTTCTCAACCACTAAAAGAAGTGTGGAACAGAGAGCGCTGGACGAGCCATTGACTTCACTGTGACCATTAGGGATAGTACGCGATCAATATGGCTATACCCATAGATCCCATGGAGGAGCCACGCATGTACCAGCAAACCCTGCTGCAAGATGGTCTATACGATCTTCTGGAGAGCGATATGATGGTTGATTGCGTGTTGAAGATTAAAGACAAAGAGTTTCCATGCCACCGTTTGGTCCTGGCTGCTTGCAGCTCGTACTTCAGAGCTTTCTTCAAGTCAGGTATGGAGGAGAGTAAACAGAAGGAGATCGTACTGGAGGATGTGGAGCCTGGCGTCATGGGGTTGATCTTAAAGTACCTCTACACCTCGAACATCCACGTGACGGAGCAAAACGTGCAAGACATCTTCGCTTTGGCCAACATGCTTCAGATCCCCTCGATTTTCACTGTATGTGTCTCGTTCCTGCAAAAGCGATTGAGTTTGAGCAACTGTTTGGCAATTTTTCGACTAGGACTAATGCTGGATTGTCCTCGTCTGGCCATATCTGCGAGGAACTTCGCTTGCGAGCGCTTCCAGTTAATCGCTCGGGATGAAGAATTCCTGCAACTGACTCCAAGCGAATTGGCGGCCATTATTGCATCTGACACTTTGAACGTAGAAACGGAGCAAGATGTTTTTGAGGCTTTGATCAAGTGGGTTGGACATGACCAAGAAAAGAGGCTGGAGGACCTACCGAATCTGCTGGACTGCATCAGATTACGTCTGGTTCCTCAGGACTACTTCACCAAAAATGTGGAGGAACATGAATGGTTGAGCTCGAACCCAGAGATCATGAAGAAACTACAAATGGTCAAAGATGCCCATGCTGGGAAACTTCCAGAAGTCAAAAAGACCAAAAGTAAAAAGAGTGCTGGCGAGGAAGGACAGAAGGAGGGAGATGAAGAGGAGGAAGAAGAGCAAGAGGAACTACTTCCAGGCATCTTGAATGACAATCTGCGGTTCGGGATGTTCCTGAGAGACTTGATCTTCATGATCAATGACACTGCATCGGTGGCTTATGACCCAACGGGAAATGATTGTTATGTGGCGGCACTCTCAACCCAAATCCCTAAAAACCACTGCAGTCTGGTCACAAAGGAAAACCAGATATTTGTGGCAGGTGGACTCTTTTTTGATGAGCAAAGCAAAGACGAACAGATCTACTCATACTTTTTGCAGGTAATAGACTAGTTTCCTTCCCTTTACTGCTTTAGTGCAGTCTAGTTTTCATTCATTCTTTTCTCAGAATCTTTCATTCTACACACTGTAAAGTTTATGTGGTCTACAAAAATCTTTGACAACATTAGTAAACAGATCAGCGTGTTTTTGCATCTTACCTAGCTATATTTACCAATATATTAGGATATAAGTGAATGTTGGTTTTCTGTCCTGTGTTGATAACATATTTTCAATGAATCTTAAGACATATAGTAGTCATAGTCAAGTGCAGTCATCACAATTTGAACATTGAAACCTAACCATTCATCAGCATTGTGGATAAGTTGTTATTCTGTCAGTACCAAATTTGGTCAAATACGATTGACAATTAGCACACAGTTTGGATTGGCGGTATGGTTCTGTTATAAATGCAGCGTACATCTAAAGTGACATGCAGAACAATCCTTTCAGATTAGACATGCAACACACACACACACACGCGCACGCACGCACACACGCACGCACGCACACACACACACGCACACACACACACACACACGCACACACACACACACACACACACACACACACACGCACACACACACAAAACTACCTGCAATGTTTCTAGTAATTGGTTCCCAAAGAAACATCCAAACCGAAACCATACCCTAACATCAAGGGAACGTTTTGTCTTTGCTCAGCTGGGAATGACTTCTCAGTTAATAGACATTGACATATTTTCTGTGAAACCTGAAAGCTTTTGCAAGACTTTTGAAAAACCAAGAGGGTTTAGTTTTGTTATTTGCTAGCTGGTTTCAAGTAGTATTAGAGGGAGTGACATTCTCATTCAAGAGAGTTTTTTTGACTTGGAAAAAATCTTTATAGTGTAGTATAAGTCATCATTATTTTTTAAAATTGATTTTCCCGTAGGACAAAGACTGTATTCTTTTGTAATTTTAAGTTTATTTTGTCAATGTTTAGAATGACTTCACAGCTAACACTGCTATGCACTAAAAGCCACAAAACTTTCATTTCTATAATTGATATATTATACAGTTTGACCCTGCAACATCGGACTGGATGGGTATGCCTCCCATGCCCTCCCCCCGCTTCCTGTTTGGGATGGGTGAAGCTGAAAACTTCATCTTTGTGATTGGAGGGAAAGAAATGAAAGAAGGAGAACACATTCTGGAAACAGTTATGGTTTATGACAGACAGTAAGTACTAATGCCATGTTAATTATTTGAAGATCAGCTGTAAATTTGGCTTTTGTGTTTATTGAATCATGAATCTTCCAAACAGGTACTTCAAATAGCCTTGTTTTTTTAAAGGTATCTTAAATGGGCCGAGTCAGATCCTCTTCCCTACCCAGTATATGGCCATGGAGTAGTGTCTCATAATGAAATGATCTATGTAATCGGAGGAAAGGGAGAAAACAAGTAAGTTGATAAGCTATTTCTGGCTTCTGTTTTGAAATATGCATTTAACGTGATACAATTGATTTTTTTTTAATATGATGAAATTCTTTGAAATAATTACGTAAAAAAAAGTAAAAAAAAAGAAGTCTCTTATGTTCACCAAGGCTGTATTTGATTAAAAAATACAATAAAAACATTAACATTGTCAAAGACTATTACAATTTAAAACAACTTTTTTTATGTTACAGTATATTTTAAAATAAAATTTATTCATGTGTTGTCAAAAGCTGAATTTCCAGCATCATAACTCCAGCCTTCAGTGTCACATGATCTTTCAGAAATCATTCTAATATGCTAATTTGCTGCTCAAGAAACATTTCTTGTGAACAGTTTTTGCTGCTAAAAGGGTCATTCCACCAGTGGAGAAATGAATATGTATTGAAAGTGGGTCATATATGTAGTAGAATAGTATCATAAATTTCTAATTTGGGACCTTCTTAGCCGATAAAAGCAAGAAAATTACTTTTTAGTGCTTGTGGATTGTAGACAACAATCCCCATAGTACATTGCAATGCTCAGCTCCGCAGACCACTCCCTCTACAGTAGCTAGCTTAACTGCAAGATATTTGTGCAATGAACCTGCCACGTTAGCGTGTTAACAAAATGAAAATAAACTTACTTTACAGAAAGACGACCATTTGACCCTGTAGGCTTTGGCTGACGTTGCCAGTTGACGTTAGGTATTCTAAAGTAGGTCTCCAGCACGCCGCTATCCATATGGGGTGCGAAACTCGGGTGAGCAACAACACACACCTCCGTGTCATCCTCCGATTCCGTAGCACCGCTGGAATTCTCGGCAGCAGACAGACTCTTGTTCTGTGTCCACTGGCGCACAGTGAGAGCACAGGCACCACCAATCTGCCCCAGCTCGAGCCATTGCGGGCTCCTCGTCCGCGGCAGGCAGATGACAGCAGCTTCAGCCGCCTCCGGTTCCTCCATAGCCCTCAGCTGCTCGTCGCTATACTGTGGTTCATAAAGGTAGCCACGAACATCCGTTTCTACCATAACTTCGTCAAAATCCAGATCCTCCATAATGCATCCGCCTGCGTATTCAGTAAGTTACCTTCGTCCATATTTTCAAAAAAGTTTCTTCCGGTGAAATCAAACGCACTGGCACTGATCTGTGATAGGTCTGTTAGCGCATTAGGGCCAGCCCCCTATGGGCGGGTTTGAAAGGGGTGGGAACTAGTGCTTGTAGTCTTCATCGAAATCCCCGCCTTTTACACTTCCTCCTACAATGACGTAAAATGACGATTTTTGCGTCATTGTTGGAGGAAGTGGAAAAGGTAAATAGAGGATTTCTCTCGTCTCAGGGGAAAATGAAAGAGTGTTGCACGACCATTCAATAGTATGACTGGATTTCTAACAATGGAAATCTTAATGCAAATGGGTGGAGTGACCCTTTAACATTTTTGTGCAAATGGTGATAAACTCACATTCAAAAGTTTGGGGTCAGTTCAAATTTAAGAATTCATACTTTTATTCTTCGAGGACACATTAAATTGATCAAAAGTGACATTAAAGATATTTACAAGAGAGTTCTACTTCAAATAATCTAGAAAAAAATGTATTAGGTTTCCTTAAAAATATTAAGCAGCACAACTGTTTTCAACATTGACAATAATAAGAAATGTTTCTTAAGAGAATCATAATTATTCCAAAATTTTAAACAGCTGTACAGGGTTACATATCTCACAGTTACACATATTTTTCTTATTTTGTAGAGAGTGTTTGAATAGAGTGTGTGTGTATGACACTAAAAAGCATCAGTGGATGGATCTGGCTCCATTAAATACGGCACGCTCACTTTTTGGGGTCACCATCCACAAAAACAAGATCTACGTGGCAGCTGGTGTTACGGACACTGGGCTTACAGGCAGCGCTGAGGTCTATGACATCAAAACCAACAAGTAAGCGTGGCCCATGGCTGCATACATATGTTAAAAACCTGCTGCATTAATCTGAGTTTTATGATACGCATTGACTTGTGGGACATACTCATCGATTAGCTTGCATTAAACTTAATTTTTAACCACAGCCCTCTCTATCTCACAGGTGGTCCGAGTTTGTGGAGTTTCCCCAGGATCGTAGTTCTCTTAGCCTGGTCACTGTGGGTGGTGTCCTCTATGCAGTGGGTGGTTTTGCCATGTTCCCCAAAGAGGACAGTGATGATCTCATGCCGGAGGAGATGAATGACATCTGGAGGTGAGGCGCTTTTTCACTACACCAATCAGTATTTAAGTAAAGGGAGCTGATTTAAGTTTAAAAACAGTTGTGCTGATTAATATTTTTGTGCAAACTGTGGAAAAAAATATGTAACCACTAAAATTAATTTGTTTAAATGCTACAAGTGAACTGATATACTGTGCATCTCTATTAATATAGGTCCAACAGGTATTTTTGTATATGTTCAAATAAAAAGGTTCATGTTTGTTCAGGTATGATGAGGGCGAGAGGAAATGGAACGGCATACTGAGGGAGATTCAATATTCATCTGGTGCAACAGTTCTGGGAGTTCGTCTCAACAGTCTTCGACTCACAAAAATGAGAGACAGTACTACCCATTGAGTCAGTGTACCAAAAAGGAAAGACAGTATAAACTGATTTAAAATCAGCTATTGGACAAAGGGAAGACTACCAGCACGAACCACAAGAGGACAGAACATCATCGTTTCCATGAAAGTGATCATCTATTCAACATTCAAACACACTTTACAGATAATTTATAATTTGGAACATAAAGAAAAAGCCATCCATCCCAGGCTTATTGGAAAAACTTACCTTTGGCGACATTTCTGCAAAATCATATTATGTTGCTTCTTGCAAAGTCACTTTGAATTGAATTGAATTGAAAAAGCACTTTCAGTTTTACTTTTATCTGAAACAGATGAACATGAATCTGGCGATGTTTTATTTAGGCTATTGTGTGTAGGTTATTCATATGGTGGAGTTCTGAAATGAAATGTCCGTTAGCGTTTGAAAATAACGTACCAACATAAAGTAGCCTACTGTAGGCCTAAACGTGAGAAAAAAACGTACATGAAAAATAAAAAAAATTTGCTGAGCAACCATACAATTTCAAATTGATTCTACAAGTCTGTGAGCTCTTTTATTGTTGACTTAAGTTTCACGACACTTAATGCTTTCTGCATCACGTGAAATATTGCATAGAAAACAGTCCTACATTTAATCTTACGAGAATTTCTCAAATGTGGGTACGTATGATTCAGACTTAGAGAACGTACGCAAAAAACAACAACAACAACAACAACGTGTCATTAAAATAATAAAGGAGCACCAGTCAGCGTCCAAATTCTTTACTTGAGAATGGTGAGCGGCAGGAATTGCTTTCCAAATGGTACAGTGGCTACTTCCACTTTCTTTTCCATGTCAAAGCCAGTTTTTATAAATATAAACGTAGATGTGGATTTTTTTTGTGTAGCCTACGCACACTCCAAGTTCAAATCTGTGAATATGCACGTTTTATAAACGAGGCCCCACAAGTGCAATGCTGTACCAGGTGAGCTACCAAGCAAGTTTACTACACCAGAAAAGCCATAATAAGTATTTATCGATAATATACACCTGTAATTATAATTAGTTTGAAAGGGAATAAGATTTGTTGGTGTTTTACTGCCACTAGTGTTCATTTCAGGATGAAACTGCAGTGAATTGTGTTTATATAGCCTGTTTTTCGAGTTTTGCAAAAATGTGGGCACGTTTTTCCAATAAGCCTATGTTGCAACCAGTATAGATATTTTGAAAATAATGCTGTGGAAATTCTGTTTCTGAACACTATTATTATTCCCAGAGCTTTTTGTGTCATGTTGTTCAATTGGTCATTTTATTGTTTTATATTGTAGGCTATTATTGTTCACGCGACATTTCTGTTGTGTTCTGTTTGAGATAAATATGCCTTTCAAAGTAAAGCAAAAAACGAAACACAAAAATGCTTGGTGTGATGTTTAATTTAGTTTACTATTGAAATTATAATTTTATTTTGTTACAGACAATAAATACTACCCAATACAATAAATGACCAAATACAGTTTAATTTTATTAGCACCGCTAGACTGTGTATTGTTTAGTATTCTGCTGCCAGAACCAGCACAACTGCCAACATGTACACAAAGTTAACTAAGACATACTAGCGTATAGAACAGTCACACTCATGATGGTTTTAATACATTGAAAGTATGGGTAAGTTTAAGTATTGCATGTTGAGTGCTAGTTTAGGGAAAAAAGTTAATATATTTCTTGAATTTTGTTTTATAATGTCTTTCCAAGATAACTATGGTGAGTGGTTTCTTTGAAAATTAAACAGACAAAAAGAGGAAAAACTACTCAAATTCTGTAGTGCAAATCACCTCTTGCTATCACTTATAATTTATTACAAAGGATAGCACAAAACAAAACAAACTAAAATAACAGACAAATCCTTCAATCCATAAATCTTTCTCTCTTTCCAAAAACACTTAAATACACATACTTAAAAAAAGGCCATAAGCATCCAAAGTCTTTCTTAATAAGCAGCAAACTAGGAATAATACACACTAGTAAATTATGCAGTACATAAAAAATAGTAAAGATTTGACTTCCACCTTTTATTCTACATCACAACCTGTAAGAGAAATATTTTCTTGCAGATGCACAAAATCAATTCAAAATTTAGCTCATCAATGGCCTTTTTCGTGCTACAATATCTCCAAAAAATATAGATTAACGTCTGTGCAATTTCACTGCATGTAAAATAATAAGACTTTAGTTTGACAGAGAGAGAGAGAAATTATATTTTAACAGAAAGCCTTCATCAGTTTCTTTTAAACGTTTTAACAAAATATGTTATCCAAAACCTTGTACCATAACATTAATATCCAAATAAAGTGCACACAAAAAAAAGGGGAAAAAAGAAAAAGTGAATTCCGTGTTAAGTCACCTTGTTTTAAGACATAAAGCAAGTGCTATGTGCATCAGAAAACTTTCTGGGGAAGTTTTTAATATTTCAATAATACTGGTAAAGGAACATGAGATGAAATATTTGCTTTGGATATATTAAAAGGGACATTAAAAATATAAACATCCTCAATGTATTGAGATCCCGAGGGTTGAGGACACAAGTTAGTTGGGTGCAATATGACACTGAAAAAAATGTTAGAACACTAACAACATATCCATGGCAAAACCATAAAAAGGCTTAAACAATAATCATCTGGCACAACATTTAGATTTCTGCTAAATAAAAAATGTCCTTTAAAAGATCCCCTGGTCATGGTCTCTGCTCAGATCACCATTATCTTCCCCAATAATAATGGCAGCTCTATTCCATTACACACTTAAGACAAGTTTGTTATAGTGCCTCTAATAATTGATCTTATATATATTTTTTACAGTGTACACCTAGCATGTTATGCTCTGTTTATTATCATTATTAATTCCAGAATTTCTACAATTCCATTCCGAGCTTAAAGGTATAGTATAGTACACAGTTGTAGCAGCTTGAGCATTCTGCTATTAATATCCCCTTTTGTAAAGGGATTAAGTCATATCAATAACAGAATATACATTTTCGGGTGAACCATTCCTTTTACTATGCAAGCTTGTTAACCGCCACTGAAAAAAAAAGGTAAATGTGACTTTTTGTCTCACAATTCTGACTTTTTTTTCTCGCAATTGCAAGTTTATACGTCGCAATTGCCACTTTATAACTCGAAATTGCGATTTTTTCATCTCACTATTTTGAATTGCGAATAAATAAAGTAGCAATTCTGAGATACAAACTGACTTTTTCCCCTCTCAGAATTGAGATACCGTAAACTCGCAATTCAGAGTTTTGTTTTTGGAATGGTGAGATAAAAAGACGTTTTTACCTTTTTATTTTTTTTTATTCCATGGCAGAAACAAGCTTCCATATTTAACTGACCATTCTGCCAGGACTTTCAGAAACTTCTTAAAGAAACACATACCATTTAAAAGCTGCGTTTTCTTAACCCAGAAACATGACTGATGTACTGTGAACAAGGTACGGTAATATTTAAGATGGTAAGACGGTAAAATTCTAGAGTTTATTCCCAATTTAAAAACTTGTTCCCATCTTGCAAGTTCTTTCATGAGTGCTGACCTCCACAACTCACCACATTCGTTTGACTCTACAAAGAATGTAAACAAAGAAAACTGATTAAACAGAAACTGACACTGAGTTTATTTACAGACTATGCATGTTTATATATCGTAAATGTGTGTGTGTGTATATTTATATATAAATATTAATATAGGATAATACCTATTATAGCTACTACATTTTACTGCTCCTAGAGTTATTAGTGTTTTCTTCAACTATATTTTGTCTATAAAATTCCTCTCTGACAGTGGGTAAGGGAATTGTGACAAATTTTCTATAATTTTGGCCTCACAACAGGGCCATCTTACAGCGTACATGAGTCCCAGAAGAAAGGTCTAATAGTTTGCTACATTTTTAGGGCCAAAAACAACATGATTTCCATCATTTGACTACTGAAGCCCTCACTTTCTATAAGTTATTCAGGCCCGCTGTCATTTTAAACTATCATAAAAATAGTGTGAAGTGAAAAAAATAAGTGAAAGCATTGATGATGACTGATAAATCACTGTAAAAAAATATAGCGGATAAACCTGTTCTGTGTAGTGTACCATAAAGCATTTCAGACATTCAACAGAATTATTTTTGAACCAAACATACTCTGGCGCTCATCCAGGTTTGATATTGCCTCCATGCAAATAAAACACACTCCATTTCACACTCATAAGTGGTTTTGGCGTTTCAGATTTTGCCATTACACATATGGCCAACACTGAGAGTAAAGTGCTCTGAAAATTGTAAAATATTTTAGAGAGAAAAAGAATTGCGAAGTATCCTTCTTTGGGATTTTTAAAATTAATAAAGGTTTTCTCAAGTGCCTTTGCTACATATAACCTTTGATACAAACCAACCGTCCAATCTGTGCCCTGCACAGACGCTTCACAAAACAAACCTCTGCAAATATCAGAGGACCTCATGTGGCAGAACGTTAAACTTTCAGAATACGAAGAAGACAGGACAATATAAATACATCTACGATTAAAAATAAGGTGCTGGAGTGATTATACATTTCATATTCAGTTATTACATATGCTAACAGGATTTGGTTACTGCAATACATCTGGATTTGGTTATGGCAGGGGGACATATTTATGCTACATTTTAATTGGCTAAAGAGCTGTTCCCAAACTTCGCAAAGCTCACATCCCACAGCGCTCTCTGCTGTGAGTTCAATACGCATTTGTATTTTGTAATGCAGCTAATGGGAATCTCAACGGACCAACCATGAACGACTATAGCAAGTGCAGAAATGCAGTGCTAACTGCTAATCCTGTAGCTCACCAAAAAAATGCATCAAACATCAACAAAAATAATGAGAACATTTGTTTTCTTTCTGTAATATGAGAAGCTTATTTGCACAGTATATAAAATATCTCTATGAGAATAAGATAAGTGAAAATTTGCACAGTTTAAAAAGAATATTCAGTGTCGCACACTGTTCAAACACCTGCCGGAAGTCTTAGACCTCGCTCAGCATGTTTGTAAACCCATATGAGAGTGATTCACATCAGATGTGAATCAAAAAGCTCATGGGGAGCTACTGCAAGCTTTGGGTTTCAGACAATAAACAATCAAAGAAACCTTAAAAAACTTGTTGTTACCGGAGTTAACCCTTTCAGTGGAAAACAGGGTCTGGGAGAGGGAAGACCTACGACAGAGTGAACGAAGGGAAGCGAGAGCGACTTGACCTGGATGCCTCTCCAGAAGGGGTCATAGTGTGGCTGGGTAACTGATTGGCTGGTGTGTCCATATCAGTTGACGTGGGGTCCAGTCCCAGAAGGTTGGTGGTATCAGATACCATGGGGTTGCTGACCTGGAAGCACTTCTCCTTGTGGGCTTTGAGCATGTTGGAGAAACGGAAACGCTGTCCGCAGACGTCACAGGGGTACGGCTTCTCGCCAGTGTGAGTGCGGCGGTGCCTTTTCATATTGGGCCGGCTCGTGAAGCTCTTTCCACAGACTTCACAGATATATGGTTTCTCTCCTGGAACAGATTACAGGATTAAAGAACTTAGTGTGCATTCACACTGGCAGTTTAGTTTATATATACAGTATATATATATATATATATATATATATATACATACATTTACATATTTGTGCTGACTGTTTATGACAGGTGCCAAAGTGATGGTTCCTACCAGTGTGGGTCTTCATGTGTTCATCAAAGTACTGCTTCATGTTGAAGTCTTTCCCACACCACTGGCACATGAACTGCTTATGTCCGATATGGATGCTCATATGTGACCTCAGCTGGTATTTGTACTGGAATCTTTCACTGCAGTTCTACAACATAAGTAGCGGCATCAGATTCAGTAGATTATGATTTACATCTATGTTCCTCTGCTTATAGATATTTTTAAGACATATATCACAAACACATATTTCAACCAAAACATTATAAAAAATGTTTGAAATGATAAAACAATAAATACTGGACGTTTCTCAAAATTAAGAAGTATTTTGACAATTTCTGGTTGTCAAGTGTTAAGGTAACATGTCCGTTC
Source organism: Siphateles boraxobius (assembly GCF_051911475.1). Classification (NCBI taxonomy): domain Eukaryota; kingdom Metazoa; phylum Chordata; class Actinopteri; order Cypriniformes; family Leuciscidae; genus Siphateles; species Siphateles boraxobius. The sequence goes on from NW_027508876.1 coordinate 18,596,191, forward strand.
AAAAGTTTGGAGTCAATATGATTTGTTTTTGTGAAATGTTTTTTTTAAATTCTGCAAACATGCATAATCAATAAACATTTATAATGTTACAAAAGATTTCTATTTCAAATAAATGCTGTACTTTTGATCTTGTGACACTGAAGACAGAAGTTATGGATGCTGAAAATTCAGCTTTGACATCAAAGGAATAAATTACAATTTAAAAATAGAAAACAGTTATTTTAAATAGTACAAATATTTTACATTATTACTGTTTTGATTAAATAAATGCAGTCTTGGTGAGCATAAGAGACTTCATTCAAAAACATATAAAAACACACTGATAGTGTAAACTTAAGGGAAAATGACTTTTCTGTGAAAAAGACAAAAATGAAAAACCTGAATCTCTCTGGCCTACAACTGATAATCCACATAAGTGAACTCACCTCACACTTGAAGGGCTTTTCTCCAGAGTGCTGGAGAGAGTGCACTTTAAGAGACATGCTGCGTTTGAAGGACTTCCCACACGTCTCACAAGTAAACGGCATGTCCTTAGTGTGAGCTGCAATGAACAACCAAAATTCAAGAAATGCTTTCTTGTTTTGCTTTCATAGTAACAGTTCAATCATGACAACTCTTGGAATAGTTTTAGCATGTTATTGAATATGTCAATGTTAATGTATTTGGACTAGATCTGCTTCATTGCTGCAGCAGAGCAAGTATGGACTTGTTACTGCTAATAGATACACAGACACACTGCTGTGAGCATGTAAGATATACTGCTGCCGCTGCATAAATAGACATACATAAATCCCTTAGTAGAGGCAGGTGGAAGTGGAGGGTTTCCGAGGAACTTTGATAGCGTGCTGCAGGAATAGCTTAAAAGAAAAATTAACCAGAGCGATCTCATTGGCCAGCAGAGGCCAATCAGCCTGCGCCCTGTATTGTTTTGTGACTGAACTAGATACTTAACTGATATAAACTGATAAAAAATGAATTAAAGCTTCATTTAATTTTAAACACATCTCAGTGTTAGTTTTTAAGGTAAGAGTGAGATTGTGGCATGGTTTTGTGTAAAATCTGACTGCAGAATTATTGCATTTACTCAGTTGTCAGTGTTAGATGAGCAAGTGTAACTTGTTACCGTGTGGACAATTGAGTGGATTCTGGTAGAGGGAAGTTCTTCTAGATAAGATATTTCCTCTCTGCTGTCAGGGCAGATTAAACAATACAGCCTCTGTCCTCGGCTCAGTCTGTTCTGGATGGTAAAGCAAGGTCACAGCGGCTCTTTCCCCTGCTCAAAACAGAGCTGGGTATTTCACTATTGTGTTGAACCAAGCTCTGGGAAGATCAAGCTTCAGAAGATGAAAGTACTGTACAGTATGAAGGCCAGGGTGGGCTGTATTACCTCTGCCTGAAGGTTAATTTACACCACAATATGTCTTTGTGCATTAGACAGGGCTGCTGTATTAAGCAGCAACTTGACTGCCACCTAGCTGTGGCAGGTGGAGGTATTGTTTGATGTTAAAATGAGGATAAAGTATCAATATGTGGCCTGTTGCGTGAAAAGAAGGGTCTTGAATTGAGACCATAGACTGTAAAAAATATGGACAAAGCGTCTGTGACGTCACCTATGGACTTTCTGAAGAACGGTTTTGAGGCCGTTTAGGGGGGTATGGGCGGCGCCATCTCGGAAAATCTTTTCAGAAAGGATACAGAGGTGGTATGATGTGTTGTGTCAGATCATGGCCGAGACATCAAATTTCAGGAAATCCACTCGGCGCAGCCCGCTATCAGCTTTCAATCACGCTGTCAATCAAAGTTAACCATGCCCTTATTTGTCAAACATTTTATATCTAAATAGGATCTAAACTAACGAGTTAGAAAAATATTCCCCCCCTCGAAAACATGAATTTATGCTGTGAAAACGGACATTTTAACATGGGGGTCTATGGATATTTGATCCCTTTTGGGACCTGCCCTTAGCGGATTTTCGATGTATTGCAGTTTTTCGCACTTCCGGGTAGGCTTCATTTTTCAGATTGGAATGTTGCCGCTTGATTGAGACACAGTTTGAAGTTGAATCCTTTAGAAGAGTTTTGTGAACTAGAATAAGTGATTCAAAAAGAGAGACTCAAAAAAATCATTCATTCACAAATCATACATTACATCTTTCAGGACAGTTACGCTGAAAAAAATGTTGAGAAATAATGTCACAAATAATTACAAAGAATTGGGGAGTAACACATTGAAAAAATTTAAAATTACTAAACTTCAAAAGCATTTATTAATCTTAGGGGTTGTTTACACGACATTGTTTTCAACTAAAAACGTACAAACTTTTTAATGGGTTTTGGCCGTTCGTTTACACGATATCAGCGTTTTGGGTGTCTGAAAGCAAAAACCTTTGAAAACGGTCTACGTGTAAACAACAAAAAACAGAATCTCTGAAGACGATGACGTCATGCACATGCGTATTACGTGTTCAGTCTATAGTGTTTCATCGCCATCTAATGGCCTGGCAGCAGAATACAACATTTGTGCCATTTTCGCGGATCTTTGTGAATGGGGATCGTTTTGACAACGGTGTCATCTGTACGCGGAAAACCCAAAGGAAAAACCTCTCAGTTTTAACCATATCGTTGTCGTGTAAATGTACCCTTAGTTAATATTAATTTAAACATTTACTAATACATTTTTAAAATCAGAAGTTGTACCAGTTAATATTATTTAATCGACCTGAACTAACAATAAATAGTTGGACTTTTATTAATCACGGTGAACAAAGCTTAAATATAGCTGCAAACAGCGATGACAGGCCCAAACCCCGGTGCCACCGTCCCTCTTTTGGCTTTTGAGCAACTGTGCACGACAGGCAATATGAATTTAAAACCATTAAATGTAAAAGTCAAAGATTTATAAATATTGTAACGAATGCGTTGTTTATTGTTAGTTAATGCATTAATGAGACTAATGGGACCTTATTGTAAACTGTTACCTCATACTCCAATTTTATTTTATTTTTTAAAAATTTGAAAAATCTTTTTTTACAATGTAAAGGTGTATGCGTCAAGATTTTCAGTGAATAATTACTTAAATTTCAATCTGTTCCTTAGACAAAGTAAGCATAGCTTCAGTCCTTAATCACTTTGATGACACTGAAAAAGAGTGTCCAGGATGTTCTTTAAAAAAACCACTTTTTGTGTAACTAGGAGAAATAAAAATTCATAAGTGTTTGGAACAACATGAAAGTGACTAAATAATGACAGAAGGACACAGTAATTGACCCAGTACTCACCAACCATGTGTTTCCGGACATGTGCCATGGTGTAGAATTTCTTTTCACAGATTTCACAAGAGAACTTCTTCTCGGCATATCCGTGAACAATCTTGTTGTGTTCATGTAAAGACCACAGCTTTTTAAAGGCTTTTCCACAAGTCACGCACTAAAAAAGATCAGAGGATCTGAATGAACGGCATTAGACTAAACAGCTTTCCCTGAGGGGTCGATGGAAAACACAACAGGATTTTATCATTCTGAGAGAGAACCAAGAACTGCACAAGCTAAATAAAGATTGAATATTGCAAAGGGCACCTCTAACTTAAAATTCTTTTATACCAAATTAAACAGAACAGCACGATTTCCTTAATTACACTGAATTCCCCGTAAGTGCTTAATATAGCAGAGACAAATGAGTGCTGGATGTTTTAGACCCAGTTTGAGTTAGAGGCGGAAATGGCCTGGCAGACCTGCTTTAATGGCAGAAAACAGCTGTTCTCTGCACCCTAATACAGTCTGTGCCTATATATCATCCCAACTCTCTGGTTTATCATTCTGCTCTGCATTATGCACTCATAGAAGAGTACAGAAGAGAATGCACATAATCCATCCTTTAAACATGATAAAATGTGTTATAAGAAGCTGATGTCTATACTATTTTTGGTGGTAACAAGCTGACAGGTCTATATTATTTTTGGTGGATAAAAACAAGGTGTACACCGACAAACTAACATATTGATCATTATTTTCATGTTACCAATAAATAAATGGTTGATATAAAAATTCTACACTATTTTTTTCTAAATAAATTACAAATAATCAGTAATAACTCAACAATTGAATTAAGGCATCACAGCATTATAATTTACAGTATGAAAGATTAATATTCATTTTGATTATTGCTAAAAATTGCATTTAACAGTGTTATTAAATTATTAGTGTTTTAAATAATTAACTTGAAGTGAGCATTAGATTATGGTGATCTACATCTAAAAATACATTTAGGAAATAAGCATGGATAGTATAATATGATATACATGTACTACCATTGAAGTTTTGAGTTAGTAAGTTTTTTTTTGTCTCTTATGCTCATCAAGGATGAATTTATTTGATTAAAAATATGGCAAAAACAGTAATATTGTGAAATATTATTACAATTAAAAACAATTTTTTTCCTATTGTATTCTGTTGTAATATATTTTAAAATGCAAAATGTAAATTTTGTCATTACTTACTCACCCTCATGTTGTTCCAAACCTGTATGAGTTTCTTTCTACTGTTTGACACAAAGAAGATATTTTAAGGAATGTTGGTAACCAGATAGTTGATGGCACCCATTAACTTACATAGTAGGAAAAGCAATACTATGGATGTTAGAGATGCACCGATTGATCGGATGGTGACCGGAATCGGCCGATTTTAACGTGATCGGCCATGACCGGCGACCGGCCAGTCAGTCTGACATATTCCGATTTTTTTGCCGGTCAAATGCACTCAAATGATTAACATGGCACAGCATCAGCATCAAACGTGCACACGGAATACACATGTAGGAAACCTTGTGAATTACAGCCTTTTAACACCGCAAACGTGAGCAGCGTTTTTTTTTTCTCCGGCGTGCAATGTTAATCAATGAGTTAATCAATGAGTTCACACCGAGGGCAGGAGCAGCGCGTGAGCGTCGAGCAGGAGTGCGCGTGAGTAGCAGTGAAGCTGGGTTTTGGCGCAGAGTCTATTTTTGCAGCATGCGCTGCTCGCGCTCAATTAAAGTGATTGTTTAGCCTGGCTGGACATGTGGCAGAGGAGAGAACAACTGTTTGCGAAATAAAACTTTTCATTGATGTACAAGTGATTGCAATAGGCCTGTGTGTGTGTGTGTGTGTGTGTGTGTTGAGAAACATCTTTATACTGCAAGGCTATATTTATTTTACATTTATTTGCTATTTATATATTATTTTATTGCCATTACCTGTTTTCATACAGAAGTTTAGTTTCCTAAATAAGTAAATATATCCCTTTTTTTTAAGTTGAACATATGGAAATGAAAATGGTTCTTCCATACAATAACACTGCACTCGATATGTGTGAATTTCCCACACCAGGAGTAATAATTTATATAGTTCTATTTTATTTTATTTGTTCAAAAATGTTCTATGTTCTATGTAAAATGTTCTATTAAAGAAAAGATTTGTGTTTGCTGTAAAGTGGTCAGAAAAAATGAAATCGGAATCGGCTAAAATCGGTATCGGCAGGCCAAACTCATGAAAAATCGGAAATCGGAATGGGCCTAGAAAATTGTAATCGGTGCATCTCTAATGGAAGTCAATAGCTACAGTCAACTGTCCGGTTACTGATATTCTTTATATCTTATCTTCTTTTGTGTTCAACAGAAGAAAGAAACTCATACAGGTTTGGAACAACATGAGGGTAAGTAATGACAAAATTTACATTTTGGGTGAAACATCCCTTTCAGTCTCACATGATCCTTCAAAAATCTCACATGATCCTTCATTCTAATCAGCTGATTCGCTGCTCAAGAAAGATTTCTTATTATTATCGATGTTGAAAGCAATTGCTGCTTAATATGTTTGTGTAAACTGTAGGCTAGTATATACTTAGTTAGGATTCCTAATAATAAAATAAAAAGTTGCATCCTGTCTCAATGAAAGTATACATTTAAAAAACAAACTTTTGAACGGTAGTGTATATCGGCATCAAAATATATAATCATATTGGTTAATTTAATTACGATAATGAGTGTCCCAGTTCTGTAGGAACAGATTTTGCATTACTAATGTATTATTGTTACAACGTTGATCTATTAGGCCGATTTCACACAAACATTTGGTGCAATTGCTTGTGTGAAATCGGCCTTATAGAACGACCTTGTTAACGTGTGCATGCAGACAGGTGTGTGTACCTGTATGTTTTTCTCACAGTTTGTCTGATGGTGTAGCAGCAACTCGCTCTCCAGTAAAAAGCGCTTGCCACATTTATTGCAGATCTGCATGCGGTTGTGTGTGACGTTCATGTGCTTCTCCAAGTACCAGCGGTTGTTAAAAATACGAGGGCACTTCTTGCAGGAAAAGTGCTGCTTTTCTTCGAGCTTCACCTTCTGCCCCAGACTCTCCTGCTCTTTTTTTCTCTTCCTCCCCTCCCCTAGTGTGGAGTCGATTAGTGTCTGTCTCATTGCGGCATCTGTGCCAGTTAGTATTCTTGTGGCACGCCGTCTTCCCATGCTGGTGTGTCCTGTTTCTGGAATGTTGAGGTTGTTCTCTTCCTCATCCTCATCTTCATCATCATCCCTGCAATTTTCCATCTCTTCCTTTCCTTGTTCATATTCTTCTTTGTCCTCGTCAACATCTTGTTCCTTCCTCTCCTCCGCATCGGGAGGACTAGTGCGATGGTGAACGAGGAGGGATGAGGTACTTGAGGTGATACCCTTTCCGTCTGACCCTTTAGAAACATTCAATGTCTGGTTATTGAGATTGACCTCCACAATAATCTGCTCTCTGTTAAAAGAGACAGAACCATCCTGGGCTCCCGCTTCATTGAAAAAGGCCCCTCCCTCCATTTTGCACAAGCCCCGCCCTCCTCCACTAGCCACTCCCCCTCTGCTGTCATCATTTTTGTAGAAGTGTTTGGCCTGAGGGTTGGAGTGAATGCTAGATGAATGTGTCTGGGTAATTTCCCTACTGACCCCACTATCTTCTACAAGCAATGAGAAAGTACCATTTCCTTGCTGTGTGTACATCTTCTCAATCTCCTTCATCTTGTACATCTGATTGGACGAGGCATTGCCCTGCCCGTCTGTGTCAGCCATCTCATTGGAGCCGAGTCGTTTGTGGCAGGAATCACTCATCTGGAGCACAATGGCCACTTGTAGCACTCCAAAGGTGGAGATATAGATGAAGTTGAGGATCTGGATGCTCAGCACCTCGAAGGCCAGGTTTATGCGGTGCAGTGGTTGACTCTGGGAGAGGAGGGCTTGGAAGTTGGGTCTATGTTCATCCAGCACACACTTGTGGGTGGAAAATGTACAGCGGGACACCAGTACAAGGTCCACGTCGCACAGGGGAGGCTGGTAGAGATGCTGTTTGTTCAACCTGTCCATTAAACGAGTAAAGTTCTGCACTGCATCCTCCAGCAGAAAGAATTCAGCAGAGGGGAAGTCACCAGTCCACTGTGAGATAAGACAGAAGAATATGTTTTTTAATCTTACAATTCCCTAGCAAATAATAAGATCACAGCACAATTATATCCACTTGGAAAACAGAACAAGAATAAACATTTTAGATCTAGATTTGCATTTCAAGAGGAAAGCACCAATGCAGTAAATGCAACAAGCAAATATTGCATATAGCATTATGAATTAGAATAATGATTTTAATGAGGCCATTACACTTTCACGGTATCATTTTCACTTTCACTATTAGATTCACAATCCTTCCTTGTCTCAAACCTTGCAAGTAGAGGGTTAAGATGAGATGTATTAATAGCGGCTATGATTTAAGGGTGATTTAGGGATTTAAACTTGATTCAGTTAATCCGTTCAAACAGTCTGATTCATAGCATTTATTTCAATTATTAATTTGTGCCACCATTACAAAACTGTTAATGTCAGTATTATTTTATTATTATTTATATACTATTATAGTAGGCCATTTTAAAATTTGTTTAAGATTTAGTAGTTGTGTTATTGCCTTTTGTCAATTATATTGTTTTTTTATATTTTTATTTAAATTATTTGTATTTCATTTAGATGCCAAGGCAAAGTTTTTTAATTTTCTTAAAAAATGTAATCTATATATACATTTTATTTAAGCTTTTTTTTAAATTAACAAAACATTTTTAAATAGTTTTAGTTAACAATAACATTAAACTTTATAAAAATTTAAAGGTTTACATAATTAAATTATCTGTTAAAAATATAGGGAAATATTGCTGTTTATTACTATGTCTGGTTATATTGGTGCATGTAAGTGATGATTAAATGTAGTTCCTTATTTATTAAAAAACTAATTTTGTGAAAAGCATGCTTGATTTTTGTTAACTAGATTGTTTTCTGTATTGAATTAATTTTGTTTGTACTTGGTATCTACTTGTCATATAATTATATCTACTTGTCATACATATAGGCCTATATATATATATATATATATATATATATATATATATATATATATATATATATATATATATATATATTTCATCTATAATGTCAATAACTATTGTTAAAGTAACACCATAAAGGTTGACCAAAAACATCAGGACATGTAAAATTTTGCACAGAACTGATTTCATTCACAGCGGCCTTAAAAACATTATCAAACAAAGTCCATCTGAGAGTGAGAAAGGCAGGATTTAATGGAGCTTGCAGCTATGCCCTCCCCTTCTGCTCCCAAGGTTGGTTTATTTTAGATCAGGAAGGACAAGGTTTCGATCCGGACAGCATCTCTTTAAAAACTCCACAGAGGGAAAGGAAAGGGACAAAGGGAGAGGCAGCAAGCAAGAAGAGAAAAGGGCAAACCAACTGAGAGGAGAGAATTAGAAGTTTGTAAAAAGCACATTGATATTCAGAGCTGTGCGCTAACCATTAGCTTCCTCCTCCTGGATCCAGTCTCTCTGAATTATTATGCACAAGACAAAACTCTGGCCAGTAAACAATTAAAGAGAGCAGGGAGAGTAAATATCAAACTCTCCAAACAATTATAGAGATTGGTTACGCTGACTTTTATGTGACTAACAACAAGTGGAATTAAGAGTGTTACTTTTTATCTCCGTAAACAGGATTAGTTTCTTTTTAGGAGGCCATTAAGTCCAATCAATCTTGTTAAATGTCACCCACAAATACACCTAATTGACAGCATAAACTCTTATTTAAAATACAACAATATTTATCCTCCTATGTGCTCACTGTGACCAAACCATTACACGTAAACTAATGTCTAAAATCATTCTGGAAACAGCTGGCTGCACCAAACTGACGTATTTGCCTGGTCTATACAATGCAACAGGTGGGTTCAGGAAGTAAAAACATTATTTTTCTCCACAGGGAAATAGATTTTTAACGATAACTTATAAACATTTAAAGACAGGCTTACTGTGAGCTATGAGGTTAAAATAGTATTTGCGTCGGTTGAAGCCAGTTTTCATATTTTCACTTAGTTTTAAAAGAATCTTGTTTAACGGCAGAATTTGTGGTGAAAAACTACATTACCCATGATTCTGTACAGAAAATCCCACCAATCAGAGTGTCAAAACAAGCAAAGAAAGATATTTCACAATATATACAGTATATATCAACTTTTAAAAATTATTAGTTTTTATATTTCTTCATCATATTTAAATTGATTATGTTGTTTGCAATGCTTGATTGGATTATATACAGTTTTGTAACTTTGTATTTTTGTAACATTTTTTATTTTTTTTCTTAAAATTAATGTTTGTAATGTTGTGATTTACCTCGTAGCTGGTTGGCTTGGTTTATAGCTTACAATGCTTTAAAAAAATACTTTTTTGAAATACATAAGGGAGAAATGACTGGAATCAACGCCGCTGAAAATGTGGGATGGCACTGTTGCACTCTAATTGTGGAACAACACATTTTATAGTCAATAACAAGTGGAAATATAATTTGATTCAATAATGATTACTAAAAAGTTAAAATGTAATTCTTATGCACTATTCTTTTCTCTGGAATATTTTGTGAATCTTTGTATATTTAAGGTGGATGATCAGTGGGATGGAGTAAAACCCTACAGCTAGCTAAACAGAAAACAAAAGTCAAGAAACGTAGTTCAGAAGCATTCATGCTGTTACTTTGGATAAATAAAATTCTTTAGCGCCACCAAGAATAATTGAAAATAGATAAGGGGTTGTTATTCCAAAACAACACCAAGTCAGCTGTATAAAATTCAAAACTGGCAACATGAAACATCTCTGAAAGACATTAAATTAGTCTGAGCCATTGCACCGTGGTTAGTGAGTGTTCACATAGCATACTGATAAATTACAAATATTCCATATATTTAGTCAAAATAAAAAAATTAAATAAAAAGGAGGTAAAAACTAAACTCAATTATTGTTTTTAAAAGAAGTCTCTTAAGCTCACCAAGGCATCATTTATTTAATAAAAAAATACAGTAAAAAACATATTGAAAAATATGTTTTAATATATTTTAAAATGTAATTTATTCCTGTGATAGCAAATCTGAATTTTCATCATCATTACTTTTAGAAATCATTATAATATGCTGATTTGGTGCTCAAGAAACCTTTTTTTTTTATTGTTACACATTTGTGCTGCTTAATATTTTTGTGGAAACCATGAGACATTCTTTGATTAAAAGAACATTCAAAAGAACAGCATTTATTTGAAACATTACTCTTTTGTAACATAATAAATGTCTTTATATGTCTTTTGATAAATTGTATGCGTCCTTGCTGAATAAAAGTATAAAAAAAATCGTAATGACTCTAATCTTTAAACGGTAGCGTATATAAAATGCTACAAGTGAATTTAGGCATCACAAGATTATAATGTATAGTATGAAAACTTGTCATTAATTTTTAGATTTGCTCAACATTTAACCTTGTTAATGCACTATAATAAGTGTTTTTAAAAATGATATCGATATACATATGGATACAGTCATATAAAGTGTGACCAACCACTCATCACGCACAAGTCTGAATTTTGGGTCGGCTACTATGTCACTCATCCGACACCGTATTTGCCAGCTCACTAATATTCCTGCAACAAGACCTTGACCAAACCTGGTTAAACAGACCTGTCATTACCAGCAACATGGGTTGTGTAACACTTTTCAATGTGGTTCATATTGCTGAGCTCATTGCTGTGCAGAAACCTGTACTGCCTTCACGCAGTCAGAGGTTACTCAGGGCTGCTGGCCAGGCCGGCTGGTATGCAGTTGGCTGAGGACGATCACCACAGTGCCAGGCAGTAGAGAGCAGAGCGGTGGGGGAACGAGATCAACCCTCAGTTGACTTTCACTTCTGCAGTCTCTCCTGCACTGTTTACCACAACTCCCAAATGAAGGCTACCGTTTCTGCTGATATGTCTTCATAGAGATTTTAAATGCACCTTTACTTTAAAAAATGGTTCGATGGAGAGCAAGAAAGAAAATTCTATTCTGAAAAATGAATGTATCACATTTTCTACAAAAAATAATAAGCAGCACAACCTTTACCAACAAAACGTTTCTTGAGCACCAAAATCCGCATTTGATTTCTGAAGGATCATGTGACACTGAAGACTGGAGTAATGATGCTGAAAATTCAGCTTTGCCATCACAGGAATACTGTGAATACCCAAACTTTTGAATCTATTGCTTAATTTAATAATCTATTGGATTTTAATTTCTTTGGTTAATTATTTTATTAATTTATTTTAAGATATATTTTTTTTATAACAAACGCATGTAAAGCAGTCTATTATTATAAATAATTTAGGCTTTTATTCACATATAAGAGATGTACATCACACATCAGTTGAGGTAAACGGAAGCTCAAGCATGTTCGCTTGACGTGCAAGAACCAATAAGTTCATTCATTCTCGTGTTACGCAGCACGTTTGAGCTTCAGAAAGAACCAATGAGGTTTTCTCACGCGTCAAGTGGGTTCGGTTGAGCTTCTGTTTCTGTCTGCTGATTAATGTTTTAATGTGAATAAAAGCCTAAATTCTGTTCATCATATAACGCGACCGTGTCTCTTCAGAAAATTTAGACTAAACCACTGAATACATATGTATTAGTTACAGATTTTCTCAGATTTCATCAAAAAGATCTTCATTTGTGTTCTGAAGATGAACGAAAGGCTTATGGGTTTGGAACACCATGAGGGTGAGTAATTAATAACAGAGTTTTCATTTTTGGGTGAACTAACCCTGTAAATTATAGTTATTCTTTCTATATGAAAACAACAAAACCAAAAAAACATTACAACAGTTGATTTTATATAAAATTTCACACTGTTTTCTCTGAACCAAACCTGTCTATTATAAATGATGCAGCAGAATCTCTCGCAGTTGACAAATTGCCATCACATGCACCAAACTGCCAATTAATTAGTGGCACAATGGCAGAATTTAAGGGAAATCTTCAAATAAAAGTAATTCCAAACCTGTATGAATTTCTATCTTTTGCTGAACAAAAAAGAAGATATTTTGAAGAATGTCGGTAACCAGACAGTTGACGGTTGCCATTCACGTCCATATTATTTTTTATCCTCCATACTATGAAAGGCAATGGGGCCCATCAACTGTTTGGTTATCAACATTCTTCAAAATATCTTCTTTTGTGTTCAGCAGAAAAAAAAAATTCATACAGGGTAGGAACAACTTGAGGCTGAGTAAATGATAACAGAATTTTCATTTTTGGGTGAACTATCCCTTTAAATAGACTGAGAGCAATGAGTAGATCATCTGTCACGGAGCACTGTAACAATGCAGCCACTGTGAAGACCACTGACCAACCTCTCAACAACTTTTCATGAATTGCTCACAATTTCAGAAACCGTATATAGGAAGTCATTCCGCAATACAAACTCATCAAACCACAGTGATAAGCCACAGGAATTTTATAATACTGTAAACGACATAAGAAACAACTCGTATTATCTTTATTTTTGGAAAGCATAAGAGTGAAAACACACAGTAATAACAATATTAATGCAAGTTGCAAGTAATACCTTCAAATAAAAAAGGAATTTTTGACCAAAATAGCATCTCTGTGTTGGAAAAGACTGGTAACTTGACCCAGGCTAATCCAGCTAGATTTCCTTTCTGCCGTTACAGTACCACAGTACTGAGAGCACAAGGAGAGAGAGCACAAGGAGAGAGAGCACAAGGAGAGAGAGGCTCTGGCTGTCAGGCAGAAGACGGAACGATGGAAATGCAAACTCAGCAATCCTTTCTCCCCTTCAGCATTGTTCTAACAAGAGCCCAGGGTTAGGAGGCTTGATTGACACCTTCAAGAACAAGAGTGGGCATCATGCCAGCCTGAATCTCCCTCAGACTAGGCAGAGACACAGCTAGGATGGAGCTTCAGCACGGTTGTTCAACACTGATCTGAACAGACACTCACTAAAACCAGAGTCAGCATAAAACTACAACAGACTTTATAGAAAATAAACTGAGAGTGATTGAGAGAGGCAATTGGAAAGGGTTGTGAATATGGGATCCTATCTGAACTAGGAAGAATTTTGGTTTATTTTCTGGAATGAGAGTTTACACGTACTGGAAAAAGTCATCAGTCACCCACCAGACTGACTTAACACGACAGAAAATAACTGATTGGCTTACTCAGTCTTACCCTCGTACGTAAAACAAAACAAAAACAGCACTATAAAAGTGCTTGATATGACTTATGATCTAAGCCTCCTTAAGTCATACCACAGCTTTGTGTGAAGAACAGACCAATATTTAAGATGTTACTCACTAAAAATTAGAGCTGCACGATTATGACAAAAATCATAATTGCCGATTATTCCCTTGAAATTGTAATTGCGATTATTAATTACGATTATCACAATTTACATTGAATATATATAGGCATATTATAATACATGTTTACACAAAAATTGTTAACACACACAAGTACTGTCCCCCTTTACTTAACAAACACATAAATTGTATGACTCATAGTAAAGACTAGAAAAACATTAGGACTATGGTAAAGCAATTAAATAGCAGTCCCAAACTAGTTTTTGTTAATAAAATGTTGATATGAGCCACCACAGTAATTTAAAAATAAATAAAATAAAGTGGCATTTTTGGGTTATGGAAACGACACTTACCATGGTAAATACACAATACTAACAAGAACTGTTAATGAAACAGCTCCTGGTGAATAGAATGAAAATCATACCTGCATGCAAATCCTTCTCATCTAACACGTGATTTATTGGTATTTTACTTTTATTTCGTGACTTACTAATTTACATTGTAACGACGTTGCATGCTCGTAGTTTCTTTTGCACTTTATACAGTGGAGTGATACACAGCGCGGGCCGTCGCATTTGCGCGTGCAATGGAAGAGTGCGCGCTACGAGCACAGGATAACGGCTGACAGGACAGTAAAGTCCGTTTTTCTGAGGTGAAAGTCTTTTTATTTCAGCGTACACTTACATCACTGCCTGGTATGTCATATTGTGCTGGGTTTTCTGAAGTAGTCGTGATTCGCCTCTCATAACATAATTATGCTCTCTAAACACACACACGCAGAGTGGACTTTCTTTTGTAATCGCGGCCTTGAACGATTACGTAATCGTGGCATCCGTAATCGTAATCGCAATTAGAAATTCGATTAATTGTGCAGCCCTACTAAAAATCTTTTGCCCAGTTCTCAAGTTCCTACCTCTGCATATTCAAAATCATTCAAAAGTTATAATACACTAATCTTGATGTGCCAAATTTGAATATATGCAGTATGCACACATGAATGAGATTAGTGCTACTTTTGGACTCGTTATTCTTATGTTTTATGGAAAAGTGCAGCGTGAAAATTTTTCAAAACATCTCCTTTTGTGACACCACAATAATAAATGACTGTGACAGATAACCATTTTAATTTTAAGGTATTACTGTAACCCTCGCAGCAGATCACATCTTTGGCAAGTGTAGTACATCCACGACACAGAATAGTGCCTCTTCTGACCTTCGACTAACTTCGAGACTGCAGCCCACTCTGTATTAATGGAAAACAAGCATTATCATGGGAATCTAATCAGGCCGCTATTAAAGAGACGAGAGACTAATAGCTGTCCTCCTGCCCTCTGGATTCCTCCACTTCCTGTGCTGCCAGCCTGAAGGGAAGTTTCACAGTGCTATAAAGTGTAGAGGCGCTTCTGTCTGGCCCTGTTTCCTCATCAATCACACAAAGATGCCAAGTAATGACTCTGCATCTGGATGTTTCCGCCCAAGACAATATGCACAAATAGAAATGACCTGCATTTCAATAGAAGAGTATTTTTAATTTCACTAAGATATAATTGCTCACTAAAAAACCCCACAGCCATCATGTTTTCAGGCCATTTCAAGTTTGCTCTTGACGTGACACATAAAACGGTGATATCTAAGTGGCTGAGCTGTTTACTTAATTTTTTTTTAATATCCTTCCCATTAACATTCATTCATTCAGACTGATTCACGAATTCGGAACGCACATGAAAACGAGCCGGGATTTATGGCGTGAACCTATCATAGCCAATCAAAACCAATCATACTCACGTGACTTTCCCCATTAATTCTCAATTACTCCCCACTAAACACACCTCACGCTTTAGAGTCTCTGTTAAAAGTCAATGGGGCACAAGAGACGCAGATTCCCTCTGTAACTTTACCCCCTGGTGTCGCTGTAGGAGGAGAGTGTTACTTTAAAAGAGATTGTGATTTATACAGTTTTAAATGTCACATTGTGTAATATTTGCATTGATTTATTTTTTGTAATATGGGTTATTTTCTCATCAAATTTTTCGAGGAGGCACTACCTCCTTTGCCCCCTTGGAGGAAACACCCCGATATATATCAAGTATATATATTATTGTAATGCGACCTGTTGTTATAGTGTTTTTTAGATCATTGTTTTAAGAGTGACAAAGTGTGATTGTTGGGTGACAACCTTTGCTAGTGTTGTGGAGTTGATCTGAGACATGCATCAATTGTTTTGGTAGTTCTAGTGCATTTTTGAAGTGAAATAAACTACCAAGCTGAAAGTTGGTTAGGAGAAATGTGTGAAGAGTTTTGAAAAGGTAACTTAAGAATTGAGAAATGGGTCCAAGCAACAAGCCCCCCCCAAAAAAAAAAAAAACAATAACAATAACAGACAGACAAAGATAGATAGATAGCTTCTGCACAGGTCTATCATGCCCATGACGTAACAAAGAAATAACAGAGCAGAGACCACTTTGGTCTCTCACTTTTCATTTGAATCAATCTGTTAGTGTATATTTCTCTGAGGACAAAGAAACCATAAGTATTTGTGAGAAGGAAAGAGTCTCAGTTGGCCAGACTTAGAAGCTTCAGTCTTGCTTTCCACTCCGGAGCAGATTTTCTACTTCTGAAGCCCCAGTGCACTGATCGCCCTCTGAGACAAGCCACTTTCCAAGGTGATGGATCTGTCCTCAGAGGACCGAGAAATGAGACAGAGAAACAGATGCCCAGGGTGTCTGTGTATGTGTGTGGTATTGCTCGATGCCTACACCCTCCCCGATCCAATCAGGACGCACGTTCAGTCCTGACCTTGAGCTAGACAGACAAACACTTATAGCCCTCGCAGAGACGCACAAATGACTTAGAGCCACTGTGTGTGTGTGCGCGCGCGCGCTGTAAATTAGCAAGACATGTTTCAGTTATGAGCAGGTAAAAGTGAGCAATACATTTTGTGTTGAGTATAGTAACATGAGATGAGGAAACAGATAAAGACGTATTACAAGCACACTTCCATTTACTGCGCAAAAGTTTAGGGTCAGTGAGATGTTATTATATGTTAATAAGAAAATTAATGACAAAAGCCTAAAACCGGTGCCATCTCATTTTTTATTGTCTGCATTAAGGTAAAAATTCATCACAAAATGAAAATATTGTCATAATTTACTCATTCATCCGGATTATTTGCTTTTGCCTGTGAAACAGAAAAGCTAGGATGTCCGAGCAGCTCTTTTCCATAAAGCAAGATAGTAATAGAGGTTTGGAATGACATGAGGTTGAGTAAATGATGACATAATGTTCATTTTAGGTTGAACTATCTCTTAAGCTCTCTTAGATACAGATACATGCATTAGAGTCTTCTCACCCATTTTAGACTAGCCAGCACAGTTGATAATTACAGACTGTCAGAGAGCTCCCACAAACCACAGCGTCACTTTCACTGAGCAAACCTCCTGAACTATAACACCTGCTATTACACATGCCAGTTCACTGAACAGGGCTGTTTCCTGCTCCTCGGATCAGCTGTCTGACTAGTGCTGAATAATGTGAGATTTAGGCACAGGCAGAACACCTCCACGAGAGAAACATATCATTCACATCAGTTTGCATCTATCCCATTTGTTTTAGGGTCCAAAAGGCGCTGAGAGGAAGTATTTTGTGTACCTATAGAGCAAAATAGTTTTTTTTTTAAGAAATTATGGTGAAATAGTAAAATCCCAATAAAAATTACACACCTGAGTATTTATGCAGTTAGCATTAACACAGGCAAAGTGATACAAATAAATAAAAAACGAAAAAGACAATAATGTCCATAAGGATGCACCACGGTTCAAATAAATAAAACAGGCTATTGCGGGAAAAAAAACTGAATATATAAATGTCCACTTTAACAAAAACGATACAGAATAATAAAAAAAGGATACAGAAAAACCTAATCATAAAAATAATGCCTAATAAAATGATGGGATACAAACTAAAAAAAAGAAAGAAAAAAAGAACTAAAACTAAACTAAAAGTTGACCAAAATGCAAACCGATAAATTAAAATAGTGCAAATTTAGTGGAAAACTCTTTCACAAATTAATTATATAAAGATAAATATTTCCCTTAGGTTAGAAATTGTTGAAAGAGGTTGCAATCGATTCCATCCCTTCATCTAATTACCAAGTTCAATCAGAATAAGTGATTAGGATGGCGCTCCCCTGTCAGTTGTTTTCAGGTTCAGCTAATTAACAGCATCACAGATTGGAAGCCAATGAAAGCTGTTTTCTGAGGAGGAAAGAAACCCAGAAACACTCACCTTTCCAATGGTTTTAGTAGAGCAAGGGAGGACAGCAGGTGTTTACTGCAGAGTTTCTGTATGTCCAGCAAGTTCTGCTCAGGGAAATCCTCGTCGGCATCGGCTGCGAGATCAAAAAAAAAAATCAATCACTATATCTGGATATTGAAAGACTACACTGGGACTAAAGTTTAAACGAAAGTCATTTTTATGGCAAAAATAAAGCATTAATTATCTCTCATAACCTTTGGATACTTTAATCATCGTACAACATTTATTTTATTACAAAACCACATGGGAATGTCTACGACTCATTGCACTTTTCCTGTGCCGGCTGAGACGGATATATTTAGTAGACTTCCCATTTCCATCTATATGTTAATGCAACCAAGAGCAACAGAATCACAGTTTGAAATATTATGTGCCAAGCGGGGCATGAAATTGAGCCAAACAAACAAAGGATTTTACCTCTCGTGCGTCTACTGCATTTAATAATAAAAGATGCACTTGACAAGGTGAGAGAAATCAGGTTCTCGTAAAAAGAGACAGTATATCCACCGTAAGAACTATTTGGCGGCACAAACAAAGCTGTGTGAGATCACTGTGACAGTGCTGGGAGAAAATTGAAAATTAATTTTTGCAATCAACTTATGCAAAATACTATAATCTCAGAAGCCTAAACTTTATTGCAAATAGAAACAATAGAAACACTTTCCCATGGCTCTGACTCGAATTGATGTACAGATGCTGAGGTCAGGCAACAGACTGGGCCATCTGACCAATCAGAGCAGAGTGTGAGTACTGTGAGAAAAGAAGTGATGCTGCAATGTATATAATGAGAAATTATAGGTGTTTTTGACCTTGGATGTGATCTCCAGAGCAGGACGGCCAGAAGAACTCAGCCTGAGTCAGGATTCCTGGCCAAGAGAAGCCACTGTGGAGCTGGCATGTCTCTGCCACATAAAACACAAACTGCCACAGATCTGCTACATCTGCTCAGAGGCCAACTCTTCTCCATGTACAGACTCTGACCTAAGTGTGCAGCAATGTGAGGGAACAACACGGACACTAGTGTGGGAAATGTCTTCTCTTTCCCATGAAAAGAAAGAAGGAAATGTGTGTTGATCAGATTAAAACCATTAAGATTCAGCGATTGGATCCTTCAAATGATGCATAGATACACATGGATCATATTTTCATGGCAGTATGTAAATACTTGTTGTACTGACTTTAATTTATATAGTGATTAAGTAAATCAAAGTTTGGGATTAGTAAGAGTTTCTTTTTTTAAAGAGACACAACTGTTGGTAACATTGATAATAATAAGAAATGTTTCTTGAACAGAAAATCAGCATATTAAGAATGATTTCTGAAGGATCATGTGACACTGAATACTGGAGTAACCATGCTGAAAAGTCAGCTTTGACATCACATGAATAAATTAAGTTTTAAATATATTCAAAGAGAAAATAGTTATTTTAAATTGTTATTACATTTCTATTTGATTTAACAATATTACTGTTCTACTGTATTTTACCGTATCCTTAATTTAAAAAAAATACTGTTTTCAACATCGATAATAATAGGAACAATTCTGCTGGAGTTGAATGCTGGTAGGCGTTGGAGGAGCACTTGTCACATGGATTTAAGTGTCCCCAACAGCAGAGCACTGAGAGACAACGAAGCCTCAAAGTCAAGGGTGGGCAGGAATGTCCTGAATAGACGGTTACATAAAAACCCTCAGCATGATGCTTTTTTCCAGGCTGCAGCACTGAAGGACAAGACTGCGGAGTTTAGCAAGAGTTGTACTGTTTCAGCTCTTTCTAAAGTACAAACTTTCATAGCGATTTCAAGAGGAACAGTTAACAAAGGGGCGATTCATGTAGGTTCATGTTAGGAAATCATCATTGCATTCGATGCATTTCTTCATTTGTCTGATGCTTTTATCCAAAACGTCTTATAAGTACGAGTGCTCCCTATTAATCAATCCCATGATTACCTTGCAGCTTTTAGCACCAAGTGCAGCTCCTTTTCTGTTATTCGAGTTTTAGAAATTAAACTGTTTAATGGCACATCAAGTGATATTCTGGTGATTGGATCAAATTTATTATATCCTCATAAACGCATGCATTAATGTAGTCCTTTGGGTTCTGACTCATTTCACATGCCAGCCATCAACAGACAATATTTAAACACTGCACTGTATGCACGGTATAAATAATAATAAAAAAGATAACTTCACTTTTTAAGGGTCATGTGAAAAAAGTCAAGCGAGCAACTGGAGGTCAAAAAGACAGGGTCATGGCACTAAAGTAGTGACCTGACCCAGATACTGTATTAACCCAGCTTCCAGATGTGAAGGAGCCTCACTGTACTTTAATACATGCTTTATTTTTTAATGACGGCTCCTAAAATCAACTCTGCTGTCATCATACAACCTCTCTGATTCTCTCCCTCCGTTTGCTACGAATACACGATATTAATATCCTATACTAAAACAATAAGAGTGCCGATAATGAAAATAACTGGTTGTAAGACATCTCTTTTCCAACTCTCTTCCCATTTTATTTTTAAGGGTATGATTAACTTCTCTGCTAAGAGAAGCTCAGACCCTTTTAGTCATTTGTGATTGGTGGATAATGATTTTTTAAATTTGTTTTATAAAAGGTACACACATAAAGATCAACTCCTAGACAATGAAATATACTAGAAAAAATATTTATTATATTCCATAATTCTTTTAACACAATTTAATTAGTAAATTATTTGATACTTCTAGGTTTTCTATGCCCATGTGAACCCTTTAAAATATTTTTGTTGTTGCTATTGTTTGTTTGTTTTGATATCAACAATTTAGATATCTGTTTAACTTTGATAACTAATATGCAGAACTAAGTATTGTTTTGTTTCTACTTTGATAAAATGTAATCATTAGACTACAACATTACTAACAATAATCGTGACAATTAATACTGATGTAATTTATGAAATTATTACTATTTGCTATATAAATGGTCTCAAGCTCTTTTGTTTTGGGCAAATTCGAATTGTATTTCGAAGTAGTAACATTTCGAAAATGATTCATCTAATCACAAATTAATTTAAATGGTATACAAAGTATTAAAGTTTCAAAGCTGCATTTCTAAACTCTATGGAGAAAAGATTCACAAATTTAAGGTCATGTTTAAGTTAACAGTGTTGTGACATGCATTCTGTCTCTTCCTGTACAACAAAGTCTACAATTTCAAAAGTATATTTGGAATAAAAATGTTTCGCTTTTAATTTTTGATGCACCAATGTCCACAAAATGCACCAGTCACGACGTGATTCTTGTCCACACTGATACGAGAGAATTTAACTATTTAAATGCAACAATGTAGCTATTGTGGCCATTGCATTCTTGTTAACCTTCCAATTTCTGTTACTGTCGGCGTTCCGTACAAGTTGCAAACTTCATTGCGCGGTCAAATGTATTGGCGACATCACGTTATTGAACACATTCTAAAAGTCAGACACATCCCAGGACAAACTATTGCAAGTTTCATTGGCCTAGCTAAGTCTTTCAAAATTACTAAAGATAAAATATGGATACAAAATGTCGTTGTCAACTGTACCATTTTGATCGGAGGTCTCTAGCATCGAAGGAGTCCGCAAAAACCTCCATTTGCCCAGGACTTCCGCTCAATTTACGTTGGATTTTCACATTTCTTCAGTTATCCTTCCCTTCACTGTTTTTTTCTTCTTTTTTTTTCGCCGTGCTAGCAGCATTCAGACAGACAAAAATGCAGAGGCTGCTTTTGCAGTAGGAATTGGTGATTGGAGCTCGGGGATCATATGGGCTTTTGTCAGAAGTTTTAAAGGGCCATTGCACTAGATTCCCCTTGCCTTGCGCACAACATGCTGATTCCTGAAAACCATATTCCTTCTGTCCAAATATGCACACTTTTGTACTATATAGTGAATAGGATGTCCGAATATGCAGTTTTCGTGAAACAATAGGCAAACAATATCCAGATGACATATTGCACCTTCCCACATTATGAGCAACCGGTAGACGGAGGCTACAGGAACTAAGGTACGGTCAGGTTTGAGAAGTTTAAATAAGGAGAACTGTGATTTGAGCAGCTTCTTTTATGTGTAAATGCTTTAAGTACCAAGATGTTTGCCCTTTATGGTTAAACAGTTCTTTAACAGTATGAGTAGTATGCTGAGAAATACAGTATATGCACTACACACCTAAATAACAATTTATCAACAGTCAATAAGTGAATTCTTAATCAGAGAATTCAGTTCATACTCTGTAAGTACATGAATTTTGGATGCAGTAATGTCAGTGTAGTGGTTGTCAATCCTGGTCCTGGTGTACACCAGCAATTTGGGATGTCTCACCTAATTGACACACTTGATTTAAGTTAATCAAACACACTGTAGAACAGGACTAAATCAAAAAGCGAACATACTTGTTGAGCCACTGTAGGTCAATATTAACAAACAAGCCTGAAATGGACTTAAAATAACGTGCATTTGCAATGACTTATCCTAATGCATCATAGTCAACTTTGTGTTCATTTGCAGGAGTCAATGAAACATTTAAGTGTTTCTACAAGAACATGTCATCTCACAGAATATACATTATAGGATTTCACAAACAAATGTAGTTTTATTTACAATTGGCAAGTTTAGTTTCTTATATTTAAATGGTGCATCAATAAGCAGCACTAGATACATTCAGCAAAGATTTTTTGTTTTTATGTACAAATAAAAAAAATGCACAGAGGGCCAACCTTTTAAACAAAACATTAATTTGGCCAAAACTAAAAATTTTCCATCCACGTCTACCATTGACTGCATGTTAAAATCCTTCCAAACATGCCTTACATTTCAGTTCTCATCTTCAAAAGACTGAGGTAAGTGGCTGTTTATATATAACCTTAGCTTTACAATTAAAGAGTTTTTATGCGCATTTTCTTAGGAATAATAGAAAAATTTACTAGAATAAAGCAGTGACATTCATACATAGACTCATGTTGAAAAATACAGTAGAACATATTCAAATTACACATTACATGATGATACAGTAGACATCAAAATACATATTTCACCAAACTTAAACTGAGTCTATCATTCAAAAAAGCATTTGAAGGAGGATAAGGCAGCTTAATGCTACTTCTTTTAAATTCAACTCAGCTGTATCGACTGCTTCGGCTATGACTTCGTTGCCTGGACGAACTGCGACTGTATGAGCGATATGACCTGAACGTGAAAACAGATATCAAAGAATTAGCTTCAGTGAGGCACATTATCAAATTCACACAAGACAGTTGTGGTAATACGAGGATTTATTTATGATGTACCTGGACCTGCGATCAGAGCTCTCGCTTCTCCGACGGCCTCTTCTCCTGCTACGACTGCGGCTGCGGCTAGAATAACTATCGTAAGACTCAGACCTGTATTTCCAGGAATAAAACACATAATACAAAGAATCTTTAAATGACACCAAGTTACAATCAAAGTGCATTCATAATTTTGACTTAATGCTCACCTTGATGTGTGGCGACCTCTATACCGACTTCTAGAACGGCTCCTACTGTCTGTGTGACTAAAGCAATATCACATGGCATCTTAATTAATAAGGAATATTACACATACACACCACAGGGTTTAAAAAAATACATATTAGACTGAAGCATATTAGACTGAAGCAGAGATAAATATCTTACCTACGATAACTTCGGTAGGTGCTACTTCGAGAACGAGAGTGCCCTCTACTGTATCTACTCCTGCTTCTACTTCTACTGTAGCTCCTGTGTGAAAAATTAAAACATACAAAATTTACTTGACCTGAAAGATTGGACAATGTACACAGGAAAACAATGCCTGTTGTAACCAACCTGGAAGTGTATGTGTAGCTTCTGGACCTGCTCCTGGAGTGGCTATATGAATGGGACCTACTTCTGCGTGTGGACCTGTGACTGGACACAGACCTTGACTTGTTCTGAGAGTGATTAAGGGATCCAGCTCTTTCTCCTGTTGCTGGAAGAGAGTCTTCTTCACTTGAGCTGTCTGGATTTCTGGGTCTCTGATTTAACCGAGCCGTCTTTCGTACCTCATCAAAGAGGGATCCTGGACGGACTCTACTCTTGCTCTTGATCTCAATTTTAAGACCCTGAGCCTTTCCATCCAGTTGATCTTGCTGCTTGTTTATTTTCATAATGAAAGTCTTTGTACTGATGGCCTGCATAACATTCATGTCTTTCAAAGGTTTCCATTTATTTTCAACTGCTGAGACAGGACTGTCACCAGGTACAGTTTCCTCTGGCTGACTGCCATGAGATAAAGTAGGTCCAATAGTATTAGGGTTTCCTTTTTCTATTTGAGGTGGAACAAGCACACTACTATTATTCAGAATATTTTTCAGTGGGGAAAAGCCAATTGCTTTAGGACCTGGTTGCTGAGCCTCTGGGATGCGCTCTGGAGAACATCTCTCAACTTTATTTGGGTCTCTTGGTTTGACTCTTGCCAAGTTTGTGTCTGAAAGATTGTTCTCTAGATCTGTGGATGGCTTTGGAATCTCTGGATGTCTTTGAGATGAAATTGCAGTATTGCGATTTAGCTTATTGCGATTAGTTATCTTTCCATTCTCATCAATACTTTTAGAAGACTCTACTGAAAACTTGTCTTCGATAATCCCTTTATCCTGATCCTTATTTTCTGAGACTTTGGGCTTGATCTTTCCAGATTTTACATTACTTTTTGCTGCATCACTGACAGAATCAGGATTTGCTATGTATAATTGTTTTGATTGAGTTACTGAATCATCCTCTTCAACTTCATCACCAAACTCCAGTGGAGGCTGCCAGTGAAATGTCTCTTTTGGCTTCTGGTGCTTTTTGGATTTTTTTGCCTTGGTTCTGCGAGATACTGACTTGGAGGAGTTCTTCCTTTTGTGCTTGTGCTTACGCTTGGCTTTCTTCTTGTGTTTTGACATTTTTTTGTCTGCAGACTGTTCCTCATTACCTTTTAATAACTTGAGCATTACTGCCCCATGGTTTGACCATAAAGGGTCATCATCCTCTGATTCTGAACTAGCCTCTCCTTCCTCTTTTTCAGACACATGTTTGGCATCACCACCTACCATTTTGCTTGGCATTTCAGAGTCACTCTCAGACTCCCAGCAACGAGCCAAAATCTGCCTCTTTTTTGTTTCAGTAAGTCCTTCCTCCTTAAAAGGGATTTGGTTGTTTTCTGCAGCAGTGTTCTTACTTGAGTTCTCTCCTTCACTTTCCCATCCTGATGCATTGTTGTTGTTTGGTTGTTTCCTTTGAATGGGGTTCTTGCTTTTCATTGCCACTGCCTGTAGATCCGACAAACAATCAAGTGTGTTTCTCTTTGCCAAGGAATCATTGTGTCCGTGGAGAGGACTGTATGGACTATCAGATAAATCCTCTGAGGAGGGAGATGTATATTTGTGGCCACTACCTTGATTTGCATGCTTGTCCCTATTTTGGCCATTTTTGTGAGAACTACAATGTTTTCTCTTTTTTTCAGTGGATCTTTCTTTATTTGAACCATATGATTCTGACCTAGTGCAGGAGGAAGATCGGCTGCCGTACTGACTCAGTGATTTGCTCATGCTTCTTGATTGACTACGTGACCTGCTTCTGGACAAACTGCTTTGCAGGAGCCTATCAGGAACATTATTGTTACTGCTGCTGAGGCCTTTGTGACTAACAGCCGTGTCTGGTTTTGAAGAGGACATTTTTTCCAGAGGTACATTTGATGATGGGCTGATTAGTGCGTTAGAAGCTGGGGCTGATTTTACATTTATCTCTTGGATGCGGACATAAGAGGGTTTCCATGGTTTCTGGCCTGGTTTCCATCGAGAGGGAGGTGGACTGTCACTCAAAGGCAAAACAGAGACACTCTCTGAAGATGCTGCTGCTGGTGCTTTGGGTTCTTCACCTTGAACCGATCTAGGGTCAGGCTTGTCTAATTTGGAAATACCACCCTCTGTAGACTTTGACTTTCGAGGGGATCTCAACTCCTTTCTTTTCCTGGAACGTGGTGGGGTTTCTGAACTATACCTAGACTTTGATCTTGACCTGTATCTAGATCGAGAACGAGACAGTGACCTAGAATGTGTACGAGACCGCCCTGATCGACTACGACTTGACCTCATGGATGATCGACCCCGCCTCTCAGACCTTGAGCGACTTCTGGAATAGGAACGGCTCGTGGACTTCGAATAAGATCGTGAATCTTTAGAAGAGCTTGATAAATAACGTCTCCTTTCTGACTCAGATCGATACGATCTGTGGGAGTGGCGCGAGGTCGAACGAGAGCGTGATCGAGAATGTCTCCTTTCAGTAGGTCCTGAGAGTTTTGACCTTTTACCGGAGGACCCATTCATCTCACCTTCAGACAGGGAGGTCTCTTTAGGCTTGTTCTTTTTATGTTTCTTTGAGTGCTTTCGTTTCTTATTTTTCTTCTTTCGTTTGGTTTTCTTTTTTTCTTTTCTGGATTGATACCGACTGGAGTTTACAGAGGCCTCACTTAAGGAATGCTCTTCTGATCTGGACCTAGACCTCGGGGTGTCACTTCTGTCATCCCATCTGTTTAAACAATAGTTAAAAAATTACAGGAAGTAAAAATCTTTGTTCCAACTAGGACTGGACGATATGGCCAAAAAATTAAAATGATTAAAAAAAAATTCAGGCGATATCTGTAATTATGTCAAATCTTTATTTCTTAAAAATGTAAAGGCAGATTTTTGCTCCTGAATGAAAGTTGTAGACTTTCCAGACAGTTAGTTGTGGATTTATCATTAGACCATGACAAAAACTTGGCAAACAGATGAACATTTAAGAAATTTAAATTACATGTTTTGTCTCTTAGAAATGTACGTGACATTATTTTGAGTTGACAGTAGCAGTAGCCTGAGTTGGGATGCAGATGTAAATTTATGTTGATAAAAAAAACGGTAAAAAATTGTAAAAACTTAATTTTTATAAGGTAAAATTTCCTAAGGTAAAATGTAGTCTTCCCTGGTATCTGGATCATGTTAACAACAGGTAAAACCATGCATTGCACCTCACTACCACCATGGTAAAAAGTAACTATACTGTTTCTATGGTATTTATGAAAAACAATAGCCTAAATACATTTAATATAATACAAATAACAAACTGCTATAGCTTAACAATAAAAAAACTATATTGTAATTAAATCCCATTACTCCATTAATACGTGTTATGTCTACATTAATAATATAATTTAAATTCAATATGAATATTAAGGGTGTCACGATTTCGATTTTAAATCGAAATCGATCGAAATTAATTCACAAACTCAAAAATGAAATAAAAAATGGAATCGTCGATACTGCCACGCTCCCATGTCGCGCCCGTGATGGAAAGTTCAGATCCTTTTACTGACTCTATTGTTCAATCTCGTTCATCAAAATTAACTAATCTTTTTTTCTAGTCATTTCAGGGGCTTTAAATGTTATACTTTTAACAGGCAAATTCCCCGAACACATCCACCAACGCAATCTTGATCATATTCTGAATTAAGAAATCATTATAATGCAGTCAAAAGTAATTTACAGGGAACATTAATACTAGACCTTCCGAGTATTTTGTTCATTTGTCGCGTGACAGAGGCAATGAACGGATCGTTCATGAACGACTCATCACGGCGCGGGAAAAAAAAAAAAGTGTTGAAAGGCGGTGAGTCCTCTAACTTGGATTCTATGCCCGAGCCCGAACTTGGCCGATATTTCCCGTCACAATCCTCGGGCCGGGCTCTTGATCTATAGACGTGCACTCCCAACGCAATAGAGTGCGGCGCGGGACTAGATTTGATGGCCGAGTGCGAGCGCGGGCGGTAATGCACTCACTCTGTGTGTGCGGGACAATAAAAAGAAATATCTATGAATAAAACATATAAAAACTAATACATTTTTTTCATCTGTTGCAGAAAAGCAACAAGAACAACTAAAACAAAATAGAAACGATTTACAGGCCAGAGTTTCTATTTATAACATGTTTGCAGCGTTGAGCGATTTAGCCAATCACAGACATATGTGTTGATTTCTTGAACGCAATGACCAATCAGAAGCATTTAAGATAGACTCTCCTCACCGCTCAAAACGGACTTTTTGTTCAGTGCTGAATTCTGTAAGCTGGCAAATCCTCTAATTATAACAAACAAAGTGTAGGCTATATATTATGAAAGATTCATTGTGCAGTCAGCTTCACTGATAATAACAGATATGTGTGAGATTGCGATGAACTGATGTCAGCTTTTTAGGAGCAACAGCAACCTGTGCTTAAAAAAAAAATCGAGAATCGAATCTAACCGTGACCTTAGAATCGAAAATGTAATCGAATCGAGGATTTGGAGAATCGTGACACCCCTAATGAATATCCCACATTTGTGCCACAGCACCATGGTTACAGTTTGCATTAATAAAAAGTAATGTTTACTTTACTTTTAAGTAAAGTTTGTGATTTGTGGATAAAAACGCCTTCTAACTGGATCATTGTGGCTCAATGTTTCTCCTGTTTTCCACATCAGTGTTGAGAATGTCAGCACGGTTTCATCTGGCTTTAAAATAGTTTAAATCACAAGGGTTTGATTTTTGGTTTGTATGAGACAACTCTGCGGCAAACCGGAACACTGTTTTTCACTGGATCTCACAGAGCTGCTCAGAGGTTGCGTGATCGAGAAAATGTGGCGTTACTATAATTTAACTCACTGAAGCGGTTTTCATCCGAGTATGCTCTCTCTCCGCCAAGACCTGCAAATTTTTTTCTCTGCCGTGTGTGTTTATGAGGCGCCAGAGTGGACAAAAGCGAAGCGAACGTGGCGAGGGCGCTCAACATTGCGCGCGAGAGACCGAGTGTGTCCGAGAGCACGCTCAACAGTTGCGCAAGAGAGACCTAGGGTCTCTGAGCATTATATAGTTTGTTTATAAATAAATGGCAAATTTCAGCATAAGAATAATCTCTATAGCCTATTGGTATCATCTACAACGTTTTAATTAATTTACATACAAATAAAATCAAAAAAAGAACCTGCAGGGAAGTTTCTGGGAAGGTTCTGTTATGAAAATAAAACCTAAAAATAACAGGGAACGTTCTGGGAAGGTTCTCTTTAGGTTATAATTTTTTGGTAAATTGTTCAGTATTATATTGAGAGAGCACTTCATGTTAAACTGTTTACTTTTGTGAGGAAGAAAATACTTAGGCTACAGTATGTCTTGTAGTTGTGAAGTTGTGTAACAGTTTTATCGTTTTTATATGCACTACAAAGAGTATTTATATTTTTTATTATTATTTATTCATTTTTGGTACATTTCTTAAGAAGCATAATTTATTTTTAAACTTATTTATTGGCCAGTTGTGGTCTGTGCGATATTAAGTATAAACCATCTATTATGTTTTATTGTTCTACTATAGTAATGATAATATTTAGAATAATATATTGAATTTAATAGGTGTCTCTCACATTGTCCCACAGCAACATTAAAATAGTGTAGATTAGTGTTCAATGTTTTATAATAATAATTTTTTCTATTAAGTGTCCATTTCATTCAACATATTTAATACTGGGGGCATCCAAGTTATTTGACATAGGCCTATTTGAACATTCTTTGAAAAAGTAACGCAATAGTTACTTTCTCTGGTAATTAGTTACTTTTATAATCATGTAACTCAGTTACTATTTGTGAGAAGTAACTAGTAATTATAACTAATTACTTTTTTTAAGTAACATGCCCAACACTGCATATAAGTTAGGCAAATTGGTACTGGCATCAGTGTAATGGTCTGCAACACGCAAGCGCAGCATGTTTTGCAAATTGCATAAACATTACTTCGAAAATGTATCAAACTTTTGTTATAATTTCATAAAAAAAAATTATATCGCAATAATTACTGTTATCGTTTTATAGCCCAGCCATATTTTTCATGAAAACGCATTTCTGAAAGCATATCAAAAGAATATGAACTCGGATAAACCAAAAATAAACTCCTAATATTAGCTTGCCACGTATAAATAATTCTGATGAAAAATACAGTAGATTCATACTTTCATGCATAACATACCTTTCTCCTTTACTCCATCTCTCCACGCTGGGGGGCTGGTAAGCCTTGGTCCTCTGCATTTCCTCTTTCCAGTGTGGGGGAGTCTCACTGCTCCCCCGTTCCCCTTCCGACTCTGATCTGGACTTTGACCGAGGGGGTGTATGGTACCTCTGCAGGGGGAATAAAAAACAACAGTTCATGCATGGCCTATCAAACAGACCAACATTCTCATCAAGCACTTTTTTAAGAGTAAATGTCAAATCATTAGAATTAGATAATTAGAATTAAAACAACTGATATAATTTTTTTTTTAAACATGCCTTTTGTCTGTTGTCCTTTGTACAATGTCATTCTGTCTCATAGTTTTACTGTTGCTCTGTCTCTTTTTATGCTCTGCTCCTTTTTATGCTCTTCCTCTCTCTCTCGCTCTCTCTCTCAGGTAACATTTTACATATGTGCTGGGTACGATTATTGATATAAGTATTATCGTCTCATACATCTATGTTGTAGATCAGGGGTTCTCAAAATTTTCATAGGTGAGGGCCAATTCAGTAACCCAACATTGAACTGAGGGCCGCCAAAGGGGCGGGGGAGAAAAAGAAAAAAAACTGAAAAAAAATCCCATTTGAAATAATTTTAATGAACAGATTGCATCTCTACAGTTTACATTTATTGCAATAAACACATTTTAATTCATAACTGAGGCAAAACCTGGCGAGTTTTTTTTTAACAGAAACTTTTAAAATAGAAGCTTACCAAACAAGTCATCATCATTCATATCTATCATTGCCTGTCAGTCGCGTTTCCATTATTGCAGATTTTCGCAAATGTTTTGCGCTATTATTATCTCTTTTTTTTTTACCGTAACTGAAAAACGAAAAATTAAAGGTTGTCGTCTTTTTAAAACGCAAAGTTGAACACCAACATTTTAATTTGAACTGGCAACAGCAACTGCTGCGCAAAAAAATAAATATCGACAGACTTTTTCAGATTTTTGTTTAAATTAGCCTACTTTTTGCCCCTTTATTAAACATTTAAAATATTCACAAATTAAATTAATATGGAAAACATGTCGATTTTACTGGTTTTCTAAGGCCAAATTAGAACCTGGAATTTATATTTTTCCTGCAGTGCTGAATGAGAAGAGCCATATAGGCTATAGCCTGTGTCTCTGGAACGTCCTGGTTGCGTATGCAACCCACCGTTCCCTGAAGGAGGTCGACAGAATTGGGATCACGCTAGGGAGCCTATCATCTTCGATTACTATTGAACGAGCAAATGGAATTTGGCGTGCGTGATTTGCATCACACACTCCGCCCCCGCGGCGCGGGTATAAATACGGAAGTGGATGCACGCACTAGTTGCTTTTCGCTGAGGAGCCGAGAGTAACCCGGGTCCAGCGGTAGTGGCAAGGGGACTACGTCCTCCGTTCCCTCCTTCAGGGAACGGTGGGTTGCATACGCAACCAGGACGTTCCCTTTCAGTCGATAACGTCAGACGTAGTCGACGGTCGACTGAATTGGGATCACCCTTTGAACACGCCACTAACGCTGCCACCTTCCAGTGCCTAAACCAAAGCCTCCTGATGCCCCCGCAAATTTAAGGCGGGGAAGGACAGGGCTTAGGCCAGGGAAGTCACTGCTGTTCCTACAGGACCACTGGGAAAGCGTTCCCCGTACATTGGAAGGAAGGGACGCTGCGGAAGCCACATCCAACCCAGAGGGAGGTAACGTGGAAAATACACATATGAACTGGGCGGAAACCGGGCAGTCTAACATATGGAATGTCACTGGGGTGGCTCCAGCCTAAGACGGGGGAGACACACCGGACAGTGACGGCAGAGAGACTCTGCCGAGGGAAAACACGGGCTCGCCGCAGGGAGCCGTATGGTGGAAGAATACACATATGGGGTCGCCGTAGGGACCGCAACATATGGACCCAGCCTAACACAGGTTCCACACTGCTTACGAGTGGTAGGCCTAACACCAGACGTTCCGCACGTCCGACGTCGGAGGGGTGTGGAGGAACTCAACAGGGTTCAATTTTAAGGGAACTCAACTGGAGTAGAAAGGCGCACGTATCCAGTCTATAGGAGAGGAATGGCGCAGCAAGCCGACACTTGAACCGGGCTCACGGTGGAACTGGCTTCATGAGAAGGGAGCCCACGGGAAGCAGCGGTTCAACTAGGTGTCGTCCAGCCCCCAACTCTAGAATCTGTTTAGCAAAGCATATCGTCAACGCCCAGGCGGAGCACTTTACACTCATCATAGAGGAGCTCAACACCTAAGTGGACATGTTGCATCACGGATTTTTACCGAAATGAAGGCAAGCACTAAGTGCAACTTTGCATGGAAACAGCCTTCCCTCTCTGCTGAATTCCAACAGATATTTGTAGAGCTGGTCTGAGGTCTATGGCTTGCGTTCTGTACACGTCCAAGCGAACGGACAGAGAAGCCAGGGCTGGATCTGCCTCCTCCAGGGCAGCGCTTGCAGGCTCACCACCTGCTCCTATTACGGGAGAGGTAGGAACCTTGGGCACAATCCAAGCCGGGGTCTCAGCTTGTGAGAGTTAGCCGGCCCAGACTCCAGGCACAATACGTTGACAGAAAGCGAGCAAGTCCCTACCCTCTAGTAGAGACCACGCGAGCAGGAGAACTGATATAACAGAATTTTTAATTCACTGCCTGCAGTGGCTCAGGGGCGGTCTCTGCAGTGCAGTCGCACCAGGACAAGGCCCAAGAGGATAAAGAGGGACGCAAGGATTTACAAGACCTTGCTCCTCAGGAACCTGACGATCAGAACGTGCTTCTGCAACACGATGAGCGTCGTTTAAACACCGAGGCAACATCATTTTGGGGGTGAAGGAAAACAGCCTACTGCAACCCATTTTGCAGGAAAGAGAGCACTGAAGTGATCGAAAGCTTTCAGGATCTCCTCTGGAGAGAAGACGCACTCAACGACTAGGTTCCACTTCTAAAGGCGTAAGCACGCTACCCATTTCTAGGGGGTGCTCGCAGAAGTGATGGTAACTATCACATGCCATGTGATAGCCACCTGAACCTCCGCGTTCAGATGTAAGACCGCCCGGAATCTCCGGGGGAAGAACGCGGGTGCCATCGTGCCCCGTCCCTGAAAGAGTTTTCAGGGGAAGTCAGGAAGGCTGTCGATGGGAACCAGGTCTAGTTGGGCCAATAAGGGGCAACTATGAAGACCTGTTCCTCTCCTGACTTAGCACGTAGGTGCAAGCGATGGGCGCAAAAAAGACAGGAGCATTGCTCAACACAACATGTGAAGATCACTGGGCTTCAGGAGCATCTTCTGCCCAGCACTTGAGTGTGACAAGTTCACTGAGCTTCAGGAGCATTCCTGCTCAACACCTGAGTGTGATAAACTCACTGAGCTTCAGGAGCATTTCTGCTCAACACTTGAGTGCGAAGAACTTCACTGAGCACCAGGAGCATTTCTGCTCAGCACTTGGGTGTGACAAGTTCACTGAGCTTCAGGAGCATTCCTGCTCAACACCTGAGTGTGATAAACTCACTGAGCTTCAGGAGCATTTCTGCTCAACACTTGAGTGCGAAGAACTTCACTGAGCACCAGGAGCATTTCTGCTCAGCACTGCGTGTGACGAATTCACTGAGCTACAGGAGCATTTCTGCTCAACACCTGAGTGTGATGAACTCACTGAGCTACAGGAGCATTGCTGCTCAACACCTGAGTGCGATGAACTTCACTGAGTTTCAGGAGCAATTCTGCTCAACATGAAGAGTGATGATTTCACTGACTTGAGCAGGCGCAAGGCGACCATGAGTCGCAGTCACTTTTAGAAGGCTCACTGGGGTTAAACGCATTTCTGCGGGCCCCTGGGGCAGCTGAGACCCAGTGTTTGTCCAAGGGTAGTCCGCTCGGTTTACACAAACACTGGCGGAAAGATGAAACCGGGGAGGCAACTGAGCGGCCCCGGAATGGTCATGACCCAGCTGGACCCAGGGGATGGAGTCTCCACTTGCCCTGGCTATAACTGTCGTGAGGCTGGAGGGCGGCACGATTGAGTAAAGCGGGAGGAGTGGAACAAAGCGCCCTCAGAAGCGTCTGACTCCAAGGAGGAGGTGACGGGTGAGTTGTGACATGTAGGGGAGCTTGCGCAACGGTCGCAATGTCTAACAACTCGAGGCACGAATGCCCGGGTAGTCGGGGGTCGCCCAGGCACCCGTTAAAACACGCCCTTTGTACATGGCCCCTCTGTTGAAGAGGGTTTGGCAGCAGACCGGGATGAACTATAGTCACACAGGGTGAGCTGCTCTGCCACGGTCACCTCGGGACTCGATCATGAAGCTAGCGCTGAAGCGGTCACATATGGAGGAAGCCAAAGGCTGCGACTACCATATGAATGAAACCTTTATTGCCCCGAGGGGAATTTGTTTTACACTCATGGGAACCACAATAAACATAACCACAACAAACATAGAATAAAAAACAAAACAAAGAAAAAACAACAACAATAACACAACAAATAGTGACATAAAATTATCAATTCGACAACTTAAGGAATCAATAAATAGAAATATATTCAATAATACGCATCTAAAATGTTCAAAGGCTAAAAGGAATCAATAAATAGATATATATTCAATAATGCACATTTAAAATAAATCTATGTGCCCATAGATGATCCATTTAATAATTGAATGCTCCTCGGCACAAATTATGTAATATGTCGTTTAGTTTTTGTTCGGGGGGGGGCCCAGGAGCCTCTGAAAGCTCTTTCAGTGGGACCCTTTCTCACTTCAACACCAGCTGAACACATTCTCATTGGAGAGACGTGTTAGACCGAGTCCCTCTCCAAAACTGAAAAAGAGATACTCAGCCCGTGGGCGAGATTACTCTCTTCCAGTTGACCTGAAGACCCAACGGGCTCTGGAGTAGGGATGGGCATTCGATTAAATTTTCTTAGTCGATCGTCGGGAGAATTAACGATCGACTATCGATTAATCATTAATATTTTTTTATTCAAATTCATTATTTATTTAACTTTTTATAAATTAAAAAGGCACCAGTCTACTGATTTTTGTTGAGAAAGATAAGCATGTTGATGACATGATCTGGGGTCAGACGCGACCGCAACTTGACCGTCAAGCCTCGTTTACACTTTCGCCTGGCTCTGCAGCGCGAGTCTCCGCAGACTGCGCGCGCACCTACCCAAACAGACGAGGCGTTTATACTCGACGCGCTCGCCTGTGAAACACTGAATACCGCAATGACGTCATTTTTGCAGCGCTAACCTTCGCGCTCGTGCGGACGCCTCGAGTGTAAACAAGGCTTCAGTCCAGCCGCTGAAAACACCTGCTCTGAGGAGACTGACGTTGCCGGGATGCACAGGTACCTCCGCGCTAACTTGACCAGCCCGGGGAACACGTTCACTTTCCGCAGCAGCATTAGTTTAATGATAATCGATAACAAATTAACGTGATCGACGAAATTCTTAATGATCAATAATCGATCGTCGATTAAACATGCCCATCCCTACTCTGGAGCACTCGAGGGGAAGGACACTGTACTGATACTGCACCCTTAGACGCAACACACAGGATGGCCTGCGGTGCGGAAGGTAGAGATCTGAAGCACATGTCTTTCAGGTCGGAGCTGCAGACCAATCTTGGGCCAAGATGGTCACGACTCACCACCTAGTAGCACAAGGAACGAGTTTGCAACTGGCCTTCGTACCGGCTGGAGGAGCGCCTATATCAAATCCTTCGCCAGCAGGATAAGATAAGCACGCACAAGTCAGGAGCACTGCTCCACATTCAGTGTGATGAACATCACTGAATTTTCAGGAGCACGTCTGCTCAACATCTAATGTGATGCTTATCACTGACTTGAGCGGGGTAGCCGAGCCTGAGGTGGGGCAGCAAAGTAGAGATAGTGGTGTTAGTGTGCAGTGCAACACTTACCTGTCTCCACTAGCGGCAGGGGGACGTGAGAAGGCGGATGACCGGGTCCTCGAACGCCCCAAGCTGCCTGCTGGCGACCAAGGGAAGCTGGGGGATGTAAGGCTATTACAGGGTCACACCCGCCAGACTGGTCCACTTGGGACTCAGGAACAGAAAATGTGCTATTTTTCTGAATATCTGGGTACCGCTGACCCCGTTTTTATAGGGGCCAGCGGCGGAACAGACACACACATAACAAAAAACTCCAGCCGGCCCTCCAACCAGCCAGAGGGAGTGGATCGGCGACCACTCCACGAGCAACTCCTCCATCCCCGAGAGCCCGTACAGGTTCAGCGTTTTCTTTTGCGCTGATGCTTACCACCTGGCTTGGCAGCGCCTGGAGCAGGCTGGGCGCCCCTTCCGCGGCCGCAGGCGGACGCCCTCGGCGACGAACAGGCGGAGGATCTGACCTCGGCGGGCAGGTGAAAGCAGCAGCGTCCCTCTGAGGCAGGATGTGCCAGATGGCCTCCGTCTGTTTCTGAGCTGTAGAGAACTGTTGGGCAAAGTTCTCCACAGCGTCGCCGAATAACCCAACCTGGGAAATAGGAGAGTCCAGGAACCGAACCTTGAGCCAGAGATGGCGCTCGTGGACCACAAGTGTGGACATCGCCGAACCGACCGCGCGAGCTGCAACCTTCGCCGCCCGGAGGGCGAGGTCAGTTGCAGTGCGGAGCTCACCCATGAGCTCACGGTCCGAACTACCCTCGTGCATGTTCATGAGTGCCTGGGCCTGGTGGACCTGGAGCAACGCCATGGCATGCAAGGAGGAAGCGGCTTGCCCACAAGCTTTGTAAGCCTTGCCCGTAAGAGCGGACGAGAACTTACAGGCTTTAGAGGGGTGACGAGGATCACCTCTCCAGGAAGCGGCCGCCGTTGGGCATAACTGCATCGCAATGGCCCGCTCCACCGGAGGGATAGCCTCGTAACCCTTCACCGCTCCCCCATCAAGGGTAGCGAGGGGGGAGGAGCTACTCAGGCGGTTTCTGGCAGAGAAAGGTGCCATCCATGCCCTCGTAAGCTCCTCATGCACTTCAGGAAAGAAAGGAACCGGGGTGGCGGACTTAGAACCAGTACGGCCCGCCCCGATATACCAATCATCCAACCGAGACGGCTCGGGACACGGTGGAGGGTTCCACACGAACCCTACCGCCTCGGCGGCCTTTTTCAGCATAGCTGACATTTCTGGATCTGGCTCGGGCAACACTGGTCTCCCGGAGGTAGGCAGTGCAGCCGAGTCGTCATCTCCAGAGTTCAGCTCCCCCTCCGATGCTGCGATTGACATCGTATCCCCTGGAGGGGCCCCAAATGACACGGCTGGCCTGTCCATTTCAGAGGGACCAGCGGGATCAATGGGGAGCTCCACCGGTTGCGGTGTGAAAGAGGAGTGAGGGACCCACGGGGCCTGGCCGGGCGGATTACCCCTCACTGTGATCCTCAGATGACCCAGCTTGGACGGCACCCCATTCTTTCTCTGGGAAGGTAACCCAGAGGAAGAACAAGGGCGGGGCCCAGAGGTGGGGACTGCACCAACGCTTTTGACGAAGGCGAGTCTAGATCTCAACACCGAGATGGTCATGTTCCCGCAGTGAGAACATGACTCATCCACGAAAGCTGCCTCGGCATGCTGTAAGCCCAAACATGCGACACAACTTTCGTGACCGTCAGAGGGGGATAGTGCCAGACCGCACCCAGAAACGCACGGATGGAATGGCATCTTGAAAAAGATGCACTCACACCCGTGTTGCTCTTTCAGGAAATGGGACCGTCACCAGTGCCGGAGCACACAGGGAATGACCGCGGCAAACACTGAATAGTCTTTCAACCAACAGTGAAGCACTCACTTCTCGCCCTCTAACCAACCGTCAACACACAAACAAACAATAGAAATTTGATGCTGTTAAAACAGCAGTTGAGAGCTGAGAAGCTCGCGATCACCGCTGCACCACGCTGTAGAACACCAACACTGGAGAGGTCTTCCCGTAAGAACACCGACACACTCGCTCGTTGAATACAACAGCACTCTTCAGAGACATCAAAGACGAACGGCTCCGAAGCGAAAGGCAACTAGTGCGTGCATCCACTTCCGTATTTATACCCGCGCCGCGGGGGCGGAGTGTGTGATGCAAATCACGCACGCCAAATTCCATTTGCTCGTTCAATAGTAATCGAAGATGATAGGCTCCCTAGCGTGATCCCAATTCAGTCGACCGTCGACTACGTCTGATGTTATCGACTGAAAGGGAACCACAGCCCACAGAAAGGTGATTTATAGGTGAGTTATAGGCGAATGATCATAAATGTGTCTGAAAAAACAGCGAGGCATTTTAATTGTTTATTAATTATTGTTTTCTAAGTGTCGGCTAAAAACATATCTCTATCTCCGCTGTTAAGCAGATGCACTTTTAGAGAGAAATGCACCTTTCATACGGATTACATAATCAGAAGGTATTGCTTTCGATTTGAATTTGTTTAAAAGTGGACATTTCAAGCTTTCGCCTACATAGGTTATATTGTTTCAGTTCTCGCGCTCCAGTTCACGGAGATCATGAAAGCGCGTAGGCTAGCTACTGATTGTTTTATTTTACTTTACAAAAGCACAATGTTTTCTTGTTATTATGAGTTTACACAAATAAAAGTAGTTGCGAATAATGTATTATTATTTTCTGTATGACCAGAAATGATAGAGTATTTTAAGTTGTTTCCACTGTTGATAGGAAAATGCAAGTGTTCGCGCCGGCGAAAAATTTGAAAGTTAATGAAAGCGCGGCTATAAATAAGCTTGTCATTAAGTCACACTGAATATTGATTACTTGGTCAACATACCCTTTTAAATTGCAATGGGATTTGCGGTGCTGTTTTCGGCCGCTAAACACCACTAAACGGATAGATTAATTTTTTCAAAGCAATGTACAGTTTTAACAGTTTTACAGATGTTTTTCAGATGTTATCGCGGGCCGCCAGAAATGTTTCCACGGGCCGCCATTGGCCCGCGGGCCGCACTTTGAGAACCTATGTTGTAGATGTATGTGACTATTAACTTTGTTACTATTTTAAGTGTAACCATAAACATATTTTGTCATTAAACCTTTTCAGTTACAAATAATGTGCTAACTAGTTTTGATTTGGTATTGACTTTGAAGTGCTACCTATTTCAATACAATATTGTCACTCTATATAGCAACGCTCTCGCACATATTAAGCTATTGTAACTGCGCTTATTTCCGTCATTGGTATAAGTAAGACTGAACCCCTGCAGGAAATCCACCCTTACAAGCTGGTATAAATGTAATTCACGGCTGTCATACCATAGTTCCGCGTCCTTTGATCTTGCGTCCAGATTTTGTGACAGCTGGTTTGGCGTCATTTGCTGCCACGACCATGTCCTGTACAACCCTATTGTGGGGTGGGGTGGTGAGAGAAGTATCAGTTTCAAGACTCTACCTTTATTGGTTTAAAATATAGCATCAAAACCGACCCATGGATTTCAGGGATTAATCATTAAGCAAGAAAACTAAAATATGAATCACTATGGTTTGCTTGTAACACTTTAAAAATTGACCCCAGAGAATTTCAGATGTTATCTAATAACTGGGGATGGGGAGGACAGATTCTTGTGATGTATGAATGAAAAAAGGAACATCTGTTTGTTGAATTGAACAAAAGATATTAACGTTTTAATGGTCTCCTCCTGGGAAGGCATGTCTCTGCGGAGCAGGAAACGGTTTTCTGGCACGGGTGGGATCTCTTCTGGTCGAACCACAGGCTTCTCCCTTTTCACATTTTGCTCAGCCTCACAATCACCTTCCTCTGCCCTCTCTCCCTCACCATGACTGTGAATCAGGAAAAACATATATTTAAATTATACAACCTAAATAAAGGTCAACTATGGTTACACGGGTTACAGTAATTTACCTTCCATGTACTGCTGTTTTAACTGCGTCTCTCTCCTCCTTTGTCTCTTTTCTTTTTCTCTTTGAATGCTTACTCTTTGAGTTTCTTTTCCTCTTTTGAGATGCACACTTCTTGTCAGACTCTCCTTCAGAGGAGGAATACTGAGATGAAGTCTCTGAGGAACTCTGCAAGTCATCCTCAGAATGGAACGGTTTCCTCCTTTTGCCTTGAAGAACTACAGAAAATACATCAAACTTAGTCAAAAAATTTACCGGACAGCTGTAATTACACAGATTGTAATTTATTCGTTCTCTTTATCTCCACTTACATTATCAGAGCGCAGAGCATGTGATTTTAATAGTTTATTTTGAACTGGAGCTTTCTGTACATGGCATGAAATAAACAACATATAAGCGACTGGATTATAGGACATCACCTGCCGTGGGTGGTCTCAACATGGAGAAGTGATTTGTTACTTGATGCTTTGTCATGTCATGCCTGGCTAGGACACAGTGTAAGTGTTTTAAAGTCAGCAGTATTTCAAAGCACCCGTTCTATTTTTAAATACCATATTTAACCGAACAATGCAGTTTATGTGGAGATTAAAAAAATATTCTCCATCAGATACAGACAAGTTCAGACAGCATAGTGACAAGCGGCAGGTCTGCAGCCAAAATTCCTTGTTGGTCTCACACACTGGAACAAGCTTACCATCATTAGCAGACTTTGTAATCAGCTGTCCACAGTCAATCACTCTGACGTCAGCATAGGGTCTGCTGGCTGAGTCAGTCTTCAACCCCTCGATTTTCTTTATGACCTCAAAGCCCGAGATAACCAGCCCAAAGACCACATGCACTCTAAATTAGACCAACAATCCTTGGTTACAAGACATTTTGGGACTTAACAGAAAATCTTGCATACAAATCATGTAATAAATATAAGTTATAATAAATAAATGATTTCTAAACTCTAAATTAGTATTTTAAAATTATTTTCTTGTAGTTCAAGTAATTTCCTACAGTATGGCTTGAACAACAACAGTTAAATGAAGTCCACTTATGAACGTACCCATCTAGGTGAGGCGCTGTCTTTGTAGTTCTGTTATGAGGCAAATTACATAATGGAGTCCAGGTCATCCAACAGGTACATGTGGGTGAAAAAAATAAACAGAAGAAAATTTAGTCCAAAAAAAACCCCCACACACACATTCTGTATTTCATCAAGAAGAAATTTGAGTGTATCTATTCAAACAAAATTCACAATTCAGAGTAATTTAAAACCAGCAGTGCTTGCACAATAACATAGGCTGGATGAATAAATACTAATGATGAACAGGGACAGGTCCAACATCTGCCAACATTATGCTGACAAAACCAATTAAACCTGTTTAAAAATATCATAGGGACAACTTCAATTAGAAATCAGTGTGTCCATGGCAGGAAAATACATCCTGTAATGCTAAACTTGAAATACATCAATAATTGAAAGACATCAGGTTCTCTGTGATGGGAGAACAGGTATTTAATGAGGTAAAAACATTATTTAAAGATAAACAAAAGCCAGTGCTAGCTAAAAGCAACC
Organism: Siphateles boraxobius; assembly: GCF_051911475.1. Lineage (NCBI taxonomy): Eukaryota > Metazoa > Chordata > Actinopteri > Cypriniformes > Leuciscidae > Siphateles > Siphateles boraxobius. The sequence goes on from NW_027508876.1 coordinate 18,637,729, forward strand.
AGAAATACACAGTCAGGAGAGAGAAGCACAGCCTTGGAGAGACACTTTACCTTGGTAGGGCAGGATGCTAGAGTTTCTGCAAATTTTACACAAAAACGGCAAGAGAAAAATTGTAATACATTTGTAGGCAAAAAGGGAATTTCTTTCTGATGTAAAAATATTTCTAAATGCACATTGACAAGGGAAAAGGGAGATGAAAATGCACCTGCATCCCACATGAACATGTACACTATGTAGAATCTCCAAAATAAAAAGAGTCAGAATATGTATATATATATTTATATATGATAAAGAGATTGAAGAGGTCTGGGAAAGTTAGACAGCGTGAGTGTGAACAGAAAAAGGAACATCGGTGGTGGTCTTTAAAAATTCTATTGAGATGTCTTGTCAATAAATTTGGAACAACATAAGTAAGAAAGAATTACACTTGAGCCAAAATTAGAAGCCCAGTTGCTATGTCTGAGCTCTGTAGAAATGATCTTGTACACTAGGGGAATATGTAATCTATACATATTGCATGTGTCATTTAATAGTGACCAATCAGTCATATTAAATGGTAAGCAAAAGGTCTGGTGATAAATGGTTGATTCTTTACACACATACACCTTCTGTGAGACTTATACCAGAATAAATACTACTTACATGAAAAACTGGGACCCATTTGTGTCTTTACCACGGTTGGCCATCGACAAGAGGAAGGCTCTGTCATGTTTGAGAGTAAAGTTCTCATCTGTTGACGAGAGATACGGACAAAGAAGGACACTGAGTGCTTGTCGACTGCTTCAAAAAAGCGTTTTAAGGAGAAGTACTGCAGCAGGAAAAGAGATGTTCATGAACACCTGTCATCAGTGATGCTTCTATCCTGCTTCTGAACTCTGAGTGTTTCTTATGCTCCTTTGTGTAAAAGCAGAGATTTTCTATTCTGAGGGCCACTAAAACAACTACAGTTTACATTAAAACGGTTTATGCCGAATTATTTCTAAAATGGATAGTTCACCCAAAATGGAAAATATATTTTTTTACACATTCTCATGACATTCCAAACCAGGTGATTTACTTCCTTCTGTAGAGACCATGGAAAGAAAAGAAAAAAAGTCAATCAAATACAGTTCTATTTGATGCAACTGCTGGAGCTTTTAAGCTTCAAAAAAGATGCAAAAGCTCCATAAAAGTTTTATTAAAAAATGGTGCTGTCAAATTGATTAATCGCGATTAATTGATTCTAACATAAAAGTTTGTTTAATATATAAAAATATAATAATATATACACGCATATATTATATAAACACAAACTTTAGAATCAATTAATCAATTTGACAGCACTTAAAAAGTATTGTAAAAGTTTATTGCAATTGCATAGAAAAGATTGACCTGCACATTATTAAAATTTTCTTGTTCTGTTTCACTGAAGAAATAAAGTCATGTATATCGGGAACGTCATGAGAGATGAATAAATGACAATTTTTAGGTGAACTAATATTTTTCAAGAGTATTGTATTGCATGACAAGCCACCCTGGAACAATTAAGAAAGAAACAAAATAAAACAACAAAAAAAGAGAAGTCAGTCAACCAAATCAATTTCAAGGTCCACATATCCATGAGCACACTGTGCAGTGTGGACGTTTTTGTCATGGTTCACATATGGGATTGGGAATAGGGAATGTTTAGTCTACATTGTGTTACTGCACTGTGTACATCTCTTACCTTCTCATTTTGCAAAAGACCACAATCTCTATAAATAAAAGAATATGTTGAAAATTTTAGGCAAGAAGACTGGACCTTTAAATGAATAAATAGCCCTTAATCTCCATGCTGACTCAAAAAAGAAGATCATTTTAAGATCACAGAGACAAGATTCTCAGCAACAGCGAGATAAAAAAACAAAACAATGGCTGGTAATTCATGCACAGAACTGAGATGCCCATTCAAAAGTCATGCAAAAGATTTTAAAACAATCAAATTAAGGGACCTTGCTAAGGTTACTGAGTGCTTGATGAAGAACAGAACGTATCTGAAGATGGCTTACCTTCAAAGAAACCACCATATATAGACTCTCCTCCTCTTCCATTGCCTAAGCAAAGAAAAGCACATTCATTTATAAGCACACAGACAATTACGAATATCCAACCATCTCCATATATCGGAGTCAGTTATGAGTATGGCTGCACATACCCTCTGTGAAATCACCCCCCTGGATCATGAAGTTCTTTACAACTCGATGGAAAGTTGAGCCTTTATAGCATAATTTTTTTCCAGTAGTTTTGCCACTGCCTTTCTCGCCTGCAAGCAAACCAAAGAATTACATCATTTCTGATTACTTTTATATAACAGACCTGGTATGGGCAGCTCAGAAATGTACCAGCCATAAATCAAACCAAAGACCAAGATGTCACAGACTAAGCTCTTAAAAACGTGGACATACTTAAATGAATACTAATACTATAAAGTACTGTACTCTGAATTGAAAAACTGGAATCTGTTCTAAAGTATACAATTACATAGACAGCAAAAGGTTAATCCAATCTGATCAGCATGGAAGAGATTCCGATAAAACCGAAATGAATACGGGTGGGTGAGGGTGTGGGTGACATGGGGATTGGTATATGCAACACAACAGTCAGCTGAAGGCACGAGTCTCTCATTTCAATCTCAGCTGGTGAGAAAAAAGATCCCTGCATTGACCCAAAGCATTACCAACTTTAATTTATAACCAAACCATCTCAATGCAGACTAATGCACTCTCTCTCTTCTAGGAACAGGCTGTAAATACAGCTTTGGTTGTTATACAGCCAGGATTTAATCACCTTATATAGGTTTATTTTTGTGCTATATCCCTATAAGCTTATGGTTGTGTACATGGACATGAATTGGAGCTCTTTACATGTTTAAAGAGGTAAAATAACTTGCTGTAGCATGATAAGCAATTTCTGCTAAATATACGTACCAGTGCACAGCCAAAGAAAATTTTTGCTTGTCTTGGGACAAACGTCTGAGAACAGTTGAAAGACAATTCGTCCAACTAGAAGAAAGCAGAAGGAAACGTTATACTCGTGGATCAGAAATACGTTTTGAGCTTGCTGATAAAAAAAAAAAGATTAGTTAAATTAATGTGACTATAACTGCAATTCAATTTATTAGCTATCATTTTTAGATTGATTTCAGTGTGGCAAACGGCAACACCTCCTTCATATTCAAATTCAAGAGAATTTAAAATTAAGTGTGTTTTGCAAAATAGCTACAAAGACAGGCCTATCCAATTAATTTATATGTGATAAAATGAATATAAACAGGGTGTTAAAACATTTGCTTTGTAAAATAATGGGTGTAAAATCACTAAATAAGAGGTTTTGGCTTTATGAAGCAGACGTCTCTCTTATAACACATAATTAGTGGTAGACTGAGGTGAAACCCAGACGTTTTTTAGTACACACTAAGTCTGTGGTTCATTAAAACAGCCCTGCAGGTCAGGGTGTGGACTGCCACAACAGCTTCTCGCTCACCGGCACATGAATATTAACTGCCATTACCCAAGTACTTATAAAACATGCACATATAATGTTTCCCTTTCGTTACTAGGCATGTATTATTAGCTGGTTTAACTCTTTATCCTTTGTACAAGCTCCATGACTTCAAAATTTCAGCACAAAAATGCTAAAAAGTTAAAGATAACCACTCTGAACCCCTTTTAAATGTTACTATTTACAACTTTTGATCAAAAACACTAATGTTGACTGCTAAAGTTAGTTTCTGTAGTAGATTTTGAAATACAATGCCAAACAGATATAAATAATAACCTAAAAGCAAATAGTTTAAGAATTTATTTATCAAAATTTGTACTTCTAACTATTTGACCTTCACACAACACTATTTCAGATCAGCCAAACAGCAATGATTGTCACATCTTACCTGGTTCTCTGTTGACTTCCACATCAAAATAGCACTGAGGGCGATCTTTTACCCTCATTCTGAAAAGAGTGGGCTTCCTGTAGTGTAAAATCACAGCAAAACACAGTTAAATGCTGTATTCCTTATCACGTACACCAGAAAGAAATACATTTGTCAGATATCTTCCAGAATATTGTTTCTCTCCATTTTCAGGTGGATCCTGATGTGTAAGTGAACAGAAAGTCAGACACTGAGATTGGGGAAGTGTTTTGGTTAACCAATGAGATGCAAATCTCAATGCATGCCCCTTTTTTTGAGAAGTGCTCTGTCTGTCACCAGGTGATGAATGAGACATTGTTTCTGTGATGTGTGCTGTCGTCCTGAACTAGGAAACCTGGTTAAACCAGATGTGTGCTATCTTTGAGCTAGAAACTTCTGTATAGGGAGGAGCTCCAAATATAGTTTGGCAATGGACCAAACAGACTAAAACAAGAACTAAGTTTGAGGGGTAAAAAAATTATGGGAAATATTAACATCGTTATCCTGTCACACAGCACTGACTTACTTTCCCTCGAATTGCAGACAATAAAGTATTTTAGCTAAACAGAGGAATGACTTGCCATCAGATTAACACAACATCTCAAATTACAAGAAGGGAATGAAGATATTGAACTTCCTCAGGGCACATATTATATTACAACTACAGAAAATGTCATGCCAGCTGCTTTCCCATATCAAAACACCTCAGTTTATCAGTCCTCTAACTGCTAACTTTACTTGGTGAAATGACAAAATGTCAGAGTGAATGTCACAGGGGGAAAATGAGGACATTTTCACGTGTTAGACCTGGAAAACAATTTAAAATACAAGAGCTACACCCCATTTCCACTTAAGTCTTTACAACAAACACACGCTCAATCACTTCTTTTAAATTAAGCTAGATTAAAACAAAGGTGTTTTTAATTAGCATAGACTTGTTGTTCAATAGCCTTTCGCGGTGTTAAGAGTAGCTGCTACTTATTACAACACCTACAAACAATATATGCAGGCTTAATCCATTCTCAGAAATGTTACATAATGAAGATCAGGCAAACTTCCAATCTCTTATAGTAACGTTACTTCATAATACAATAACACGTGTATTTACTATAGTGGCTGTAGCAGTCATGTAACTTAGGGGGTCAAATAATTGTGCTGAGCTAAGGAAAACGCCCGTTCATAAATATGCACGTATGAAAGATTACAATAAGTTTACGATTATGATATCAATTAATGAACTCAAAATAAGCCACAGTGTTTTGGAGAAACTAAAAAGAAGTGCTCGTTCGTTGAAAATATTAGCCAATTGCTAAACACATTAGCACGGGTAGCTAAAACAACACCTCATGACTGAGGTCACACTAAAACATTTCTACTTAAAATTATTATTTAAAAAAAGGATAAATGTAAATAATAAATGTTTAAGTTCTGGCCAAAAGTCATTTAATTTGCTAGCTGGCTAACATTGTTTAACGTTACCATTTAAAGCTAACGACGTTTTATAATAACGTATAAACGGCATCTTCAGTGTTAAATTATTACATAAAAACCAGTATGACTCAGATATAGTACTATTCATGTACTGACACAAACATATATTTTTGCACTTACCTGTATAGATAGTTAAAGGGCAAAAAGCTTTTAACTAACTAAACCCGCTCGCTCGGCTGATCGCTGTAGCTCTTTCTGTGTTGCCAGGTCTCTCAGGAGAATCGAGCGTTTTTGTTAAAGAGGTGTGGCTGGATACTTGTGTATGGATTATGAAGAATTTAGTAATTTCCATATCCACCACCACATATCCTCCCTCCCTTACGGAACTGTATTCTGTAAATAATCCCCCTGAAAACTGCATATTTATAGGTCGCTATATAAGAAAACCCCAAAGATGCTTATAAAAAGTTGACATGGCAACACCGCTTTTCTGCTTTCTATTTTACTTTTTACACCGAGATTCTCCACAGCCGCCTACTATGGACGAAAACCCACAGCAATTGCAAATTGTTCTTCTTCTTCATTGAAAATATCTAAAATTATTTATATCAGTTTATATTATTGATGCTATATTTGTTGAAAAATGTAAAGAATGTTTTATATTTAATATTTATTTTAATATTAAATATATTTAAAATATTATATATATTTACTATTTTCATATTTATTTATTTTTTTAGTATCAATGCTCTTTGTAAATAGAATACATTCATATAAACCAGCATTTGACATTTTGAAATTGATCTTCAGTAATCTTCAGACTTTTATTTTGAAATAACGTCTCCCGGTGACGCTCCTGTTTCCCATAATTCAGAGAGACAAACAAAAAGCCCCGGTCGCGTCTTTAGACCATTAAATCATAAATAACTCTGTAATCATTATTTTGAGACATTTTTAAAACACAGTTGTTATACACCTGAGCTTTTTTAATTAACTGTTTGACATAATCACTGTAAATGTATTGAGCTGTCGTAAGGTAAGGGATGGTAAAACGCAGCTGCACCTGCTAGCAGTGCCTTTTAGAATTGACTGTGTATTTGAACTACTGTATTTAAATTAAAATTCCACATTTAATGATTCACCATGGGAATTTATATCCAAACTTTGCAAATGTGGTTCAGTTAAGTTGGAACCAATGGCTACGCTATCGTACAGTCACAAACCAGTGGTGGATTCCTTTTCACTATTAAAACTCTGTATAAAATGAATGTACCTTTCGTTCAAATTAATTTCATATTAACCATGTTAAACTGTAATGTAATATTTTGTTATAATATGCATATAATGTAAAATAAGTGGTAATAATATAGGTCTTTAGAGTGCAAACATACACTACCAGTAAAACGTGTATAAACTTCACTAAATTTATATTTCTCATTATCTTTTAAATCTTTTGATCAAAAGACTTATGCTAAAATGCTTGAACTTAGTTTTTTTTAGACATATACATTGTGCCGATGTATGAATTCTTATTTTGTTCAATGCACTAACTAACAATAGCCAGTATTTTACACTATTTGTTAATCTAATTACCATTACTTCCTGAAATACAACGCTTTATGTTAGCCCATGTCCGCTAAATAAGATTTACAAGACAGCTTTTGATTTTAATAATGAATTTGTATGTTGAAATTAACATACAATGCTTTAGATGTATTTTTTAGTGTTAGTTCACTCTAATGTTGTTATCAAATGGAACCTTATTGTAAAGTGTTACAAAATAAGCAATAATTAAGTGAAAATATGAACATTAAAGCGAGTAGATGCGTCCTAATTTTTTACCGCTAGTTTAGTTTACGTCCACAGTTGCGGCTATACATTTGAAAGATTCTTCTCATCAGACATGTGCTGTAGTTTTTACTTTGTAATAATTATCTGTATGGTCCCTCTGCTTGGTGTTCAGGATGTGTTCTCATAGAAGCCTCAGAGGAGCATGTCACTGATCCTGTTTGCCTTTGTGGTTCGGGTCAGGGATGGACTCCCTCTCTCCGCCTCCACTGATTTCCTGCATAACAAGGAACTTCAGGAGAGAAAGCAACAGCTGAAAGTGATCTCAAAATCCCTATGTTTATTACCAGAGAGAGGGACAGTCAGGGGCCATGAACTCAACATTCAGTAAGTGCACTCTTGTTTGTGTCTCTTTGTGTTTTTAAGTGGTCATGGAAACCAAAGGCTTCAGCTTCAAACCCACAATGTGTGATCCAGGAAGTGTTGTGTTCTTGAGCAGTGAAAAGTGAATAAGTAAAGCGGCAATAATGTTGTGCACAGTTCACCCAAAATAAAAGTTTGCAAAGATTTAATTTAGCAACAAATAGTGTAAACCCAGAAAGTCACACATTTGACCATCCATCAATTTGTCTTCCTATTTTGTCACTTCTGAAGTCACACACTGCCAAGGTACTGTGGATAAAAATTTGCCTCTGGCTAAATCCGGTAGATTGCACATTTAACATTTATGGCAAAAATTGTGCATGGTCTCTAAAAAAAGAAAAGAAAAAATTATTGTTATGAGTAAATGCAAAATTGGTAACTTTTTACAATAAGATATTAACTAACAAGAACTAACCATAAACAATACAATTGTTACTGTATTTGTTAATCATTGAAAAATTAAATGCATAACTTAAACAATACAATATTTTAAAAAACGTTTTAAATGAATGTAATCAGGGACCCAGTACAAGCATATCCGTCAAAATGTTGTATTTTTAGCTAAGCTGAATCATGAATAATTCTATTCTGCTGTCTCCATTGCCCTGTTAATGGGTGAGAAGGACAACATACAAGCCTTTTCAAGTCCATTCCTGATGTAATACCAAATTTAGCATTTTAATGACCAGTTTATCATTATGTCTTGAAAGTAATCATTTAAAGTAGGCATGAAACGGAAGTTACAATAGTCTTTTCCACCTATTCTGACGTATATCCAAGTGAAATGGCTTCTTGAACTAGAAAAAATGTAGGGAGGGACTTCTGAAAATTATTTGCTCATTGGAAGTTTGTGGTTTGCTATTGCTGTGATGTCATGTGAGTGACAGGTTGTCCCGCCCTCACGCCAGTAAATACGCCATCAGAAAAGAGAAGGGATGTTGCTGCATATGGGGGACTTAGATTGATTAAAGCTTAAGAGGCAGAACTATGTGGTAAATATGTACAAATAATTGTGATGTGCACAAATAAATCATTGACAATAAATTATGGAATATTCCATTTAAATAGTCAGTTTTGTTTTCATGGTGACTTAAAAAAAAAACATTCCACTCTATTTTGACTGTTTAAAGTATTGTTAGATCAGCATAGTGTATCAAACCGAATTTTGTGACATGAGTGTATCGTTACACCTCTAAGTGTTGCCATGTCAGATACAGGAACTATAAGAATGTACCTGGCCTTGTGTACCTGTATTCCAGAGTCCGGGATAAGCCAAGGAAATTGGTGGCCGCCCTGTGAATTCATTTGTTAACTAAGTGGTCTCTCTGTGTGTTGTAGCTTCCTCTCATCCGAGGGTGTGTCGTACATGACCGTATGTGCATGCAGTCTCCCCGCTGCCACGGCCTTCTGCTTCTTGGAAGACTTGCGCTGGGAATTCACAGCATGCTTCGACAACTCTGCGGTGACCCTGGCAAGCAGGCCGTACCCATTTCTGGAGTTTGGTAAGGAGACAGAAAAATGCATAGGATTGGATTTGATTCATTAAGTGTATTTAAACCGTGAATATGATACAGAGCTTGAGTTTAAGATATTACATTAACAATTGAACTAACAAGCTGCTCATGTTTGTCTGATGTTTTAATTTTTAGATAGTGCCATTCAAAAACTCCAGCAGCATTATAACCAGAAAGGGGGTCCATCTCTGGAGGTGACCCTGGCGGAGGTGCAGGAAGACCTCAGGACCAGCCCCCCTCAGGTTCTCACCATGGAGGACGTGGCACTCACCAATGGAGCAGCCAATGGGCATGCAGAACAAGCATCTGCGTCAGGTTTGCTATAGTGACAAATTGCAGTTATTTCATAAGGGCTGCAGCAGCTTAAGTTGGGCATATATGTTTTGACTGATTATTGATCTCTGTTGATTTTAAAGGTCAAAGTCAGAGATTGGAGCCAATCTCAGCTCCTGGGATCCTCTCACTGGTTCTTAATATCATGTGTGCTGCCCTCAACCTTATACGCGGTGTTCACCTTATTGAATACACCTTCCAGGTAACACTGTGGTCCAAGTGTTGTTGTATGCAGGTGTTCATTTAAGAGATGTTATAACCTGATAACCAATACATTGCCAATATCAAAATTGTATACTCTTCCGTCTAAATAAAGTAAATATATTCACTTTTTTGTCTAAATTAAAAATGAAACACTAAAAACTAAAATCAGATTATTGAAATGCTTCAAGTGAATTTAGGCATTATAATGTATATTATGTAAAATGGATATTCATTTGTATTCATTTAGCTTAAGTTTACGTTTAACAGTTATGAAATTATTAGTGTTTTTAAAGATTATCTTTAAGCAATTGTTAGATGGCTCAAAGGTAATCTAAATATAATATTAGGGCATGCATGAGCGTGCAATTAAATATCTTGTATTGGCCAATACTGATTAAAAAAACAATCTATTAAATCAGCTGATACTCTGTATGGTACTGAATAATCTTGTCATGCAGTAGCAGATATCCTCGGTTTATTAAAATCTGTATAGACATAGCATAAAGTCATTTATTTTTGTACACTTATTGTATTCTTTTTTTGCCTATCAGACGTATGTAGGAATACCACAAAAGGGTGGCAACTTGTGTAATACATTTTTTTTGGGATGGAGAAGATTCATATCTTGATTCATATCCCTTTTGTTTTGTTATTGTTAAACTAAAACTTTTAAAAGTTGTTTTCATTATTGAAAATAAAGCTGAAATAGATATTTTTTTAAAAAATAATAAAAAATACAAAGTACTAAAACGTAAACTAAAATTAAAATGAAAACAACATGAAAATGTAAAAATAAAAGCTAATTCAAGATATTAATAATTCTATAAGTCTATAAATAAGAATAAAATAACACTGGTACAAAATCCCTATAATAACTCCTGATATGTAATTAATTAATAAATTAATTGATTCATTATAATTATTTAAGTGATTAAGTTTTTATTTATGATATGAAACCATTTTTTACAGGATGATTATGATGGTTTGTGGAATGTGGTGGCTTTTCTTTTGGCATTTCTCTGCTGTGTTTGCCAGGTAAATTGCATTACTACTCTGCATGTGGCATTTTATAACACCTGTTAAATGCACACGAAGCTGCCTAACTCAAATTTGTGTCTCATTCCCAACACAGTGTCATCTTTACTTGTTCCATACCTGCCAGAAGAAACTGAAAGCCTTCACTCTCCTGACTTTCATCATCTTATGCAATGCTTTTCTCTTTGGGCCGAGGAACATCTGGCAGCTGGTCTTCCACATGTCCGTGGCCTGCCTCTCCACGCTGCTAACCCTCCACCGCAAACTGCTGGACAGGAACATGGACTGTGGAGTATGAGGACTTCAGGAGTAGGGTGAGATACTAGCAGAATGGAGGAGACTTTTTACTCATGAACTGGTGGCTCACGTAAACTGACATTGATTTTCGCTTTAGCTCTTGCTTTGATCTAATGGTATGATGTTTTGTATGACATGGATGGCGAGTGCAATGACGTTTTTTTACTGGGGTCTTCAAATACAATCAAGTTGTTAATGACATATTGTTAGTGTTATATGGAGGAATTGATGAACAGACATGAAGTAAGCATTTTGTTGTTTCTGTTAAGTTAATTTTGTTTTATTTATTTGCTACAAAATAAGAATACTTACCATTGTTTAAGCTAATTTATACCTAATCTTTTTACAGGAAGGGTTCATTTTGTTGCCAGGTTAATTGTTATAAAACTATAAATTCACATATCTTGCGTGTAATTGACCTAAAGTGGGTGTGGTAGTGAATTCAGTGATCTTGTTTCAATATCAGGCAATTTAGAAGGAAAAAATTAAGGAAATTTAGCCATTAGCTATTTCAATCTTTTTAAGCTTAAACATGATCTTTTGTTTTTTACTTTTGGACAGTGTCGTTTAGTTATGGCTATACTCCACAATACCTTCAATTTTTGTATTTTATTAGTACTATAATTTGTATACAAAGCACATTCATGTTGGTCTTATGCCATTTTCTACACAAGATAATTTTGTGTAGCCTTTCTATAATACTCATTCCAAAGACTATAAATCTGATAACAAATTATCAAAATACTGCATTCATTCATTCATTCATTCATTCATTCATTCATTCATTCATTCATTCATTCATTCATTCATTCATGCATTCATGCATTCATTCATCAAGTGGCAAGATTTAGAGAAGAAGAACAGGTGCTTAAAAAGTTGCAGGAGCTTGCAAGTCTTAACAAAAATAACAAAAACAGATCCATTTATTTAAAAAGTCTGTATACATTTTTAGTGTTTATTTAAAGAGCCTAGTTTACATATTATGTAATTATTTATTTGCACTATTAATCTTCATGAAATTCAAACCACTATGGACAAAACCCACTAGAACGTTTGTTTGTGTTTTTATTTTGCAGCAGGCAGTATTATAATTTGATCATGTTCAATATTGATCATATTAATTTGATAATATATTAATATTGCATTTGTTTATATTTTATCACTTAATAAAAATGCCATATCATTTTACACTGATGCAGAATTTTAAATTTGTACTAGTACTGTCAAATCATTTAATCGCAATTAATCACATTTAACATAATAGTTTTTGTTTACATAATATATGTGTGTGTGTAATATATTGTTGTAACGCAGTTCAGATGTTATGGGAAGAAGGAGGCGGGAACCGGCGAAAAATCAAATCAATTTAATAACAAATAAAACAAATACAAAAACGAAGTAAAAGACGTCCCTCACGGTCGACTGCCGCCACACATAATACAACAAAACAAAACATCAAATAAAATCCAGGCCTGACCTCTCTCAATCTCCACTGTCGTCGCTCCTCCTTTTATGCTTCAACCCCTCCGTGAGAGATGAGAGACCGGTGTGTCGCGTATGTGTCGCTCATGAGTAAATCACGCCACCGGCCTCGTGCTGTTCTCCCTCGGCCCTCGACTTCGTCATGCTTGCCACAATTGTATTTATATATATTAATATATATATACAGGTATGTGAGTGTGTGCATATATAGCCTACTGTATATATACACACACGTATACTTTTATATACTTTATTTATACATATATAAATACAACCCCAAATCAGAAAAAGTTGGGACATTTTGTAAAATGCAATAAAATCAAGAATCTGTGATTTGTTCATTCTATTTAACCTTTTATTAGCTGACAAAAGTACAAAGAAACGTTTTCCAGTGTTTTCACTGACCAACTTAATTGTATTTTGTAAATATTAACAAATTTTGATTTTGATGGCTGCAACACATCCCAAAAAAGTTGGGAGACAGAGACCAAATAAAAGTAAAAAGATTATCCAAATTAGATTATCCAACTATTTTGAAACAGTCCACAATGAGCAGGTGAATTGGTAATAGTTGAGGGTATCGTGTTTGGGTGTAAAAGTGCTTCTCAGTCTTTTTAAGCAAAGTTGGGTCATGGCTCATCACTTTGTGCCAAATATCATGAGAGAATTGTCAAACAATTAAAAAAATCACATTTCTCAATGCAAGATTGCAAAGAATTTATGTCTTTTATCATCTTCCATACATAATATTGTCACAAGATTCAGGGAATCCAGAGAAATCTCAGTCTGTGTTGGGTAAGGCAGTAGACCTCTGTTGAATGTGCGTGACCTTTGAGCTCAGATGGCATTGCACAAGATACCATCATGCTAATCCATTAAATACAGCCACATGTGAGTCAGGAGTAATTTGGAAAACCTTTTTCACTGAACACACTCTGACTCTGCATTAAGAAATGGCACTTGAATCTCTGTTACGCAAGGAGAAAGCTTTACATCATTTCTATGTGGAGATGTCGGCGAGTTCTCTGGGCCTGAGCTCATCTCAGACGGTCTAGAAGACAGTGGAAATGTGTGCTGTGGTCAGATGAGTCCATGTTTCAGCTTGATTTTGGAAAAAAATGGACACCGAGTTCTTAGTCCCAAAGACGAAAGGGATCAACCAGACTTTCACCAGCGACAGGTGCAAAAGCAAACATCTGTGCTGTTATTGAGGTGCATCATTGCAAATGGTATGGGTAACTTGCATTATTGTGGAGGTACCATTGACATGGAGGCATATATTTCGATTGTACAGAGACATAAACTGCCATCAAGATGACATCTTTCCTGGGAAGCAAGACAATGCCAGGCCTCATTCTGCAAGTGCTAAAACTGAGTGGTTTCTAGACAATCTGCACCATAGAAGGGATGTGCCTGCCTGTTTACTGCAGTCCAGATATGTCTCTTATGGAAAATGTATGACCCATCATGAAAAGGAGAATCAGGCAATGATGACCACAGACTGTTGAGCGGCTGTCTTGTATCAGACAAGATTGGACAAATATTCCACTAGCAAAACTCCAACAATTAGTATCCTCAACTCCCAAATGATTAAAAAGTGTAATTAAAAGGAAAGGTGATGTGACACAGTGGTAAACATGTCTCTGTCCCAACTTTTTTGGGGTGTGTTGCAGCCATCAAAATCAAAATTTGTTCATATTTACAAAATAAAATTATGTTGGTCAGTGAAAACATTGGAAAACCTTTCTTTGTACTTTTGTCAGCTAAAAAAAGTTTGAATAGTATTAACAAATCACAGATTCTTGATTTGAATGCATTTTACGAAATGTCCCAACTTTTTCTGATTTGGGGTTGTACACAGACAAGAGACAAGCACACACACACACACACACACACACACACACACACACACACACACACACACACACACACACACACACACACACACACACACACACACACACACACACACACATATATAATATATATTATATATATACACTCACCTAAAGGATTATTAGGAAAACCATACTAATACTGTGTTTGACCCCCTTTCGCCTTCAGAACTGCCTTAATTCTACATGGCATTGATTCAACAAGGTGCTGAAAGCATTCTTTAGAAATGTTGGCCCATATTGATAGGATAGCATCTTGCAGTTGATGGAGATTTGTGGGATGCACATCCAGGGCACGAAGCTCCCGTTCCACCACATCCCAAAGATACTCTATTGGGTTGAGATCTGGTGACTGTGGGGGCCATTTTAGTACAGTGAAATCATTGTCATGTTCAAGAAACTAATTTGAAATGATTCGAGATTTGTGACATGGTGCATTATCCTGCTGGAAGTAGCCATCAGAGGATGGGTACATGGTGACAATAAAGATAGGCCGTGGCATTTAAATGATGCCCAATTGGCACTAAGGGGCCTAAAGTGTGCCGAGAAAACAGCCCCCACACCATTACACCACCACCACCAGCCTGCACAGTGGTAACAAGGCATGATGGATCCATGTTCTCATTCTGTTTCGCCAAATTCTGACTCTACCATCTGAATGTCTCAACAGAAATCGAGACTCATCAGACCAGGCAACATTTTTCCAGTCTTCAACTTTCCAATTTTGGCGAGCTCTTGCAAATTGCAGCCTCTCTTTCCTATTTGTAGTGGAGATGAGTTGTACCTGGTGGGGTCTTCTGCTGTTGTAGCCCATCCGCCTCAAGGTTGTGCTTGTTGTGGCTTCACAAATGCTTTGCTGCATACCTCGGTTGGTTGTAACGAGTGGTTATTTCAGTCAAAGTTGCTCTTCTATCAGCTTGAATCAGTCGGCCCATTACTCCTCTGACCTCTAGCATCAACAAGGCATTTTCGCCCACAGGACTGCCACATACTGGATGTTTTTCCCTTTTCACACCATTCTTTGTAAACCCTAGAAATGGTTGTGCGTGTAAATCCCAGTAACTGAGCAGATTGTGAAATACTCAGACCGGCTCGTCTGGCACCAACAACCATACCACGCTCAAAATTGCTTAAATCCCCTTTCTTTCCCATTCTGACATTCAGTTTGGAGTTCAGGAGATTGTCTTGACCAGGACCCCACCCCTAAATGCATTGAAGCAACTGCCATGTGATTGGTTGATTAGATAATTGCATTAATGAGAAATTGAACAGGTGTTCCTAATAATCCTTTAGGTGAGTGTGTGTGTGTGTATATATATATATATATATATATTATACATTTTATATATATATATATATATATATATATATATATATATATATATAATTATATTTACACACACGCACACATATTATGTAAACCAAAACTTTTATGTTAGATGTGATTTATCGCGGTTAATTGATTTGACAGCACTAGTTTGTACACTACATTTCTGTTTATTGCTAATGTCATACACTTGCTATTATTCCTCAAGCAATCCACATGAAAAAATAATTTAAGTTCATCTGAAGTAGTTTGCAGGCAAGTGATATGTGTAAATATAATTATCTGAACGATAGTCAAATTCCTAAATGTTTACAGCAAGCTGTGCTTCTAATGATTGGTCCAAAGTTGTCATTTTGCTGTGTAGTAGAAGCAGCTTGCATGTAAAGTTTTTGTCCAGGATAACATTTAGTGCTGTGGTATGCTACAGTATTTTCATGTGTCAATGCCTTATTACATTATATAATTACAGCTATCAAAATGGAATGTGGAATGAGAATGTATGTATGATCATTTTAAAGTGTCAATCTAAACAATTTAATGCTAATTGTAATAATAGTGCTCTAAGGGCTCTGTTTCTATTCACTGATTATAGGTTTTCTTTTCAGGATAGCATGACAAGGTAAAGTGACATGTTCCATTTGCAATCATGGGTTCTTGATACATTTTTACATTTAAAATGAGAATTTGATTAAAGGTTATTGAAGGTTTTTAATGGATACATATTTACTCACTCCTCATATAATACACAAAGTGTGTTTGTTGAATCTATGAGATAAGTATTTTTATAATAATAGTTTTTCATGTTGTAGATTAATTGTTTAGTTGCACAAAAGATAAAACCTGAATTTAGATTAATTGTATGTCATGCATTTGTGACCCATGTTTTTATAAATCCTCTTCGTCAGTGAACTGTAATTGGTGCTGGAGGTTATTACTTAAACAGTTACAATAGTACCTTAAGACCAATATTGTCTTACATCCTACATTTGATTCAGATGATGCATACATTTAAAACTTTTTCTTTTATCAAGGACTATGGCAATTTTGTCGTCTTATATTCTGCTTAATGGACAAACACTTTTAGATAGACATTTGAATTGGTTTTGTTTCACTGGAAACTGCTCTTTTAACTTCTTCAACAGGAACCTCCAGCAACCAACTAAGGGGCCGTTTACAGGACACTGTTTTCAACTAAAAACAGAAAACTTTTTATGCGTTTTGGCCATTCATTTACATGACAACAGCGTTTTGGTGGCCTGAAAACGCAAACTTTTGAAAACGGGTTTCAAAGTGCACGGTTTTTGAAACCGATAACGCTATCATCTACATTTAAACTACAAAAATGTGAATCTGTGAATGCTTATTACATGTTTAATCTATAGGCATGCGCGTTTGGCGCGAGTGCTCTGCCAACTACTTGTCTGGCATGCATAATACAGCGTTTTTAGTCGTTTTCACGGATCTGTTGTCATCTGTACAAAGAAAAAACGTTTAGTTTTTAGTGCATCGTTGTCATGTAAACGTACCCTAAGGTCCTCTAAAATGTGAGCAGATTTGTGTGCACTATTCACATGTTGGAACTTGGTTGTGGCTAAAACAGATTCAGAAATTTCATATAAATCAGCAGCTGAACATTATAAGTACACTGTGTGTTATTTGGCTGTTGGGCAAAAAAGATTTGCTTGAGCTTTTTTACTGGTTGAAGCTATGTACTGTATGTTAATTTTTTTAAATAGAAAATAATTAGGCCTAGACGACTTATAGCTGACTTAAATTCTTTTTTTTTTTTTGATAATTAGCTGAAATATCCTAAGATGTTTCAGAAACATTCATGTTGACACTGCAGGTTCACACAAAAAAAAAGTGTTAAATTGACTGTCCTCAGAGTTTATTTAAGTCAAGAGTGTTAAAATTAACACTAAAGCAATCTTAAAGTTAACGAGATAAGTGATTAATTGCATGATGATTGACCCTTAGTGAAGACATCTGATATTAACAATCAGAATCACTGAAGGAAAGAGTTGCCATTTTTAGGTCACCATTTTAGAGGCCAGAGTTTACTTTAGTTGGGCTCTTGACTGAAAGCAACTTAACTGACATATCTGAAAGTATGTCTGTGCCATTGTTTTTTCTCAAGATGCATACCAGTAATGTTTTTTTTCTTCTAAGGCACATTTATAAAAGCTACTTAAATGTCTTAATTTAACTAAGACCTGGCTTAATCTAAGCTCTATCTGTGAAACCAGGGGCCTATACCATGAAGCCGGTATAGGTGGCTAGCCAGGTATGTTTTAGTATAGTTTGTGCCAACCCTGGGTTTAGGCACCATTAAAGTGCTTTGGCTTTTAGTGGTGTTCATCGCCATAGTAACTCCACAGCTAACCTGGTCTGGGGCAGGTTATGTTCCAGGTAAGAGGTTGCAAACTGAACTCGGAACAATCAGCTGTGAGCAAAGTGACACATGTCTGATGCGATAAAGTCACTCCACCTGTTTCTACTCCAAGTTAAAGGTCATTACAGCAAATGATTTTTAAAGACAAAATCGTCTGGCTTTTAGTAGCCTATGTGTTTATTTAGAATAATAATTTTGTATTATATAGATATTATTTATGTAATTATACCCTTAATCGATCACACATGTACAATTTTAGTTTATAAATCATTATTACACAGTTTAAATTAATTAATGTATAAAGGTAATATAAATATGTTTTAAAATCAATAGACAAAGCTATAAAATGAATACATGTGAGCTTAAATGTTCAATTCTCTCTATACCTTTATCAACTGTATAAACATTTACTGTGCAAGACTTTTCTTTTAGTTCTCCTCTATCATAGACCACTATTTTCTTCTTGCTGTGTAAATTTGTTTAAATTGTTAATATTTTTTAATCTCATAATATTCTGCAGAAGATAAAGGAGACTATTGTGCCGCTTCTCTCGTGAGAAATGAATCGCAGTTTCACTCTTTCTCGGCATGTGATTGGCTGTTTGCTACTGATGTCACACCTAAACTTCTAAACTCAGGATCAAAGCCTGAGTTGACAGAGAAAGTTGATGATCAGCATCATGGTACCAACAAAGCCTGGTTGGATTGGTTTGGTTTTGTCAACTCGAAACTAATCCTGTAACCCTGAGTTTGTTCAACTACCATCATGGTACAGGCCCTAGGCCTAAATGTTTCCAAACAAACTATATGTTTTAGAATGTCTCAGCTTCACATTCAGAATATCTTATGACCATAAAAGTTTAATTATATTGTTTTGAAATTTTGTAATCGCCTTGGAGCGGATATTTTTCTTGTAATAATTGATGTGACTATAAACATTCATATCAGATGGTGTTTGTAGGGTTGTAATATATGTATCAGAACATTGGGTGGCAGTATAAAACTATAGTGCGTTATAGGCTGAGGGAGCTGTGCACATTTTATGGGGTCAGATGATTGTCAACAGTGCAGTTACGAACATGGATTAAACAGGTTTAGTTTATTTTTCAATAATCTTTATGTGTTTAAAGGTGCAATGTGTAAAAATTTTGAGTATCTATTAACAGAAATGCAATATGACATCCATAACTATGTGTTCAGTGGTGTATAAAGAACTTACTTAAAACTAGGGTATACGATTTCAAAGATTGTTAATTATTAATATCCTCGTTTAGATGCTGGTTATGGTTATATAGTACAATCCTAACAATATGAATAGAAAAAAGAATGAAAAAAATCCATTCACTCTATTGGCTGTAGAGCCGCAAAAAAGTTGACCAATGTAAGCTGTCCGGCCGGACAGCTTACATTGGTCAACTGCTCTCATCCAATTACCAGCTCCACTTGAAACTCCGCCTGGCGCTCGCGTCTCCACCCCACCGCACCCGCCCCCCTCCTGCGACATGAAATTGCGCGTGTAAGCAGCTGACAGTCTATGGTAGCTAGCTAAGTAGCATATCAGCAATGGATAAATAAAAAAAAGACAGCAGCAAGCGTCCCCTGCTTGCCTCTACAGTAAAGTTAGGACGAAAGAGAAGGTCATTAGAGGAACGAGCAGAGATTTAAAAAAAAATGTGAAGAACGCTGAACTTTGAGTAGGACAAATATAGGGTCCACCATTGACCGTTGGAGGAAGCTTCAGGGAGATCTGAGACTGAAGACCGACGCTGACACGGCTGACTTTTTGTTGAGCAGGTAAACATTTATTTATACTTTTATGGTGTGACGTGTTACATAAATAGCTTTTTATCAGTTTGACAACTTGCTCATGCTGCCGGTCGTCATTGGAATGTTAGCCGTTTAGCATCGCCTATCACGGGTCAAAGTAATTATATTTCTTGAAGTCCTTGACACAGCGTACATCTCAGAAAGCTAGAAGCTAGCCATAAACACCGTGAGTAGTGACTTTTCCCTTGTCAGTGGTGTAAAATATGTAGTTGGATTGTTTCATGTAACTTAATTCTTCTCCCTCGCTGTGTTATGGCTTTGCTATGTGGGGATAAATGTGCTGGTTACGTTCGTGAGACAGCTGATTAGTACTCTTGTCATTGACCGTAAAACAGTTACAGGAATCACCAACCCGTCGAACTTGGAAGCATTTTAAGTCGATCGAGTTTCCAAAATCAGAGACAAAAAGCCTATTGTGTGTAGTAAATGGTGTCTAGGGGATGCGGAGGCGCGCGCGCTGTTACAATCATGCCATTTTTGCCGCGCGCACCTTTGGGCTCATGCGGACGCGTCCAGTATAAACAAGGCTTAAGGCTTTAACCAGCTCAGCCACAGTAACAGCTCATGTTAGCCAGCTAAACTTTTACTACCCTGTTAGAAAGAATATATAGTTGCATAGTTTCATGTGGTTCTTCTCCCTCGCTGTATTATGGGTTTGCTATGTGGGGAGAAATGTGCTGGTTACGTTCGTGAGACAATCAACTAATTACTATTATTATATTACGTATTAAGACCCTTGATCCTCACCTGACTATGGCTTTGTAAACTTTATCCATGATGTGGTTTATAATGGACTGTGGTACAGAAACTTGGTTTACTCTGGCTATTCTCTGCCAACTCAGATGACGATGTTTGTCCCGTTTTAGCCACCGTAGCTTCTTCGAAAGGGAGGGGTGAGCGGTGGGCTGAGCCCTTAGTGTAAACTCGCAACCGAACCGCTAGATGTCGCTAAAAGTCACACACTGCACCTTTAATATAAGGTAAAAGTAAAGATTAGGTAAAGATCAAAGACAAAAAGGTAGGTTTCATACCCTGTCTTTTGAACTGAACATATGACCTGTTGTGTGTAAATAAGAGCTGCTGTTGGCATTATATGATAGTGAGGTTTAATGTTAAAATTTTTCAGCTCTTAAGTTGAGATCTTGGACCTTTTATCACTTCTGTTGGTCCATCCTCTTAGGCTATGATCTTTATTTACGGAGATTAGGAAAATCTTGTGAGTAATGCTGCCTTTTAGAGTGGCAATACTGACCAAGGAAAATGGTGTAGGTCACTGAGTAATGCTGGACAAGAAAAACAGTGCAGGCATTACACTTCCAAGTGTTGCTGTCTCTTGCCTGGCAATGGTGCACTGAAAGCTTGGCAGTATACAGTCACCTTCAGTCCAACAGATTAGTGCAGATGTTTGGTTTGACCCAGATCACTCTCTACTGCACTGATCCATTTCATTTCGGTGTTAAACAAGCATGAGAGGATCAGTGCCGGTGTTCTGATTCTACTTTTGGTGCTCACAGGTCTGGTTTGAGGGCGTAGTCATAGAGCAACTAACATCTCTTTTCCTTCCGGAGAAGTTTAAGATGCCTATTCAGAGCACCATCGGAACAAGATCACAATTGCCATTGTGACACTGCTTCAGATGAAATTTAAGTTGCAGTAGTCTTTTCTTCCCTATTGAGACGTAAATCTGAGTAAAACTGCTTCTCAAATGAAAAAATGTAGGGTGGGATTTGATTTTGTCCATTAGGATTTGATTGGATGGTTGTTGCTTGCTATTGCAGTGATGTCATGCGAGTGACAGTTTGTCGCGCCCTCGTGCCAGTAAACATCATCAGAGAAGAGATGTCTTGCATGAGGGATGGGAACTTATTTTGTTTGAAAGATTATGAGGGCATGTGGATTTAAAAAAAAATGTGCGAGGATAAATCATTTATAATAAATACCACAATATTTCAATAAAATAAGAATGGACAGTTTTGACTATGATATTGAATAACGTACATTTTAAAGAACATTGCAGGTTAATTTGTCTCTTTTTGTTCTACCAACAAAAACAAAGGCAAACAGTGGTGGTTCCGTGGTATGTTCCTAAATTAATGATTGTTTTTGAACTAATCAGTTGAGTGAATGATTCAATTACTCACTTGTTTCATTCCTGAATTAATCAGTTTTTGTTTTATTAATTGTTTGAGCAAATGAGTCTGTGATTAAATTAGTTATACAACCTGTATGCATATGATAGGGTATGTGTACGGTGTTTGAGAAATAAATGTTATAAAAAATAAAAAAAAGAATACAAGAGGAGAAAATTCCAGACGCTATTGGTGTCCATTTGCAAGTCACTGCAGAGCCAAATTACGTCAAGCTCCACCACTGTGGACTAAATGGTTATGGTTTAGGGATAGGGTTTTGGGTAGGGTCAGGGTGTAGCTGGACCTTCAAGCTCCTCCCATTACGTCCAAAGAAGGGAAGCTGGACGTCAAGCTCCACCTATTGGCTCTGCTGTGAGCAGCCTCTTGCACTCGGCCAATTAGAAAAACTAAATTAGCTTCCACCAGGACCATAGCTATGATATCCAGGGCCCTGGTGTAGGTTGTTGCTGCATGATGGATTCGGATTGGCTGTCAATGTATAAAACTTTTTGAAAGTGATACCAACGATATATTGCTGTGCCATTATTTATAGTTATGGTCTGGACTTTCCGTTAACCATATAATTAGGCCCATTCACACCAAGAACGATAACTAAAAGATAACTGTCTATAACTATTTCTTACGCAGGCTGCTGTTATGTCGTCTGCTGCTTAAATGCTCACGCTCTTAAAACTTAATGGATTCTGATTGGCTGTCAATGTTTTTTTTCATTCATCAGCTGGAAAAAAATCATTCTCAAAGTGATTTAAACTATATTGTTTCTCTGTGCCATTATTGTTACAGTTTGGGTGTGGACTCTGCTATTCTTTCATATTTATCTTCATCATTATCATTGAAGTTATCATTCCTGGTGTAAACAAGCCTTAGAATGGTTATTAAAACTTTATAGTTAGTTGTCGTTACAGTCCCCAGAGTGAACGGCCCTTATTCTATAATAAGGAAAGATGCCTTCATTGTTTTTCTCAGAAATTGTCAAGGAAGTTAGCCTTACTGAAAATGTGCCTCGCTTTTTCCTCCTCAAAGTTAAACGTTTACTTAGACCCTTCACACTGTCTTAACAAAATGGTGATTAACAACATGTTAACATTCTTTCTGAATGATAAACGTGGATGTCCTCAGAGAAAGACATACTGGACATGAATCATTAATCTGAGGATTAATGGTTTGGTGAGATAGTTGATAGTTTTTTTTTTAGCTTGCCTGGCTCTATCACATAGGCCTACTGTAAATTGCTTTGTGCTTCACCCATATCTGATGTTTTATTCAATATGAGAAAACAATTTTGTTTGAACAACTTTTGTTTGAACATTGCCATCAAGTGTTTGCTATTCAAATTCAGAATTGTAGGGAATTATTTGTGACCTCTTTCTCCCCCTGTGACATATATGTATTACATTCCAACTTGTGATTGTAAGTTCATTCATGCACACATGCACCAATCAGAAAAAGGAAATGGATTTTCCATAGGTTAACATGTGTGTCCAAGACTGTCATAACAGTTTCCACACTTGACTGGTCCATGTGAAATGCATTTGTACTGGAAACGCACTTGACACGGCTCTCAGCTGGCATCTGGACTAGTGCTGAAATGAGCATCTTCACCAAATAAGCTTCTATTAATGGCATTCCCACGATGCTTGGTGACCGAGTGTCAATTGTTGTTATTCACAGCCTCATGATTCAGATAAGACCAAAGGAAGGGATCCTGCACAGCACACAAAAGAGCAACAAGAACCATGTCCGGTACTGTACCATCTCCATCTTTTTTTTACAATAATCTTTGTCCAGATAAATCATTGTGCTTTCAGTGAAAATGAGACACTGCAGAGACCTTTTATTCTGTTTCAAACACGAGACGGAAACACTAATTGAGGCAGTTCTTTGGCAGCATTGTGAATATCTGATTTAAACAACATTTTTGCATTGATCATGAATGGATAGAGATTTTAAAAAAAAATCAGTTTACATGGCCTAGTTCTGTTTGAAAGACAGTGATTTACTGAATATTAATCATTTTAAACATAACAATAAATAGTTTTGCACAAAATTAAAATGGTGACTGCCATTCTGTCTAATAACATGTCGATAACAGCATGAAGTGAGTAAATATCTCTTTAAATCTTTATACATTTATGGCATTTTGCAGACTTAATTATGTGAGTTTTAAAAATGATTCTCCACAAACATCAGTGTGACCCACCGTACACTAACGTACCACGAATATTTTATACCTCACATACAAAGTATTCTTCTGGGACGTTGTATTCTGCCCTACAGTTTCGGTTTATTTAGAGGTTGCCAAGAACACATTGAAGATCTGAGATTCAAAATCTAAATCTACACTACTTTTCAAAAAGAAAACTTTTTTTGCACTATAAAAAAAAATATTTTCATGATTTGCTATTACAACAGGTTTTCTTTTGTCAAATCTACTTAAATAATTGATGTGGTTGAAATAACAATATTTTGAGTTTATGTTGATTAAACCAATCTCCATTGTATTAACTCAATTTTTTATTTATTTCAATGCACTTAAAATTTTAAGGCAACCAGGTTACTTTAAGTTAAACCAACAATATTTGTTTTACATTGTGGAAAGAAATTAATACTTTTATTCAGAAAGGATGCATTAATTTAATCAAAAGTGGCATTTCTATTTCAAATAAATGCTGTTATTTTGGACTTTCTATTCATCAAAGAATCCTTAAAAAAATTGATCAGTTTCCACAAAAATATGAAGCAGCTCAACTGTTTTCAACATTGATAGCAATAATAAAGGTTTCTTGAGGAGCAAATTAGAAAGATAACGTGAAGATGGGCTTAAATTAGAAAACAGTTGCTTTAAATTGTAATAATATTTAAAATATTACTCATTACTTTCAATGTATCTGTTTTACTAGATTTTTGATCAAATGAATGCAGTCATGGTGAACATGTATACGAGACTTCTTTTAAAAACTTTTAAATATCATTTTGAACAAGAAAAATGTAAAACAAAGACATGTAATGGCATTAAATGAATAGTGTGCACTCTTCACTCAAATAAGCTAATTATCATGTGACTCCTTTGCACAAAAGGTGAGATGTTCTTGCTTTCCGAGATCAAGCTCATCATCAGGTTTTAGACAAACTTGTGGAGTTCATTAAAGCAAAAGAATACAGGTCCTTCTCAAAAAATTAGCATATTGTGATTAAAGTTCATTATTTTCCATAATGTAATGATAAAATTAAACTTTCATATATTTTAGATTCATTGCACACCAACTGAAATATTTCTGGTCTTTTATTGTTTTAATACTGATGATTTTGGCATACAGCTCATGAAAACCCAAAATTCCTATCTCAAAAAATTAGCATATTTCATCCGATGATCCGACCAATAAAAGAAGTGTTTTTAATACAAAAAAAGTCAACCTTCAAATAATTATGTTCAGTTATGCACTCAATACTTGACCCTGCCCTTGATAAAACACAGTGGACCAACACCAGCAGCTGACATGGCACCCCAGACCATCACTGACTGTGGGTACTTGACACTGGACTTCAGGCATTTTGGCATTTTCTTCTCCCCAGTCTTCCTCCAGACTCTGGCACCTTGATTTCAGAATGACATGCAAAAAGTCGGATGAAATATGCTAATTTTTGGAGATAGGAATTTTGGGTTTTCATGAGCTGTATGCCAAAATCATCAGTATTAAAACAATAAAAGACCTGAAATATTTCAGTTGGTGTGCAATGAATCTAAAATATATGAAAGATAATTTTTATCATTACATTATGGAAAATAATGGACTTTATCACAATATGCTAATTTTTTGAGAAGGACCTGTCTGAAATTGATGTTTAGAAGTGAAACCTTTTCATGGTGGCCTCGGACTTTTGGTCACCCTCTATATTGAGCATTAGATGAGTCTTACATTTGAAATTCATTATGAAACTCAATGACTAATATTCTATTTTATCTTTAACTTTGAAATATGCTTTTAAAATAATTTGTATGCCACTAAACGAGTCTTAAATATAAGTTACACCCACATATGACATGTACAAAGCTGTGGAGACTGATTTATAGATACTACTGACTAATTTATCTGGTGGATACATATTATACCAGAAACTTTCTCAAATAAGATTGTAGTCTCATAAGCCTTTTGAGAAATTCTTAATAAAATATAGATATTAGAAATATGATATATTTAAATGACTATTTAATATTAAGTTATGAGCAACACTTAATTATTTACCCCCACTGCAACTTAAGTTAGTGTCTGGATTTAAGCTTCAAATAAATACTCCATACAGGGACATTTCAGGGACTTAATGTATGTAATACTGAAATATTTGTATACATTAAACAGGTTAAAAGGATCAAGATCAATTTTTGAAATGACACCATATCTTTTAAAATGTCATGTCTTCATGTTGTTGTGAAAGCTTTGAATTTCATTGAGACAGAGTTTTCCTATCAGTACCGCAATGGTATCAAACCCTTCATTAAAGAACAAACAAAAAATGAACAGAGAAGTCTTCAGTGCTTACCTCCTGAATCTGAAATGAACACTTAAAAGCAAACTTTTAAGCTAGGGAGTTAACTCTCATTTTTATAGGGATTTGAATTCATTGGCCTGATGCAGTCATACTGAACAAAGGAACGCGGTTTGTAATTAGAAATGGAGATTAAGCTGTGCGATTTTTATCAAAGACTTCAGACGTTGATGAATCCTACTTGGTTTAATCGCAGTAGATTTCTTGCTGGTTATCTTAAGCTTTGCTTTGCAGCTCCTTGCAGTTTATTTTGTAAGCACAACATGACTAGCTAGTGCGTAGAATAACAATATGGACTCACTAACAGATCAGCTTTGTTTAAATAATGAGAACTGATATCAAAGCCTGTGAAAAAGATCCATTTTTGTGAGAGTGCCATTTACATTTGCATAGATATTACAGCATTGGCTTTGCTAGCAGTTCAGAACAGCCACGTTTTCATCCTAATTTAGAAGGCGATGCGAATAAGCCTATATGTTTTGCTTCCTAGTCTTCCTCAGAGCATGGTATGGGCACCGTCTGTGTTTGATGTTAGAGGTCTGCTCCATTCATGTGTGAAATTCTCCACCTCTGGAAAAATCAAACACATAAACCTATTAAAACTTGTGCGAGTTGCCACAGGGTGAGTCCGCCCGACTGAGAGCGCATCTTCTTGGACTTTGGGAGGAAATGTCAAGCCACCATTAAAGTAGAAAAAAAATTATGAGAAAACATAAATTATTTCACAGCTGGCACTTAGCTTGATTCTGTTAGCTCATCCACTCATCTCATAATGACTTGCTCTTTTGCATTGGGCTTAAATCAAATTTAAATGGGATAGTCCACTTCATAGGGACCTCAAGATGAACGTTAAACATTCAAATAATTTGAAATAACTGCAAATCAAGATATTTCGTATTTATTCACCTGCTCATTACCTGTTGAATAACATTAAAAAGCTGGTTATATGAGAAAACCTAATTTTAAAAATGTGACTTCTAGACCTGGAAAAAGTACATTTTTGCATCAAACGCAATAGTAATGAGGATAATAGCATGCGTTGGTGCAATTTTGTGGGTCTGTATTGGAGAGCTGGCAAGCATCTGGTGATGGCAAACAAAGGCTCACACAAAATTATAATAATGAAATTTACACATCAGCAAACATGTACAAATAAATGTTTACTAATTTAGAGAGTCTGGACTGGACAATATGTGACATGATGGTTGTGATTTAGATTCCTGCAAATATAATGCACATCTTTATGACTCACCTTTCTATTCACCCACACAGCATGAATTCACTTCAATTAAATGTCGAATGTGTGTGGTATCAAAACCTTGGCGTTGCATAGCAAAAGAAAAAAAAATATTTATGTGCAATCCCAAAAAGCCTTGTGAATGAATGCCTGCGAAACAGTGGCAGCATAACATATTAATGAATAAAATATTTTCTTGATTCATAATATACACAGCTTCCCACTGTGCAACAGTCTCTTAGCTATGAAAGAAAGCTTTGAAGCATATAATTGGTCAAGCACACAATTTACAACCAATTCAAATAGGAGTAAAGCAGCAGAGTCTAACATATGAGTGAAATATTACAGGTCTCATACAAGAGTCAAGTCTCAAAGAATGCTGAAAAAGCTAGATGTGGCACAACAGTCAAATGCATCTATTTAGCTCATGTTTACATATAAAACAATTAAAGTAGAACACAGCAGAAAGCAGAATATGTGTTCGGACAGCCAAAAAAGACGGCCTACTCTCTGCATACTGACCTAATGCCTTATGGGAATTGTGCTAGCCAGACGGGATTTCAAATTTGTCGCTGAAGACCCTCGTTTGGTTTGAAGATGTATAAACGTACCAAACACAATGTTCTCTTACCATTCCTGATTTCTAACACACGCTCACAGCGTTCATGGTCTTGTTGTCCTGAGTGAGTCGCTCTGCGTGAGGAGAGTAGCTTATATAATAATAATAATAATAATTTGTTACATTTATATAGCGCTTTTTCTGGGACCTCAAATCTCTTTACATAGAAGGGGGGAATCTCCTCAACCACCACCAATGTGCAGCATCCACCTGGATGATGCGACGGCAGCCATATTGCGCCAGAACGCCCACCACACACCAGCTTACTGGTGGAGAGGAGACAGTATTGAAGCCAATGAGTATGGGGATGATTAGGAGGCCATGATGGACAGAAGCCATGGGGCAAATTTGGCCAGGATGCCGGGGCCACCCCTACTCTTTATCGAAGGACATCCTGGGATTTTTTATGACCACAGAGAGTGAGGACCTCGGTTTAACGTCTCATCCGAAGGACGGGAGGATATAGATATCCACCGCTGGCTTATCATTGGGGAATCTTAGTAGCTAGTGGTTATAGTAAAGTGACATTCTTTTACTGTCTATGACTTCCTACTACAAGTCAATAGTCCTATTTTTGGACCATCGGCCCGCCATAATCAGTGTCCGCGGACGTCTACGCAAACTGTAGGCTACGTGCAGCCCATGGTGCGTCTCAAGGCCTGGGTGCAATTCATTTTCAGCGTTCTGCTCTTTATCATGCACAGTTGCGCGCAAGCTTTTCAAAGTGTACTCCTTAGACGCGTGCGCACTATCCAGTAGACTTTGTTAGCCTCAAAGTATACTTCGGCCGTCCGCGAGACGTCATTTTCCTGACAGAACTAAGGAGTTGATTGACATTCCCTGAGTTTCCTTAATGGAAGTTCTGATCTGAAGCAGGAAATGTCACCCGTAAAGTTTAATCTTCCGGTTGTCTTATTAGGAGCCTGGGGATTGTTGTATGCAGTTTCAGGTGTGTGTGGGACTCAAATGCGTCTCATCAACACCACGGAGCCTGAGGCAAGTCAAGCTTTCTCGGATTGGATACTGTCTGACAGGTCGAGCTCCAGTTGTGGTTCCCAATCATGACTGCGAGGGTGAAATCAGTGACTCAGTAGGCTACTGAAAGGATAGCACATTACCAGATCATCTACCATCTCCCAGTTCTTATACAATGTCATGCTTTTGCTGTCTGGCAAGGCAAGGACTGAACTGTTATCCGCTACCTAGATTTCACAAGGAGGGACATTTCTTTCAATAACAGTGTGATTGGGCATATTTTAAAAACAGGTTTGATCCAGCTCAAAGCTTTGAAACAGTTGTGCCGACCCTCTGTGGGCACTGCTTGCAACATGAATACTGAAATGTGGCCTGTGGGTATAGGCACCTGTTAACAGCCCTGATGTTGAGCAACAAGAAGCAAAAAAAAAAAAAAAAGCACCAAAAGGTGGACAAAATAAAAAGAGTTAGATCTGGCAGAAATAGCTCCATTGCAGGTTTCAACTGTTCACAGTGTAGGCTATATATCTGAGAAACTTGTATTGTGTCACGCTGAAGAGAAGCTGGGACAGATGAAATATATTTGTCTCTTTAGCATTCAGAAAGCTTTATTTTTCATGTATTTTGTTATCAGCACAATCTGACCTCGGCAGATGGATGATCCCCGACTGAAGCAGTGAACATTTCCAAACAAAAACACAGATAAGTGCACTAAACTGCTAGGATGGAACAGAAAGAAGAAAAAAAAACATTAATGAAAATTCAGGCACTCTCTGTTCTTTTTACATTTTATTGAATTCAGTGGAGAAGGTGCTAGTGGTAACACTTTACAATAATGTTCATTATTTAACAATATTTAGTTAACATGAACTAAGAATCAACAATTCTTCTACAACATTAATTAATCTTCGTTAATATTAATTTCAACATTTAGTAATGCGTTATTAAAATGGTACTGTGAACTAACATGAACAAACAATGAATAGCTGGATTTTTATTTACTAACATTAACAAAGATTAATAAATACTGTAACAAATGTATTGCTCATTGTTAGTTCATGTTAATACATTAACTAACGTTAATAAATTAACCTTATTTAAAAGTGTTACTGTGCTAGTTTTTATGCTTATTTCAATTAAATTTAACATAAATGAATAACATATATTCAAAACATTTCCTGCTTTTTTCACAGCATTCAAAGCTTAAATCTATATGATTACAGAGACTGTAACATTAGCAATGAGGTGTTGTCACTGCATGTATGCCTACACTGAAGCAGAGACTTTGAGACTGGCCTTTAAGAGAGATAGTTAAGGGAAAAGAAGTGAAACCACACTCAGATAATTCATCTTTCACCATTGCTGACTTAAATTTGTGTTTTTGAGTGTTTTACTTTGGCTATTCATAATGGTCTCAGCTTGTGTATGATGAGTGACTGGAAATGGTTCTTTCATGTCAGACCCCCGCTGATGTAATCGAATGTCATAATGTAGCCACATTATGGCGTGACTATAATTGGATTCACTCAAGGTAACAGAAAGCGTAAAATGACATACTGAAGAGATTACATTTTTACATCTGATGTGATCGTTTCAGAATGAATACCAGAACAATTGAATACAAATTTGAGTTTTGCTTTCTGGGATCGTCAAATTAAAATTTTTGTTATGGTTTGATTTTTTGTGTGTGTCTGGTCCACCCAATGTTGCAGCAAAACAAGCAAGTTTATGCAGTTATGCTTGGTGATGTTGGTGGCACTGAAATTACATATAAATTAATTAGAAAAATTGTTACGATTACGACTGTTGGTGGGGTTACGTGCCATATCAAATATTTTCCATTTTCCATCTGCTTTTAAGAAAACTAAGATTATGCCCTGTGTCACAGTCCTTTTCCCCCCAAGAGAGATTCAGGTAAATTATTTATTTGCTGTGTGGAATTTCACTCTACTAAAATACACAGCATCCCCTCTGAGCCTTAGCGTCTGTCAAACCCCAGACATATTGAAGAACCGTTCTGCTTTTGCCTTCTGGTAAGCATTGAATGAAAGTGCATTGAAGCAAATGCTAACACCAAAACACATTTTTCCTTAAAATATATATATATAAAAAAAAAATTCTGTGGATTAATTTCCACAGATTATTTGTTCACCACAAGATTAATAATGTGTGTGTAAAGTAAATAGGGACAATCTTGATTTCATGCCGTTTAAATATAATAGCAATATATGCTGTCACAAAATTGCAATGTACATGTACAGCTTAAGTTTAAGTTTATTTAAAGTTGTTGATTGTGAACAGACAACAATGGAAAATGGTCTCAAATGTTACAAAAATACATATAACGTGTACCAAGCTTGTTTAAATGTGGATACAAAAATATTCATTATGTGTTACACATGACTTTAAAGAATTTGGGTCATGCTGCTAGTGAATATATCGTTTGAAATGTACCGTACGTTGCCTGTGTAGCATGCGGTATGGACAAATATTACTCACTTTCACAGCACATATACACAGTTAATATACACAACATCCAGTTATTCTGCTTTGCGCTGACAAATTAAGCTTCACCAATTTAATACAACAAACAGTGTATCATTCCAAAACCAGACACAGCCTGTACAGCGCAACTAAATAAAATAGGCACCTTTTCCTATATGTACTTCACAAAATTCACAAAGTCAGCTAACTTAGTGATATTTGTTCTTTTATACATTGAAAATTACATTTTATTCAACTTGAACATATTTTTTATAAGAATATACATTCTTTATCGTGAAAGATGAGAGGTAATCTGGCTAATCACACATTTAAAAAAAGAAAAAAGTAATCAGACAATACTGGGCAGTGATTTGAGGCTTAAACATATATATATTTTACTATAACCTTTGCGAGACATCCCATCTGCAGCATTAAAATTAATTTACTGTACATTCCCTTTATATATTATCAGATGTGACTGTACATAATTATTTTACACTCCACTGGAAACAAAAACATGAGAAACCCAATCCACACTGAACTACCTTAATGTGACACTGAACTACCTTAATGTGGCACTGACCCAGTTTGAGTCGCTTTTCCGAGACTTCACAGGCCTTGATCTGGCTGCAAGTCCATCCCAATGAGTAAAACTGTGAGACAAGAGCATTGGTGTGACAGGACGGCCTGCTTTTTTCATTTCCCTTTAGCTTTTTCATAAACACCAAAATTCTTCTAGTTGAACAAGCACTGCAAGTAGCTACTGAAACCAAAGGACCTGGAAATCTATTTTGTGCCACAGTACAATGGAGATGGTAAGTTTACAGATGCCACATCACTAGCAATAGTGCAAACTTAAATACCACTTCCATTGTTAGCATGAATCGGTTGATGTGTATTATTCCTTAAGATTAATAATAAGCAATGTCAAAGTCCGTGACAGTTTTATCAAGTTACAACAGGGCCGTTCTTGTGGGAACATTGATGTCACAATGGATAGTTTGTTCTTTGCACAAAAGGATTTGACATTAGACCATAAAGTCGTCATGTCACATGGCACATTGACAGTAAAACAAGCATGCACACTGAATGTTGACACTGCTGGGATGACTGATCTGGAATGATAGTGCAGAGAAGGGCATTCAGCTTCCAAACGTACCTACACACACACACACACACACACACACACACACACACACACACACACACAACTGAAAACATTGTTAAAAAAAATTAACAACATGTTTCGAAGAAACATCACATTTTGTCTCTACAGTGTATCTCCATATATTGGATATTCAACAATCCACTTTTTGTTGCCTTTTTGTTTCTTTTTTTTCCATTTTTTTAACTTTCCTCACAAGCAAAAATATATAAGAGCAGCCCAGGTAGAGAATCCCTAACCTCTTTTTCCAACAGTGTATCATCATTCATTCTTGATGATGCTGTTGCATCTGTGTCCCTGCAGAGCCGAGTCGGCACAAAGTGACGGAAAAGGTCTAGAACTGCAATATCTCTGCTCTCCAGAAGATCACCACGGCTTTATTTACAGGATTTATGTGTTGCAGAAGGTGATCCGATATTGAGTTGTTCTCACAAGAATCTGGTTATGACTTCGATGGCATCAAATTGCGCTATATTCAGCAAAAATGTAAGGTTTAGTAGCTCATACCTCCAAAGAATTATATGTAGGAACTAAGACATTCTGAAATACAGAACTATTTCAGTAGAACATCGTCATGGCCTCTCACAAGTCTCATTCTGGTGTGAAGATACCACATCATTGTAGATTGATAGGTTAGACTGTGATGGAGGTTTCGTCCTGACACGCAGAGGCACGGCGAGTCTTGGGGCTGCAGCGGGTCAGCATGGAGATCTGCGTGCTGAAGTTGTTGCCATTGCTGCCCATAGATGGGTGCTGGTATTTGGTATCGGGACCCAGGAATCTTTCAAGGTGCCATCGTCTCCATTTCCTCTTGATCTCACCTTGGACCTGAGAGACAGACAAGATCCAATCCTATCAATCAGTGAGGGATAAATTTAAGTCATGCTCTACATTTTTACGTTAAAAAGACATATTAAGGTAGTAAAATGAGTTGAAAATGCTGTTTTTTGCAACACAGGTTCACTGGAAGTACAACTGGGATACGTTGTTTTTTTTACAGCTGACACAAGAGGCGCTATAAGCGATATAATTTTTTTCATGCGGGTTTCTTACATATCTCATGAAGTAAACATGCCTTTGTATACATTTTTGCTAAATGATATTGCAGTTTCAAAGTGAAATCTCTAGTGGGTGATGGTAAATATTGTGTTCAATTCCCTCCAAAACAATTAAACATGACTGTGGCGACATTTATGTACAGTATATTGGTTAAGCACAGCAGTTCGGAAATGAAATGTCCGGTGAGTGGCTCTAAAATGTTGATGCTCTGTCATGTTTGAAAATAACATACCACCTACACTAAACCCTACTCCAACCTAACTGATAGTGTGAGAATAAACAAAGCTTGCTTCTAAAATTATTTTATTGTGATCGTATTTGTAGGTACTCGTAGAACCTAAGCTTGCCAAATCACAAGTTCAATGCTGTAACAGAGGAGCTACCGAGGAAGTTTACTACATCAGAAAAGCTGGTTATGTGCTATGGCAAAAATGTTTTAAATTCATAGCATAGTATTGTGCAAGGAGCCGTGCAAAAATAAATCTTTATTGATCAATTATCTGCCCTGTAATCATAATTTGTGTGAAAAGGGGAAAAAAATGTGTTGGTGTTTTACTGCCTCTAATGTTTATTTCACCTGAAAAGTGTGGTGGAAAGTACCCTGATAGGTTTCCTAGAAATGTAGGAGAGTTACATACAGTTGTAAAGAAGAAATGTATAGACTTTCAGCTCTTTGCAATAGAACAAATCAAACAAAAGTGGTTTCCCCAAATTCAACTGAAAATTCAACTGAAAATGCAACTCACTTGGCGCTACAGCCTGCACCCGGGACCCTTTTATTTAATCTGTACATGCTAGAAGCCCCAAGACGCTATGAACATCAATGCATATATCAGAGTAATAGGCCACCTCTGCCTGTACAACTGAGCTATTTACAGCATGTGTGAGCTAACAGAATATAAGCCAATTACAGGCTTCCAGGGTTTGAGCTTTTAGCTTTAGAGAAATTAAATAAAACTTTAATGTACTGTAGGGAGTGGCTTCTGATCAGTTGTAAATGAATGCACCTAAACATTTCCATCCATCCATATATCCATCCATCTGTCTTACCTCTCCATTCAGAAAACAGTAGAGTACAGCAACCACAAAACCCTGTTAAAACAAATGAAAGCAACTTACTCGTACGTCATTGTAGCTACAGTGTAGGCATTGCAAGGCCATTCATTCAAAGCATTACACACAGGAATGACAATGTGCTAAATGTCTAGAGATTCCCATTTCCCACCAGACTGTCTATGACTGTGGCCTAAAAATATAGGTTTGAGTCCTGAAGCAGACAAAAGTATATTTAACTAAGGGGGGCAGATCCTTCTTGAATTCATGCCAGTCATTCTGGGGGCTCTGCCTAAGAAACCTATATTTGGGGCACTTTTTTTTGTCCCCAGAGCTTATTTTTATTAAAACTAAAAAAAAATTGTATATGAAGGTCACATTTAAAACTGTCTTAGAAACTTTTTACCATGCCTTTATAATATTTTTAGTTTAGTTTGTTTTTTGCCAAATTAAAAAAAAAAAAATTAAATATAGATGTTATTATATGTGAGAATGTATGTATACATATATAAGAATGTGTATATATACTTTTTTATCTATGATTATCTTATCAAAAAGTAAAATAAGCATAAATAATTTTAATATTTAGTGTATAAAAATTAATATTTTTCACCACCATAATTTCCAATGCTGAATGCCATTAAACACAATACATAATTTGGGATGTGGAGGAAATGTCCATGATCTTAAATTAGAATTAATAAATTATTGAGAGTGTGAAAAGTGTTTTAGGAGAGTTAATTTTCTAAACATCCAGAGGGTAAAAAATCCATACACCCAATTATGCCATTATGCCATTAAAAAAACAACAACAGCCAATAGCTAAAGTGTGTGAGACAGAGATGCTCTTTGGAGACTGTTTGAGCACCCCTGAGCAGTTCTACCACACATCATTAAACTATTCTGCTATTTGAACAACAGTCCTACCATTAGCCTGAGAGCATTTCCTGTCACTTGGGACTATATATTGATATTTGGGCACTACTTTTTTTTTTCTTTTCTTTTTTTCAAAGATGGTTTGAGTGATCTTCAGACGTACCTGAAATGACCCAAGAATGAGGTCAAACACAAGCCTTAGTTCAGTATTTATGTTCTCTGGAATGAAAGCGAATATGATGAAGTTTATCCCAAAGAGTGGAATCAACAAAAGTGTAGATTTTGCCAGCCTCCTATAGAAAAAAAGGGAGGAAAAACATAACAAATAGCATTATGCGATACTTTGTTGTCATTCATAGCCTGCACTCAGCACGGTTCTGAGAATGATATTATTACGAGGTTATATCGAAAAGCATATTACTGGAATAACAACATTAGTGATGCTGGGTAGAAAATTGCAGGTGCTTAAGAACCGCGTCTTGTTTTGTGCTAACTGCACAGTGCAGAGTTACTCAAGGACAAAGGACATTAAATCATCTGAACAATGGTGGAGAGAGCCACTGACATTTTAGATGATGAGATTGCAGTGCAGTCGGTTCTCACTCGCTGCTGGAGAGACCAGCTAAAATATCCCCATATTTTATGCCCGTGTTAAAATTACATAAACTAAAATGCTTCTCATGTACCTCCCATCCTCACCCATCCGAAAAGACCAGAATAGCTGATCTACAGCAGAAGTTGTGCTTTAGATGCTGATGTCCCCATCAGACTTCATAACTATCTTAACCAACAAGACTCTTGTGACCAATCAGCTTTTGTTTTCTGATGGTCGTGCTGGTCAGCCTCAGGCTGGTCTAAAGGCTAGACCAGCACTTATCCACTTTAACCAATCTTGGCCAGCATTTAAAGGTATAGTTCACCCAAAAAGGAATAATCGGTCATCATTTATTAATTTTCAAGCTTCAAAAGGGATGCAAAAACACCATACACATAAAGTAAAGGTAGTCATATGACTCATTTGCTATATTCCAAAGTCATACTATACCTGTAAGGAAAACAATTAAATTTAAGTCGCTGTTCAATCTTCACCTTTGCCGCAGTTCTCGAATCTTATTCACATTTTTTCAAGATGTCTCGCAGTCTCACAGAAGAAAGTAAGTCAAATGGGTTTGGAATGATTTGAGGGTGAGCAAATGACGAGAGAATTTTCATTTTGTGTGAACTATACCTTTTTATCCCTTTAAATTTCAAGCTGGTCTTCTCAGCAGGGTGAGGAGATTAAAGAGAACAAAGGACAGAATGAATCAAATTTAAAGCAAAAACCTGTTTGAATGGAGTCCAAAATACTTACGAATATTGGTTTGATTCATTTCTCCCAATGTCAGGACAGTTGATCTTCTGCCGCAGTATCCGGATGATACAAATGAACAGGATAAAGTTCATCTGTTGTTGGTGGAAAAACAATATAACAAAATGGTGGGTGTCGTTATTTTGCTTCATGATTCAGCAAAGATTACTGAAACCACTGAGGGGTCATAAAGTCAATGGTCCCGAAGCACAGTGTTTTTCATTACGGTCTCGAAGAAAGCAGGGAATGAAGTCTATTAGCAAAGGTACAGAACAAAACTACCTCCTTAAGATAGCAGCGAGACCGATAACATTACCTCTAAGTAGACAAGATGGCCTGTATTAAGACATTTTACTTTCTGACCAGCAAAAACTAGTAATAACTGTGCAATAGGCATGTCTGAGTGGAGGAAGACAAGAAGTGCCTCAGTTTTTCAGCCTAAAATAGCAAATCCCAGACACTATAAATAAATCGCCATAAACATTCGATTTGAATTGACAGATCTCTCTCTCTCTCTCCCAAGCCTTTCTCTCTTTCCTTTAAATCTCTTAAAAGAAAAGCCAAGAAGGGCTTTTAAGAACGTTTTTCACACCTTTCAGCCCTTATTGATATTTCATGTATAATGAAAATCCCTGGAGGGAGACATTGCCTGTCACATAGGTCACCAGATTTTGTGTTACTTAAATCTTAACACTCAGCACTAAGGCAAATCATTATATTGTAAGGTTATAAACAAGCAAGGGGGTAAAAAAAACTGGGGAAAAAAGCCAGAACACAAAGTAAAAACCCATGAGAGATTGACTGCTATGAAGTTTTCACAATAATTATTAGAAGCTTTCTCACATATGTATGTGTATCTAAAATGTATTGTTATCTGATAGCTTTCATTAATTATTACACAGGAAATTATATTAATTATGTGGAGCCAGGTTGACCAATGGATAGGGCCCTAAAAAAGATCATGAAAAGGTGCCTTTTCTTTAAGGAAAAAGAAAAAACTAGTATTTAAAATATAAAATACTAATGAATTTTTAAATAATATATAATATATTTATAGAAAGGGCATCTCACCAGAATTGAAGCTAATATCGGGGTTTTGATAATCCACCAGAATGGGTCAGACTTTTCGATTATATCCCAGCATCTGAAAAAAAAAAAAAAAAAAAACGGCATACAAATGTCATGTATAAATTTTTCCTTGCATTATTTGATGTCTTGATTTTTACATAAAATCATTTAAGCCTTTGACTGATGTGTTCATCTTACCCCACATCTTTGAAGTAAGCCTTGGCAAAGCTCCAAGCCATGATGAAAATCGCTGGGCCTCCTGCAGCGAGATAAAATAGTGTCAATTCAGTCAATCGCTTTATATGGCTTATTGACATAATCAGTATGTCAAAGGTTAACAAAAGGGTGAGTAAAAAGGTTAATAAAGATGCACATAAATATTATGACACCTACCCCAACCAATCAGAATGTACCACCAGAAGTACTTCCTCTCTGAGAAGAAGGAGACGGCCAACAGAGC
This sequence comes from Siphateles boraxobius, assembly GCF_051911475.1. NCBI lineage: Eukaryota > Metazoa > Chordata > Actinopteri > Cypriniformes > Leuciscidae > Siphateles > Siphateles boraxobius. The sequence continues at coordinate 18,676,640 of NW_027508876.1, forward strand.
ATGAAGATACAGACCTTCCACTAGGAGCCAGAAGAAGCTTGCCATAATGCAATACTGGAAAAAGACAATCACAGCTTTGCAGCCAACCTGAAAATCAGACCAAAATGAAAATGGCTTTGAAGTCTTTCACACCCTTGAGTGCTAATCTCTGCACCATGATATTTACCACGATGATAACAACAAATTGTAAAATGTCTGTGCTGCAGTGCAACTACTGAATATGCATATGTCACAATGATCATTTCAGATATCTCGTTATAAAGAAATCCACTCTTCATTCAATAGCTTCCAAATCATACATAGAGTACTAACATTGAGTGATAAACTTCACTGGCAAATTAAAATAAATTGAAACAAAGCAGATACGCTCTTTAAAAAAAACGATCCAAAAGGAGTTTTTCGCAGCGTTGCCACAGAAAAAAACATTTTTGGTTCCCCAAAGAACCCTTCATTGAACAGTAATGAAACAAACCTTTTTTTCGTGTGTGTAAAAGAACATTTTCAAAATCTAACCTTTTTTTTTTAACCTTTCTTGACTACAAAAAAACTTTTGTGGAATGGAAAGGTTCAGTGGATGTTAAAGGTTCTTCGTGGAACCACAAATAAAGAACCTCTATTTTTAGGAGTGTAGCTAAAGCAAACAACATCTGATCTGAACAACATATTTCTGTTTACAGTTATTACATAGTTGAAGCATGTACGTGTATAAATGTCTGATAGCCTTAATTAGCAAATATTATTACACCACACTACTTTATCAATATTCCAATAGCAGTATTATAATACTAAGAAATGGATCACTTATTTTTTTCTCATAACAGAATTTTGGAAACTTATTGAGCTCGACAAGGCCAATGCAATTGTTAGCATAATGAAAAATTTCAAAAGAATGTAACAATGTAACAGCACTGACAGTGAAAGTTCAATTCAGAGTAGAAAAAAAATTCAATTTAGGCTAGAAACCCAGTTTGTATTATAAAGAAGAATGGAGACATGCAACTGGCTAATATTCAAATGAAAGATTTATTTGTATTTTTATTTTAAATGTTCTTTTGCAATTGTATTTTTTTCTCTCATAAAAAATAACGACCCCCTAAAACAAGAACAAATAAACTCTCGTAACTAACCTAACTTAAACAGACACTTTGATAGTTTTCCTCCTATAAATATAGATACAAAATGAGATTACATCTGTTTATCTGATTTGAAGCATGAATGAATGTTAAAATAAAAAACGAATTATTTACAACAATTCGCATATTTAAGTACATTAATATACGTTTAAATATGTTATGCACATTTAAGAAGTTCAAAGTAAAGGAAGTTATGGTTTTTGATAAGTTAGTAAAAATTTGCACAGGGGAAAAAATATATACATTTGTAATTTCTCACAAACCCTAATCGAGGTAATTATTTATGTCATGTATTTCCTAGATAGTGCTCCCCTTTTTTGGGTTCCTCTCACTTTTAGAGAAATTTAAGCACTGCTAATAGGCTTTCATGAAAGCAGTGGTTCAGTACCGGTGGGAAGTAGAGAGGAGATTGTTACGTGAGGACAGCGAGACATGGCAGGCAGACTGCAGGAAGACTATAAACAAATAACTGTGAGACAAACACAATGGAATGAAATCAGACAGGAGGGTGTAAGTGGTTGAAGGCGAAAAGAAAAGAGCAAAGATGCTGAAAATGCCATGTCCTCATGCTCAAGAGCAGAATGAATTAATAAGGACTCCTAACTTCTGAGTCTTCAATATAAACAAAACCAGTAGGGCAGAGCAGAAGGATTAAGGCAGGGAGCAGGACACAACATGAAGGCTTTGATTATTGACAACGAACTGGCTCAGGACTGCAAACACAATGGCTGCATCCGAAATCGCATACTCTCTCTCTCTCTCTCTCTCGAGTAGGTACTTATTTTGAATACGTAATTACTTTACGACCGATAAAAAAGTATGTTCTATATAGTATGAATGTGTGTAGCATGAATGTAATCTGGACGTACTACATTCACCATGTTGTCATTATAAAGTGACCTAACAGCGACACTTCACTGCCATCGTATGCACACTTCAGAATCTCACCGGAAGTAGTAGGTCATCTGGGTACTTTGTGCATTTTTTGTCACAAACTGTTTTTCGCCAACTATATAATAAGGAAGAATGTGATTGCGGATGCAGCCAAGGAGAATAAATAGGAGAGGAAATGAGGAGGGTACTGAGGGAGTGCTGGGGCAAATAAACCAATAATCAGGTAACAAGGGCGGGGGTTAACCTTTTGAGCGGTACGGTCCCTTATTTGGGAGTATTATTTCTGTGCCCCTGAGAGTACGGTCCCACATATGGGATTTAGAATGAACAGTGACGTGACATAACTGCCAGATTCAAATTGTGCTTTCACCCGTTGGCTGGCGCTGAGCCAGAGATGGACACGCAGAGCACTTGTCAAATATCACAACTATTTGCAGTGTTTTCAAACAATTTTTAATTTAGATTTCAGATATTTAAATACACAAAATACACACATAAGCACTGATGTGTATGAAAGCAGCAATAACAATCTATTCAAATATAATTTGCTGACATGTGTTATTCAAATCAGATAAACATAGTGTAAGTCCTATAAAGTTTACTCTATTCTTTTCCCAGTTCACCGGCCACTTTCCTACATGTATTTTGGGAGAAACTGATTAATTTTCATGCTGTAAATCCGACTGCCAGGACTCTCTAAACTGCGGCGCAAACAAACATGGCGGTGCGCATCTCACATTATAGATCAAGATCAAGATTATTTATAAAGGTTTTGAAATGACAAAACACACTCACACGTATTTGAGAATCGGAATATCAGATAGTTGTTGACATAAGCAAGTTTGGGAATATTCTGAATAAAAAAGGGAAAACAATATAAAAGCGATACATCAATCATACAGTGTTATTGTGGCTGCGGTGTATCACGTGACAAGCGTAATGTGAAATATTAAGGGGGAATTTTCTAAAATAACGGTCGCCTTCAAAAAACTCACTTTGGGGGTCCAGAATATTTTAGATAAATGGCACATAGAAACAAACATGACAAGCCAGGTACTGACACAAAACGTGACAAAAACAAGAGCCAGTGAAAACAATCGCAAGCCATGTGCTCAAACAAAACATGACACGAATACGCAGCCAATGAGAGCACTCACTGACTGTGTGGTCGCATAAAACATGACAACATGAGAGCCAATGAAAAACACAAGCCGAGTGCTATACAGAACAAGACAACACAAGAACCGCTGGCCAACTGAAATATAAACCAGGCATTCTACAAAAACACACAAGAGCTCAAGATGAGTGAATAAACCTTAAACCCATGCACTTACAAGAAGAGACTAAACATGGAGCATGAATGTCCATACATAAACACTGAACCAAACCCGAACTAGACAGAAGTGCTGGGATCTGAACACCATGCTCCGCACATACAACATATCAGCGGGACAAAAGAACGTATGAACTCCAATTTGCCAAGACAATAAGAGTGTCAGAGATCCGTCACCAAAGCAAAAATAAATAAACTGAAGTGACAGAACCCTGACATCTAGATGTGGTGCTACACAACAGTTTGAACACAGTTAATGAACTGTGATGTTCATATCAATGAAACTACAATAAAATAAGGATGTGCAAGATGGTTAGTTCAGGTGAGTTTCAAACTGGAGTCGAAAAGGAGGAGTTAAGGGCAGAATTTAAAAGTAAGAAATTTAATTTCATTAATTTTCTAAAAAGTTCTCGTTCCTTGCAATGTACATGCACTATTGTTCAAAAGTTTGGGGTAAGTATATTTTTTAAGACAAAATTATTTTTATTCAGCAAGGATGCATTAAATGTATCAAAAGTGACAGTAAAGTCATTTATAATGTTACAAAAGATATCTATTTCAAATAACTTCTGTTCTTTTCATCTTTATTGATCAAAGAATCATCAAAAAAAGTATCACGGTTTTCTCAAAATTATTAAGCAACAAAACTGTTTTCAACATTGATAATAATAATAAGAAATGTTTCTTAAGCACCAAATTAACATATTAGAATGATTTCTGAAAGATCATGTGACACTGAAGACTGAAGTAATGTTGTGGAAAATTCAGCTTTGACATGGAACATTTCAAATGCTAATAATATTTCACAATATTACTGTTTTACTGTATTTTTGATCAAATAAATGTAGAATTGGTGAGAATAAGAGACTTCTTTCAAAAACATTTTAAAATCTTACCAACCTCAAACCTTTGAACAGTAGTGTGTTCAAGAAGAATTATTTTATTTCTATTGTGTTTTCTATCGGCAGCATTTTTGTTAATTTAGTTACATATCAAACTAAATATTCTTTCTCCAGTATATATTTTAATTATTTATTTTGTAATACATATACATACTTTAATATCAGATCAAAAGATTGACAGGTCTGGTTCAGACACCCACCTTGATTTTAAAAATATGTAGTTTTATACATAGAAACTCTCATTCTTTCTAAAAATACATCTTTGAGGTGATCTGAGATCATAGAAAGATTCACACATTTAAAACTCTGTTCCTCTCTGCAACTCTCAAAATGAGACTTCATGCCTTACAGGCAGATGAAAAGAATTGGGTGGATGAAGCAATCGACAGTTTGAACAGCAGAAGGCTCTGAATGATGCTTTCTCCTTTTGGACTTGCAAAATGAGGCAGCGCAGAATGAATGGGTCCAGCTCATAGTTCTAATGCACACAAATCATCCCAAATTACTCTGAGAGCCGCAACCTCTTGCTCAGGGCACGCGTTGCCTGAAATAGATAGAAAGCTTTCGCCGCAGGCTCAACCACACAAATAGCTAACAAACACCTTCTGCTGAGCTGAACCTCTCAACTGCCTTTTATAATGCATTTATTATGTATCATGCATAAAACCACGGCGGCTAATACTTTTCATAACACTGTTTTCTGGCAATCAGTCATTCTGCCATTCCCCATGGGCCTACTGTTATTTAAAGGTGAGAATAACGTTAATAAGGCAGCTTGACACATAACCTAGCTGTTAATATTCACTGATTCCACAGTAGATTAGTTATATTTTGTGTGCAGAAAGTCTTTAAAAGAGAGAGATGGAAGCCAGTGATCACTATGAACTTTCGTAGATACAGATGTAAACTGTGGCTTTTCCAATATATGTAAAGAGATGGCTATAAAAAATTTTTTGCCCTAAAATAATAATATGGTAGACTTTTTGTGATTTTTTTTGTTGTAAATTCTGTTGTAGAAATAGTTATCATAGACATTTTCATTTGATATTTTGTTCCACGCCTGGAGCGACCTGTGAAAAGAGCGACTCGATTTGGACTATCCACATTTAAACATGCGCATCCTTTCTGCCACAGTGTTTCAGACCATTTCAAACCTTTTAAAAAAAATATTTATTTATTTAATTCACTCATCGTAAAAATATTTTTTTAAAGATGCAAATAATATTACTGGAAGTTGCAGTTAAAATCCACTTGCCTTAAAAATCAGCGGAGTCAAATGCTCAGTTTGAAAGAGTATTAAACTTCTGATGATTTCACAAACGGCATTGATCTTTTTGTAAATTTCCGCTCAAACTGCAGACATTGAAAGACGCCAGATCTGAAAAGTGGACACGTGTTACAGCAGGACACTTCACTTTAGAAGCATACTCACTCTACACACTTTGATAAGGAGCCACGTTTTCATTGAGAGGTTTATGCTCCTTTGTCAAGTTCAATCAATAGTCAACTCAACAGCTGAGTCATCTCAGAAAACGTCCTTCACTATTACTAGCAGTCAGGCCATAATGATTGCCACGACAATAAAAAAAACCCGGATTCAACTCATTTTCTTAGAATATTCAACTAAACAGCTAAAACCAGCATGAATTGTCTGGTGCAGGTCTGGAAACAGGCAACATTTGTTTGACCAGTTTTGCTGTTTTACCTGCATGGTCTAATTTTAATATCTGCTTTTTTACTACTTTTGCTGTTTTACTTGTATGATCTAATTTTAATTTTGTCACTGACACTCGTTTACCTGCTTTTTACTAATTTTACCTGACTGGTCTATTTTTAATTTTGACACTGTTCCTCTTTTACCTGATTTTTTACTACTTTTGCTGTTTTACCTTCTTTTTACTATTTTTACTGGCATGGTCTAGTTTAAATTTTGACATTGTTACTCATTTATCTGCTTTTTTACTACTTTTGCGGTTTTACTTGCATGGTCTAATTTTAATTTTTTTCACTGACACTCTTTTACCTGCTTTTTACTACTTTTACTAGGTTTGCTGTTTTACTTGGATGATCTAATTTTAATTTTGTTACTGTTCTTTTACATATTTTTTGTTTGTTTTAATTTTGTCACTGCCCCTTTTTTATCTGTTTTCACAAATTTCTGTATGTTGTTGGTTTAAAGGTATTGTAGGTAGAAATCCCCAAAAATACTTTTTTCCAATTTTTTTCAAACTGTCTTTATATATCAATGCATAATTAAAATGTAAGTACTCTGGAAAATAAATTATAAAAATCGAGTGTCTGTAGTTCTCTCAGGACTGTAATAAACACAGCTCATTATTCCATTCGGGACGAAAGAAATGATTGGCTGGGGCGACTGTCACTCTCCCTCGCTACCATGGATACCACCTCTGCTGATACAGGAGGAGCCCAAATGCGCGCACCCGTTTGAAAAAGAACGGAAGCTAGTAATAACAAACAATTATGGCAGAGAAAGAACAGTCACAATTCTCAGTAACGTTACCTGCATATAGAGGCAGCGAAGTCAAACGAGTTAAAAAAAGGAAGACAGTATTTGAAAAGGCTATGAACAAAAAGTCTTTGGATAAATAAAGAAATCATAAGAGAGTCGGCGTGGCTTTCCAGCGTCGGCTACTACTGAGTGATCTCAAGGGGCTGAAAAGTGACTCCATGATGGCTTTATTTCTGCTGGACAGGTAATCTTGCTGTTTTCATTTTGATGGCATTTATTTTTTCATGAAGCATGTATCACTAGCACACCTAACTACCTAATATTAGCTACCTAACGTTACGTAGCATAACTAACGGTACTGGCTTAGCTATGACAGTGTAACTTTGGTGTCGACTAGTATAACGTTACTGTTAGTGAGCCAGGGTTGAGACGATAAATAAGCAATAGGCCTATCTGCAGTCGAAAGCTGTTTTATTTAATTTCGCCGAATCTAACTTTAGGTTAAAAAGTTTAGGGGATCTATTTTTATACCTAGCTTTACCCTCTGCCTAAACTGTGTTCCTATTTTCACCGTGAACTCTACCTACTCCGTTTTTTCACGTTTGGTTTGTTGTTATATGCTCTACATATGTTTACATATGTCTTTATGTTGTATCTGTATGTGCTATACAATATATGTTGTGTGTGTGTGTGTGTTATATTATCTTGGGTCTGCAATGCAGTTGTGAGAAGGTGTTTGAGTGTATGTAATTCAGTTTATCTGTAAACAATCTTATGTTATGAATCTTACAAATTCACCTTCATCACAGTGTAACTGATAGTAACGGCAAACGTGTATCAATGAAGCTATTTATAGCTTTGCCTTATATTGAGTTTGATTCCGTTACGAGCTAGTAAAATATTTTAAACTTTACAAGTATCGTTATGCGAGCTGGATAGTGAGTACTAACAGCCATGTTAATTGTTTATATTCATACTGATAAAGTTAGTTATTTTATTACTTGTGATTCTGACATGATGTCACTACATCTGGTAAAGCTGGTAAACACGTCCGACTCTTCCAGCTGAGCGAATGACCGGGATCGCGCGTTCATTTGTTTTGGGGGCGTGGCTTTGGAAGGAGCCGAGTAGGGAGGGAGTGGGAGTTAATGGAATAATGAGCTGTGTTTATTGTAGTCCTAAGAGGACTACAGACACTCGATTTTTATAATTTCTGTTTCCAGAGTACTTACATTTTAATTATGCATTGATATATAAAGACAGTTTAAACAAATTTTGACAAAAAGTATTTTTGTGGATTTCTACCTACAATACCTTTAAGCAAAACCTAGCTGGTGAGGTTAATCAACTAGCTTTGGTCCTGGTGGAGTTTCTGGAAATGTTACTGGTTAAACTAGACAAGAAGCTTAGTGGGACACTAGCAAACCAGTTAACATAGGCTTGTCAGCACGGTAGTGTAAAACTAGCACACAAGAAATACCCTATGGTGTTAGTGTAAAAAATCACCCAAACTTCACATCACATCTTGTGATTTTGCAGTTTTGAAAGGAAAATCTGTGAAAGTGAATTTGGCTTTAGGGGCTACAACAATAACAGTGAGAGTACACGCCGTCCAGAATAACTGGAACAAGCATTTTGGCAAAGCTGGTTCAAACAGAGGTCACCAAAAGCAATAAATTCAGCAGCGAGTGTGAAGTTATGCCCACGGATGTTTAGCAGCAGACATAACAGTCTAGAGGCCCAAGACACTTCTGTTAACACACCACGAGACCCATGAGTATAAAGAAATGTAAACGTGATCAGCTGGGATAGACTATATTTACTCTGATTACTAACAATGCTGGATGAATACTTGGTTTGCTGCATGTGGATCTCACACAGTTCGCTAATAGAAACTGTTACAGACTGCTGAGGGATCCATGGGAAAAATAAATAAACAGACTGTGCAATAATGAACTTACAGAGCCAGTGGAGCAGTTGTCAGACTCTTGAACAACATCATACAGCACCGCATCTTTGACGAAGACAGCAACGGCTTTCAAAATGAAGGACACGAACAGGTGCATGTGGATATAGTTACGCGTGCAGTGGAGTTTCCTGAGGGAATACAAGGAATACAATCAGCCACACTTACTGAATCTAAAATACGATAAGCCTGATTGAGAAGTCCCCTGCCCCCTAATTACATCCCGTCCTTGGAACTAATAACGGAAAAAAATGACAGCTAATTACACTACAAACGAAATCCTAATTGAGCTTTCTGGTCCTTGAAAGGGGTTCGTTAAACAGGTAATTTGTTGCATTGTGTTGTCCATTTCACACACATTTCTACTTACCGTAAACATGGGAATTCACAAAATCTGATTTAAAATTCAAGGTTATAGCTGCTCGTTTAATGTCCAACATGCTTATTTAATATTATCAAGCAATGGCTGTGCAGTCAGAATACTAACCACAATGCATCTACACTATGGAACAAAGTAAGTCATATGGGTTTGGAGAAATACAAGAGTGAGTAAATTATGACATAATATTGATTTTATGGGGGAGCTATTCTTCTAAGAGTTCATTAAGACCTGCATAGACATGCAATCTAATATCCAAGAACACCCTGAACATGTTTTTGTTTTGTTTATATTGTCCATATCTCACACTTGTAAAACAGCTGACACTTTGTTTAAACACTGGGTTCTTTCTGCCTCAGGTTCAAAGAAAAGATTAATATTTTATAGAACCTAACAGTCGTACTCTCAAATACTGACACATCTACAAATCTGTCATGCTGTAAGTACTGTTAGCTTATAACACAATACAAGACAATACAAAAATAATCCCACCCCAAAAATAAAAATGTTGATGTTGCTGGGATTCAATTTTTGCATCACTTGATCAATTTGCAAATTGTTTGCTGGGTTCCCTATCAGAATAATCTGAATCCTATTGTCACTCATGAGTATGAAAAAAATAATATGTATTTGATAAAAAAACGAGAATATTGTGGAATATTATTAAAATTTCCCGTATTCAGTCACATGATCCTTAAGAAATCATTCTAATATGCTGATTTGGTGCTCAATGAACATTTCTTCTTATTGCCAATGTTGAAAACATTTGTGCTGCTTAATAAACGATGCATTTTCTTCAGGATTCTTTGATGAACAGAAATTTCAACAGAACAAAATCTATATAAAGCAGAATATTTTTAACTACTTTGTTACTTTTGTTCAATTTAATCCACACTTGCTGAAGTAGTAATTTCTGTTAAAGGAAAAAAAATCTAACTGACCTCAAACTTTCAAGAGTAATGTACTTCTCACAAAGCTAAATACACAACACAATGCAGATTCTGCGTTTTGTCTCTACATGCAAATATTATATCCTCTTTATGAAAATCATGTTTCAAAGGGTTGGATTATGATTTCACTTTTCGAACTTTAGTTAGTATGTAATGTTATTGTTTCAAAGTTCAAAGCAAAGGGAGATATTTTCTTTTAAAGAAATTATTTTTCAAGGACTACAACAAACAGCTGGTAAGGACTGCAGGACATTCCTACCGGGTTAGTGACATCACCAACCCTAGAATTTACATGAACCCGGCATGACAGAATATGCTAATTAATGTCTAGAAGATAACTACACAAATGCAACATGAATTCATCAACTAACCATTCAGGAATGTCCTGTTGCATTGTACATGTTGTCACAATCTTCTTGAGTCTCTCCATCTTTTTCTGACTCAGGTTTGAACATAAAAGGCTAAAAGTGTTTGAAATTTTCAGTACATGTCTGTGTGAGGTAATAGGACACAAGCTGTTGTAGCTCCGCCCTCTGTGCCGGGTACAGCAGCTCATTTGCATTTAAAGGGACAGACACAGAAATTGTGCGTTTTTGCTCACCCTCAAAAAGTGACAATTTTAACATGCTATATAAAAATACCTGTGGGGTAATTTGTGCTAAAACTTCACATATACACTATGGGGACATCAAAGACTTGTTTTAGTAGCTTATTATTATTAAGCTTATTGGCTCAAGTCTTTTCGGTAACACTTTAAGATTTCATTTGTTAACATGAACTAACCATGCACAATATGTTTTTTGTGCATTTCTTAAGGTTAGTTAATGCAAATGTTAATGTTCATGTTAGTTCAGAGCATTAACTGCAATGTTAACGGATAGAACTTAAAATTAATAAATTAATACATTGTATTAAATGTATTGTAAATCCTGAGATTAACCAAGATTAATAAATTCTGTATTTGAAGTATTGTTAGTTCATGTTAACTAATGTAGTGTTACCAGTATTTCTTTTGTCTAGCAACTTCATCATTGAAGAGTCTGTTTATACTGAGTTTCCCTGAATTTGTCTTTTGTCTGGTTTTTGACTTATGCTATTGGATTTTAATTTGTCTAGCTTCATTGGTGATGTCTTGTTTCAATTTGTTACAATTATGTGTCCAGTAAGATGAATTCTAAACAATGTGTGGAAAAGTTACTATTGATTACTCCATGAAATCCAATTGTTTTGTTCCTGTGTCAAAAGCCTGCTGAGATGGATCCAAAATATTATACATTACAGCAGGGCGAAATCAATGAATCTCGTTTTTATGGTCACAGCAGCATCCACCCCTAGGTTTGGATATTTGATAAGGTTCCTACACTGTAAAAATCTCTTTTTTTTCATGGGCTTTTTAGAGTTTTGCCCAAAAGTTTAGTCCAAATATATTGGACTAATCAATTGGATAACTTATGTTTAGTTTAGTAAAGTAAAAAAAGATTTTTTTCAGTATATGAACAATGACATTAAAATAAAGATTCAAAAACACATGCGAACCAGCGATGAAGCGTTGGTTTTTATACCAGTTGCAGTATTTCATTGCATAACATTGCAGTTCTCCCTTACTGACTATAACTTTACATTCATTTGAGTTAAAGGTCAAATCAGTGTGTTTCCTTTAACCTAGAACTCATGCGCAGGCATGATGTCTCTGGTTTGCTTATTTCACATGCTGTGATCTGACACTATCAGCACGATTTTACAGACACACGGGTCTATGTTGTGTCACTATTGCGTGGCCATCTGCAGGATAACCTTGCATTATACCACTGACAGGTTTAGACTCTACAAAACTTTTTTACCAAGTGTTTCTTGGTAAAGGAACAATTTAATTAGACCACAGACTGTGTTTCCACCAACCAATGACAACTTGTGACCCGAGTCATTCAATGGAGTGGGAGCAAGTGTTCAAACCGGCAATAATAACCTGAGGTGTGATCAGGTCTTCAGCCCCTGTCAGTCCCTAAAATCCCACACCAGACTGATATAGTCTCAGTTAAGACTGCTAAAGCCTGCAGCTCGAGTGCAGATAGTGTTAAGAGATGGGATTAGGACTGATTATTTTGCTCCAGAGCTGAACATGAGCAGCTTTACTGTTCTGCCATACTTGTGATACACATGAACCTTATTACTGATGGGAATGGCAGCATTAAGGGTGGGTTGTGGTGGTTAAACCTCGGGTTGGTAATCAGAAGAAGAACGCCGTGAACTATCATATTTGTGCCCTTGAGCAAAGCACTTAACCCCAGGATGCTCCAAAGAGGATTGACGCTGTAATAACTGTGCTGTGAGATGCTGAAAGTATCCGTTTATGACTGTTTACAGCAGAACTTGTGCATTTTTATAGGTCAGCTTCTTACTAGGTTTATCAGACGCGGACTAGACGGAGTCCTGGTTTTATGAGTCCTGTCCCCAAAAATGTCCCCATTTTATAGCAAGTTCTAAACACCCTGCATTTACAGTGTAAATAAGCCTTAACAACATAGCCTGTTGGTTACCAGAGCATACTTACAGTAGTGAATATTTTAAAGGGGCTATATATAATCATTTTCATGTATTAATCGCTTATTTTATTCCCAATGTGTGAACAGCTTCTAACAAAACGTAAAAAATGAGACATTCCACGACTTGACTGTAGAGAGCCTGAAGACTGATTTTTATGCAAAGGACTTTGTGTGAGAGAAAAAAAGTGCCGGATGTGACGTTTACAGTATTTGCGCTCCGGGGAGTTAATTCATAGAACTAATAATTCAGTGATAGTATTTTGACAACTGAACTAGGAAATGTCCCTGGTTTTCAGAAATCTGATCACCTTATTATGACCAAGATACATCCATTGCAGTTATTGTAATGAGCATGTCACAGTAATGTGCCATGTCAAAAATGAATCATTCACCAGAACAGCATCATTAATAGTCTAATCCACTACAAATTTAATGTTTAATTCATACACAAATAATGTTTCCTAAGTGATTTGAACGCTAACTTTGTGCCGCTTAAATGGTTTATTTACGAACACTGCACTGAAATGATTCTCTGATGGTGAAGAGTCTTCTTTGCCCTAGATGAAATGTGTGTTGGAAAATATAAGAAAGCAGGGAGTTCTGTCTCTAGTGAGCCAGATCAATCACTGTAGTCTCACAACGGAAGCATGTTGTTCGCTGTTTAATCCTCGACAGCTTCAGCGATTCAGTGACTCGCTCCATGACACCTCACGGTGCATTTAGGGTTGGCTTTAACCATGCATGAAACACTGTTTTCTGTGTTTAAAGCCTGTTAAAATGTCCTCCTTCAGTGTGAACTTCATGTGGGGACAGAAAGGTTGAAAAACTGTTTTGCCCAGGAAATATTCAAATAAATTGTAATTAAGAGATTTGTAATACCATTTTAAAATAAATGAATACATTTTTAAAAAATGATCTCAAATTTGAAATCACATTCTAAAAATGTTTTCCATGTTACATTTAAAATCTCACTATTTATAAAAAATTTTTTTTTAAAGAATTTCAGGCAGTCGTAACTTGTATATTGTACCCTGTTCTTGGACCCTGTTCTTGCAATTCATTTATATGAAGATGTTTAAAAATTGAATTATTTCACTCTCAGCTCATTTGAACTGTCAGGTAGACACAAAGTCATTTGTCCTAAAAATAATTGCTTTGGATAGGTTCTTTAAAACTAGTTGAAGCAAAAATGGTACTACAAACATGATACATCTAAAAAAAAAAAAAAAAAATGGTAACACTTTATTTCAGTGTCCTTGTTATGTTACATGTAGTTACTATACTAATGACTATAAATTATGCAAAATTACATGCAGCTAACCCTAAACCAAAAACCTATTCTTAACCCTATGGTAAGTACATGTAATTAATTAATATTACTCAGTACTTAAATGTGTAATTACAATGTAACAAGGACAACTTAAAATAAAGTGTAACCACATTGTTGAGAAGTTTTTGTGTCCCTAAGCTGCAAAGTGCAAAGCATTTGCCACAGCCCTCTTAGCCTGTTCATTTCCCTATTAACCTCTAGCTCCACCCACCTGATCTTAAGCCAATAAGGGCTCTATCAGGCTTTATCAACTGAGTATTTCCTCCTTAGGCATGTTCTTTAGTTATTTAGATGTGTATTTGATGAGCTTATAGTATGAGTAGATGGCCTAATGTATTGTCTAAATTACTTTATTTCCTGTGAATTCAATGGAATATTGGCAGTTACCATGAATCTGATGGTTTACATTGTTTACATTGATAAACTATTTACATTGATAGTTTACATTGTTTATTGTAAACTAAAACACTGTATTTCTGTTCTTTTCTAGAAACCGCACCCACACACACACACACACACACACACACACACACACACACACACACACACACACACAGACACACACACACACACACACACACACACACACACACACACACACACACACACACACACACACACACCTGCTTGGATGTAAAATAAAGACCTTGATACCTGAGTGACTAGACTGGACCTGTTCTTACCGACAGCCCCATTGGCTTCAAGCTAGCTACCTAAGCATCCCCTTACTCCTTCTCACACATTGTTTTGGCAGACGAGCATAATCTGCTGAACATAACCCACCCCTAGACCTACATGTTAGCATAGTTTCAACAAATGTAGAAATTCTTACCTGAATATACAAAGTATTACAATGGCAGTAGTAAGAGAAATAAGAGAAACACTGTGTCCAATGGTGTAGCCAATCTTTATTGACCTGAAGAAACTATCCTGCAAAAGAAAAGAAAGAATGTGTTCACTAAACAGCACTGTACTCAGTTTAAATAACCATGTCAGCAAAAATTTTCAAATTACACTACCGTTAAAAAATTTGGGGTCCGCAATTTTCTTTTTTAAAAGGAAATTAATACTTATATTTAGCAACTATGCATTAAATTGATCCAAGGAAATACTTTTATAATGTTACAAAAAATTATATTTCAAATAAATGCTGTTCTTTTAAATGTTCTATTTGGCAAAGTACTGTTTTTTCAGAAAACTATTAAGCAACACAACTGTTTTCAACATTGATGATAATATTTTTTTTTGACCGTCCGTTACCACGTTCTTTCAATTGTGACCTATATCCGATTTAAGTGTTTACACTTGCCATACGATCTGAAACATCGTGCATGCTTAAAATGATGACAGTAGTGAATAAAACCTTTTGATTATGGGTTTACATTTCTTACAACCACTAAATGCACTTTCTAGCTTATCATTCTTTTAAAAGCAAGAAATTCACATTTTGTCTTGGACTAAAAAAGTATCTCACGTGTAGTATGTCAGTATTGTGTTTAATGTGTAAAACTAAATATAAACGATTTTTAAAAAAGCACACTGCTCTCAGTATGTTTGACGAGAGTGGGGTCAAAACATGCATTCACTGCCCCTCAAAACAACCTTCATAAACACTACAGCTCATAAAAACAACAGCCATGGTCTCTGACCATTACTCAGTGCACTGGCTTTGTGTCCATTTTAAGATCCTGATGTCTGAAAAGGAGGATTCTTACTCAAGGTTTTCTTTTTTGTGGTAAGTATGGGTACTGTGCTGTCTCTCCAATGCAAATTTTTCAAAGACACACCTGCATATTTTAAATAACCCCATCTATAGCCTTTGACCAAAGTTGAATATAAAAACCTGAACATAGCAACAAGGAGCATCAGACACTCATCAACAAGAACATAAAATTATGTCCCATGCCCACATATTCCCGGTTGGTCTGAAGACTGAACGTGCTGATTACCCATCCTGCTGATGCGAAAACATGCTGGGAAAGCTTTCATCAAAGGGCAAAGGTCATTTGCTCTTCACTTAACTATACTCTGCTCAAAAGATCAAGGCTTTTCATGTTATATAATAACTTCAGCGATGGCTTATTTGTATGTTTACAAATGCCTCCAAGGATTGACACCGACGTGCATCACTACATAAAGGAGCTATTATGTTTGGACTTAGTTTGCACTAGGCAATAAAAGGCAGGCTGGAAAAGGAGGCTAAGAGGTTGACTGAAAAAAGGTGAACGTTAAAGCTTGGGTTTTTTGGGTGAGGGACACTCAATTTGACATGAGAATGATCGTTTTGTGTGGGCTTAAAGTCCAATACGTCAAGAGCCTGAGCATTTCAGTGTTGTATAATGCCAGTGGAGTTGAACACTAGTTTGACATAAATGTTCTAAGATATTTTGCATGTACGTACTGTATGATGCTCTCTAATGTCTCCCAATTAACTTAAGTGATAGTGAACTACTTTAGCCCTATATGGATGGTAATTTTTTCTCATGGGGACTTCTAAAAATACATTTGCATGTACCTCAGATGTCGATTTATTCACAGTTGGGGAGAAAGTTTTGTGATACTACGAACCAATGAACGTGCTGCTTAAGTGGTCAGTCATGTAATCGTCAGCTGTAAACAACATTTCTGTTATTGTTGGACAATTAATCAATTTATATTTAATTTAACAATAGAAAAAAATATCTTATTTATTATTTAAATATCCTGTTTAAAAATAGGAATGTGCTATGGTTTAATTGGTTTTCTGTCTAGAATTTTATCTCTCAAACTGATGGATGTCATTTTAGAAATGTGGAAATTAGCAGATGTACTGTACTTAATTTAGAGTAAGTTAGAAATAGTCTCAAAAGATCACATGATTTTGTTCTCTTATTTCTTTGTCTTCTTAACAGCTCGTATTTCAGTAATAAAAGTGTCCATATTTAGTGTGAAGTGCACCGGTTACCCCACTTTGCAGGGGTCAAAAAGGATTTAGACAATGACTTTTGAATTGATACCTTCTTGTAAACTCAGAAATGTGGATTCAGAGTTCGGATGGGATTTAAATTCAGAAAAACAGTAGGTAATTCAGCCAGGAATTTTTGCGCAGATGGTTGGAGAAAAAAACTTGGACGGCAATAAAAATCACTGACAAGCCCCTGTACTGTAAATGTTAAAATAATCTTACGTCTCCGTGAGAAACAATTACTCGCCGAACAGAGAAACAATTTGTACTTACGTCGTCAACAGTGCCATTCAGATTATAGCCACAATACACTGCGATTTCCATCGGGTCCATTTCAGTCCAGCCATCAGCAGTGCAAGTCTTTGAGAGGTTACCTGTGTGAGAAATGTAAAGGTCATTAACCTCAAGATACACATGCTGGCTGCTCCATTTAGAAGTTGCATCTGTTTATTACTCTTTCGATTTTAACTGAAACAAAGTGAGCCCTGAGAGCTGGCGTCTTGGAGTGAGTCCACACAAAGTTAAATGGCTTTATGGAATAAAGCAGAGAAATGCGGGGCTACGTCAACCGTCTCGCTGAGGTGTTTCTTGGCAGTTCTCGCTGCACAGTGGCCCACTGAATGCAAAACTCTGTATCAGATCAATACGCAATGAGACCCAACTGAGCACTGTGATTCAGTGAGCGTATTGTTTTGATCTATGCTGTATACAAATTTGAACAATGAATTATTGAGATGCTTGGTAAAGAAAAACAACATTTTTTAGGTCATAAGAGTTATGCAGTGTTGGGAAAGCTAATTGTAATCACTTTTTTAAGGAGTTAAACTACATTCAAAATACTGTTTGAAAAGGTAGGTAGCTACATTATAAGTTATAAACAAAATTTTCAAATTACATTGAAGTTACTTAAGGGAAATTTATAAATGAAATGTAACATGTATGTTCTGTTTAAGCCTGCCTGAGTTTGTAGTTTGTTTCCTTGGTTACTCATTAGTTAATCATTCTGTTTAGTTCCCTCATTACTCCCCATGTACAGTTGTAATCTAAAGTATTCATCCCCAATTTCAAATCAGGTTTATTGGCCTGAAAATTTACAGAGTTTCAACTGTTTACAATGAAAAAAATCTAACAAAAGTAATTGAAATAGCTCAACACAACAAATGTTTCAAGTGGTTTCTCCAAATTCAACTGAAACTTTTAATGACTTCAAATGTCTCAAAATTATTCAACCCCCTGAATAGAATCCCTCACAACCGCTCAAATCTGCAAAGCAGATTTTGTCTCAAGCACACTTGATGCAATTAATCACATGAAATATCTGAACTGGCTAGGTTTGTTGAGTGTTACATTTGACTGCATGTTAGAAATATGGCGACGTCAAAAGAATGGTCCAAAAAGTAAAGAGTTTCAAAAATAAGTTTCATCGCCCTTCACAAACAAGGAACAGGATACAAAAAGATAGCGAAGGCACTAAATGTTCCTAGAGACAGCGTTGGACACATGGTTCGCAAGTTCAAAGTTAATTGAACAATGGTTACACTACCTGGATGGGTCAGGAAAAGGAGACTTGACTGCAAAAGAGCTACAGCAAGACTTGGTGGCAACAGGCACAGAGGTTTCAGCTCGCAGAGTAAGGCGCGTACTAAACGCATGCAGTTTCCATGCTAGAACTCCAAGATGTACACCACCACTGACCCAAAAGCACAAGAAAAGTCTGCTCCAATTTGCTCAAAATCATATAAATAAGCCAAAGAAATTTTGGGATTCTGTTCTGTGAAGTAATGAAGCAAAACTGTAACTTTTTGTCCCTATGGATCAGTGGTATGTCTGTAGGAAGAAGAAAGAAGCATATGCTGAAAAGAACATTCTGCCAACAGTTCAGCATGGTTGGGCTCGGTGATGCCCTGGGGCTGCTTTGCATCCTCTGGCACTGGAAACCTGCAGCGTGTGGAAGGCAATATGGATTCATTGAAGTATCAGGAAATCCTCTGAGAAAACGTCATGCCGTCAGTGAGGAAACTGAAGCTTGGACCTTCCAACAGGACAATGATACCAAGCATACCTCAAATTCCACCAAGGCTTGGAGGATTCTACAGTGGCCATCACAGTCACCTGACTTAGAAAATCTCTAGTGGGATTTGAAGAAGGCGGTTGCAGCACTCAAACCCAAGAATATTAATGAACAGCAGGCCATTGCTCATGAGGAAGGGGCTAAGATTCTTTAAAAAGTGCTGCCAGAAGCTGGTGTCTGGTTATAGCTACATCTCGTTTGTAGCAGGTCATAACAGCAAAAGGGTGTTCTACTAAGTACTAAATATGCTTGCCATGAAGGGCATGAATAATTTTGAGACTGCAGATGTCATTAAAAGTTGCATTTTAAGTTACATTTGGAGAAACCACTTGAAACATTTGTTATATTGAGCTATTTCAATGACTTTTGTTTGATTTGTTCACTTCAAACAGATCAAAGTCTGTACAATTTGCCAATAAGCCTGATTTGCAATGGGGGTTGAATAATTTCGATTACAACTGTATTTAAGCCATGAGTTCTCCTTATTTCTTTTGTCTTTGAGACAAGTGGTTGTGTTAGCTGATACTCCTGAGTTCTCCTGTTATTTCATAAGTGAGACAAGTGGTTGTGTTAGCTGATACTCCTGAGTTCTCCTGTTATTTCATAAGTGAGACAAGTGGTTGTGTTAGCTGATACTCCTGAGTTCTCCTGTTATTTCATAAGTGAGACAAGTGGTTGTGTTAGCTGATACTCCTGAGTTCTCCTGTTATTTCATAAGTGTGATATTAAAGACTGGTTGTTATAGTATTTCCTACGTCGTACACTTCATTACCACAGCCAGCATTAAAAAAATCTAATATTTGTTGGAATTTCATCATTTTGCTCTCACAAAAATTACCCTGACAGTTTGACAGAGTAAAACTTATACTGGTGAATTTTTACTAAATACAACAAAAACATCCTAATTTACACAACCAATTAAAAAACAGTACATAGTATTATAGGTATTTAAATTCGTGAATTATTTTTTGTGAAAAATAACTTTACTCACTTTTGTGAGTCTTTATGAGTCTTTATTCATATAAATCTGTTAATTTATATGAATTATTCACATTGACCAATTCACAAGAATGAGTCAGGCTTTCCAATGCAACATATGAGAGAGAGAACAGTTTAAGATTGACCAATTCACAAAACCTTTTATATATTTATATATTAGGGCCTTTTTCCACCTGATTACTTCTTGTGTTTCTACTGATTGGATAGTTATCTGATTTGTTAAGACTAGTGTTCAATTGATTATGAGAAAATTTATCTTGGATTATATACCATAATCTATAACGATATATATCTATCTATGGGGCATTCAATGACTAGATGTGGGTATCCCACTACAAGAGTGTTAGAGAGAGAATTGTCTCATGGTCCACAGACTTTGAAAAATATGATGTATATTTCAGGAGGAAGGCCACTTAATTCCTCCTCAGTGAATTGATAGCGGATCCTGTGTTACAATGTCACACATTGATCTGAAACAAGCCAACCATTTTTACTCAGGCTTGAATTAAAAAGACTTTAGGTGCATGAGTTCTTGTGTCTTGTGACTGAATTAATGAAAAAAGAAGCAATGAGGTTTCTTAACATTGCAAACTGAAAATAGAATAGGCATACAATAGAGCACTCAAATTGAAACACACTTTAAAAAAAAAACTTTACAAAAGGAACAAATGCCAGCAGAAACAGCTTAAATGCATCAAATCTAGGCACAAAGACCACCTGTGCCTGCCCCGACAGGCAGTGACCTCCATTTAGACATAACAATGATGTCCACTGCTGAATGAATCATACTCACAAGTACATTATGACATGTTTTCCAACTGTTGGAAAGACTTATTGGTAAATTAACTCAATTAATGGAATTTTTTACTTTTTCCCCACCAAAAACTTGCAAGTGGCAAATAATACACTGGATTTAATTTGAAGAAGGTTAAATAAGGGAAATGATAAAAAGGTCTATTTGGCCATTTATTGGCCATTGTAATGTTTAGATTAGCCCCACTGACTAAACAATTGGATAAAAAATACAAATCTGTAAATCTGTACATCATTACATGTACATGTCAAAATAAACAAATTGCTAATCTTTCCCTCTCTTCTACATTCACCGCCTGTGTGGACATTTAAATAAACCATTGATAACTCTAACTCTAGATACAAATATTAAGAAAATTATGTTTTATCTCTCTTTTAATTAACCAAAGAAGACATTGTGACATTTGTTTTTGTCAATAGGCTTATGTTTCTCTAATAACCTGCTGAGAGATGTATTGTTCCTTTAATATGTATTGATTTGTTTATTTTTCATTTGAAAGATGCAGCATAAAAAGTTAATAATGGTAAGTACTAAACACAGCTTCAGAATGTCAAGGCTGCAAAAGCAGGTTGAACTTGAAGGTTTCTGTGTCAGCAAGTTGATTGGTTAATTGGCTCATTAAAAAAAACAGACCTAAATAAATGAATTGACGGAAAGCACCAATATTAAATTTATCAACAGATTAATCAACTCTGCAATGATTAATGACCTGATTTAATATGGTTCAATATTAACTTGTGATTAACATCAATTAAAGTGTTTCTGTTACTGATAATTATACGGTCCACTATATCAGGCAATAAGAATAAAACAGCAGTCTGAAAAAATTATGAATCAGTAAAGGTGAAGCTATTGTAAGATACAGGATATTATAAACTAAAAGTAATTTGTAGACTACTTAAAACTGCAGATAATTCGATCAGAAGTTCAGTGGTACCTCACTAATCTAGAGAGGAAAAAAAATTAAGCAGTCAGAACATTCAAAACATTATCAGAAAAGACGATAATTTATCTTTCGAAATTTTTTAAATGCAAAATCTCATTCCCATAATCTAATAGCACACCACACAACATCTGAATCATCGGAGACACTTTCCGTAATTATTAGTCAATATTTTAGCCTTGATTTAAATAAATTAATGCATTAATAATGAAAGGTATTAACATGTAGAATTAAGATTATTTTTCACTTGCTATAAAAACCAGCGGTTCCCAAAGTGGCACTGGTGGGGAACAGAGACGTGACAGGTGGGGCGCGCCAAACGGGAGGAAATTTTCCTTTTTATGCCTTTATATCTTTATTCGTTGATGGCGAGTCCGCATCGTCAACTTCATCTTTGCAGTGACACAGAAAACACCAGTTTTTTACATATTCATAATCATTACTTTTGCCGGTTCTTTGTGGCAAGCTTTATGCGTGCGCTCATGCGCTTGAGTGCGGCAATATAACGCTCATTATCCTGTATAGCCTATTTAAGTAATTAAATCAATATAAACGGGCAATTTGTCCACTAATGGCTTAAATGAACAACTACTAGTCGACTAGAAAAAACCTTTAGTCGGAGACAGCCCTTATTCCACATATTGTCGAACCAGCAGGCCATTCTGTGTTAAGGGCGCAACCCTAAGCGAGCGGAGGAATATTCAGAAATGCGCTCTCCGCACACATGCTCTGATCGGAACAAAGGAATATTAAAATAATTAATTATTAGTTTATATCTTATACACTGCCCATCATTTTAATCCCATATCAAACACAGTATGTTATGTCTATTTTAATATACATAATATATATTTAAAAAAAAAATATTTCACGTTTTTAAGTACTATAGTCCAGAGCCCCCAACAAGGGGGTGCTGATGCTATGACGAGTGGCACTTTTATTTCTTTTCTATTTTTGAACTTGATACAAATTTTGACACAACTGCACTTTTATTTTCTCTATTTTTGAATTTCATGCAAGTTATGACACAGCTGCACTTTTATTTTCTTTATTTTTGAACTTGCTGTTATTTGATGTAGATAGTTAGTTTGTATTTAGATACAACTTGTTACTATACTGATACTACTTGTTACTTCAATAAATTGGAACATTTTAAGCTTGTTGCGTATTTCATTAGCATTGTGTTGGGGCGATGGGGGCAGGTGGGGCTTGAATATCCCCCCTTGTCCAAAGTGGGGAATGACGGAAAAAGTTTGAGAACCACTACTATAAACTAATCCATCTTATACCTGATATGGTTTATCTGATATGCATATTGTTGAGATTATCCAAAAGACATGGATTAAAATCTACTAATTCTAATACATTGAATTTATACAAACACGTTACCAGCACCTGAAGGCTTGTGTAATATTTTTGAAGGGGATGTTTACTCTTGGCTTTTGGTGTAAGCTTTGTTTGTCATGTAAGGTTGACGCCAACCCTCTCACATTTATCAACGTGTGCAAACACCCACACGCAATATATCCATCCTCACACATTATTCCAGTGGACCTCCGGCTTTGTCATAAGCCACAGAGATCCCATGAAGCAAATCCAGAATGTCACATTAATCTTCAGTATTGAACTACGGACAGACTTTTATCATTCTGTAAAGCCTAATCTGTCCTTTCCCATTCAGAGAGAGCATTGTACTGCGTATGCTTTAAATGAAAATCCATTAGAAATGTGTGGGACTTAAATGAAAGATGTTGCTCCTGAATAGTATTTCAGCAGTATAGCACCAGTACAGTATGTTCCATGTGCAGGATATTCAAATATTTTGAGCTTCCACATCATAAGCAGAGTAAATGTTCAGTTCAAATGGCAGGAAACAATACATCACTTCACAGGAAGTGGAAATTAAGTCAGCAGTCTCTGCAAACCACAAAAAAAGTAGAACACAAAATTTGGCTACAATAAATGTGATGAAAAGGTTCAATGTTTTTACCCAAAGTAAATCACTTCAGGTTTGGTTTCCATAATATTATATGAAAATATCAAGCTCACAAGATAGGGAAAACATTCATGCTGTAAATGAACAAGATCACTTTTATTTTATTAATCATTGCAAACATCAAAATATATAAATGAAAGCTTTAGCGTAAGTTCTGCTGGGAAGACTCAATTGTTACGTCACTTATTACCTTCTCATCTACCCAATCGTTTTCTAATACTTGTAGTATAAAAGATCGGTACTTACACATGTCTGAGTTCGCAGATGCTGACACTTCCATTTACCGCCATCCTCCCCACCACCACCAGGATGGTCCCTTCCCTTCCATCCTCCCCACCACCACCAGGATGGTCCCTTCCCTTCCATCCTCCCCACCACCACCAGGATGGTCCCTTCCCTTCCATCCTCCCCATCACCACCAGGATGGTCCCTTCCCTTCCATCCTCCCCACCACCACCAGGATGGTCCCTTCCTCTCCATCCTCCCCACCACCACCAGGATGGTCCCTTCCCTTCCATCCTCCCCACCACCACCAGGATGGTCCCTTCAGAATACCTCTCAGGTGGTCGGCTGCGCCCCTGCCTTCGTCTTCATGCAGGAAATGCAGATTCCGTACCCTTCGGATTACGAGCTATGGACGGGGCCTACGCCAAAGAACTTCATATCATAATATTCGCTTGCTGGGCTGTTAATAAATGTATACTTGTTATGGTATTTTGCCTCCTGAGTCTTTCTGGTAGAACTACATTTAGAGCCTTTAAGTATGACAAATGATATGAATTAACACACACACACACACACACGCACGCACGCACACGCACACACACACACACACACACACACACACATACACATACACACATATTATATATATATATATATATATATATATATAAAAATATAATATGATAGATTTTTTCCTTGAGAAAAATGTACACCTACTTTAACTGATATATATCAGACTGAATCAAAATCGGCCTGTGCAAGCCTGTGAATCGGAATTGATTTGAATTGTGAAATGTGTCTCAATGTACTGTATATATTTATGGTGTTTATACATATATATTGTTTTTATAAAGCATATATTATATTCTATAATCTATAATTATACTTACTATGTATTTAATAGTTATTTATTTAAATGTAAGTATTTTTATGTCAAAATAAGACTGAGACTGATACAGCTTAATCTGCCTTAAGTTTGATGACATTGAAAGTCATTCAAAAAAAAATTAAACTTTTTGAATTTTTTCAACTGAAGTAAACTTCTACAGATATTCCCTGCTCAGATTTTTAGGGAGCAGTGAACACTGCATATAGGGACCCTGTTCATCGGAGTGCAGCTGCAGTACCCTGCTACTATAGGAGCCAGTGAGGTGAGAGTTTATACACTGCTCAGAACTTCACAGCAATACGTCTGCAAATCAGGGCTCAGATGGCAACTCTGTTCTTTTTCCTTCAATTGTACTCTGTTGCTAAAAATAACCTCATCCGATTACAAGGAAGCACCAGAAGAGCTTCACTATCTGGCTGTGGGGAGTCATTTAAGTTACGAAAGGCATGACTGATCCTTTTTGGAGAAAGATCAATAAATGTGTTTTCATTTATATTCAGCACTCAAACATGGCCACCTTCACCCTCTGCTGCATATGAAACAAGCATTTCCGTCAGATGATTGAATGAACTAATGATTTGTGATATAAATATGGGCACTAAAAAAACTCCAGTGGCATACTATGCATCATTAATCAAACATTCATTAATTAAGCACTCCTAAGAGGACTAAATGACATAAAAAGTGTAAGACTAGCAAAAGCCTTGCTTAATTAAATGTTGAGGTTGAGCACCTCCATGAATACCTCAGCAATACACCTTCATACAGAAACAAACTGGCTGCACTTGTTTATTCTTGTGTGAGAAAAAGAGGTGATCAGGTAATAAGTAAGAACAGTTTGATATATTTATAAGCTAAACTTAAAGGTGCAGTAAGCGATTTCTGAGAAGTCCTGTTGATATTTGAAACGGACACCCAAACAAACACACCCCTCCCTTTATTGCTCCGCACACCAAAAAATTAACAAGCTATGCAACACACTAACAGCTCTCCAACGTCTCTCCAGCGCTGGAAAGCTTTTTCAATACTAATGTGGATCATAGCTCTTGCCTGACCCTTCTTCTTCAAATTATATTCCTCTGACCTTTTCCTCTTTGGTTATATCTCAGCTATCTCTCTTTCTACAAATCCGATCAGTCCGATCCACTTTGTTTTTTCTCCTGTTTACATGGCCAGGATTATGTACAAACACAATTCTTTTTCAGCATACATACTCAGAACAGACATCTAGCAAATATTCATACAATGATAGCATTATTTATTGTTTTAGCACTTTTATGATGGCAAGCAGTAAACGATTTACGGTGGAACAAGCTCTGGAACAATTACTGGAGAGTGACGAGGAGAAAGCATTGTTTAGAAAATTCTAAGCATTCCTAAGAAAAACGCCTGGGACTATTTGTAAATAAAGTTACATTTTTCATTGTTATTTACACATTTTATTTAACAATTACACATGTCTGTCAAGCAAAGGCTTTGACAAATATATTTTTTGTTCAAAAACTGTTCACTATTGTTGTGTGATTTTCAGAAATAAATGACAAAAATCTCATTTCCGTTTTTGAAATTCTCTAGT
Organism: Siphateles boraxobius; assembly: GCF_051911475.1. Classification (NCBI taxonomy): domain Eukaryota; kingdom Metazoa; phylum Chordata; class Actinopteri; order Cypriniformes; family Leuciscidae; genus Siphateles; species Siphateles boraxobius. Next base: position 18,702,997 of record NW_027508876.1, read on the forward strand.
TTATTGTACGTTTTTCACTCTTAATTCCTTTATAAACACATTACATGCATGCTTATGTTAACCTAGGGTCTTCTGAATCAATAGATACCAAACACATAGTGTTCCATCTCCATTACATATGGTTTATAAGCCCAAATGTAAAAATAGAGATAATGGACCAAAAAGGGCTTAGTCCCCAGAGGGTTAAGTTGTTTGTTCAGGTGTTGATTTACATTTTCAACAGCGTTTCTCATAAATCCCCTACTGCACCTTTAAAGAAAATTTAAGCCATGCAAAAATCATATTAAAACCTGTAATCACATAAAAATCATATAAAAAAACTCCACCATAATAATTAAAAAACTTGTGCATAATTTGAAAAAATACTGCTTAAATCTACTAAATTATGATTAATAGTTAAAAACTAGATAAAAAAAAGAACAGGTGACTAATCATGCAAAACCAAGGAGACTAACTAGGGAACACAGGCAAACCAGGGGTGCGTTTCCCAAAAGCATCGTTAGCCAACTATGGTCGCAAGTTCCTTTGAACTCTATTGGTAACGACAGAAATTGCAACCATAGTTGGCTTTGGGAAATGTACCCCTGAACAGGGAAAACAGAACACAGTAAAAATGAAACCAAAACTGAATATACTCTTTACAGTGATATTACTTCTTCACACATTACACAAATTTCATCCCAATAGCTTTTCACTGACACTGCGGTCAAGTTTTTCGAAACTTTAGGAAAAAACTAATTAGGAGCGTAATTGTGTAAGTCATGATATTTCACTTTTTGTTTGGACCATTTAAGTTATATACTAAGTACTTTTTATGGTGGATTTTCACATTTTAAGATTGGATTTGGGAAAATTTGAAAAGCAATATCTATAAATAAATGGCATTTGGCCTAGAAATGTAACTGGCAAGAAAACTCTCTCACACAGCAGTGATTTTTAACCTCTCTCCTAGACGAAGGGAAAGACTATGACAAGAATCATAGGGACAGCATATTCCAGGGCCCAGTTTTATGGCAGGGCCCCTCTCTCACTGCAACGGTGGAGAAATGTTTGCTACCTTTCGATTGGATCGAATCTGGACTAGCACATACAAATGTCCAACACCATCAGATAAGGATGCTAGGACAACTGATACCTCAAGCACAGGAAAGACAAGACTTCTCATTGGTCCACATGCAGTTTCTGCCCTAAAGGTTTAAGCCAACCGCCATAAAAACTTGTTAGGACTTTTAGGATGCAAGAGCGGTGGCTGAAACGAAGGTATGCCGCAATGATCAATCCAAACCATTCATAACTATGTTTGGAAATCTTAAAACAGATACGACCATGAGCTTTCAATCTGTGAGGAAAGAGGCATCATCAAACATACGTTCAGAGTCTTCGTCCAGCGAGACGGTAACGATTACAACATGTCCTGAGTCTCAATACCAGACAGACAAAAGTGTATTGACTAAGTCTCTGGTCCAGAAAGCCAAAAGACATAAAGACCACTTACAACAAGGTTAAGCTTAGGAGAGTAGACCTTCACTTCAAGGTACCTTCGTCTGTGTGTTCCAGATTGCACCTACTTCAGGGCCTCATCTGCGCGTTCCAGATTTTAGGACCCGTTTTGGTGCTGCAGGAGATCAGTATCCCACAGAGATTTGTGTTCAAGGCTGTTGAAACAGATTCCATCTCCTTTCCTCCCTGCATTGTAACCCAGCACATAGTGGAAGAAGTCACCGCCATCGGACTGCTCACTCGACCAAGTGGAATGTAAATATCTCTTAACCAAACCTCTTTCCAGAGACCTTGGCATTAATGTATATTTATCAGTATATGATTTTCTAATTTACATTAGAAGAAATATAACTGATGCTAGTTAATAACAAATAATGGTAACACTTTATAATAAGTATACTAAAGTACTTACAAATGATTAAAAAACTATTAGTTTATAGTTTATTTATAGTTTATATATTGTAGTCTCTACATTGTTAATATATTAACAGGATATACAAATAGTGAGTTCTCCATTCATTTTCACTGTAATTAACACAATTATTATTGTTTAATTAACTCCTAAAGGAATTGTTCATTGGTTATTAGGAGTAAGTAGTTGTTACTTTAGAATAGGTCACGTTAAATAGAAAAAAATGCCATTAATTAAGAGCTTTAAACAAACCTTTATTGGACATTGTTGGCATTCATATTCAGTGTTCCTTAAAATGTTTACAAATACATTAAGCACACACACATGTTGGCATATGTGGTTTACAAGGACTCTCCATAAGCGTAATGTATATATATATATATATATATATATATTATATACATATTTCATTTTTTAAAGGACCATTTCAAGTACTAATGCAGTAAATGTCTAATAAAGGTTGGTTATGAGGCAAGTAACCATATTTAGTCACTTCCGCACACATTCAAAATGCCCTCCCCCTGCCTCCATTTGGAGTTCTAGAGTCATGTGGTTTTCTCTCAGCCAATCAGGGGAGATCAAGCTATCTGACAGATATTGACATCAAGGCATCTGACCAATCAGCAGTGGCCTGGAGCACCTCAATCACAGCCATCTTGCAGAAATCATAAATATTGCTTTTTTGAAACTGCCTTCTCCCACAGCTATAGTAAAAACATCATAACTAAACATGGTAAGTTGATGTAACTCACAAAATAATTTGGTTGAATAGTTGTGTTAAAGATTAAGATTGTTGTTATTTGCATAGCATTTGTAAAAATTAGCTTAATGTTTGGCTGAAAACTAAATGCAACATATTTGATCATATGCCCCGTTTACCTAAGACTAGCAAGTGTCCATTTTTAGACATATGCCTTATGAATGTATGTTTTTTTTAATTATAGTTAAATGGCATACACAGGTGCTTATTGTTAGTGTGAGGCCTAGTTCTGTGTGAATTGATTTTAATTACTGAATATGTAGATCGACTGGAAAATCGAGAGCTTCGGCTTGCAACTCCTTCTTCACCGCGACAGATCGGTACATCAACCGCATTACTGCAGAAGCTGCACCGATCCGTGTTCAATCTTCCGTTCCATCCTTCCCTCACTCATGAACAAGACCCCAAGATACTTGAACTCCTCCACTTGAGGCAGGAACTCTCCACCAACATGAAGTGGGCAAGCCACCCTTTTCCGACTGTGAACCATGTTCTTAGATTTGGAGGTGCTGATTCCCATCCCAGCCGCTTCACACTCGGGTGCAAACCATCCCAGTGCATGCTGAAGGTCCTGGCTTGATAGGGCCAGCACGACAACATTATCCGCAAACAGCAGAGATTAAATCGTGTGGTCCCCAAACCTGACACCCTCCGGCCCCTGGCTGCGCCTATAAATTCTGTCCATAAAAATTATGAATAGAACCGGCGACAAAGGGCAGCCCTGCCAAGAGTCCAACATGCACCGGGAACAAGTCTGACTTATTGCCGGCAATGCGAAACAAGCTCCTGCTCCGGTCGTACAGGGACTGGATAGCCCTTAGGAAAGGGCCCCGGACCCTGTACTCCCAGCGCACCCTCCACAAGATGCCAGTATCAGTACCTCAAGACAGAGATGTCTCTAAATAAATGTTCCTTGCAGTTTGTGCCTATAATAAATAAATGTTCCTTGCAGTTTGTGTGTGTTTGTGTCATTTTTTTTTTTTAATTCACTCTCGGTAATTTATTTTACCCTAGACAGGCAAGTGCTCATATATGGTAACTTCATTGACCTTGATTTGCAATGCAAAGATGAAAAAAATTAAGACATTTTTTTGTTTTGTTTAAATGTCCTTTAACATCCCCCATTAGCTTTCTGTGGTTAAAATTTAGAATTTCCAAATATTTAAATTAGTGCCTTATGAAGGGTTAATGACATTGTTCCCCATTTTCTGTGACCTATTCTGAAGTGAGAACTATTTACAGTCAATAAGTTGTTAACAAAGCATAAAAACATTATCCAACTCTTTACATGTATGAGCTAATTAAACAATAATAATTTGTTAACTACAGTGACACAGTGTTGAAGATCTCACTATTTGTATATAGCCTATTAATATATTACCAATATAGAGACTACAATATATTAACTATAAATTAACTATAAACTAATAGTTTGCAAATGATTTGTAAGTACTTTAAACTCACAAATATTATTTGGTGCCAATATAAACCAAATCCTTTATGTTGCCCATTTTCTACATAAACCACTACATAGCTGCTGCATGAATGAACAGAAAATAAAATCAAAAATGGTAATTCCTGAAGTGTTCAGTGTGGAAAAAAATTGCCTGAAACAAAGGAGATGCGTTCTCCTTTTTCAGCCCTCTTTCATCATTGCAGAAACACTTTACATCCTCCAACACAGAGGCTGTAATTCCACTATATGGAATCGACATCGGTTTCCTTGTACTGATTCACATTCTGCATTACACACTGACATTTTTGCAAACCTAAACATATCTACATCATTGCAGATTTTAATGAATGTTAATTAGTGTATTCGACAGTTAATCTACAATAGAGCAATTTACAGTGGGATTCAAAATTCTGAGACTACCGGTATAAATAACATTCACTTTGCCTTTACAAATTATCATACCAATTATAATCATATCAAGTTGAGTGTTATAATAATAATAATATTATAATTGTTATAATAATCAATAATAAATTGAGTGTTTTTATGTTTCTTTTTTCAAAATCCTACAGCTTTCTGATTCATTTCCAAAACCCAGATTTTCACCAGTGACCACAGACAGGTGTTACACAAATAATATGGTATGTAAAACTTAAAGGTTTATTTGTAAAGAAATGAACGATTCTAAAAAATAAATAAATATAAATTTATAGAACTTTGAACTAAGACATCCTTTGTTTAACTTGCTCCAATGCAATTAAAAAAAAAGTGTGTTGTGTGACTCTGTTGAACTTAGTATTCTGCAGACTTTTAAAGAGTTTAACTAATCATTTCTGGTGAGATGTGGCTGAGACAGAATTATCAGATAAACAAGCGTGACCTAATGGCACGTACATACTCAATCAATGGGTCTGATTTGCCTCCTAATGAATTACCCATTGCATCCACTCAAAGCAGCGGCTCTGCATGTAAAATGTAACCTTCGGTTGTAATATCTGCATTTTTAACGTTCTGACAAGGAAGTGCTCATTTTAGAGTTACCAGTTTTCTTGAGAAGTCTGATATCAAAGAAACTACTCCAGTGAGTGCGTGGGAGTACTGAACTGAAGTGCCTCTAAACTTTTAGTTTTGCAGCAAAGTGACAGCCCATGACAGCGACTGACAAGATAATAAAATACACGTTACACTTTTCTTCAGGAGTTACAACTGTTGCTTAATGCCTTGACGTTCATCAAAGGTTTTGATGGTGATTTCAACTTACCCTCATGATGATCAGAGAAGTGTCTGAAGTAATTTGGACAAGGAATAACCACATGTTCCCCAACTTTGGCTGATGGCCAGCAAGCGATAATATCCCACATTCCTTTGCAGCCTGGCAAAAGAATAAAGTACAGCATTAACTCAGTATAACCCTGCTGTATAAAGGCAAAACACACAATTAGGTTTTAAGTGTATGTCTTATATACATAAGTTAGTTTTGGTCCTTGAATCTGATTGGCTGAGACTCCTTCCAGAAGTGCTAATATTTCACCAGTATCAGCATCGGGACTGTTCACCGTTTGTACACCGTTTGGTACTGGATGTTTTGACTATTTCATCGCTTTCCAAGAAGTGGGAAAAAATGGCGGCCTGAGCAGCTTCAACATGCTGTCTGAGACAATACCATGCATAATACATAATTTAAGTATAAATTTGTTCTTCACTTGCAGAAATTTAATTGGAATGATCAGGGAACTACTGAATGCTAAAGAGAATAAATACAGAATAAAACATTTATTTAAAGGAAGTAACATGAAGACTCTTAAACTCACACTTCCCTAATCCCTCAGTTGGACACCTGTGAGCACAGTAAACTGAGATATGGTATCAGCTTATTGCTTTACCCGTAATATTTTGAATATTTATGGCGCTCCTCATGCCCTCAGAATGCATCCGTCTGATTCATGAGGCGAGGTGAGTTGGTTCGTGACTGTAAATGTGGAAAACTGACAGCTAGTTTATCTTATTTGTCCTCTCCAAGCTACAGCGGAATGTTCCAGAGCCAAGCGGCCTGTTTAAAAATCCACCTCATTCAGGCACTAGGTATATGGATATGCGGGGCGGGTCAGCACACAGATTGTAGACATGTAAATTCAATCCTCTCAGGATTTCAGTTTAAATTGAAATCTGATAAGCGTGTGAATATATCCAAAGTATTGTGGTTAATCACACTGACTAGATAACTTTGAAAGGAAAAAGTAGATGCTTTGACCACTAATACCCCAAAATACAAAAAACAATACAAGTTAGCTCTATAGGTTTAGTTCAATTTCAAATACTGTTGTTGAATAGACCTCCTGTAAAAAAAAAAAAAAGAAAGAAAAGAAAATCAACACATAACCTCAATGCTTAGATCAAGTTTTAGGTGAATCTCATGGAAGGCATGTGATTGCATCCTGATGTTCATGAAACCAATCTTGGATGTGTTCAGCAGTATGTATGGAGGCATTTTCACCTAAAATTTGGGGGGAGGGAACGGTGTTTGCACTATGGCAGTGGTTCCTAAACTGGGGGTACGTGAAGTGACAGGGGATACGCGAATAAAATGCCGAGTTTTGCCATTCATTAATTCATTAATTTATTCATTCATTAATTCATTAATTCTATCCCACCTTTAAATAACATTAAAATCGAGCATGTATTTCTAACACGGCAAGCAAAATGCAAGTAATAGTCACTGTGCATATGATAGCAAATCGCGCAACATTACTGACATTCTTGACAATGTACCTTTGTTAAAATGGGCATGAAGAACAAATAGCCAATTCGTAGACACGGACTGTTCATAGAGATCAATTTAAGACTCAAACTCTCTTCGATACAAAAACATACCCAGTATGAGTTGTTGTTTTTAATGTTGATAATATATTATATGAGCAAGAATGCAATTTTTCCCAAATGTCCACACGATTGCAAATGTGACATTAATTTTATACAACAGTTCAACAAACAAAAGGGTAATATTAAATGATGTACAATGTACATTTTAAACACAGTATTGTTCGCTCTATTTTCCATCAGAACTTGCACTACACAGCGGTGTTTCGCGAACGCGAATCTGCGGCTTTGAGCGAATTGTGAGAGTCAATGACTAATTCAAAAAAATATCGACTTGCTTCGTTACAGGATGGATGAATTAATGAATGAATGAATGAATTAATGAATGAATGACTCACTCATTAAGACAGTGATTTACCACCAACTACTGGAGGTTTTAGTTTAATATTTAAAAGTATCACTTTTACCATCATTCTCTATTGACATGTTTTTGTTATTTAAAACATTACTTATTTTACGAAGGTATTTATAAAGTAGAAAGATCTTGTACCAGTTTATAGTTGTCACGATTCATGAATTTACTGTTTTCTTCGCGTCTCGTGTATTTGTTGTTGTGTGTGTGTGAGCGTGTGTGAGTGGGCGTTACCGCTCATTTCACTCTGATCAACTTGCCAGCTGATCTCATTCCCTGCACCAGCTGCTGCCAATTCTTTCACCTATATAAACTCATCACACTCTCCCCTCTTTGTCAGATCGTTGGTTTGGTGTCCTCCGTGTTTGTGTATCGTGTGCCTGTCTGCAGTCCTGTCCTGGTTCGAGTTCCTGTTTGGTTTCTTCGTGGTTGTCGTCTCGTCTGGATGTTCACCTCCACTGGATTCTTCACCATCTCTCTGCACCAGCACGCTGATCACCGAGTCCCTGCGCCACAAGCCCACCCGTGTTCCTGGACTGTGTTACTTCTGACCTTACAAATAAACGAGTTACTTGCATCTTTGCTTCCGTCTATTGATTGTGACAGAACGATCTGACCAAGCATGGAAGCAGCAAGTGGAACCTCCTCTTCTTTGGACGAATTCATCAGATCCAGCATTTCACCGATGGATTCCCAGGAGAGGAGTATGAACGAGTCGGGTCGGGCTATTCAAGCTCTTGTGGCGAGGTGTCCGAGCTCACCCAGCGATTCCAACTTATGCAAGTTCCCACTGCGCCACCCCCACCGCCCGCTCCCCCCGTACCACCAGAGAATGTCTCCCAGTCAGAGCCCCGCCTACCCGTGCCCGAGTCATACAACGGTGAGCCTAACTTTTGCAGGGCTTTCCTAACACGCTGTTCAATGCACTTTTCTCTGCAGCCCAGGACCTTTGCGGAGGAACGAAGCAAGGTCGCGTTTGTGCTCACGCTACTGACTGGGAGGGCAGCTCTATGGGGGACAGCGGTGTGGGAGAACCAGGATCCATGCTGTTCCTCGTTCCAGACACTCGCCGCCGAAATGAAGAGAGTTTTTGACCGCGCGGTCGCGGGAAGAGAAGCTGCACGGATTCTCGCAGACCTTAAGCAGGACGAAAGATCTACTCAATTACTCAATTGAGTTTCGGACTCTGGCGGCTGAGTGTCAGTGGAACGAGGAGGCGCAGTGGGATATGTTCCTGCATGGGCTGGCTGACCGCGTCCAGAGAGAGATTTACGCACTGGATTTACCTACTACCCTCAATGGTTTGATCGAACTGGCGCTCCGTGTGGATTCCCGACTCTCCCGGGTCGAACGTCGGAGACAGATGGGCTCCTTCAACCGCTGCCGGTCCCTTCCAGACCCTGGTCCCATATCGCTCTAGATTTTGTCACCGCCCTCCCACCCTCTCAGGGTAACACGGTAGTTTACACGGTAGTAACACGGTAGTTTTGACCGTGGTGGACCGGTTCTCGAAGGCTGCCCACTTCATTCCCTTGCCCAAATTACCCTCAGCCAAGGAGACAGCGTTAACAGTCGTTAACCACGTCTTTCGGTTACATGGCCTCCCGAGAGGCGTGGTTTCCGACAGAGGACCCCAATTTGTGTCCAAATTTTGGCGAGAGTTTTGTAGATTACTGGGTGCGACTGTGAGTCTGTCCTCAGGGTTTCATCCCCAGAGCAATGGTCAAACTGAGAGAGCCAACCAGGATTTGGAGAGAACGTTGCCATGTCTGGTCTCCAAGAATCCTTCCTCATGGAGCCAATAACTGTCAATGGTGGAGTACGCCCACAATTCGTTACCAGTGTCATCCATGGGCCTATCTCCGTTTAAGTGTAGTCTAGGTTACCAGCCACCAATTTTTCCTAGTCTGGAATCCGAAGTTGCGGTCTCCTCCGCCCACGCTTTCGTCCAGAGGTGTCGTCGCACTTGGACGAGAGCCCGTGAGACTCTACTCCAAGTGGGAGCGCGCACTAAGGCCAAGGCCAATCGCCACCGGTCTAGACCTCCCGTATACGTCGTCGGTTCCAAAGTGTGGCTTTCTACCAAGAACATTCCTCTCCGCTCCGTTTCTAATAAGCTTGCTCCCAAATTCATTGGCCCGTTCACTGTCACCAAAATCATTAGTCCGGTGGCAGTCCACCTTAACCTCCCTCCAGTGTATAGGAGAATCCATCCCGTTTTTCATGTATCCAAAATCAAACCCGTATTTCATTCTCGCATTAACCCGCCAGCCCCGGTTCCCCCACCGCCGCGACTCGTAGAAGGGGAACCCACATATTCGGTGAATCGTATTCTGGACTCAAGGCGGAGGGGACGCGGAGTCCAGTACTTGGTGGACTGGGAAGGTTACGGTCCAGAGGAGAGAAGTTGGGTGCCTGCTAGAGACATCCTGGATCACTCCCTTATTGATGATTACAATCGACAGGTAAGGGAGTCTGGGGACGTCAGGAGACGTTCCTAGGAGGAGGGGTACTGTCACGATTCATGAATTTACTGTTTTCTTCGCGTCTCGTGTATTTGTTGTTGTGTGTGTGTGAGCGTGTGTGAGTGGGCGTTACCGCTCATTTCACTCTGATCAACTTGCCAGCTGATCTCATTCCCTGCACCAGCTGCTGCCAATTCTTTCACCTATATAAACTCATCACACTCTCCCCTCTTTGTCAGATTGTTGGTTTGGTGTCCTCCGTGTTTGTGTATCGTGTGCCTGTCTGCAGTCCTGTCCTGGTTCGAGTTCCTGTTTGGTTTCTTCGTGGTTGTCGTCTCGTCTGGATGTTCACCTCCACTGGATTCTTCACCATCTCTCTGCACCAGCACGCTGATCACCGAGTCCCTGCGCCACAAGCCCACCCGTGTTCCTGGACTGTGTTACTTCTGACCTTACAAATAAACGAGTTACTTGCATCTTTGCTTCCGTCTATTGATTGTGACAATAGTATGTCTCTTTGCTTTGCATAAAAATGGTTACTGAATGACACCTACTATAAATTCCATTTTTCCAGAGATCACAATGTACAAACTTTAGATGAAACTTCTGATGCAAATCAATAGTATTTTTTGTACCATGTCAATTACACCCGCATTACACCAAATTAAATCATGTCGTTGTTACTTTCATGTTATTCAAACCTGCACATCCATATCTAAGAATCCATATATAACCACAATAATAACTACCAAAAAGTCACTGCATACCTTTAAAGATTTACATGGATTGTTTAAAAATTCCCTCTGGATTCATTAGCTACCAAGCTGATCATCCTTGAACCTTAAGAACCAAATCAATCAATCAATTAGCTGGTAATGCTGAAATGCTCTTTATCTAAGAAAAAAATACAAATCTCCTATCTTGGAACAATGCACAATACACACTACAGGGCTTTCACTTCAAACAGTTACATGAAATGCTTTTGGGCACAGCAGATCCTTTCATTCATTTCACTTTCTATCCATGATGGGGGTCTGACTTTTCTTCCACTCCAAAAAAAAATTGTCTTTCATGCCTGATTGCCAGTTCATCTCGTCAACCTGAAAAATGAGTCAGTGGAGGATAAGCCACTTCATACCTCAAAGGAGCTTCCGTATAATCGTGATATCTATGTGTGAAGCACTGGTCTCCGGACCCTTTGCTGAATACTGAAATACTGAATCAGTAATTTGTCAGAACGCTGGAGGCATGATGCATCTCATTGATGAGGATGGTGGTAATCAGCCTTCGACAACAGTTAATTTTTTGACTTTTCAAACTGTACTTCTACTGGATGAAGCATTTTGCATTGTTGTTTTTATTTATTTATTTTCCATAATAAAAGTTTACATAATAGATGCAAATATTTGACATAATAAAAGTTTACACAATAAATGACAATGTATTAAAGAGTTTAATTATATAGACCTTATTTGCCAGAGAAACAAGTATGCAGCCATCTTTAGAATTTTGTCTTTGAACATCCGTTTTTGCGGTTGCTCTGTGTATTTCTATGGAATCACTGTCAAAGAGTGATTAGCTGGTGAAGGGGGATTTACTTACTGTAGAGTTAGCGAAAGTTATTACGAGCATTGTAATGTTTGAAGCGGATGTCATACCAAATGTCAGGAAGATTTTAAAATGAGAGGTTCATTAGATCTTTAGGAACCATAAGATCTTACTGTCATGCTGTGGAAATACAAACCGGTAAACAGAACACAACAAGCACAGCTTGTTTTACAACAAAAAAGTAAAAAATAAATAAGAAATATATATATATATATTTCTTATTTATTTTTTACTTTTTTGTTATATTTTCCAATTAAACAAATTCTAAATATCACTTCTACACTGTAAAATATTATTGTTGGTTTAACTTAAAAAAGTAAGTTACCTACTGATAATTCCGGTTCATGTGGCTACGCGGAAGCGATAAAAAAAGGGCTTCCAGGCACTGTTTTGTACGGGTGATCGGCCGGATAGCGTTAGGGGTTTTCTGTGAGAACGGTGTCGTGTTAGCGGCCCCTAAGTTAATAACTAATGATCGTTGCGACAGAAGTGAATCAATCAAAACTAACTTTAGCTGGACAATAACTTTATTCTAGAGATGCTGTGAAGCCAAAACAATCTCTGTTACTTTAATTTCCTATTATCACTGTAAAGCTGCTTCGAAATAATCTATATTGTTAAAAGCACTATATAAATGAGGGTGACTTGACTAGACTTGACCTGGTTGCCTTAAAATTTGAGTTTACTGAAATTAAAATTTTCAGTTAATACAATGAAGGAGATTGCTTTAATAAACAGAACCTCTAAATATTATGTTATCTGAACCACATTAATTATCTAAGTTGATTTAAAGTTTTTGTTCTATTTCAGCACCAAACATTATATTTCTGTGATCTCCTCTTCCATCTGTTTCCCTCAATCGTTTATTGACTGTGAAAATGGCAAAAAAGCGACATTTTACTGTAAATATCACCTGATGTGACGTTTCCTGCTGTTTTATTCTCGCACCTCGCTCTTGCCAGCTCAATTTCATTTACCACGTCACACATCTGGACAGCACAAACCTGCAAAAGAGAGAGAGAGAGAGAACACACATTTCAGTTGTTTAACCACATCACAGCCTTCAAAGCTTCAATCTGTTTCGTCTCAGTGATTCACCACAATATTCTTCTCAGGATAGTCTATTACTTTAAGGTGTCAGCTTTCATCTTGTAAGGCTTTCATTTCATATGCATATTTATGGATTGCCGTGAAGTCTCATGGGGGCTTATTGTGGCTAAATATTCACAGCAAATGCCTACTGGGAATTAGATTCCACTGCTTGAAAAATCCACAAACTTAAAAACTACTTATTATACTTTTAGTTTGCCATACACAATTCCTACTGACAAAATGACAGACCGTTGCTCGCCTGTACGCTAGCGACACACAGACAAAAGAGCACCGTTGCACTGTGGAGATGATATCATGCCTGTAAGGGAGAAAAGGCGCGTGGGGCCAGTGAGTAATCGTCAGATTGCTCACTGATGTCCACTACTGATGACAAATTCATGCTGACAGTCAGTGGCAGACAGCCTGCGGTCAATAAGAACGTGAAAGTCCAACGAACAGCTTGAGAAGGTCAATGAAGACATGGTGCCGGGGAAGAGGGGTGTAATGGACAGGGAGGACTGAATCCCAATAGTGTTAATAATGTTATATGTGTGTGGGTGTTTGTGATGCTTTGCGTATTGTCTTGAGTTAGCATCTATGCGTGCTTCTGATTTGGTATATGTGTGCGTGGGTCTGCATTTGTGTGCGTGTGTGTGTATATGGTGGGTACAGGTGTGTCTGTGCATTTCAATGTGAGAGTGGGCATAGTCTAGAGATCCGTGATCTAGAACAAGATAAGGTTACTGGGAAATAAAAAAAAGTTAAATTTTAAGTACTTCTGGGTCCAGTACTTGCTGAGCAACTGGCATTGACATGAATGGAAATGCTAACGATAGATTCTCAATGTATCATAGACCTCTTTGGGCCAAATCACACTTAACCAAGGCCATAAGCATTGAAAAAATGTACAGTATAAATCTCATCCACTGCCTTTATGAACAAATGATGGTTGGGAAAAGGTGCAGGTAATTTTTTTTTAATGTTTTTGAAAGAAGTCTCTTATGCTCACCAAGGTGAAAAATACAGTAAAACAGTAATATTGTGAAATATTATTACCATTTATAATATTTTTTTTCTATTATAATATGAAATTATAGGATTCTGTATGTATATACAAGTATACAATTCTTATATACTTGTATATACAAAAAATGACAGTGATGGAAATTACATTTTTTGAATAATTGGACAAGATCCTTCAACTTGCGGAAGCAAATTTCATTCTTTATGTATCCTAAATACACAATCAAATAAAATATTCTGTAGGAAAGTCGTAACAAATACATTTCACACAATAAATATTGCAACTAAATAAATCAATTATATAATTATAAAAAATACATATTGTGTATTTCACACATATTTTCTAATCATGTATATTTGTAATTGATTTTCATAGTTTACAAGGTTTTTTCATAACCTGGGTCAGTGACAAGGATAAAACCAAAACAAAAATCGATACATAAAAGGCATTTAAAAAGTAGCAAAAGTAAATGAAGTCATGGAGAAAGTCTAACAAAAATCTTTAAGAAAAAAAAATGAAAGGAAAGGGGAAAAAACAAAAGAGTCGAAGATGTTTTAATGGGCTCTTTAAGCTCTAGATCATGGGTTCTCATCTTTGGCCAGTCCAGTTTCGCTCCAACCCTAATGAAAAACCAGAACAAGCCAATATAGATTTTCAGGATTAGAAAGTTACAGGCAGGTGAGTTTGATCAAGGTTGGAGTTAAAATCTGAAGGAAAGTGGACCTCGAGGGCCAAAGTTGAGAACTCAACTGACCATACTCCAAACAGAAAAAGTGAAAATCATCGAGAAGCACACAGCTGTTTCAAAATATCTTGAAGAGGAGCCCTGCAATGAAGTTTACCTGCTCTATGAAACTGCCAATATCATCTAAATGATAGATCTGCATTTCAAGATAAATGTTTAGAAGGAGAGCAGCAGAAATGATGATGAAAATATAGACGCTATTTTTGCTGGGTTTCAGCTGTCACTCTCCGGTACTTTGGTGCATGGATAATAGGGTCAGCTCAGTGAGAGGCTGCTTCACCGCCATCACCAGCCATGCATGCACCTCTTATCCCCACCAGCAGAAGTTTCCATCATACTTTGTATTGCATCATCTGACCTTGTGTAGCTCTTAAGACACTGTAAAATTAGGAGTGGAAGGGAAGAGTACACACAACAAACACTTGAAACAACACTGAAAATGTAGCTATCTTCAGTTAATAATTGCCTTCTCAGTCTGAAGTATAAAAGGATGTATCCTGTGTGCTAGTCAAGGTTGGTAACAATTTGCTTCACGGAAACAAATAATTAACTGCATGTTTGCATTAGAGAAGTTTCTATGCCGATTATTAGCTTCTCCATAAAACGTAGGACAAAGGAGCCATTTAGAGGTTGTTTACCTTGATTTGCCTAAATTATAATAATAGTGTGCTATTCGTCTGATAATAAATCTCCCAGATTCCCTCAAATATTTCCTTTCAGAGTTACATCAGATAACGGATGCGCATTCTTCCTTATGCGTTGGCGCATTCATCAGGTGCAGGGTTCATAGCGTGTGAAAGCGACCCAATAAAGCGGCGGGTCAGGCATTGGGCCGATCTCTGATGCATTCCTGGCGAACCGCACACACTCAGCTCACATATTTGTGTTTATGCTCAAATTATTTGTGAGAGTTCAACTATGTAAGTGGATTCCCTGCTGGAAAATCCAGCTTAGGTTGGATTGCTGTGTTTTGGAACATGATAGCAGGTCTAAGCTGGTTATTAGCCACTCCAAGCCTTGTGTTTTTACACATCTTTTTTTGCTCAAACAGCTCATTTCCAAAAATTTCAGCACACAATTCATCTCTCACTGAATAAGTCTAGGATCCTGCTAAAAAAACCTCAACAAAAAACACTTTAAACCATGCTGGTTTAAGATGATCTAGCTGGTCTCCCAGCCTGACAAGTGTTCAGCTATAGTTTTTTCATCCAGAGCTCAAAACCCTTCTAAAACCAGCAAACAAGACCATCTTTGGAGATCAGAAAACCAAGTTGAGTAGTTTTTTTTTTCCAAACAGGAGAGACAGACCTCCAGTAACACCAAATAAGTCAGTTGCTGAAAGGTCTGTGAAAGCGTCTCGGCAGTCATCACTACACTTTCAGCTTTGATAAAAGAGTATATTCTTCCTTTAAACAGTCTTTATGGGCAGTATTGATCTATTTGCTTAATGTCAGCCTAGCTTTTTAGTGGCATTTGAGAGAAAGAGACAGAAGGCCAGAGGATTGTCCCCTAAACAATGGCCATGCAATGACTCAGACCAAGACCTTGGCAACAGTACATCAACCACAGAGCTTCTCAATGACACGCCAAATGAGAGGCTCACCAGGAAAATAGTGTTGCAATATTAGAGCTCAGATTGTCTTATTGCTCTAACAATTTGCATTCGATTTTTTAAACAAACCATGGTTCACATGTATCAAGGGTCCAAAAGTCAATAGTTTGATATGTGACCTGTAGTACAGAATCTTAAATATTTATTCTTCTCCAATTATACCCTATACGATTCCTTTCATGGTCAAAGGTCTGTATATATGCATTAAATCCCTGCAAATAAAATAATTTATTAGTTTCACAAAGCAAAGTCGACAAGATACTTAATATAGGAAATGTACATGCTGTTTACATGGAGGATGATATGGTTAATATTTTTATGAAGTTTGATTTGTGACCTATAGTACTAATCCTAAGTATTTCTTTCCATTTATGCATTATTTCTTTGGTTTAAATAAATAAATAAACAAACATACATACATACATGACTGAATGGGTGGTCACAGTACTGTCTATATGCATTAAATCCTTGCAAAAAGAAAATTTCATTAAATTCACAAAGTAAGGTTGACTAAATATAAGAAATATAAGAAATTACATGCTGTTTTAATGGAAAATAATCTGGTTAGTATGTTACAAATAAAAAAAGTTTTTATTTAATTATTTTTTAGATAGTACTTTTTAGTTAATACTTTTTTTATTGTACTGATTATGTAATCACTAATCAGTCATCATTACATTAGTTTAAGCAATTAAAAATGTTTATCCCTTGATTCTGATGGTTCAAACGTGGCATTCTGCAGGTTAATATAATGACGACTAAAAAGCATAACTGACCAATTTTCTACATAGCTGTGTAGTTTCATGCCTCTCGTATCATTCTGTCATCATTTATTTCTTATCACGTAGGCTAATAAAATAATTAATCTCAAATTAACATTTTATGCCCATTTCTTCATTTATCTGGAAAGTAGATGAAAAATAAGCAAGATAAAAGATAGTCAGCAGGTCATTATTGCAAAATAAACCCCTTCAGGCTGGTACAAGACCTAATCAGTTTATTTCAGCTGGATTCACGTTATCCCTTACATATTAACTGTTTAGTTTGTCGGTATCAACATAATACGATCCAGCTCAAATCCGTAACTAATACCACTAAACACAGCATGCAGGGTTGTTACACACACACACACACACACACACAGTTGAGCTGAATAATGAAGTCCTGTGCCTCAGATGACTTATCAGAACATCTGCTGACCTCTGGGATGAACCTGCTACGCTCGTTCCTGAGCCAGATAATAGTGCCGCTCTGCTCAAGCCTGTTAGTGTAAGTGCAGACAGCAGCAGATTTTGCACAGAGTGAGGAAGTAACAAATGGCAACTTGGTAGGCAGATGTTCCGTAAAACCGTCTATTGTAGTGTTACAGAGCTGGCCGAGGAACACAGATTCTTTTACAACTTAAAGGTGATATATGTAATTGTTTTGAATACTGTCTGGATTGATGCTTCACTTTTGGTTAGCTCAAGTACAAACAGGCCATATGCCATCCATATGGGTGATCTGCAGTATTTATAAACTGCAGTTTTATGCATTTACTGGCAATTCAGTTTATCACTTTGCTTACGGCATAGAAGCCACGGCACACTCTGTTATTTCAAAATCATGACTATCTGGGAATACTTAACAGTATTTTGGCAGCTGTAATGTGCTGCCAGTGAACTATTTTTTTTATTACTATGACTGCAGTTGAGGAGAACAGAAGTATCAGGTAACATTGGGACATGAACTTTAGTTTCATTGCTAAGTGCAGTTGGACAGTTGTCATGGTATGTAATTTTACTGTCCAATCTCCTCTCTTATGTTTTCTACATTTAGAAGGACACTGATTTTGTCAACAGCGTGGTGGTCATACATGAATTTGTTCAAATTGTGTTTTAATTTTTGAGCAATATCAAGTATATGTGGTTACTGGCCTTACAGTTTTTCTCAATCAATTTTGACATATTTCTCCAAACACAGGTCCCTGCTCTCAAAACAATTAACACAGCCAAAGAAACACACTCTAACCTTACTGCGAAATAAAGAACTGTATTTTTACTGGTAATGCATTTATTACTATCATCAAAACTACATGTGTGTTCTCTATTGATTTTATAACATAGCTACACACAAAAACACTAATGAAAATACGTTTATCGTTAAGTTATTCAATGAGGAGTTTTGTTATAAGTTTTTTCCCCAGTTACATCCACAAACATGCAGCAAACGTATACTATTTTACAGTTCTGTAATCACTGAACTTTATTGATCACACCACTAATTCACATCAGGCCAGAGCATGTCCATCAACATCACAGAATATATTCTTATCATGGGGGGCTCTTCCATTGTGTTTGGTTGCATTGTTTAACATACATGCTCTTATTCCATTGAAAACAATCCTAAATCATCCTGAGTCTAAAGCTGTCTCAAAACTGAAATGTACACTATCAGCAATCATAATACAGTCCATAAATACTCAAAACTGATAAATGTAGAAGTTGAATGTTATTATTATTATTACATAGTCACTTAGGGTGATTCCATTTGAAAGTCTGTACCTTCTACGTCTCTTCACTCCTCTTTTATCCTGCTGTCCCCTTTCTTTCTGTTCATGTCTTCTTACAATTTCTCCTCTTATTCTTTCCACTACATCAACACCTCCAATTTTCCCATCTCTTCTCCTTCACCTTTATCGCTACCCCATTCTATTCTTCATATGCCCTCTCCTTCTCTTAATCTCCCTCCTCCTCTCCTCTTTCTACCTGATCCACTCTTTCTCTTTCTCTTCCTTTCATTACACCCATTCCTTAACTCTCTCTTTTTTGTTTAACAATGTTTGTTACTTTTGAAAATAGTTGTAATAGTTAATGCAATTGTGTTAGCTGTGTAAACAATTAGAAAAATTGCATTTCCTGTGACACAGTTTGGGGCCAACTGAAATCATTCCATGTGCAATTGATAATATGAAAAATTACAGAGTTTTGTTTGTTGTGTTTAGAAAAAAGGTAAAAAAATTTTTGTAAAATCAATTAAAAGAGCTGCAAATGTTTTTACTGATATATTCAAATTTTAGTCTCACCTGTTACCTCGATAGTTTTGTCAGCTGTGTCTCGTTTCTGATCTCCGTCCTACTAAGTGTGTGTGAACCTTCTGCCTGTCTGTACCTGTTTGTATTATTATATTATTAGTAAACATTTGCATTGGGGTGAGAATGATCGTCATGGCTCAGGAGAGCCAAAACTTATTTTTATTTGTCAAGGACTTTTGCCGCCTTGCCATCATCAGCACCCTTGATGATGTGAGCCTTAGCACCTTGTTCCGGATCAGGGCCACATTCAACCATCAAATCGACCTCCCAGACACCATCAGACTGAACTGGAGGGAGACCATCATCTGGTGTCGGGAGACCGTCATCCGGTGTCTGGAGAGCGTCGTGACTCGATCCGGAACACAGCCAGATCTAAGGCTTTACGTCATCCCTTCCAGCCTGAGCCCTCAGCCAAGATGGCTGCCGCCACACAACTTGAGCACTCAGCCAAGATGGCTGCCGCCTCGCCGCCTGAGCCCTCAGCCAAGATGGTCGCCGCCTCACCGCTTGAGCCCTGAGACAAGATGGCCTCCGCCTCACCACCTGAGCCCTCAGCCAAGATGGCCGCCGCCTCGCCACCCTGAGCCCTTGACCAAGATGGCCGCTGCCTCACCACCTGAGCCCTCAGCCAGGATGGCCGCCGCCATGCCGATTCCTGTTCCCCGTTCTGTTCCCAGACCTGTTCCTGTCCTTAGACCTGTACCTGCCCGGAGGACTCATCCCGCCGAGCCTGAGTCTTTTCCCGAGCCAGAGCCTGAGTCTGTTCCCGAGCCTGAGCCTGAGTCTTTTCCCCAGCCGGAATCTGTTCCAGAACCTGAGCTGGTTCCTGAACTCCCACCCAGCCTACCTCTCCCACCTCCTCCCATCTACCACTTCTCAACCCTTCTTCTGCCACTGCCTGTCAGTCCCTCAGCTCCACAAACAGTGCTGTGGGTCTGCCAGCCTGCAGCTCCTAACCTGGTTGGTGGATCCCCGGTCTTCGCCTCCAACCTCCGCGACCAGGACTCTACCTCGGCCAGTCGATCCATCAGCTCAACCTTGGCTCCTACCATCCTCAGCTCCACTGTGGCCCATCAGTTCACCAGTTTCACCAGGCTCCCTCGTCCCCCCGGATCCACCTTGGACTGCACCTCGCCTCTGGACTGCACTCCTGTGGCTACGCCTCGTCCCTTCGTCCCCCTGGCTCCATTGGACTCCTCACTCCCTTCTATTCCTCCTTGGGCCTCACTCCCTCTGTCTCCACCGCTCCCTTCTGCCCTCCCTCAGTCACAAGACCCGGCGGCTTTGCCATGTCCCGCCGGATCCTCGCGTCGCCTGGGCATGTCGGCTCTCCGGCTCCACCCTGGTCTCCTCTCCCACCTGCTTTGCCCCCGTCAGTCGCCCCCCTGGAGTCATCAGCTCTGCCTCCTCCATGGATCCTCCCTTCGTCGTCTGCGCCCTGCACAGCCTGCTCCGCCTTGGCCACCTACCTTCTGTCTGCCCTTCACCTGCTCTTCGTCCTCCTCCTGAGTCCCCTCCCTTCCTCCGCAGTTGGCCTATCTATGGCGCGAGGACGCGCCTACCGGGAGGGGGGAGTACTGTCACGTTTCAGTGTTTGTTTGTATGTTCATTAGTCACATGTCTTCCTTTGTTCTGCTTTCCTGCCACTCATTTGTTTCCATGGCAACCCTTATTAGTTCATCTGTCTCACCTGTTACCTCGTTAGTCTTGTTAGCTGTGTCACGTTTCCAATCTCTACTAAGTGTGTGTGAACCTTCTGCCTGTCTGTACCTGTTTGTATTATTATATTGTTAGTAAACGTTTGCATTGGACCTTTGGACTCCTTGTCTTCTTCTGCCTGCACCACACCGTGAGAATATGCGATTAAAAATGAACAACAGATGAAAATCTGTAACTGGTGTTTTATAACTTTAATAATAATAATAATAAATCTGCATCCACGCCACTAAGGTACGCAACGGGTTTGGAAAATTCTTCTCACATATTGTTTATCATATAAGACTACTTCCTCTTAGTTCTTAATATTTTAAAGGATGTTACAACTTGTTCATTGTCCAGATCATTGTAATGAAGTAATGAAAAAGCAGTGATATTCTTTGTGATAGTTTCAAAATCTTAAAGAAGCCTGAAATAGGGATGTCCCAGTCAAGTTTTTTTGTGCAGGGTCAGGGGCTCAAATGTCAAAAAAGGGGTATCTTTCTATCACAATGGAGTAATTCCAATATATGGAATTGTAACATATGTTACAATGCCAGACATTTTTAATAGACTGTGTTGTCACAATTATGAATATTGGACTACTGATATAAACTTATTGTATATTGTGTTTTACCAGAGTAATTGCAACAAAAAGAAGATAAGGTTAGAAAGCATAAAGCTCAAGGTATCAGAATGCCAGTCTGTCAGTCAAGTCCGAAGCAAGATGCAACTCATAGCAATGCATTATGACAACAAAGTCTCAGATAGTTTGACGGCAGATGTATTTTGAGTGTATTTTGAGTGAGTATTATGTATTTTGAGTGATTCCTTACAAAAGTGTGCATCAAATATGCTTATTACGGAAACTTGAACGTGCGTATGTGACACGTTCAGACATCATTGGTTCTCGATCATCGCACACGTACATTTGAGCTTTTTCTTTTCCTTTTAATGGCGGCTGGCAAACCTGCTTGAAGGTGCATATCGCCACCTGCACGACACCTGCGTGACCGCTGACATAAAATAATGGATAGGACTTAGGATAGCCGATATCTATCGGTTTAAAAACTGCTTAATCGGCCCGAAACCGATCCTTAAGATCATTATAGTTCATGTTTTTTCTTTAATTTCTTAGATGATCTGCCAAATGTACATTTTGTCTAATGAATGCACAATGAACCAGCACAATGAAATCAACAGGTAGGCCTAAAATCAATCACTGGGTACACACACATCAGTGGATGAAACACTGATCAGCCCATCTAATAAGTGGTCACACTACATTAAAAATTTAAAAAATAAAAAGATAAAAAGCCAACCTAAACCACTGCAGTTTTCTTAATTCTGCACACTCACTGCATGCTGAGATTCCCTCTGTTAGGGTCTTCATGAGTTTAAACTGAAGTAAGTGCTGCTAGTGTGTCATGCAGGTTACTATGCAGGTGTTCAGAGTGATTTCGGGTCTTATTATGTAGTCTGTTGACCACAAAAATATTGTTGCTGTCAAGAAGTTCAGAACTGTACTATTAATTAGCAAAGAGGAGATGAGGAAAAGCAATATAAACCTGAATAAACAGGAAATACATCTGTTGCACACTCACACTACTGCTGTAAGTGGAAAACAGAAGTTAATCACTCAGCAGACTATGCAGAGCAGAGTCATAAATGACCACCCCAGAGACAACCATAAACTTCCTGCATACACATCTGCTCTGTATCATACCAAGAATTTAGATAAGAGTGGATTTGGGGATTTTTCTGCCGCTCAATAAAAGTGAGAACCCTCGATCACTATATAATAAAAACATGTCAGTTTTTGTCATTATAAAACTTTTGTATACGACTGAAGCATGACACCAATGTTCAGGGGAGTTTCCAGCAGCTGTTTAAATGATTTCACAATAACAAAACCTTTATAGTCAAAGAAAATATGTCAACAAAGCAGCCTAGATAAAACTGACTGGCAGAATCACATAGGAATAAATTAATAAACCAACAAATGAACATATAAATGATTGAACGAGTGAACAAACAAACGAATGAACGAGTGAACAAACAAATTACTGTACGAATGAATGAATGAATGAATGAACGATGGTTGGACAGACAGACAGACAGACAGATAGATAGATAGATAGATAGATAGATAGATAGATAGATAGATAGATAGATAGATAGATAGATAGATAGATAGATAGATAGATAGAGATGAGGATGGATGGATGGATAGTAAATAGATAGATAGATAGATAGATAGATAGATAGATAGATAGATAGATAGATAGATAGATAGATAGATAGATAGATAGATAGATAGATAGATAGATAGAAACGGGGATGGATGGATAGTAAATAGACAGACAGACAGACAGACAGATAGATAGATAGATAGATAGATAGATAGATAGATAGATAGATAGATAGATAGATAGATAGATAGATAGATAGATAGATAGATAGATAGATAGATAGATAGATAGTATATG
Source organism: Siphateles boraxobius (assembly GCF_051911475.1). Lineage (NCBI taxonomy): Eukaryota > Metazoa > Chordata > Actinopteri > Cypriniformes > Leuciscidae > Siphateles > Siphateles boraxobius. The sequence goes on from NW_027508876.1 coordinate 18,726,157, forward strand.
AACAATAAATCAATTACAATTTACAAACCTGTGAAATGAAGCAGTGGATAATCAAAAAGTCAATTAATATAAAATAAAATTATCAATCACTTTGTAATCACATAATATTTAATTCATTATCATCAAAACTTCTACATTACTTACTGCTGTAAACTGAATATCTGAATAACTGAATAGTTTTTTAAATATATGATAAATATTGTTCATATTAATTATTTTTTTGATTATCAAATTCTTGATCTATTTATCCACTTGTAATTGATTGCTCACTTGATCGAACATTTTCTCATCTGATTTATCGATTTATCAGTTAATTTATCAAATGATTATTGCCTGGCCCATATGGGTATCCCAGAAAGATAGAGCAAGTGAGTGAAAAACACTGAGCTTTCTTATTTCACACCTGAACAGTGCTATAAATATAGTTGGTTATATGGAACACAGACGAAGGACGTTGTCATGGTGCTTAAGCAATAGGTGTCTCACATCTATTCTTCATGAGTAAGTGAGGTGGGCTGACAGACCGGACAGAAGAGCATTATGAGGTTTGGGTGTCGTGTCGAGTGGGAGTGTTCTTGCATAGATGATGCAGTCAGAAGACTTGAGGAAATCTAAAGCAACTTTCTCTCCAGTTCTAGCACTAGCTCTTCAGAGAGTGAGTATCTCTTATAATCTGTCTGGAAAATGTTCTCCCCGCACACAGTCTGCTGCCTTAAGCGTTTGTTTCCTGCGGTTAGAATTGTGAAGGAATGACTGAATTCAAGTGCAAAAAAATCGACAACTTTTATCAACAACAAAAAAACTTAAGAGAATACTTTTAGCAAAATATAAATCTAGTTCTTTTGATTATATCAAAACAGCTCCAAGAGACAATGCATAAGAAACAAAGGAACCAAAATGTTCCTTTTTTGCAGTAAACAAGCCTTTTACTGAAGGCATAGTTTTGCATCAGGAATCTAGTGAGATGTAACAAAACCTCATTATCATGATTCATATACATCTCCAGCTGTGAAACTCCTCATTTGTTTCCTAAAGACTCTTTTCTTGACACAGGAGAGCAAAAGTCATAACAATTTGTTTTGTACTTAAAATTATTTGTTATAATGTGTTCTTTAGATAAAGTCTTCAAAAAGACTCTTCCATCTTATTTTAGGTACAATTTTAATGATATATTCTTTAAGCCTTACTCTTTGAGTGACTTAACCTCATAGATTATTCCATCCCTTCAGGAAATTATCTCGAAAAACCTGAATAGTATTTTAGCAAAAATATCCTCAGACTTGGAAAATTGGTCTCATCTCCCTACTTCTTTTCATGTTTGTATATCTGTAATTAAAATTAATGTTCTTGCACGTATTAATTTATTTTCATCTATAATTCCTTTCTCCAACTGCTGGCTTCTTGAATAAACTCGATGCATGCGTTTCTCGTTATATATGGGATGGGAAATGTCCTCGAATCAAGAGCGTGGCAGATTACATAGAGGTCTGTCTTTCACTAATTTTAAACTTCATGCTCAAGCCTTTACGCTCCGCCTTTTATCAGTCTAGTTTGATCCTGATGCTTCTGTGTCATGGAGAGCAATTAAGGAATCTATAGTTTATCCCTATGAACTGAAGCATCTTGTTTTTTCCGGGGTTCCACTGAGGCAGTGTAAATCTCAGTTTAGTCCTATTGTATCTCATCTTCTCTCCACTTGGAGGGAAGTCGAAAAGCAAACACACTAAGTTACAATCTGGCATAGGCATTCGCCTATTTTTCATAATATTAATCTTTTGTCTGGCAAGGCCCCTTTTCATTGTCTGCAATGGGAAAAAAAAGTAAACACTTTGGGAGAGATGATGATATGGATCTAAAATCATTTCAGAACATTAAAGCTCAATGCAATTTACAAGGTACATCTTTTTATATGTATTTGAAATTGCGACTAAGATTGGCCCTTCGGGCATATGGGGTGCCTTGGGACTCCCATTTATCTATTCATCCACTGCGCAAATTAATCCTTCCTTCTGAGAGATCTCCCTCTTTTTTGTCTGTTATTTATCGGTATCTTCTTGAGCATTCATACAGACCCTTATCTATTAAAACTGTTTGACCCAAGGATCTTAATGAAGATGTGGATGTTTTATTTTCGGATCAGGTATGGAGGATCTTTAAGCTGTCTTCAAAGAACCACAATCATCAAATGATACACTGGAAATTACTACATAGGGTTTACTTGGCTCCTATGAAACATTTCTATATGAATCTCTCCTCCTCTCCCAAGTGTAATCTTTATTCCCTTTCGAGGGAACTCGCGAAGTCCTACCTGTTTCTGTGTTTCAGGAGGAGGCAGGGGATTTATATAACGTGCCCGTCGAGTACCAGGACCTGAAGGAAGTGTTCAGTAAGTCCCGTACTGCTTCCCTCCCTCCACACCATCCCTACGACTGTGTCATAGACTTAGTGCCAGGTAAGTCTCTGCCTAAGGGCAAGTTATACTCGCTCTCTGTTCCAGAGAGGGAGGCCATGGAGTATATACATTGCAGGCCATACATTTCTGATTCTCTAGCATCAGGGTTCATCCAGCCTTCCTCTTCTCCAGCGAGTGCGGGGTTCTTCTTTGTGGGTAAGAAGGATGGTTCCATAAGACCTTGTATTGACTACGGGAGTTGAACAACATCACGGTAAAGAATACTTATCCTTTACCGTTGATGTCTTTGGCTTTCGAGAGGTTGCAGGGAGCATCAGTCTTCACTAAGATCCCCAGAGCAATGGTCAAACAGAGAGAGCCAACCAAGACTTGGAGAGAATGTTGCGATGTTTAGTCTCCAAGAATCCTTCCTCCTGGAGTCAGCAACTTTCAATGGTGGAGTATACTCACAATTCGTTACCAGTGTCATCCACAGGCCTATCTCCGTTTGAAGGTAGCTTAGGTTACCAGCCACCAGTTTTTCCGAGTCTGGAATCTGAAGTCGCGGTCCCCTCCGCCCACACTTTCGTCCAGAGGTGCCACCGCACATGGACCAGAGCCCGTGAGATTCTGCTCCAAGTGGGGGCACGCACCAAGGCTACGGCCGATCGCCACCGGTCGAAACCTCCCCTATACGTCGTCGGTCAAAAAGTGTGGCTTTCTACCAAGAACATTCCTTTGCGCGCCATCTCTAATAAACTAGCTCCTAAATTAATTGGCCCGTTTTCCGTCACCAAGATCATTAGTCCGGTGGCGGTCCGACTCAAACTCCCTCCTGCGTACAGGAGAATTCATCCCGCTTTTCATGTGTCTAAAGTCAAGCCCGTGTTTTATTCTCACATTAATCCGCAAGTCCCGGTTCCCCCTCCGCCGCGTCTAGTAGATGGGGAGCCTACTTAAACGTTAACCGTATTCTGGACTCGAGACGGATGGTACGAGGATTTCAGTACCTAGGGACTGGGAAGGTTACGGTCCGGAGGAGAGAAGTTGGGTGCCTGCTAGGGACATCCTGGATCACTCTCTTATCAATGATTACAATCGACAGGTAAGGGAGTCTGGGAACGCCAGGCGGCGTTCCTAGTGAGGGGGGTAGTGTCACGGTTTATGAATTCTCTGCCTTCTTCTTGTCTTGTGATTATGTGTGTGTGTGCAATGTGTGTGTGTCATTATGGGCGTGTTCTCCGATTACCGCTGATCAGCAGCGGCAGCTGCATTCACTTTCCTCTGGCTATATATTCTCAGTGGCTGGTATCTCTTGTTGTCAGATCGTTTGGTATGTTCCTGTGTTGGTTCCTGTCTCTCGTCGTGGTCTTCTTCATGGTCTTCGTTCCCTGGATGTATTCACCTGGTCTGCACTGCCGTTTCTACTCACCTCATCCCCGGATTATCATCACTGAACATTCACCACCCGGTTGCCTATCAAAGTCCCTGCGTCACTCGCTCTGTTCATCCATCTCTGTGTTTCGTGTCTGACCAGCGTTCTGTTTATTCTTCAATAAACGTACTTTACTGCACCTTGCTTCCAGTCCGTTCCTGACAAGATGTGTTGAGCATTGAAAGGGACACAGTCATGGGGGGAAAGGATTCGCCATCTCTTCCCCCAGCGTATGAGGAGCTGGTGGAGTTGATTACTAAAGCTGTAGATAAATTAAATATTTTATGGCCAACAGAGAAAAGGGGTGCTTGTCCTAAAAATAAATTAAATTAAATGAGCGCTTCCTTTCCTCTATTGTTTCACCTCCACTACTGGGCCTTCCATTTTTTCCCCATCTGCACAGCGAGCTGTCTAGATCGTGGAATAAACCATACTCTTCACGACTATTCAGCCCAGAGGTTCATGTTTATTCAGATATTAGGGGGTTGAGAGAGTATGGCTATAGGGCTATGGCAGCTCATGTGGCCACTGAGAGATACCTCTGGCTCAATTTGGCGGAGATCAAGGAGAGGATACATCTTTCCTTCTTGATGCTCCTATCTTCCTTATGGTCTCTACGGCGACACGATTGTTTCGGTCGTCGAGAGTTTCCAGAGGGCCAAATTTCAGTCACTTTTTCTTCCTGGTCATGACATCCATTGGACTAGTTGACATAGATGCTTCAGATGCATTCACGCTGGAAGCGTTCCCAAGGCGTCATCGACGAATCGTCTCGTTACCTATCTCAGGGATCTATGGTTACAGTCGTAACCTGAGACGTTCTCAAGGATCTTTAGGCACGTACTTGCACTTCTTTTGAGACTGTCCCTTTCTCTCACCTTTTTGGACCCAGCTCACACAGGACTTATCATATCTGTTGGACACTGATTTTTGTTTGACCCCACACCATTTTTTCTGTTTTACAATTTTAGGGACCTTACCTTATCCATTCAACAAAGATATTTACTGTTTAAAAAAAAAGTTAATTAACCGTTGGAATCCTCCTCACACAATGGACAGACGAACATGGACAGTGTCTTTGCTGGGCATTATATCGATGGAACTCTCAAACACTTCTTGTACTGTATGCATGCATCCAATGTTAAGACTGTGAATTTATGGCATGCTGCTTTTGATATTGTGTCAACTTTTTTAACATCTATGTCATTTATTTATTTATTTATTTATTTATTATTATTCATTTATTTATTTTATTTTATTTTTTGGGTCTACATTCTATCTTTGTATTTTATTTTTATTTTCTTGAAGTCTACCAGGGGTGGGTTCTAGATTTGTATAGTTGCTTTTTGCTTTGTATTTTTGTGTTTCTTGACTTTAAAAAAGAAAACTCAATAAATAGTTGTTAACAAAAACAAACTTCATAGATTATCCTGCGAGAATAAAATGTACAGTGAAAGACAACTTATGGAATAATGAAAATAAAATGAAACAATCAAACTTTGTTGACCGGTATTTACAGGACTTAAATTGTATTGCTGTTGATATCTACATAAATTGTTTTACATAAGGATTAATTTCTTTGTCTTTAAAAGTTTCCCTCAGGATCATTAGAATTCAGAGTAAGTGTAAAGCACACATTAATTTGTCTTCCCTGAAACTGAGTGTCAAGATTATATCAGTTTGAAAACCAGCCCAGTTGAAAGCTTGTTGAACTTAGAATAAAGTAAATTAGTGAAGAAGGCGATGCATACAGCCAAATAAAGGTTCTTTATTGACATGATTATATGATTTCCATTGCAAAAAAGGACATTTAAAGTGGAAAAGGGATCTTTAGACTATTAAAATGTTCTTCACACTTAGAAAAAGAAGAACTGTTAACTGAAAGGTTCTTTGGGGAACCAAAAATGGTTCTTCTAAGGCATTGCTGTGAAAACCCTCTTTTGGAACCTTCATTTTTAGAAGTGAAGTTTCAGTTCAAATGTTAAAGATGTTACATCATTTGGGGAACACCTGATAAGAACTGGAAGCTGAGGTAATGCCAACTATCCAAGATAAAAACAAAAAACCAAGCCAGCAACAAAGCTGAATCTATCACAGTCGTCCAAAGGTTAACAATATGTTTAAATTTCCACAGATTCTTATACAGCACAATTACATGCTGATAATGTGACTTAAGTGAAACAAATACATTTAAAACAACACTTAAACCACTAACACATCTTGTCCATTGCAACCAGCTGCTTTCCATCAAATGTGAAACATCCTCCAACATGCAAGTCAACCTGAATTCCTATGTTTGCTGAAATAAATAGCAGCAGGAATGTCTTCTAAAGGATGCTATTAGCTGATGTTTGGTACATTTTATTCCAGAGTCAGTACCAAAATGTCTTTTCATTCAACTTCTGACATTGTGAGAGTGGCAGAGACCACTGCAGCCTTTATCAGAGATTCAAGAGGGTGAAGTGTGCTAAAAGTGCAGGTAAGAGGCTTTTATGAACACTGAAGTGTATGATTTACACTGTTAGTGAATGCTTCAGTTACAATTGCCATGTGTATCATAGCTGAACCAAAACTGTGCGACATTTTGGTTTTGCAAAGTTTCATTATTCATTTTGTTCCCCCCCTGGTTTTGCTAAGTGCCTAATTTTGCCCTTAATATGGAAATAGATAGATAGATAGATAGATAGATAGATAGATAGATAGATAGATAGATAGATAGATAGATAGATAGATACTACTTCTATTCGTATAGAATCCTATAGCCTAATGCACTATAGCGAGAACAATAATAAAAATTAACACAATTAAAGCTATTTAAACAAAAAATAAATTCCAATTAAGATTCACAGCAAAAAGGGGACATGTTATACAGACAATGTGCAAGTATTCGCAGAGATACAAGAATGGTGTTAGTGAATGCGTAAAAAACAATAAAATAGACGAGTAGCTATAAAAAAAATAATCATGATTAAAGCCATAATGATTTTTAAATTTGATTAAATTCAATTAATTTTCTGGTTAATTCCTCGCTATCTGGACAGGTGCGCTCACCCCTTCTTCGAGGTAAAAAAAAAATTAAAGAAAAGAAAAAGTAGTAGGATATTTTAAGATGCATTGTCTGCAATTAAGCACGTGTATGACATGCTAAAGACGGATACATATGACTTGCTTAAGGCAACATTAGCATGCCTTTATAAAGTAAGAGACACGGCTCCTTCACTCGTCCCAAAGTGCTCACTACTGCATACGTCTCTTGAATCAGGATCCAACTTCTCGGTGGCTCTCTAGTCAGATTTATCATGGTTTTTACTAAATATGCGAGGTAGCCTACGTTATACATAATAGATTTAAAATAATTTAACATATGTTAACATGCCAACGGTAGGCTATCATGCTGGCTGTAATGAAACCACCAACTGTATGCTATTTAAAAATACAACAACAGCACAAAAACAAATAGGCTACTTACCGGAGAAAACACGCAGCTCAGCTTTAAAGCCAATAAAACCAATTTTGAGGCGTCCATCGCAGATGCTTTTTCTTCCGTGAATGTTCGATTACTGTGAATTGAAGAGAAAAAAACTTGAATCCGTAAAGTTTATCCTGCTTTAAAAAATAAAGTCAATCAAACGTTAGATGTCACAACGGACACAGTGTTGGCAGATGAGTAAAACATAAGTTCAGATGAGGGGACATCATCATTAGAGCCCAGAGTGAGCAGTCCTCCGGGTGAGTGGCTCATATTGCTGCTCGAGCTGCTGACAGTTCAGCGACCAATGAGCGAATCACAATCAGAGCACGAGAGGAGCTTCACAGCTTCACTTGCGAGATATATTGACAACACACTCAAGACTGCATCACTCTTGTTCGTCATCAGCTTACGACTGTCTTTGTTGCGTTAGTGCGAAAGCAATAGATGAAATGTCAAGGTCTATGCTCTTTGTGAACACCTGGCTGCAGAAAATGAATCATGTGTGCGCTTGTTTGGTCTTGTTTAGTTGGTTTCAAATACGCTTAAAAAATACAATAAAATGTTTAACTGCGTGTTGCCTGAACTGTGGAAACGTCGATTGGTCGATGACGACTTCCAGTCGGTTTGAAACCCGTTCAAAATATCACTGCACAGCTCCCGTAGCCGTCCGTTTTTCAGCTGTTTACCTTATTTTGTTGTACAGCAACGTTCCTTTATGTGAGGGATTATCTTCTACATACAGGATGTCATGTAATGAAATTGTTTATTTTCACAACAATATAAAAGGCGCAGACCTGAGGCACTGAGTGCGGAGAAATATTTTTAAGTTAAAAAACTATAAATTGCCTATAGGCCTATAATGTAAGGGGAAGGAGACAATTCCAAAATATGCTGTTATCTTTGCATGGTTTATGCTGTTTTGTTCATGTTTAAATATGTGGTCCTAAGATGTTGTTCTCCGATTTCTGAATTCAAACACTAGCCTATCTAAAATATTTATCTGGAGCAATCAAATTTGTACTGCAAATTATGCAAATTGGACACACACTTGCTTTCTTTGTCATTAGCAGACACATCTCATCCCAAGTAGCCTTACTTCATTAATAAAATGTATTTATTGTTTATAAATAGCCTAATTGCTGAAGCAACTTGAGGTTACTGTAAGTGCCATGCTCAAGGCATGTTGATTGGGTATGTCATCTGAGGAATATTTGGAGAAAAAAATAATTTAATTAAAAAACTGAGAGAATTCATTATTCTGAATACAAGTCTGTAAGTGCAGTGATTAATATGCTGTTATATTCCATTTTACACATGATCCATCACAAAGCTGATGTAAACAGTCACTTTCTAATACAGAAAATAGTGCAATTAATGCAAGCGAGCTTTTCAACACATAGGTACAATCAACCTAAATTCACACAAATTCTCCTTGTCATATATATAGGAGTGCATGATATTCACAATTTTGTTCGATGTTATATTGCCAGCAAAATCATTGGATATATGTTATAAATATTATTATTCACATCTGCTGTGTTCAAATGTTCCTCAATGAAATTAAGCTGACATTAGAGACAAGAATATCTTTCATCTATGTGCATGTGAGGCAGGATGCAGCATGTCTTGTGATAAATAAGCTCATTTCTGTGTCTCAGAGCAGAGCTCATTGTAATCCTTTTACATTTAAACTAAATCACATTTAGTGAAAAATACTCACTGTAATATCTGTGTTGACACTGCTGAGGTTCCACCGCCCCACTTTTGAATGTTCATTGATTGATATGCTTTCTCTCCCATGCAAATAATGAGAATCAGCTATTCTGTGCTTGCAGCATTTACTCTGAAGCATGTTATGCATGTGTGACATCTCATCAAACAGAATTTGTGGATCTATAACAGGGGGTCGAGAACCTATGGCTCATTGACAAAAGTCATGTGACTCGCCAGGTCTCTCACCCTTTACCAACAAATTATCGATAAAAAATTAGACACATCATAGAGATCAGCTTTCTGCAGAAAAAACAGCCATCACAATTCCTTTGTTGTACTGAAGTTAATGAAAAGTTACTGTTGCACGATGCAATAATATACATTTTTTCAAGCAATTTAATGGATAATATTTGGAAATGGTACATTTTAAGGTCTGACTTCAGTTTATATGCAAGATACATACTCACTCTTGGGTTTTAAGATGTTACGGTCACTTGAAAAAGAGAAGCAAATGAGAATCTTAATTACATAACCATTCAAGGGTTGGGGCAGTGAGGGCAGGTGTATTCTTATGCAGATTTTTACCTTTGGATTACATTGTATTTATTCAGATCTGACTTCAAATTGAAAATTATTTTTAGGCCATAATCTTCCCTTTCTATTGAAAACCCTTGACGTTCGATATTTCAGTAAATGCAAATATTGGTCCTGGCACTGCTGTCATGGCTGTTCCTTTTTCTTGTTGTTAAGAATAAATAGCTATTTACAAACAAACATGACGCCAGCACTTCCGGGTGGCACACCTAAGACAACAACAGTGTTGTGTCGGCCCAGATCCGGCCCACATCTGGTACGCGTGGAAATTCACATCTACCAGATGTGGCCCGGACCTGGGCTGACACTATGTTGCTGTCTGGGAAAGAGCTGTTTTAGATTAGAACTTCAAGCGTGGAAGCGTGGTTTCCTGGTTTTCGTCATTGTCATTTCATCTGTTCCTCTCGTTCAGAAGACAAACTAATGAAAGGGTGATGTATGTCAAAAGCACTGCAGTCACATTACTATATCGATGAATTATAACTCACATGGCTCATGCTAAAGATAGATGAGTCTGCCTTCTATTCCTTTGCATTAGTTTTCCATGAAGAGCACCTCAAACTTAATAGCCCATGAAGCCTAAAAAAAGATACATATATGTCACTCAGTATATAGGGTCTTGGAAGTTCAAATATGAGAAGGGAAGACTTCGCATTTTAATTGACATGCCCTTTCACGATTATGACCAAAATGTGGGAACAAGATTACTTTCTGGTAAATTTCCTGTTTGCCACATTTCACAACCAATCAATAAACCTGTTCGAATAAAGTTCCTTTGAGGCTGAGGAAAGTGTGGGGATTTTGAGGTGCAAGACTTTTTTTTCTGCATCTCTGTTATTCACTGAAACGTCTGTTTCCTTGGAGAGTGAGTCAAAATTACACAGAACTTACTCCATAAAAGATCTGTTTAAATCCTCATGGATACGTCATAAGTGAGAATATTTCAAGGCTTTAATTGAAAGTAGCTGGCTTGTTAGCTTTCACATGTTTCTATTGGGCGTATGTGAGGAAGAAAATATGCCATTCCGTAATTAACAGAGTTTGTTGTGTGCTGGCAGAACATCATTACTCATTGCTGTGTAAAATCACTCACTGAGACTTGTAAATGGGCTTGTAATTTTGCAGTAGGCTCCAACATGCTGCTTGGTTTTAACAATCACTTAATTGTTAAAGATTATTAGGCGTCAACTCTACGATCCTGGGTGCGATAATGAGTAATAATGAACAAAAACTCTTTCAACATGCAGTGGTGGAAACTATCTGATATTGTGAATATTTTTCACTTTTATTGGTGACAATATTGGTCTTTTATAGTCTACATAGTCATGCATTTCTTTAGACAAAAGCATAGTGGATTGCATTTTGTGTAAGAACTGTAATATTTCTAATTATTAGTATGCACCAAATAAAAACTGGAAGATTGGTTAAAATAAATAAATAAAAACAGATGAGAAATTGTTTATAGAGTGAGGTGTGCAAATGATTAAGAAGAGTCCTTGACATGGTTAAGCATGATGTGTAACAAATGATTTGTATTACATCTAACCCTAAAATCAATTGCAAAGTGTATAAAAACAGTATACTAAAATCAATTTCTATTACCGGGAACATATCAGTCTTATTCCCTCGCTTATTAGCTGACAAACATTAGACAAGTTAATAATGATATGGCCATAAGCTACAAGGACTGAAGAGGAACAACAACAAAAAAAGGTAATTGTTAAAAAATTATTAACCCTGTAGTCAATAATTGTATCCCTTAAAACTCATTTTAATCACCAGAATGACATTTAGACATTTTTCCTTAACTTAAATTTCTTCATGCCTTAAAATAGCTTGAATGTAACTTTACACCCTTGCCTCATTTAGTATACACGGTTCTATGAATATGTAAATTAGCCCCTCCTCCACTCACAAACTCCAGCTCAGGGATCCACTCGTTGATGATCATACGTTGACCTGATTGGTTACAAGGCAGTTTGTGACATCAGAAACACCAGCATTTCAAACTGCATTTTTGAGACTGTCTTTGGTTTAATGCAGTTTTAAGGAGAAAATACTCAGCAATTGTGTTGACTTATGCATTTGCACATGGTTTGTCTTAAAGCATATTAAAAACATTAAATAGACATACTTATACAAATAAACAACATTAAAACCTTGATTTTCACCACATGGAGACTTTTGTCCCCAAAAAGTCAGTCACATTTATATGGATTTGTACGGTACAAAACAGTTCAACATATTCATAAGGATATAAATTTTTATTTTATTGTAAATATATATGTATGATAAACAGTTTCTAATCTTTTTGCAGGTTACATCATTAAGCCAGTAGGTGGCAACAAGCAACTGACTTTATGGGCCCAATCATATTGCCAGTGCAATGCAGTGCCAGGCACGATGCAACTGTTTTTAGCTAGTTTCAGCCCGACACAGTTATCATTTTCCCGTCCTGCGCCACATTGTTTAAATAGCAAATGCATTTGCACCCATTTGTGCGCCCATGGGCATGCTGGTCTGAAAACAAGGTGTGTTCAGGCGCAGTGTTGGCGCGTTGCTATTTTGAGTCAACTGAAATAGACTGAGCCATTGACCAACTGAAAACTGGTCTAAAGTCAATGGCGCAATATCATTTTTTTGTTATTTAAAGAGCCCGTTAGTAATATGCGCCTATAGTCGGGTCCACAACGCGCGTACACTTTGTCCTGTAGATGGTCTGCTCGTGCGCGAGGTTAAAGCGTGTGAGTAGACTATCTACGAGACAAAGTATACAGTAAAGTTTGATTGTGCTAACCGCATTGGCCCCGTCGTGAACAACCGGCCGCGAGTTATGATTGCCAGGATTCATCATGATGCTGTTAAGACTGAAATACTGCAACTTGCCGGTAACCAAAGCCCGATCACCTTCGACGGGGGTCGTATCAGTATTTTTCCGGACTTTCCCGCGGAGGTGTCCTCCCAACGCAAGCAGTTTGACGGAGCATGGGAGAAACTGGCTAAAGGAATAAAATGTGGTCTGCTGTATCCTGTTTGTCTCATCTTTACTCATGAGAAGATGAAGAAAATAGTTTCGTCCCCGAAGGAGGCCGAGTCATACATTGACAGTATCTCACAATGAGGGATCGCAAAGTATACTGTGGTACATCATGGTAAGACACTATGCCTAGTTGCGGATGGCCGACGCAATCCATGGACTCGTCAAGCACAGGTGTTTGTGTGTGAAGCCCAATTTATACTTCTGCGTCGAACTTACGCCGTAGCTACGCCGTAGGCTGTGCGTAGCGCGCGTACCCTCCGGCGTACCCTGACGTGCACCTCTCCAAAAATGTAAAGCCCAATTTATACTTCTGTGTCGAACTTACGCCGTAGCTACGCCGTAGCTACGCCGTAGGCTGTGCGTAGCGCGCGTACCCTCCGGCTTACCCTGACGTGCACCTCTCCAAAAATGTAACAACGCGTCTATTCTACGCGGACTCAAGCGCTGTGATTGGTCTGCTCAAACCGCTTCCTCAGGTTTCACATGCTCCCGCTGCGTGCGTCAACGCGGACAACGACGCAGAAGTATAAATTAAAACCAAAGCGTAGGCTACGGCGTAGAGGCTCCGGCGTAGGTCCGACGCAGAAGTATAAATCAGCCTGTGTGTGCACATATATGCGTATATATGTCACGTGTATATATACATATATATATAACGTTGGATCTATAACTCTTGACGAATCAGTTGGGCCATCCTCATATTTTGTCCTTAAAGACTTAAAAATGATCAGGTCGGCATTGTCCGAAGATTGTTTGAGTGTGTATGCAAATGTGTTTTTTAAATGTGTACAGAAGGTTCATTCATTTAGTTAGACGCAAAGTTTTTTCCTCACTACTACGAGTGGAGGCGGAGCTGTGTGTTTTTGTTTCGAAGAGCAGTTAGGTCACCAGTCGATTTTTGTTTTCTTTTTTGCTTTATCTCTTTTCCCCTCCTCTTTGTGTTCCGGTCAGCTGTCCCACGTCTTAATGGGGTATTTTGGTTTCCGCAGGGGTTCGAGAAACGAGTTTATTGGGTTATATTCAATGCCAGCCTATCTTTGTATTAGAAATGTTTATTTGTTTTGTTTTTTTCTTCTTTCGCACATCTAACAATGCCTATGATTTTACTTAATCACCACTTATTTTACCCTGTGATTTACCTCACGCTGCACTTGGATGAGCTCCTTTAAGAAGCATTTGAATATTCTGAGCTGGAATGTGCATGGTTTAAATAATATTGTTAAAAGATCTAAAGTATTCACCCATTTGAATTCTTTGCATGCAGACATAGTGTTTCTGCAAGAGACTCATATTAAGCATGTCTGTGCTCACAGATTTAGATGTAGATGGCTAGGCCAAATGTACCACTCTACTTTCTCTTCAAAGGCCCGTGGAGTGTCTATATTAATACGCAAGAATATTCCCTTTCAGCATTTGTCCACTAAACAGGATATCAATGGTCGTTATCTTATTGTGACTGGCACTATTTGAGAGAAACATGTTACATTTGTGAATTTATATGCTTCTAATTTCGATGACCCACATTTTTTTCGGTCTGTTTTTAATATCATACCTGATGTTGACTCCACCCATCTTATTATTGTAGGGGACTTTACAGTAATTGCATTTTGGACCCTTTTATGGATATGCATTCCCCTAGCCCTCCTAAACTTTCTAATTCAGCTACTGTTCTTAATAATCTCATTCATTCACTGAATATTCTTGATATTTGGAGACTTAAGCACCCTATTGACAAAGACTACTCTTTTTTTCTAATGTCCATAACTCATATACAACGATTGACTATTTTTTAACGGATTCCAAATTAACCTCTAAGATGTTATCCTCTTAATATCACAATATTCTAATATCTGATCACTCCCCTGTCTCGATAAAAGTAGACTTTGGAAACTCCCTCCTACTCTTGGTGTTTTAATCCCACTCTGTTAAATGAGGACCGTTTTAAAGAAACTTTTGCTACCCGTATTGCTGAATTTCTTTCTCTGAATGATAAAGGGGATGTGTCTGATTCAACATTATGGGAAGCTCTTAAAGCTGTCATTAGAGGCCAGATTATAGCCTTTCAAGCAGACTGAAAAAGCAGAGGCGCAAAAGGCTGGTAGAAATCGAGACCGAGTTGCCAATGCTGGAACATCAGTTCAAACTCACATTGTCCAATTTAACTTTGGCAAGTATTATAAAGCACAGATATGAATATAATACACTGTTATCTGCCAAAATTAGTTCCCTTTTATTAAAGATAAAGCAGAAACAATTTGGTGACAAACCCAACCGCTTGCTAGCTTGTCAACTTAGAGGCATTCAAGCTAGTAGAGCCATAAAAACAATCAAGTTAAATCTGGGGCCTTGACCAATAAACCAACAAAAATAAACAATGTATTCCGGGAATTCTATCAGGAATTCCTCTCATTCCTCTCAAAGTAGTGTAGACTCATCTGATATTACAAAATTCCTTCGCTCTCTAGGACTTCCTAAAATCAGTGCGGACACAAGGGAAAACTTAAATTCGGACATAACATTGGAAGAAGTTTTTACAGCTATTAGAAGTTTTCCCAATGGGAAAGCGGCTGGTCCGGATGGGTTCGGCATAGAATTTTATAAAGCCTTTTCTAATCAAATTGGCCCCCATGATGCTAAGGATGCTTAAAAATTCTAATGAAAGCAAAAAATTACCAGAAACACTTTATTCGGCAAACATTGCATTGATCTTAAAGAAAGATAAAGATAGTACAGACCCTTCCTCTTATAGACCCATTTCCCTTCTCGGCAATCATCTTAAAATATTTACTAAAATCTTAGCAAATCGTTTAAGTAAATGTATCAGTTCTACAATACATAATGACCAAACATGTACGATCATAATGTACGTAGGCTTATGAACATTGTTTATGGGAGTAGAGGAAAAAATGACAAAACAGCCATTCTAGCCCTAGATGCTTATAAAGCATTTGACTGTGTGGAATGGTCCTACATATTAAGCACCATCAAAGAATTTAGACTGGGAAAACATTTTTCTTTGTGGGTTGAAATTTATCTTTGCCCCTCTGCCTCTGTTCTCACAAACAATAATAGATTGCCCTCTTTCCTCCTCCATCGTGGCACCCGCCAGGGCTGCCCACTGAGCCCTTTACTTTTTGCTATCGCGATGGAACCTATAGTGATAAGTATAAGAAATCATCCACATATCTCCTGTTACGATGGGAGGTGTAAAACACCAGATTTCGTTATAAGCTGTTGATGTTCTTCTTTTTCTTTCAGAACCTTAGAAATCTCTGCCTTTCTTGTTCGATCTAATCAGGGAGTTTGGTACCCTTTCTGGATATACTGTTAAATGGCAGAAAAGTGAATTTATGCCATTATACGATGATAATGGACCCAGTTTTTGTTAATAATCTCCCCTTTAGGTCTGTAAGTGAATTAAAATATCTTGTTATCACTGTCCATAGACATTTCAAACGGTTATATGATACAAATTATAAAGTTATGATAGACAAACTGAAGAGTGATGTAGACTTGGTGAGTACTTCCTTTAACAATGATTGGTCGTGTCAAGGCAATCAAAATGGTTACCTTACCCAGGTTTCTCTATTTGTTTCAAAATGTACCAATCTTTCTAACCCAGTCATTCTTTAAAACACTTGACTCGGTGATCATGCCATTTATTTGGGTGTATAAAGCCCATCGTATATCTAAAGCTCATATCTGTAAAACGAAAGATATACTGTAGGAGGTTTAGGCCTTCCCTGTTTTCAACACTACTATTGGGCAGCCAACTTAAGGGCTTTAAAGGGACATTGTGTAGGAATTTCTCCCATCTGGCAGTGAAATTGTATTTTGCATTCAAACGAATTGTGCTCTCCAGCGCCTCGCTTTTTCAAATGCGCGTTGCATCTACGGTAGCTGTTATGTACCAAAAAGCTATGATAGGATGTCTTCTAATAGCACTTCGTCGAGTTTTCCTTCGGGTGAGCAGGTTTGTTATTTCAAACAAACTGCAACTAGACACAACGAACAAACGAATGTTACAGTATGAATAATAACAGTGCAATGCAGCCTTTTAAACTTGCCGGGGCAGCGACAAGCGCCTCTCACTGCTCTGCTCCTCCGTTTCTGCTGCTTTCAGTTAAGTGACGCTGGCTCTGAACGAAAACGCGTTGTGGAAACGCTTTTGCCTTGTACTTTTTGCCCCTCTCTGCTATTATAGTTTTTCAAGATGGCGGAACGACATGGAAGCCTCCGTGGACCTACCCGTCACATGTATATAAAGATAATAAATTTTTCGTTTACGAGGATAAGTCAGATAATTGGCAGAGGTATTTGTACACCATTGAGGACATATTTGTAGCGTCTGGACCAATCACACACACAAATTATTCATTTTATCTAATGAATAGTCCGGCAAACTCACTCTCCCAACAAAGACCAGTGTAACTTCCCCCGAAACTAACATCCCAATGAAGCTAACACCACTGGCAGAACTCGGGGTCCTGTTACTTAGATATGGATTTTTACGACCTCTAAAATGGAATTCCTGACAGATGTGACATACACATAATTCTCCTGAGAAGGAGAAATAAACCCAGTTAATCCTATATATATATATATATATATATAACCACTTGAGAAATGTATAAACATGTATCTAATTTTCACATCTCATGATTTTCCTTCTGATGTTGTTTTGGCCTATGTTTTCTTGTAAATTCTAATGGGTTAATGTTTCAGACTTTGCATACTATGGTTAGCCAACATCATATGCCATATTTGGTCTCTATAAATTGGTACTTTGAAGATCGAAATGACTGTGTACATGATTTGTCGATAACAACAACAAAGAATATTTCATAGTTCTTCATCAAGCTAACACCCATCCAGCGTGCACATGCAAATGAGCCCTCTTGGAACAAAGACCCATAAATCAAATTCTCCCGCCTGGAAACTCCACCTTTCTCACTGGTCGAGCAAATCCTGAGAGGCGGGACCTTTCTAAAGCCTCAAATAGCATCCTCAACAAGCCCTCCCTCTCTTGGTTTCTCAGAACGTTCGGGATGTTGTGCTGTCCTGCGTGGCCTCACCACGGCCCCAGGGCCCCTGGCCTTGACCAAACCAGCCATGTGCTAATTCAGGTGAGAGAGGACTCTCTCAAGCACGACAAAATCAAGGACAACCTCAGGATTTGGTCAAAACGTCTTCATTCAACGCAGAAGAAGTCCATCTCAACTCCCACCATCTGCTCTACAGGGCCGGCAGGCCACAAGCTACACTCCAGCCATGAGAACAGAGTCAAACTAACCACGCAAGTTTATCATATTTTCTTCAATCTAACTCAGAAGAAAACGATTGCAGCTTCAACATTTGACACTCACGAAATCATCAACAACTTCAAATTTTAACAACTTCAAGAATTGTGTCCATTGCAAACGCAAATTGCAAGTATACTTTTAATGAGGTGCTTTGAAAATGATAAACTGATGGCTCTTTTCGTAGTTAAATCGATCTTTTCCATAGTTCCATTTCCTGCCTCCGGTTTCATTCACTTTAACCATCTACATATGAATGCATGAATGAATGTGTAATTGTTTGTATGTTAGTTATGTTTTCGTGTTTTTGTTAATAAAACTTGTGCACAATATGTGTTTGGTTCTGACTCCCTGCTTGCATACAAAGTTTAATTTACGATCTTGACCCTGTTACATGCTCTAAGCGCTGTACATGCTAAGAAAGACTTATTTTTCTGTAGAAATGAGAGATACCCTTTTCTTAGAATAAATGAATAATCAAAAGAGTTCGTTGGATGAACTGCTTAATTGATTGTAATGTTAATTTAGCTACCTCAAGTTAATCATATTAACTGATCCAGATATTTATAATCAATTATAACCAGTTATTATTGATTATTAATAATTAATAGAGCTGATTTGCTACATATTTATGAATAAAAATATTGATTTTAGATAATAAAATACCTAAAAAGCTACACATAGTCCCTTTAATGTATTGGTGTAATGCATATCCCAAAGTATTGACTACTACCACCATTCCTGCGTGGCTTGTTGTTGAGCAGGATATTCAGGATTCCTCCCTCCCTGCATTACTCTTTGCAGAAAATAAACCTATTATAACATTTAAGAAATATAACCCCATCGTTGTAAATTCTCTCAAGGTGTGGTATCAGCTTAGAAAGGTCTTTAAACACCCTCAAACATGCTCTCTTACTCCTATAGTCTATAACCATGCATTTCCTCCCTCGCAGACGGATCAAACGTTCTTATCATGGAAAGAAAAAGGAATTGTATTGATAGGCGATTTATACATTAAAAATGTATTTGCTTCCTTCACCCAGCTTAGACAAAAGTTTGGACTACCCCCCTCTCATCTTTTCAGGTATTTACAAGTACAAAGCTACGTTAAAAGTAATATACCTAACTTTGAAACCTATAAACCCCCTGAGCATCTTTATTACTGTATGACCTTTGAACTTGATATGAAGGGTTTGGTTTCCAAATTTGTTGAATGCTTAAATGACTCCAGATTTCCTACTTCACAGTATTTAAAGATGTCCTGGGAAAAAGACTTGGGTATAGATATTTCGGAAGACTCCTCGCCGAGGCCCTTCGTGGTATTAGGTCTTGCTCCATCAGTTCTAATTTTCAACTGATACAATACAAAGTGGTGCATAGATTGCACTACTCTAGTACAGAATTACATTCTATATACCCCTTTGTCTCGCCTTTGTGTATTAAGTGCAAGTCCAATGAGGGTACATTGGCTCATTTATTTTGGTTTTGCCCAAAAATATGTAAATTCTGGTCTGAGGTCATTCGTTTTTACTCAAAGGTACTTAAGACTGATTTTCCTCATGATCCCAGTGTTGCAATATTAGGCTGGGCCCCTTCTTTAGTGACCTATAACCTTAATCAAATCCAGACGATACAATATGGGATGACAATAGCGAAGAAGGTAATTTTGTTGATGTGGAACAAAGAGTGTGTACCTAAATTTGAGACGTGGATTGCAGAGGTTAGCAGTGTGCTACATATGGAAAAGATCAGATACGAAATTGCTGGTAAACCGAATTAATTTTTGCAGATTTGGAATATTTTATAGAATTTCTGGAAGGGGATTGTGGAATTTAACATGTTGGACATACTGTATGTTCTAAGAAGTACTGTAGATTATATAGCGTCTTGCAGGGTGCAATAACTCATCTTATTTCCATAATTGGGTAATCATTGGTATTGCCATTTTATTTAAATATTTTACTTCCAATATATGTGTATGTAGAGATCTGCAATGTGTATCTGTATGTATATAATAATGTATGGGCATTGTATGTTTATGTGTGTATATGTACTTATATGTATATATAGGCATTTATCATTATTGTTTATTTATTTATATTTTATTATTACTTATTTACTTTATTTTCTTGTTACTTATATGCTGGCATGGGGTGGGGGGTTGTTCTGTAAAAATGTGAATAAATATATAAATATATTTAAATAAAATATATAAAAAAAGAGAGAGAATAGGGACAACCCCTTAGACCATGATGTGCCGGGGCACCGACTACTTTTCTTGTTGTTAAACTAGCAAAAGTGGATTCGGACACGCCCTAAGTGCACTTCCGCCGTGTGCGTTAGACCATGCGCTTAGATCGTTAAAATAGTGCCCTATGTGTTATTTAATGAGTTATTTAATCATTAATTCAACAGATTTGTTCAAAAATGTAACAAGTGTCAATTGTTTTAGGTTTATGAGTGTGTCATTGAATCGTTCCCTTTCGTCAGCTCACTATGACATGAGTCAGAAGTGATTCTGACGAATGGGGATTTCTACTTCGAGTGTAACTAAACGAGCCAATGCACATTGGCATGCGATAATTGCACCAGCTGCTGTGCATCGCACCACGAGCATATAATGAGCAGCAGGTTCCTCGCATCCTTGTCTTTCGCTAGAGGAGCCAGACGGTGAATGCTGTACCTGCCCTGCAATCTTATCTGAGAGTGTTTTAACTTCAAAAGATGAGTCTGCTTCTTCAGGAGAACGCCTCTTCAAGCTGGTGTTGGTGTTACAGCACAGACAGCGCTGGCCGCGATCTCTCAAAGAGCAAAACAGCTGTTTTCACAGCTCAGAATGTTGCGACTTCAATGAGTTCCCACTGTAATAGTGTGTGTGCTCATGCTGAATCAGATTAAGACTTGACAGCCACACTTTCACAGGCTATTCTGGGGGCGCAGTGTGACGCGTAATCGCTTTGCCCTGGCCCAGGGCCGGCTCTAGCCCTTTGGTTGCCCTAGGCGAGATTGATTTTTGCGCCCCCCCCCCCCCCCCTTTAAGAATAATGAGTATTTATTTAACTAAACAAAAATGCTCTTATAGTCACTCCAAAACTTCAATAAGCAAATTACCACTTGAACTGTAATAAATTGTTTATACAAATGCTACAAAGAACGTTCAAGGATATTTCAATCATCCTACATAGTTGCATTGTACAAATACATTTTATCGGACCATGTAACTTGTAGTAGATAAATGACAATTACTACCACCACTACTATTATTACTAATGTATTAGGCTGCTACAAGGCTAGGGGGGTACGGGGCCATGCTCCCCCGTAGGAAAATTTTGTGCATTTTAAAGTTAAATTAATCAATCTGGTGCACTTTGAGATTTCAAAATTAAAAGCTCCAACCCATATTCAGTGTTCAAATTAAACAAAGAAAAATTCAAACCTCTTTTAGTTAGTGTCTGTCTACATTACATAATAATAGTTATAATATTAATCCCATGATAATACTCATATATTGTAAAACAATGCACTGAAAAATAAAGGAAACTTTCATAAGTTTTGTACTAATTTCTATACTAATAGAAAGAGTATTTTTCTATACTTCACATTAAAGATGTGATTGGGCCAGCCCAGTGTCAATCAAGAAAACAACCAATGGGCCGCTGATCTAAGTGTTTCATGCGGTGTCAGAAAAAAAGCTAACGCTGACTTTTTTTTGACCAATGCATTACACCAGCACTAACCCAGCGCCGCCGATTAAGCAAAACAAAACGATTGGGCTATTTCTATTTTAGCCAACCGGGCCTGGTTCCCAGAACTTATGCTCCTCGCGACAGCATCTCCTTGGCCCATTCCTCTAGGAAGGACCTGCTTTCCCAGAGACGGGGCACTCTATGGCACCCGCGTCCATACCTCTGTAAACTCCATGTCTGATCTCTGGATGGGACGCGGAGGTTCTAGGTGACCTACCCCAGGCGGTGGTAGACATTATCACTTCTGCTAAAGCCCCCTCAACGAGGCGCCTCTTTGCTCTGAAGTGGAACCTGTTAGTTGAAGGGTGTTCTTCCCACTGAAGACCCCTAATGATGTCCGATCAGAGTCATGCTTTCTTTCCTGCAAGATGGGTTGGAGCGAAGGCTGTCTCCCTCCACCCTCAAAGTGTATGTTGTCGCTATCGCCGCACACCACGATGCAGTTGAAGGTAAGTCATTGGGAAAGCATGATCTGATCGTCAGGTTCCTGAGGGGAGCGAGGAGACTAAATCCGCCTCGCCCTCCCCTCTTTACCTTCTTGGGACCTGTCTCAAACACACTGCAGAGACCTCCCCTTGAACCACTGCAGTCAGATGAGTTAAAGATCCTGTCACTAAAGACTCCTGACCACTCTGGCTCCCATCAAGAGGGTAGGGGACCTGCAAGCATTTTCGGTCGACGAATCATGCCTAGAATTCAGGTCGGCCAACTCTTTCGTTGTCCTGCCTAAGGTTCCTATCACTCCCTTCAGGGACCAAGTAGTGAACCTGCAAGTGCTGCCCTCAGAGGCAGACCCAGCCCTAGCTTTTCTCTGTCCCGTCCGCTCTTTGCGGTTATACGTGGACACAACACAAAGCTTCAGGACCTCAGATCAGCACTTCGTCTGTTACGGAGGCCAGCAGAAAAGGAAAGGCTATGGATAGTGGATGCCATCGCCTTGGCTTCAAAGCCCAAGGCGTGCCTTGCCCGTTCAGGTTGCGAGCACACTCAACTAGAAGTGCTGCTTACTCCTGGGCGTTGGCTCAAGTCGCCTCGCTGACAGATATATTTAGAGATGCGGGCTGGGCGACACCTAACACGTTCGCTAGATTCTATAGCCTCCGCGTAGAGCTGGTATCTTCCCGAATACTCGCCCCCAGTGGCCAGTGGCGCGAGGGACCTTTCCTTAGTGTCAGCTTGCAACACCACTCCCGCCCCCGTGGGCCAGATACGTGCCTCCATTTGCTCCAGTAGTGTTCTCCAGAAATGGCTAACCCTGTGAGCTCCTCCGTCACCCCTGCGGCAGTCAGACGTTGCGGAGCGTCTGACGCCAGGCCTAAACTCGTATGCATTGTGAAACCTGTGTTAGACTGGGTGTCAATATTTAGCGGCCCCTGCGGTGACCCCATATGTGTATTCCTCCACGATCAGCTCCTCTGCTGACGAGCCCATTCCTTTCCCCGGGCTCTGTCGTCTCTGCTGGTGTTCTTCCCCCCTATAACTAGGCTGGAACCACCCCAGAGACTGCCACATGTTGTACTACCCTGCTTGGTTAGTTCATATGTGCATCCATCACAGTGCCACCCTCCGGGGTAGGATGTGGCTTCCGCAGCGTTCCCTTCCCCAAGGGCACATCCAATAAGTCACACTGAGTGGGTCTTGCGGAACAGCAGTGACTAACCTTCTCTGCTTAGAGTTCCTACTTTCTGCCTAACACTGCGGTCAGGCCAGGAGGCTCAAGCTGAGCACTGGAAGGGCCAGCAGCCGTGGCGTTTTGGTAGACATCCCCATTCGTCAGGATCACTTCTGACTCACGTGATAGTGAGCTGACGAAGGGGACGTCTCGGTTACGTATGGTAACCCTCGTTCCCCGAGGAGGGAACAGAGACGTGAGTCCCCTCACAGTTGCTGAGCTTCCGTTGTACGGCTGAGTCACAGGTCCGGCTCCTCAACGGAAAAACAAGGATGCGAGGCACCTTCTGCTTATTATATGCTTGTACCGCGATGCACAGCAGCTGGTGCACTTATCTCATGCCAATGTGCATTGGCTCGTTTAGTTACACTCGAAGTAGATAGGCATCCCTATTCCCCAAGGGATCCCCATTCGTCAGAATCACTTCTGACTCACATCTCCATTCCCTCCTCGGGGAACGAGGGTTACCATACGTAACCAAGATAGTTCAACTATCTGATTCGTCAGAAAACATTGATTGATTCAGGAACTCCACTACTGTGTGTTAATGTTGTTCATTCTGCAGTGGATTTGTCTGGAACTCTTTTCGTTGATGGAGCAAAAATAGGCAAAGCAACTGACAATACTGTGTCTAAAATTTAAGTTACTGAATATTAATTACATTTTGAACACAAAAAGCATAAAAGCAATATCATTGTGCTGTTGGTCTTTTCAAATGTCATATCATTAACCCTGTATGTAATGAGAACAAATTGATGTGGAACAATATTGCATGCATAACATTCTTTTTTATTATCATTGTTTTAAACTTTAGCACCATCAAATGTCTATATGTATTTTTTATGTTTTCTTTCATTCCTCTCTTCTGTCACAGCGATTTGAGAGAAGTTGGAAGCAATGACATTTGTCAAACAATGGCCATAAAGCTCCCACCACACACAACTCACACCTTTAAACAAATTTAAACTGGTTACACAGAGAAACAAACGCAAAGGCCCAAAAATACCACAGAATTGCCACTATAGCAGAAATTTCAGCCTGTCTATTTATGGCAGTGATTTTATTTGTAGTAAGCACACAATTAGAGCTTAGTGGGCAATCAAGAAACGATAATAAAATGTGTTTGTTTACATAATGGGGTTGAGGAATGAGGAGCCACAGGAGGCACTATAAACCATCCGAAAAACACGACAACCTTGCACTTTATAGCATGGTACTTAATAGTCTTGATGGCGTAATGGACATTCAGGGCTGAATATATATTTTTAGAACCCAAAAGAGCACTAACATTACTCAGCACAGTTTGTCTTTAGAAGAAAGTGTTGCATAGCTGGAATATTAAGACTGTGAATGTTTGAGACATTTCGTAATATATTGGGTCTACTTTTGGAGAAATGTGCACTTTATTCTACTAAAGAAACATTAATTTGGTTCTCTTAAACTCTGTCTCAAATTTTAAATAAGCAACACATTATGCAAGTCGGCATGAAACAGAAGTTGCAACAGCCTTTTCTTCCCTATGTGATGTATAGCCTAGTGAAACGGCTTCGGTTTGCTATTGCTGTGATCTCATGTGAGTGACAGGTTGTCCCGCCCTCGCACCAGGAGGGGAAGTTATATTGATTAAAGATTTTGAGGGCACTTGAAAAAAAAATTATGTACATGGATCATTTATAATAAATACTGCAATATTCTAATACTATTCCAAACAGTTTACACTTTAAAGTCAACATGAAATGGCATTTGCAGTCCAATTTACTACTGTAATCTATGAGATAAATATGTAGGACAGGACTGGATTTTTTCCCACTGAGAAAAATGTGTTGTCAGTTGTTTCAGAGTCAGATAAGCCATATACTTGTTATTTTTGCTGAAATTTTTTGCAAATGGCAATGTATTCTGGGAATAGTGTGTGGGAAAATTGTTTTGGTTATTCTTGCCCTGCATGAAACCTTTTGTTTGTTGATATGATAAACATGAATATTAACCAGGTGTGCCAACACACCTGTGAATCTTGTTATTTGATATCAATCCAAAGCAGATGTATGGGTTATATATCATGCAAGGATCGTGATTCAGAATATATCTCATCCTGGTTTGAGGTCATCTGATAACACATCAGTCCTTTTTTGAAGTGATGGATGAGGTCAGAAGTGAGAATGATTTTATTCCATGTTGAGACTGTAACACCAAGAGAAGGATAACGCAGTGTTAACAATCTCCTGCACCTTTCCCAAGAAATGACAAGTAAATAAGTTCAGGAGCCATGGGTGCATCTATTTTATTTCTATACACACACACACACAAAAATTCATAAAAGATCTCCAGGCTATTATTTGGCAACATGTCTTTGAAGTTGCAGTTAAATCATGCATTGTGGATTGCAGTCATTTACCATCCATCTATTCGCTTCCCAGCATCACTTCGGAACAAAAGTGACATCTGCTTTTGACTTTCAAAAAAAGCGACAGATCCTCCCAGAGGTCATTATCCTGCCTGCATGAGAGCAGGAGCCCATAGCTGGCGTACTGCAGCATATTGAGTTCTTCAAGGGTACAGGGACAGCATGGTCAAAGACCACACTCCTAAACAGTCTATTTATATGAGGCTAATTAAACTACAAAGCCCTGAAGCAGACAGAACCTTTATTTCTCTTCTCTGTGCGTAACCATGTTAAGGGTGAGAGCATCTGTGTCAGGACTAACCCACATTAATGTTCTACCACCTGGTGTTGGGATACCAGGGCACATGATACGGCTCCCTCTTGTTCTTGGCCAAATGCTCTAGTTTTGAAATCATTCTTTAGTATTACTAAAGTGTAAACTTGACAGGATGCAGGTAAAATATAATACAAATTGTTTGCCAACATGAAACTCGAATGTAGTGGGTTACTTGTTGACTCAATATTTCAGTACTTCCGTTACCTAAAAATACACCTCAGTGTTCACAGTTTCACAACTATTGACTTCAAAAATCCATTGAATCTAACTAGCAAAGCTAAGATTAGCACACGTGCTGTAAATCTAATAGGCCACTTTAATAATAGTAATAATAATAATAATAATAATAATAATAATAATAACTATACTGTCTTGCTGACCAGAAAGCCGTAGCCCTTGGAGCCGCATTCATGACTCTGAGACTAAGACCCAATAAAACAGACTTTACTAAGACCCAATAAATCTTAAAAGGCTTCAATCCTGAAAGGTCTGCTATCGACTGAGGGGCTACTTCAAGATGACAGGCAGTAGTTTTTGAGGAATTTCGATTTTGATAACATGCTGGGTTCTTAATACTAAATTTCAGTGCTCTTTAAACAGCTTTACTGGCATGGGAACACACATTTGCGGTACAACAATTTTTATATATGTGGATATAATTCTAGAGGTTAGGCTGTGGATTAACCACCTTTAGCCCTCGGTTTCACAAACAAGGCATAAAATAGTCCCAGATTAAAATGCATGTTTGAGCTGTTTTAACTGAAAGCTGTCAGTGCCATTGCTTTGTCTCAAGATGCACACAAGTAATGTTTTTTTCCTAAGACATGTATATAAAGCTACTTAATTGAACTAGGGCCTAATCGTGGCTTAATCTAAGCCATGTCTGTGAAACTAGGCCTAGATATTGATACCTAAGCCTCAATATTTAATGTTTAATATATGTGTAAGAAATATACAAATAGTGTTGTATACTCAATATCTTATCTTATAAGGTATTTTCTTGTATTTATTCTTTTCGAGTATTTCTACATGTCACATTTCTTTTTCATTGAATTAACTGTTTTTGTCTACTTAAAGGGATAGTTCGCCCAAAAATAATTCTGTCAGTATTTACTCACCCTCATGTTGTTCCAACCCCGTAAGACCTTCGTTCATCTTCGGAACACGAATTAAGATATTTTTGATGAAATCTGTGAGCTGGATCATGTCACGGTAGATGTATTCGCTGGTTCCTTCTAGTCTTGTGTTTATGTTGTTGTATGAGTGCACGTGTGCAAGGGGCGTGTCTGTATGTCATTACCTGATCCACTCCAGCTGTTCATCATTACAATCACCAGCTGCAGTTCATCTCACCACGCTTCTTAAACTCACCGCTGTTCTCTCACCTTTGTCAGATCGTTGTTTGATGTTCCCCTGTCTTCTGGTTCGTGTTCCTGCCTGGTGTTTCCTGTTCGTCGTCTTCCGTGTGGATTTGGATCGTCTCACCGTTTGTCTGCACGTCACCGGTATTGACCATCGAAGTCCCTGCGTCACCTATCTCCACCTGGCTCACTGCACCCTGGACTTGTGTGTTTTGTGCTAAAATAAATATTGTATTATACTCGCGATTGCTTCCTGTGTTTCTGCCTAACATGACAGATCACTCCTCCATAGGCTTCAAAAGGATTGAAACTTGCCGGCCTCGAAAAGTTATGAAAGACATCGTTAAAATAGTCTAACGCATTCTCATCCTTTGGCGTCATATGTGACGCCATATGACAAAACGGCGAAATACTACGCACATGGCACCCTTTATCGTCAATATAACACGCACTGTGATGGGTAGGTTTAGGTGTGGGGTAGGGTCTGCGTCTCATATTCACGCTAAAGGATGCCAGTCAACTTTATGACGCCTTGGGTTCGCGTGTTATATTCACGCTAAAGGGTGCCATGTGCGTAGTATTTCGCCGTTTTGTCATATGGCGTCACATATGCCACCAAAGGATGAGAACGGGCTCAATAGTCCAAGTGACTACAGTGGCTCAATCTTAAGTTTATCAGGCGGCGAGAATACTTTTTGTGCGAAAAAAAAAAAAAAATAACAACTTTATTTCAACTATTAATTTCCTTCTCTGTGGGCCTCGAGTCAGTTCACTAGTGTAAAAGCGTATGCTTCTGTTGTTATAGTACGTCACACGCATCACACACATGACCAGCGTCGGCCAATAGTGAGTCTACGTGTGACATAGCTCTACGGTATTACACTAGTGAACTGACTAGAGGCCCAAAGAGAAGGAAATGAATAGTTGAAATAAAGTTGTTAATTTTTTTGTTTTGCGCACAAAAAGTATTCTCATCGCCTGATAAACTTAAGATTGAGCCACTGTAGTCACTTGGACTATTTTAATGACGTCTTTAATAATTTTTCGGGGCTGGCAAGTTTCAATCCCTGAAGAAGCCTATGGAGGAGTGATCCAGCTCTCAAATTTC
The DNA here is from genome assembly GCF_051911475.1 of Siphateles boraxobius. Lineage (NCBI taxonomy): Eukaryota > Metazoa > Chordata > Actinopteri > Cypriniformes > Leuciscidae > Siphateles > Siphateles boraxobius. Next base: position 18,754,710 of record NW_027508876.1, read on the forward strand.
ATCAAAAATATCTTAATTCATGTTCCGAAGATGAACGAAGGTCTTACGGGGTTGGAACAACATGAAGGTGAGTAAATACTGACAGAATTTTCATTTTTGGGTGAACTATCCCTTTAATAATCTTTCTCTATGATAGAACTGTTTGTGTGCATTTATAGTTTACATACATTTAAATGGTCACTGCTATGTAAATTCTAGATTTATAAAAAGTGAAAAAAATATTACACCAAAACTGCTAGTTACAATGGTCTGTATTTGAATATATTTATAACTCCTACTTTTCAAATCAATATATCTACTAATCTGTTAAAATAATAATCTAATCTAATAACAGAAAAAGAACTACAAAAATGAACAGCATCATTATTTTAATATTGTTTTTATGGGATCAAATTTTTATGCTTTTTACACTTTTCATTTGTGAATAAGGAAATTACTAAAAAATACTAAAAGTTTTGTCAGAGGAACAAATGACTGTCCTTTCTTTACTAAAAGATTTTACACTTGTGTTTGTGTTGGATTTTTCAGCAAACTTTGCAAACTTCATGAGCCTGAAGCAAAATTTACAATTCCAATGAGAAGCATTTTGAACTGTTCAGCACTGCTATTGTTAATAGATGCTGTAGAACATAAATGCATGCTTTCCTGTTCAACCCAGACTCAAGCACAAAATAGATGCGAATGCTCTTATCATGTGTAGTGCAAAAAAGTCTACATTTCACTATTTTATACCAAGAAATGCTGAAGATGATGTTCATTAATCTGAATTATCATGTAGAATGAGGTCAGAGCCTCCCATTGAACAACTCCCTGTCTCATTCGTCAGTTCACCTGTGATCACAACCCCACACAACAATTTGTAGGAAAATCTCTAGGAAAAGGTATAAAAGGGAGAAACAAAACCGATGAGAAAAACTAGAATTATTTCTGTGCTGATTAGTATGTGAATATGACACATTTCTTGTTCGAACACAACTGAGAGGGTTAACACTCTGTGAGATGCATGGTGCATTTTCCGTTCTTCATAAAAAAATTCACATGGGTCTCACTTTGAGTCAACCTAAACTCAATTAACCTTAAAACACTCTAAGACAAAATAATATTTTTCTATTTTATCCAATAAGAGGATGTTTTCAAATAGGAGTGTGCAGAAAATGGATTAAGACAAGTGGATAAAAGAACAATAAAAGAATTCAGTTTGTTCAGTAAAATGAATTTCTACTAAAAGCCCTATTTGTTTGAAGCATACAATGGCTTTGTACCCATTCCAGCTCTGACTATGAACAGTTAGCCCCTCCAGGCTAAATAAAGTCAGTGTGCCTGTGCCTGCAAATGATTCAGTCATTTGCTACACTAAAATGAAATCACTGCTGTCTAAGGGAACAAGAGACTTGACAAGAGGAAAGATTTCACACGCCTTTTGACATTAGGCCTTTGGCTTTGTAAACTCTGCATGAGCATATTCTCAAAGGAATACAAAATCATTCGGCCTTTGACTTTGATGATTATTTTTAACTTCCAAACAAATGCATATTTCTAAGTGAAAAGGCAGTTTTTGCATCGTGATACAATTGTTGTTAAGTTCACCCAGAAAGAAAAATTATGTCATCATTTAATCATTCTCGTGTCATTCGTGTCACCCATAGGACAAAATAAATGTTTCAGTGAAAGTCAATGGGATCCAAAAAACATTTATTGGACCCCATTAACTCATTGTGTAAAACGAACAACATTGACCCCAATTTTTGGGTGAACTATCCCTTAAGGTTTACGTCTTTCTTTTTCTAAATATGCATTTGGACATATTTGGCAGCTTTTAAGGCTGTGTTTGACTTCATTGGGATGAAGACAATGAAAATCCCATCATTTGCTCCCATGGACTGATATTAAAAAATTCATTTTCATTTCCTATGCAATGAAATGCAGTTTACTCAGTTTAGACATAATGAAAGAAGCACAATTTGGCATTAATACCATTCATTAATTAAAACAGGCAACTTCCACAACTCATATAAATGTAAATTAAAGAAAACGGTGATATGAAAAAATGGTAAAGCTCAAAAAAGAATTATCCATGTTTACGTTACACTATGGACAAAATAAATACATTTAATTTGTCGTTGCTCATAACCAATCAATCACTTTTTATCTCTTGCTGCAGACCTGGAGAGTTATTCAAATACAATTTCAATTTCACTCGGGACAGAAATCAGCATATAAATGAAAGACCAAAACGTCTGTGGGATCAAAAGGTTGAACATCAACAACATGCATGCATTATAACTCCCATGAAATAAGCACCTGATTCTGTCATGTGTTGCCTTTAAGTTTGGAAGCCTAAAAATATTTTCTACTAGTATTTGACCCGTTTACCCCCTGAGTTTTGATGCTGCTGGAAAATTTACATTAAACATGACTCATACTAATATCTTTGGCCAGGAGAAGCTTTTAAAGAGATTAGAGATTTTTAGAGAAGAGTGAATTCCATCAAGCCGTCAGGAGTTTTTTCCACTTGTATTAAACCCTTTTATTAGGTCAAACAATCTCTGGATTTATTGATACAATATGCACACGACAATCCAAATTAGCTTCGTGATATTTGCCAGGACACTTTAATCTTACTCTCAGGAATAAATAAAACAGCATTGAGGTGTCCTTGTGTCTGCCTTTGCTCAGTATTATCAGAGATTGTGCCAAGCTCTTACACTGCCAACATGAAAGAGTCACTGCACCCACTTCTGCGTTCTTTCACTGCTTGACTCCACAGGGACCCCACGAGAGTCAATTATAGTAGGCTATAGCCTCAGAAATTTACTAGTTACTTAGTACTTTTGCAAAGCCTATAAAGGATGATTCATGCCAGGGTCAATCGCATGCACTAAAAGCACACTCTATGGCTTTAAGTATTAAACAAGATAATTTAGTCATTATTGCAGAACACAAAAGAAGACATTTTGAAGAATGTTTATGAAACTGTTTTAGGTTGCACTTTATTTTGATGGTCCCCTTTAGACATTCTGTTGACTATCCACCTTTTTCCGGGTTAGTGAATTTACCCATGATTCATAGCGGGTTTGAACCGGAAGCCGGTTGTCCTTTTCCGGTTAGAAGCTTTATGAAGATTAAGCACCGCTCGCTCAGAACGGCCGCAGTGATGTGATGGTTAGAAAATATGTGAAATAAGTAGGGCTGCCCGTGCATGACTGAAGTTGGGTTGGATGCGGTTGGATGTTATACTAAATGTGAGATAATGCTAAACCATAATGAGCGTTGTCGTAATATATTGCCTATTCTGCATCTCAACGCACGCATAAAGCTTGCCACAAAAACCGGCAAAAGGAATGATTATGCATGATTCATGAAACATGAATTGTTTATTAATAAACTAGTGTTTTCTGTCAGTGTCGACTGCAGAGATAAAGTTGACGATGCAGACTCGCCATCTTCGAACGCGCCTATGAGAAATGCACACTTCATACGAATTAACCTACATAACCAGAGAGTAGCCCATTTCTGTTCGTTTTTTATTATTTTGTTTAAAAGTAGACATTTTAAGCTTTCTTTAGGCCTACTTTATAATTACATTTTTAACCCTATATATACTTCAGGTCTTTGAGGCAAATCTTATACGCTGAGTTTCGCTTGATTAATGAGACGCGCTCCAGTTCACGATCCCGCGCCTCCATGTCCTGATTATATGGTCTACTATATTTCACGAGTTCACACTTACATCAATTAAACAGAGTAAAGATTATGCGTATTTGGCGTGCTGTCCGGGGGGAGGGCTCCGAGCTCGGAATTTTGCCCGAACCCAGAGTACTCCCCCCGTTGTTGTAAGAGTATTAGGACTATAAGTGAGGAGATGGGGTGGTGGAGGGATGCTGTTAAACTGTCAATGAACGGAGGTAAGTTTGCTGTATATATACACAGCGCTTACCTCGTTGATTAAGCACCACTCGTGTCTAATTAGGTTTGATTATCTGAATGTGCTCCACGTGTGTTTAATTAGGTTTAATTATCTGAACGTGCTCCTCCCGAACTTTGTTAATAAAACATAATTTCACGAGTTCACACTTACATCAATTAAACAGAGTAAAGATTATGCGTATTTGGCGTGCTGTCCGGGGGGAGGGCTCCGAGCTCGGAATTTTGCCCGAACCCAGAGTACTCCCCCAAAAGGCAAAAAGAGCAAAGGACAGCAGCCAGACTAAAGACCCCCCAAAACGCAGAGAATTTGGCGGGCTGGCGTTTTGAGAATAAGCCTGGTTGCTTGACCAGGAGGGCCTGCTGGCTCACGAACGGGGAGCAGTCGTAATTTGGAACAACAGTTGGGAGGGCTCGCACCGTTTCTCGACGGGAGCAGCTCACAGCGTCAGACAGGCGAGCTCTACCGGCCGATGAACAGCGTGATGTATGCCGCCTGACCAGGAGGGCCCGTGTTGCCTCTGGCGGGAGCAGCTCACTGCGCTGGGTGGACGGGCCCTACTGGTTGACAAGATTGGGAATGCCCAACCAGGAGGGCCCATGTAGCTTCTGACGGGAGCAGCTCACAGCGTCGGGCTGATGGGCCCTACCGGCTGACGGTGGAGTGGCGCGTTTTTTGGAAGCCCGGACTGGAGATTTCTTGCTGTCCGCTGGGAAATCGATACCTGTTGGATGGGAAAGAGAAAACATAGATGCATGCAAAGTCCGCTGGGAGACCAATGCTCGCTGGACAGAAAAAGAGAAAACATAGATGCATGCAAAGTCCGCTGGGAGACCAATGCTCGCTGGACAGAAAAAGAGGAAACATAGATGCTTGCAATGTCCGCTGGGAGACCAATGCTCGCTGGACAGAATTATGCAATGCCTGCTGGGAGACCAATGCTCGCTGGACAGAATTATGCAATGTCCGCTGGGAGACCAATGCTCGCTGGACAGAAAAGAGGAAACATAGATGCTTGCAATGTCCGCTGGGAGACCAATGCTCGCTGGACAGAGAAAGGAGAAAACATAGATGCTTGCAATGTCCGCTGGGAGACCAATGCTCGCTGGACAGAATTATGCAATGTCCGCTGGGAGACCAATGCTCGCTGGACAGAATTATGCAATGCCCGCTGGGAGACCAATGCTCGCTGGACAGAATTATGCAATGTCCGCTGGGAGACCAATGCTCGCTGGACAGAAAAGAGGAAACATAGATGCTTGCAATGTCCGCTGGGAGACCAATGCTCGCTGGACAGAAAAGAGGAAACATAGATGCTTGCAATGTCCGCTGGGAGACCAATGCTCGCTGGACAGAATTATGCAATGTCCGCTGGGAAAAAGATAATATAAGTCTTCTACAGGGAGAGTTTTTGCTTTGTCAGTTGGGAATTTAGATCACTGGAAGAAGGAAGAACACCCAGGTGGACGACCCGGAGGGTTTTATTCGATGAGGGTTTGGTGGGCTTTTTTAATGTGGAACCGGTTGGTCCTGATGTAGCTTTGGAAAGCGTCTGAGGACCATCTTCCGAGAGCTTGTATCTGCTGCTGGGAGAGGCCTTTTTGGGCAGCTGAAGTTGCTGCTCCGATGCGGAAAGAGTGACTGGAGAAGTGTATTGCTTGGATGCCTGACTGTTGGAGAACGGATTTGAGATGTTTCTGGAACCAAAAGCGTGTCACAGGTTTGTTGGAGTCATCTATAAATAGGGGATCAAGAGGGGATTTAGCCTGGGAGCTTCTCCAATGAAGATATGCCTGAATGGATTGGTATGGTTGGATTGGCGATGAGAGTTTGAAGATGTAGATAAACTGGCCTTTTTTGGATTGGTCTGTCTTGCTTTGCTTAATCAAGTATGAGATGGTTTCACTATCCAGTACTGATAAGTCTGAGATGGTGGGGTGGACTCTTGGGTCGAATTTGGAAGTGATGGCGAGTTCCGAGCATCTAAGAAAGCCGAAAAAGGCTAGAATAAACATAGCATCGAGTGTACGGGCTGTCTCGAGAGGCTGGTAGACTGTGAGGAGGGCATAAATACATTTTGTGAGAATATCTAGTGTTATGGGTTGTCTGGTGTCGGGATGGGTGGGATGAGATCGTTGAATTCCTTTGACCAGAAGGGAGGTTTGTGAATTATTTATCTCTGGGGAGGGAGCGCCGTACATCAATTTGTGGAAAAACTGGATGCCGCTCAGGTAACCTTTGATGGTTCCAACTTGGAGGCCCTTAATGCTGTTAAGGTAGGAGATGAATGAGGTGATTGAAAGGAGAGAAAAATCAGGGAATGGCAAGGTGTATGAGAAGTGGAATGCTTTAAAACACCTCCAAGCTGTCACATAAGATTGAAGGGTCCTGGGAGAAACTGCTTGGAGGATGGTGTCCAGTGATGTGTCGAGGAGTTGTTTTAGAGGGTGGGTTACGGGAATATTAGTTCTGAATAGTGAGGTACTGGAGTTGGGAATTGGTCTGCCTCTGGAGCCAGCATCCTGAATTTCTGAAACAGAAAACGAGACAGAGAGTCAGCGATTTGATTTTCAGACCAGGGGATGTGTTTGGCAATTATGATAAACTGATCACACGCTGAGATCCAGATTAGGCGTCTTAAGAGTGGCATCAGGGAGGGTGAATGGGAACGGCCTTTATTAATGCATTCAACAGTTTCTTCATTGTCACAATGCACTAAAACGCTACTGGTGGCCCATCCTTTCCCCCACAGGAAGGCTGCTACCACGAGAGGGTAAAGCTCAAATAGGGCTGAGGACTGAGTCGTGTCTTGGAGTTGGGGGGGCCACGGAGATGCAAACCAGCGTCCTTGGTAGAAACCCCCGAAGCCAATTGAGGGGGCCGCATCTGTAAATAATTGGATATCGACTGGAGAAAAAACGAGATCGTTATAGAAAAAGGATAGGCCATTCCACTGTTTTAGGAAAGTTATCCATAACCTGAGTTCATCACGGCACGTCTGAGATATGGAAATTAGGTCTTCTAGTGCGTGAACCGAAGAAGCGAGTTAGAAGAGATGCGAAATGAAAGGGCGGCCTTGTGGAATGATGCGCATTGCGAAGTTTAAGTGGCCGAGCAGGGATAAGAGTTCGCGTTTGGAACAATTTGAGCGGTCAATGAGGGTAGATGAGACGAGTATGATCCTGTCAATTTTTTCCTTTGGCAGGGAAGCCTGGAATTGTACTGAATCTAAGTTAATGCCGAGGAATTCGATGGATGTGGTGGGACCCATGGTTTTCTCCTGGGCGATGGGGATCCCAAGCTCTGAAAAAACATTTTGAACGGTGAGGATATGAGCGGCTGGGATGGCGTCGGGAGGCGAAATGATTAGGAAATCATCTAGCAAGTGAATGAGGTGAGGAATCGCATAATTGTTTGACAAAATCCAGCAAACAGCTTCTGATAGCGTGTCGAAAATTTTGGGGCTGCTTTTGCATCCGAAAGTTAAGCGTACGGAAAAATAAAATTTTCCTTGCCAGCGTACACCGAATAAGTGCCATGAATCTGGATGGATGGGCATCACTTTGAAGGCAGAAGTGATGTCGATTTTTGCCAGCCAAGCTCCCCGACCCGCGATTTTTATCATGTCGATCGCCTGATCTACATCATGGTATTTGAGAGAAAATTCGTCAAGGGGGATCAAGCTGTTAATGCTTGGGAACGGGGAATCATGTGGGGCTGATAAATCAATTATAAGGCGTTTTTTACCTGAAAATTTTCTTGTGGCCACTCCAATGGGGCTGATACGAAAAATTTCGAAAGGAGGATTGTCGAAAGGACCAATCATGAAGCCTGACTCGACTTCTTTTTTGATCAGGTTGTCTACTACACCGGGCTCAGCCATAGCAGATTGAAGATTATTACAGACAATATTTTGAGAGAGTGGGCATTCCACGCCAGGTTTGAAACCGTGCTCGAGGCCGGACAGAAGATAGTGTGTGAAGTGGGTGTCCGGGTGATGAGCTAGTTCGATCGCTAAGCGAGAAATATTCACGGGAGTCGACAAGTAATTTTTTGATGTTTTTTTATTGACTGCTTTGAACACTGGGCAAACATGGCGGGCATGAGCACCGCAGCAGAAATTGCAGACATGGAGAAACCGGCAACGCTGTCTGTAGCACCTCCCATGGTTAAAACTAGTGCACAGCTGCCTGCTGTTTGAAAAGGAGGCTGTCTGCTGTCTTCCTCCATCGGGATTTTCATTGGTTGTAAGTCTTGGCACATAGCTGGTTGATTTAACTGGGGCTGAGTCTGGGCAGGGGGGGATGGAGGGGTTGATTTGGGGACATGTTGTGGTTGAATGTGCCACTGACCTACATACCGCACATGAAATGTTCCTGCAGCCTAGGAAAACCCTGCTGTGTAGATCTGGATCAAGAGCGCCCCAGTAAGGACATTGGTTCCACTGGGCGACCCGGACAGAGCACTTGGCGGAAAAGAGCTTGTGGTATGTGTAGAAGTGCCCTCCTCCATAGGACAGCGCAAGTTCGGCTATAATTGATAAGTAATCGTTTAATTCGCGCCGCCTATGGGGGAAGGCAGAGCAGATTACTTCAGTGAAACGGCTGAACGCAATTGTGAACTCGGAAAAAGAAAGTAAACGTGATGAATGTGGATTTGGGTTTTTTAAAGTGACAGAAAAATCCCCACAATCTATTTGGCGGTTTGATTCGGTTACAGGTAACAGAGAGAGAAGAGATGAAAGATCTACGTCTGCACCTGACAGGATCTGTGCTCGGATGTTGTGGGACACTGGGGGCGGCTCCGCAGCAACGGCGTTCGATGGGACGGGCATCTGAGTTGCTGTGAAGAGAGAGTGGAGAGATTTTGCCTGGAGAAGAGAGCTGAAAGGAACCGAGGCCGGGGCTGCAATTGTCGGCGGAGGCAGCCTCACGCTTGAATTGGCCTCTGGGGCTTGGGGAAGAGGATTAAAAGTATGAGAAGGAAAGGAAGGTTGAAACTGAGAAAAGTGGGCTTGTGCTGCAAGCGGAGGCAGCCTCACGCTAGATTGAGCTACTGGAGCTGCTGGCCACTGAAAAGAAGAGGGATTAGTAGCTGTTGCAAAAGTAGGTTGAAATGATTGGGCCTCCAATGCTAGCGGAGGCAGCCTCGCGCTAGCATCTGGGACAGGTGCTGGAGGCCACTGAAAAGAAAAAGGATTATTAGAAACAGCAGGAGCCATGTTCTGATATGCTGAGGGAAGGTCGGCGGGCCTGGTTTCAACCAAAGCTGCAGCCTGCTGGCGAGGACTGACAGCAGAAGGAACTGGGGCGCGGCCCAAGCTTGCTGAAGGCCTTCTGCTGCGGTTTGATGCTGAAAGAGAACTGGATTTGGTACGCTGCGATGGTGGTGTTGTCGAGCGAGGTGAATCCTGAGCTTTGCTTTGCCTGCTGGTCCTTTTCGGGGCCGGCATGGACTTCGGAGAGAGGTTAGTTGATTGCAAGGATACATACAAGGTGTATAGTTCCGCTTTGTTCATCCTTCGCGAGAACTGAACATCTGAATTGATCAGCGCTTGCCTCAATCCTAAAACTGTCCACTTTCCAATTGGTGGAATTGTTGGGACGGCCGAGCGATAGGAAGAAGCAGGGGAGGGATTGTGATGTCTCGCTGGTGGAGGCGAGGGCTGGCCTCTGCGTCTAGGCGAGCGTGTAGCTGTTCGGGCAGGCAGGCGGCCGCGTGGAGAAGCCTGAGGATCAGTTGAAATGTTGGGCAGAGAAGGAGTTGTCCTTGGGTCAGCTGATTGTGGCTGAGGATCCGGCGAGAAGTTAGATTCCTCATCGGATGGGAAGAGCTGGAGTTGAGACATGGTAGCAAAAAGGTCGAACCAATATGCTGTTAAACTGTCAATGAACGGAGGTAAGTTTGCTGTATATATACACAGCGCTTACCTCGTTTATTAAGCACCACTCGTGTCTAATTAGGTTTGATTATCTGAATGTGCTCCACGTGTGTTTAATTAGGTTTAATTATCTGAACGTGGTCCTCCCGAACTTTGTTAATAAAACATCATTTGCTTCTTATTTATTATTCCAGGCAATTTGTTGATGAAACATTTACTAAAATGAAGATACAATTAATAAACGAAATTCATTCTAATTAAAGAAAGGCTTTCGACAAAACAAAACTTAATAAGTGGTCAAAATAATGTCTGACCCATTCCAAATGTTTTCTAATGTATGGGCATCTTATGCTCCTATCTGACTCATCTCATGCAGTTCCCTTTTCATATAATCAACATAGATTAAATAAAATAAAATAAACATTATATTGTGAAACAAATATAAAATGTATGTTTTAGGTTTTTTTAACTTATATTTAAAAGTCACACCGCTCTGCTTTGCTCGCATGCCCTGTTGTGTAGCCTATACATGCATGTGGGCGTGCATGTGATGGAGGGGTGCGATTTTCGATAAATAATTGAATAATACCCAGCGATCTTCGAATATTATTTTTGCTTGAAATGCCCATCCCTAGTGGTAACGTAGTGAACAGACATATTTTTCGGTGGATGCTTCAGTTTTAGCGCAGCTAACCAAAAACGTCTACTCTCTGGCAGTTGAATATTAGCTGATACGGAACCGGTCATGGGCATTCTCTCCTTTTTATCTTATGCTGAAGGCACTCAGTTTCTTAAAAAGTTTTTTTTTTTATCTTCTTTGAATTGTTAAAACAACCAACAACAGCACATGTAGAGCCCGAACTCATTCTCTTACTGCTAATACACTACGAACCGGAAGTAGACAACCAGAGTCGTCGTCATGGCGGCGCGCATTGTTTAGAGCAGAATAAGGTGGATAGTAATGTTGTACCTACAGTGTACATGTTAGCTAACTATCATTACAGAATTAGTTGAGCATAAGTAGACTGTTAGAGGTAGGGTTAGTAGAATAAGAGGTACGGTTAGTAGAATAATTTGACATACTTGCAAAGTCAATTATAGTCAGAAGAATGTCTGTTGGGGGGACCATCAAAATAAAGTGTTTGCAGATATTAAGTAGACAGTCCATACACTGTAACGACAACATGTTTTTACATTGCTTAAACTCATCAAAAGTTAAAGCAATAAGTCAGCACCATTGCTGAGTATTTTCTCCTTAAAACTCCAGTGAAACAAAGACCGTCTCAAAAACGCGGTCTGAAATCGCTGGTGTTTCTGACCGTTGCAACGTGATCTCATGAGAATACGTGTGCATTTTTACGTTAAGGCAGGAATACACTGTGCGAATTTCGTCCGATTTTGAGCCGAATTCTGACTCGTGCGACTCTTTTTCGGGTCGGGCCGATTTTCAGCTTTGTCGTGCGTCGTTTGTCGTGCAGTGTTCGTGCAGTATACAAGCAGGGCTGCCAACTTTTGAGTTTAGCTTGGCGTGAGACTACTCCAACGAGGGGGGGGGGGGGGGGGGTCTGCACACGCAAGGTCTCTCGCTCGCTTACCTCTGCCGTGCGCGCGGTTTGGAGCACAATATCTTTACTCTAGATTACGGGATATTTAACTAATTTGCGGTATAACTAGTCGATCACGAGTGGCTCAACAGGTAGATATATAGATAAACTCATCTTTCAGGCATTTTACCTACCGGGTTGACACTTAAGCGTGAGAAATCGGGGGTGTGGCGTGAGAGCGTGAGAATTGGGTCAATTGCGTGTGTCTCACGCTCAATGCGTGAGAGTTGGCAGCCCTGTATTTAACGTATAATATTTACGTATTGACAGTACAACAACGTAAATCATTTACGTATGAACTCTACCGACGTACAGATTCGTACGTATTCCTATTAACGTTATGCATATTAAAATCGTGGCATTAATGTTTTCACCACTGATTTATATAGATCAGTGGTTTTCACTCTAGCTGCTATTGTCTTATCAATTACGTTTTCAGTCGCATTTATTAAATGCAGTTTACTCATTTAAGAAATAATAACATTTCAATCTGTTCGTGCCTTCTGCTGCAAACTCGGAGGATTAACGTTAGCCTACATGGTGTTAAATAAGACTACACTTTAAACCTTAAAAATACCTTCTTTAATCGTTTAACCATTTCTTAATATAGGTTATTTACCGTGAGACACAAAATGCGTTTTGTCATCTAGAACCATAATAAACCAAAACACAACAAATTCACAAAAGACATACATTTTATTAGCTTGATGTAATCGAAATCTTTAGAATCCATACGTTTGCAAAAAACAGCCCTTTATCCAGCGATCTTCATCTCCATTCTCAGCAGCAATCGTGAACGTCAAATCCCGCGCTCGTGATGTTCACGTTCAAATTCATAAATTGCGCCCTAAAGAAGCGTTACGACATGTTTTACGGCAGGGATATCAAACGCTCATTGGCTCTCGCCTGCTTCGTCACAAATTGCGACATGCCGTGTTCCAGTCGGTGTGCTACATTTGAAATGAATAAGCGCGCGCGCCTTCACAGTGCGAACCGAATCCGGATTAATATTTTAATGGATTAATAAATAATTCTGCTTAGAGAGGACTGCATCTGCAACACATCATGATGTGAACGACTTTTGGGACCGGTTTTGACATTTTCGCAATAAATAAATTATTGTGATTATACTCGTCTGTCTGTTATGTTTTTCTCACGTTTTTTCTTCATAATTGTGGCCTAACGTTACGTAGTTTTAAGGAATGGTTATGGGTAGGTTTAGGCCCCGTTCACATATCACGTCTTTTGCGCGCTCAAGTTCATTATTTCAAATGGAGGTGCGCGGTTTGCGCGCTCATAATGGAAGCGACGCGGTCACTGTGCGACGCGCTCGTTTTTTCCAGGCGCGTCCGTGCCGCATCGAGATAAAAACATCTCAACTTTTCAGAATGCCGCAAGCGCACCGTAGGTCACGTGACACGAACCAACCTTGTCCACTCTGAAATAGGCTTTGAACCTCCCATTGTCCAGGCGGAGTTCCTGAATCAGATGGTGAAATTCCCCATGGTTCTTGCGTTTCTGTAGTATAGGGTGCACCCAAACACTGCGTTTTTTACTTTTCTGAGTAAATAAGTATTGTAACAGGGTTACAGCAAGGGTTTTTCGGTGGTGGAAATCCATTGCTGAAATTTCCTTCATGTAACGGAGAGAGCAGCTGATGGTTGCTTAGCAACGACAGACGCCTCCGGAGCGCAACCGCCCTAGCGCTTCTTTGGAAAAAAGAGAACGCGTGCGCCTAGCGTTTTCTACGCGTTTTTAGGCGCGATATGTGAACGGGCCCTTAGGCAATATTATCTGTCTGCAGTCCCGGAGGCTGCATTTTCAGGACCCCACTTCTAGGACCGCATTTCTAAGACCCTAGTTTTTTGTGACAGCGCCACCTACCGAGTCGAAGAACCGCAGTCCCAGGAACGCATTTCCAGGACCCTAGTTTTGGAGGACCGAAAAAAGTGCCACCAATGCAATATTTCCACCCAGTTTTAACTACATTAGAGTGTTTTTTTTTTTCTTTCAAGTTTTATAACACCCAAATACTACTTTCTTTATTGCAATTAAACCAGGTTCCTAGGAATGTTGAGAAATTATTGGGTCTAAGTAGCATATAATAACTCAAGTAAAATAAACAAGGAATCATTTTATAGTCTTTTCAGTCACTATGGACCACATTTTCAAGTACAGAGGGAAGACAAGGATGACTCTGGGGATAGATTTAAGATTTTGTATTTTACAAAATAATATAAAACACCTGAACTTGAACACACAAAATATTTTACAAAATAATATATAACTGAAATGAACACACAAAATATTTTACAAAATAATATATAAAAACTGAAATTGAACACACAAAATATTTTACAAAATAATATATAACCACTGAACTTGAACATACAAAAAAACAAATTTGATCATGACCTGAACCACATAGACAGAACTTCAATGGATGGACAAACACATGGACAACATCATCACTGACTCCTAAGAGAGAGAAAGAGAAGTGATTTAAATAAGGAACATTTAGTTGACCATGTTCTACTCTCTAATTTTAAATTTCATATTTAAAAGATCTTAGTTACCACAGAGTAATGATAATGATAAAAATAATGATATCAATCTCCATACCAATTAATTTTCATAATACAATTATTGCATACTGTTCAAAGATTTGAAAAAAAAAATGATTTTGATGTTCTCGGAACAAAGGTTCTAGAAACACTCATGTCGTTTCTTGAAAAACATTTTTAAGTTAATTTCATAAAAATAAATAGACATAAATTTGGCCTAAGCCTAGTGCTTAACCAATTTATTTATTTATCTTTTGTCATACTATTGCCTACCCTGAGCTGTGTCCTTGATAGCACTTCATATAGAGTACAGTATACAGTAAATGACACAATCTAACACGTGGGATTTCAATTATTATAATGGCCTCTCGGATATGTCTGACTATTAAAATGTCATATGTCTCAACCAACTTTATAAAACCATGTCAAAATGAAGAGACGTACACATAACATGTATTGTGGGTAACGTTAAACAGGCTGACTGTGAGCACGTGACAGTGAAAAGATTAAGATTATTTTAACTGAATTAAAATGGAAAAACAATGAGTAATAAACAAGCTTTCAGAACAAACATGCTACAGTTTATTGTGCTGTAAATAAGTCAACACAGGCTTATCATGCAACAGTTCCGTTAAATGAACGTGCAATTCATTTTCCAGCATTAGAGGCTAATATATGATGGCTATGCATTCAAGACTGTTTAGCAAATCACCAGCACGTTGGCAACGTTAACTTTCCAATGAAATGCATCAAAATTGTTTTTAAAGTTAAACAAATAAAAATTGATTCGCATTTGATACTCACACTCTGAATGTCATTCATCTTCGCTGGTCCTCTAATTCGATAGGTGGCGTTGTCACTAAAAACCTAGGGTCCTAGAAATGCGGTCCTAGAAGTGGGGTCCTGAAAATGCAGCCTCCGTGTCTGCAGGCAGATGCTACTCGGTTTAGGGGTAAATTAAGAGTAGGATTAGTGCCTCAAAATATATTTTAATGCTATATTGTTAATAAAACTGCCATTCCCTACACATCTCTTTCCATTACGTTTTATCCTTTTTATATTCTGTATAAAATGGGTATGTTTAGGTTTAGGAGTAGGGTTAAGGGATCTTACATTTATCTATAAAATGGTAAAAGGGAAATTATACAGATATCTTAAAGTTTATGATATGAAAAATACGTAAATAGTTAACGTTTTGTAGCTGAAAGAACGTAATTATGTTACGTTTAAATGTTGCAGATACGTCCATATATACGTTTCAGCATCTACCCAAACGAAAAAGTAAATTTTCTATCTTTGAAAATAACGTATTAATACCTACGTATTTTTTTTTCCGAACATGTGAATAACATTAAATACAACAAAACAGGCATGAATAAAAAACTCCAACGATGATTAAATAAAATAAAATAAAAAAGAGACATTCACAAGACGGCAAATACAGTACAGATTCATAATATCTTACAATAGACATAGCTTTTGAGTTTTTTACAATTTTAAGAGACTTCATTAACAGAGTGAGTTCGTTAGAAAAAACCTTGTATAAGGGAGGGGATTTTGACTAACTTACATTTATGAATGAAAAACTTGCCATTCAAGATGATAAAATTTACAAAATTCTGAATATTTTTATCATCATTCTCAAAGTAGCAAATCATTTCTTTCTCATTCAGTGTTATCGTCAGATTAATTTTAACTGAAAAAGTAAAAAAACAATCTTTCCAAAATGATTTTACACTCTGGCAATCAACAAACAGATGATTTAAAGACTCCTCACAGTTGTTACAAAAGGAACAGTCTTTCCCAATATCCATACAATTAGAAAGCCACATATAAGTTGGATATATTTTGTGTAAGATCTTCAGGTGAATTTCTCTTACTTTGTTAGAAATACAAAATTTGTAAGGTAGCAGCCATGCTTTTCTCCAATTAACATCTCTTAAAATGGAATCCCAGTAAAATTTCCCTCTTGGAGTAACTTAACTCTCTTTTGTTCGTTAAATACTAGTCTTATATCTTTGTTGGTACATTTTTTATCAAAAATATATTTACCATTTATAAGGTGATCGTAATCTTTATTTATAATTGTATAATAAGTTATATGGCTGCACATTAAATTAATAAGCCCAGAAGGAATAGCTTTAATTACTTCAGAAAATTCTATAAATTTTATAGGAAAATTGAATTTGGACAAAAAAGAATCATAAGAGTGAATTTTTAAAGATGAATCAAATAAATCACTTAAATACATTAACCCGTGATCCAACCATTTCTCAAAAAATAAACTCTTGCCTTTAACTGTAATCAATTCGTTGTTCCACATTTTCATTCTGTGAGGAGAGAAATTATGCACAAAGCACAATTTCAAGGCCAAGAGTGCTTGCTCATGAAATTTAGATGGTACAAAATTGCAAGTTAAAAGAAATTTAAGACCACCGACCCTCTTAAAAATATTATGTGGAATAAACGACCAAATTGAATCAGTATAAATAATACACCTTTTGATCCAATTAATCTTAACAGTATTGTTCATGTCTACATAATCTAGCATTTCAAAACCTCCTTCAGATTTCTTTCCGACTAATAAATTTTTCTTAAAGTAACACCAGGTAACTTTTGCTCTCGGGGTCCCCCTACAGTTGGAAAACAGTATTGTCCTCTACTACTGACGTAAACTCTGTCATCGTGCATTTGTTGACAACCATGATAGCCCTGAACACTGTAGGAGGAGGTCACATGCAGGTGTTCTGCTTGCGTCGCGTGTGAAATGTCTTCATCCCAGGTAAAGTGGCATATATTTCAGCATGTCATATGAATATAATTTCATGGGTTTTATTTTTTTTCTAACGACAAATGATCGCGATGATCACGTTTACAAGCCAGTGTCATTATAGTAGCCTAGTCTATTGGTTACCGTTTTACTGAATCTATATGATACTTCAATGCAATGTTTGAGTGGTAGATAATAACCATATATCGTCAATATTATACTATCAAGCTACCATAAATAAATCTGCAAATTTTACAAATCAATTTGCATTATAGCTTGAGGCAAGACA
This sequence comes from Siphateles boraxobius, assembly GCF_051911475.1. Taxonomy (NCBI): domain Eukaryota; kingdom Metazoa; phylum Chordata; class Actinopteri; order Cypriniformes; family Leuciscidae; genus Siphateles; species Siphateles boraxobius. The sequence goes on from NW_027508876.1 coordinate 18,771,743, forward strand.
AATAATCATTACCTGATTCATGAAGATAAACGGAGGATAAGATAGCTTCCGTAACAAAGTCAGGCAGACAAAAAAACACCCCAGACTACGCGGTGTCATTGGTTGTTGCGTTAAATGTTACCCAGATACAATAGTGCTATTTTCTGATTGGCTAACAACACCAGACGAGCAACACCAGAGGAGACGCGCTTGAATTCATGCCTGTTCCACAGTGAGAGCGGCGCGGCCAGAGTTTTGGGCGCTGCGGCATATTAAATATATTACAAATAGTTTTCCAGCGTGAGAAATACAATGTGTGGCGGGAGAGCGTGACAAAAGACCGAAATGAGTTACTGTCACGCTCAATGCGTGACACTTGACAGCCCTGCGATTTTAAGGAAGTGGGGGTGGTGGTGGAAGTGACGTATATACCGTAAAGCAGTCGAGTTTTGTAGTTCTCTTTGTTCGCCGGTTACTACCCGAAACCCAAAGTTTAAAAGTACGATTAAAAAGGCTACAGACCCCGTCAGGCTATGGCAGACGTGTCATTCAACGTATTGTAAGTCGATGTACCATCACAAGAGACTTGGAAATATATTATGAAGGTTGAAAAGTTACCTGGTGTTACTTTAAGATGGTGGTGCTTATTTTTCCAGCAAAAATGAATACCTACGTATTAACAATGAGACCAGGCTGTTCTGAAATCACAAATGGCGCTTTTCCACTGCATGGTACGGTTCGGCTCGCTTCGCTTTTCCACTGCGTGGTACGGTTCGGCTCGCTTCGCTTTTCCACTGCATGGTACGGTTCGGCTCGCTTCGCTTTTCCACTGCGTGGTACGACTCGGCGCGGCACGGCTCGGTTCGCTTTAGCTCGGTTGCTTTTCCACTGCAGTTAGTAGCCTACCGCTTCAAAGTGGGTGGGATTATGATTGATCGTTATAGTTTATCCGCTCCTCGGCAACTAACAAGAGGAACGTCTGCGCTTCTCATCCACTGTCCATGATTCAGCCATTTCTTTTTTGGAAGTTTTTTTTTCTTCAAGCAAGTAGTTTTAAAACATTGGAGGCTGTTACTGGCTATTTAAATCTAGCGGGTTTGATGTCTCGAAAATACAATGACGCTGGTAGTGACGATTCTGTCTGTCTGACCAATCAGTGATCTACAGTGCTTCCACGTCTATTTTAGTATCGGTACGGTACGCTTGGAACCTCAACAGAGATGGTATCATTTAAAGCGAGCCGTACCGTACCGTACCATGCAGTGGAAAAGCGCCACAAGTGAGCCGTGCCGAGCCGAGCGGTACCGTACCATGCAGTGGAAAAGCGCCAAAGCGTGCCGTACCGAACCGAACCGTAGCGTACCATGCAGTGGAAAAGCGCCAAAACTACCTTGTAACTAATCAGGTCAACGTGTGATCTCTGAACTTGTGTGAGTTAGTAGAGGTGGGGCTAATTTGCATATTCATAGAACCACATATACTAAATGAGGAAAGGGTGTAGAGTTACATTCAAGCTATTTTAAGGCATGAAGAATTGTTTTTCAAGGAAAAAGTTTAAATATGTAATTTTTGTGATCAAAGATGTGTTTTAAGGGATAAAATTTACTACAGGGGGACTTTAAACATCCAAGTTGATTGTCCTTTAAAATTTAAGGCAGCAACTTTTTTTTACAGTGAATTACTTTACTGAAGACTGTCTTTACAATTAAAGTCAATAGGGTCTAAACCAATATTGGTTTTCATTCTATGGACATTTTTCAACGTGTCTTCTTTTGGGTTCCATAGAAGAAATTCATACAGGACATGCATGAGGGACAGAATATTCATTTCTGGCTGATCTATTCTAGACCTTTAAATGGGGTGGAGGGGCTCAAAATCAGTTATCATGTTGGCGGACCTGATTTATTACAGTATTTACAAATGGATTAATCTATACAGACAATGACATCCTCGGTATGTTCGACATTGTGTAAGCATGTTTTCCAGTGTTTCATCAGACTATTTAAGGCAGTATATCTCAGGTTATTGCAGGGACAGCGCAACCCCATAAACAGAGGTGGTCTTTATGTGCTCTCCTCAAGCTGTTCCGCCAAATCACGAGAATGTGTGCACGTGAATCAGCTGTTTGAAGGTCACATGTATCCAGCACTAGTGTTTATTAAACAGCACCGTCTGCGTTCCTTGGCCTCCATTTGATTGTGGTCCTTGGCAGAGAGTCTTAAATGTCTGTTGTGCTCTTCCACCATTGGCATGTGTCTAAGTGCTGACCAGTCTTTCAAGGCATTCCATGTGAAATTAACATATAGAAATAAATGATAAAACAAATGAAAGACTTACATCACTCTATTAGTTGCCATTTACAGCAGAGGAAAATTAAGGGACACTCTCAGCTTCTTAATGACATATTCCACCTAAGAATCAAGAAAAGCAATTGTGTCAGGTGATAATTTACCCCAGAAATAAAATGCTACACAGTGAGCCTGCAGCTATGATGTGCTAAAATGTATTTTAAATCCCATCACTTGCTTATGTATGACGCCATTGCATCTGCTGTAAAAAAAAAAAAAAAATACTCATGTCATATTTAAGCGTCACAGACCATTACACGCATGTTAATTTATCTTCTGCTTAGGCAAATTATAACAGTGGAGAATGACAGTATATAAATATTTCACGAAGAAAAGACTTACAGTTTGAAATTCTTAGTATTTTAGATATTTGAATTAACATATGAACAGATTTAGTGAAAAATGTAAACCAATGAAATGCTCAAGCAATTGAAAGTCTTTGTATTTCATAATTTCCAAAAATACAGCCAAAAACAAAAGTGCAGCATCTGTATAAATATATAGTGACAGCCAATGTTAGTGATTTTCAAATGGCTTAAAAGGTGTCTTGAGTTCCACATGCATTTTGCAACTTGTCTACATTCTATTGTGTAATTTTTAACATTGATAGTTGTATGTAAAACAGCCAATGAAACTAATTTAAATGCAGTTGCCTCAGCTTAATATGGGACAAATACCGTATTGATTTAATACAGAATGCAATTCTGTTTGCTTAAACTTTGATTCTGTATTACAGGATGAATCTGTATTATACGGGATGGTTGGCAACTCTTCTATGTGCAGAAGTGTATAAACAATGCAGAAAAAGTTCACAAAAATGGCTCGAGTTACAGTGCATTCTCTGGAGAAGCATCAACCCATAAACATTTCTGGGTTTAATAATTCATAATCAAGCAGAAGGAGACCTCTCTCTCTGTGTGTGTATGTGTTTGTGTATACTGTATACACACAAACAAACACAGAGAGAGAGAGAGAGAGAGAGAGAGAGAGAGAGAGAGAGAGAGAGAGAGAGAGAGAGAGAGAGAGGACAGCATCACATATAGGCTACAAAAGTCTTTGAGCTAATAGGGGGATCATAGGGTCATAGACCAAACAGCTATAAATGGCTGGAGGAAAAATAGGACTTACATGTTTCAAAGAGCACAGTCCCTTGAGCAATCACTCAAGTTAGCTGTCAAAGCGATTAAAAGATGAAGAGATATATGGATCTGTATCTTCTGTCCAGGCTGACTGCACCTGATAAAGGCTCAGAGCATGTTACTTATGGAGGTATATCAAACTGAACTGACCAATAAAACACCACCGTATCCCTCAAACCTTCCATTACATTTGCCTATATATTCAAATAGAATGTTCCAAGTCAATGTCACAATAGGTTTAAGGTAACAAAAAAAAGTCAAATTTGACTGTGTTTTGTAACTAAACTCAATCAATTCAACTGAATATTTCAATTAACAAATGCATAATCGAATTGCAAAAAATAGATTTGAGAACTATTGCGGAATAATTAATTAAAATAGCTTAAAATAATATGATTATGACACACCAGTCTGTTATGTCACTTCACATCGCCTTTTTGACCTTGAGCCTTCAGCCCCTGGTCACCATTCATTTTAATTGTGTGAAAAGAGTGTAAAGATTCTATCTAACATTTCCTGGTGACCGACATGAGGATGACTCAACAAATTATTTGTCCAAACAGATTGGAAACAGCTACAGTAATTTAAAATTATTCATCATGTATTTTTGTCTTAAAAAAAAAGTACATCCAAATGTTTTTGTTATTCTAAATCTGAGCTCTGTTCCTCATCAATAAAAGCTCATGCAGAGTAAACTCTTGGCAGGTTTGGAGTAAAAAGATAAAAACGAATTTATCTGGGAAAACATTTTCATTTCCATGAAGCTTGTCTGCTATTTTTGCTTATCTCTCTTTTGCCTCCTCGTCTTTGAAATCTCATCACATCACAGATGGCATTAGAGACATGTCTTCATATCACAAACCCAGATGCCATACAAGCACCTTTCTGAAAGGGAGGTCTGTTGATATCACTGACTGTTTACTAGATAACGTCTGCAGCAGCTAAAATTACTCTAAACCACCAAATGGTTCCCCTGTTGTATTTATAGATTCAGCCTCCTCCAGTAAGTAGCTCCTCCTGATGAACAAATGTGCAAAACTCTCAAAGGTGATAAAATAGCAACTTGCACAATAAGCACCGTGGGTTGTGAGGATGTGTAATTCATATTAATGTAGCTCAGGGGCATTATGGACTACCTGCGTCATGTGTGCCATATTGGGACAAGGTTTATCTCATTGGCCTTATTAAGCCAAAATAGAGCCTGGATTCTAGTACCTCATGCAGAAAGCTGACTTCTAGTTTTTTCCAGTTCAAAGCACTGGCCCTGTTACTGTAAATTAAAAAAAATGTAATATACAAGCACACTTTGTGTTGATATTTTGAATACAATTGGTAGTGCGTAGACTCTAACGGTTAGTAGTCACAATGTGTATGCACATACAACACCTCAGGCCACACAAAACAGCAGTAGTAAATATCCATCTGAAGCCTGAAAGCCTTACGTAATAGACAGTTACTTTTATCACTTTCAGAGATTCTGTTTTAAAGCCTCGTGTCTCTTGTTCAACACTAAAACCGTCCCTGTGCCACACACTGGTTAAAAATGTCGCCGTGTTATTGATGATATCCCTGAAGCTTTTACATTAATTGGCTAGTTTACGACAGCAGTGAGAGGGGGGAGATGGACATTCTGTCCAGAAGTCTGGAAAGCTCCCAGATCGAACATTGTATTAAACCAGGGCACTCGGCCAAGAAGCACAGTTAAGCATTGAAAGAAATTCAACCGCTTTGCACTAAAAGTAGTTTAAAAAAACACTTTAGGATAAAAAATTAACTAAAAGACTTTAAACCCTTTGCTAATGAAGACTACACTGTTGTCAATGTGGATAGGAATTTCCATTTATCAAGAATATGTGTCTTGATTCCCAGCAGAGTACAACTAGTTCCTCACTAGCACACTTAAATGATTTCATGAGACAACCTATGTGATTGCGATTAAACAACGTAATAAGATATTGGCAAAACAGCAGTAATAAATTGTAAATTAGTAGTAAATTGGCAATATTGTGATTAAACTTTATATCATGTAAACACAAAATTGATGCATTTAAGCTCATAACCATGATAGTTACCATCATAGTAAAATATGTGGCATATACAGACGTGAATGGCTATAAACAGGCATGTAAACACTTTATGTTCTTTTACGGATGTAAACACTTTAATCACATCTATTCAACTCTGACCAAGGTGTGCATCTGCTTGTGACATCATGCACAAATTCGTAAACATAGAAGTAAAGAAGGCATCGCATTTTTAGGGTGCTGAAGAGTTTATGTTGACAATGTTGTGACATTAATAAAGTAAAACGTATCTAAGGACATAAACGTCATGGGTTGCCATCTTGTAATTTCGGTTATGGCGTGGCGTCAACGCAGCATAAGCTCATTGTTTTGGTTCAAATGACAGCTGCTGGGTTTTTTTGGCGTTCGGTGACTGTCTGTCTACAACTCTGCATAGCCGTACAGAACATGCGGATGACGTGTGATGGTGCGGATGGTGTGCGGAGGTATGGAAATACATGTTGACAGGCAGGTAGGACATCGGACCAAATGCAATGATTGGACAAACAATTTTTTGGTCCTGAGACTTCCACAGAAGAAATGTACATGTTTTCATATTTAGCCCACTTCTAATGTTGATAGCTATCAGGATGTTAAGAGAGTTGCAGAATAAAAAAACGTGTTTATGAAAAATTGCTTACCCTAACTTTAAAAGAAAACACACCTACTGTATGTGAGTTTATCATTTGTGACCCTGGATCACAAAACCTGTCTTAAGTAACACGGGTATATTTGTGGGAATAGCCAACAATACTTTGTATGGGTCAAAATTATCAATTTTTCTTTTATGCCAAAAATCATTGTAATTAAGTAAAGATCATGTTCCATGAAGATATTTAGTAAATGTCCTACCGTAAATGTATAAAAAAAATATTTTTGTGAATGAATGCAGCACAATCGCTAACATAAATGGACAACTTTAAAGGCGATTTCCTCAATGTTTCGATTTTTTTGCACCCTCAGATTCCAGATTTTCAAATAGCTGTATCTCGGCCAAATATTGTCCAATCCTAAAAAAACATACATTAATGGAAAGCTTATTCAGCTTTCATGTGATGTATAAATCTCAATTTCAAAAAAATAACCCATATGACTGGTTTTGTCATCCAGGGTCACATTTGTGCTGTGCATAGGGGTATGTGAATAATGGCGGTAAAAATAACCACAATTGTTAGCAAGAAATCCTAGCTAATCAGAATAATGAAAATTGCAAATGCCAGATGCAGAAATAAGAATACAAGAGTATCGAATGTTCCATACATCTTCCTTACATGGATGCCAAGCATTTTTTAGCTCATCATGACTTGACAGATTAGATAACTTTGCATGTTTAAATGTTCTGATTATATTTTTGACATATAAACATGATGGTTGCTTATTTTAAATGTTTATTCCCAGTGATGCCCACTTGTCTGCTAGGCTTCCATGGGTGTGTATATTACTGTCCCCCTGTTTCCACATTTTTTCCCAAACTGAGGGTCAAATCATAGTTAGTTTTATTAAGTTGCAAATATATAACTAAACGATACTTTAAGGGAAAAGCAACCAAGGCCATCAATACCTAATTGTATTTAAAGGCTGACTGCATGATTTAAATGTATGAGTTCTGTCAGTCTGTGACTTCCTTTCAAGAAATCTTCATAATAATATCCTTGGCTGAACTTTTCAGAGGCCTTGGGCAACTTGTTAATTAAATATAGGGCTGCAATAACCCATGATAGTGACGCTCACGTCACCGCATAATGTCATTTATTTTTCAAAGCACCTATAAATGGTGACATTTTTTCTTTACAAGAAGGGTTTTCATAGACTAGGCGCTAGTGTGAATATGAATGTGCGGGAACTAGAAATATTTCAGCACACAGAGCAGTTTTGCGATCGGATGATTCATGTGTCTAGTGATTTCTGTAATAACAAACTTCCCTATAGCAATATCTCACACAAGGGAAATGAAAGTCGTTTCACTGACTGTTCACTATTAATAATGCAAAAATCCTCTGTTAATTAACGCCTCAGACTGTCGGCCAAAAGCAGCAATGCAACCTCAGACGACAGAAGCCTTTCTCAGATTAAAGAACCTTCTAGCATCTGGAAATGTGCTGCTTGGGTGTTAATATGAAAATATTGATTAGCAGGTTTGCAGTAGAATATTAAAAAGCATTTCTGAAAACTACCGTTAAAAAGATGCACTACATTCATCAAAAAATGTAAGTAAAGATATGTATAATGTTATTTTAAAAATAATATGTCAAATTAATGCTTTCCGTTCATCAAAGAATCCTGAAAAAAATTATCAAGATCTCCTCAAAAAAATATTAAGCAACACGATGTTTTCAACATTGATATTCATAGAAAATGTTTATTAAGCTGCAAATTAGCATATTATAATGATTTCTAAATAATATGGACTCTGTGGAGCTCCTAAAGAACAGTTTTGGTGGAAGCAGGAGAGTCAAGGAGCGCATTTAATTCTGCAGTTGTGTTGGGTATGCCGACATTAGGCTACCCTGGATACCATAGCTCTCGATACACCACAAAGACTTGATGTCCTGGTCAAAGATGAGCTAGTGAGACACACACCAACAATTTGTCCTTGAAATCTGATATGTCTCTCATTATGTTGTGTGGATTGCAATATTATATGTACAGCTGTGCTGTTGCTCTGCTAATTCAAACTTCACACTCTGCTCTTACTGATGGAATGTAAAAGCAGTAAAGATTGTCTACCAGGCCACGCATGTAGGCGTGAAACCTCCAGCACTATATTGGCCAGAAAACTGTTTCAGTTTCATTGTCCAACCCCTGTATAAATGTGTATGTGTATATATATATATATATATATATATATATATATATATAAACATAATATATGTGTGTGTACTGTGTATAATTATTTTGAATATATAAATACACACAAATGCATGTACATATTTAAGAAAATGTTATTTATATATAAAATTTTTATATTTATATATAATATAAATTATGAATGAATATAAACAGTATATACATGCAAATATTTCTCAAATATATACATGCATACGTGTGTATTTATATATACAAAATAATTATACACAATACAGACACATATATTATGTAAACACAAACTTTAATTTTGGATGCGATTAATTGTGATTAATCATTGTCCAGCACTAGTATATATATATATATATATATATATATATATATATATATATATATATATATATATATATATATATATATATATATATATATATATATATATATATGTAGTAAACCCCAGGCTTTCTGTCTTTCTGCAAAAATGACTTCAGACAGGAAAGGTCAGATTGCTGAAGAACAGAGAAAGATGTGATGGTATTTATGCATGTCTACGTTACTGCCACCTGCCCACTTCATTCCCATGCTGCCACGCAGAAGGGGATTAGCTGTACCTGCTGACTAGGATTAAGTATATGAGAACAATTTCTAGCAAGCACAGACAAATAAATGTAGCATAAACAGTTTTCAATATTAGCCACCACGCTTATCAAAAAGTAAATCTAAGAACCAAATGCATGCAAACAAAGCCGACATATGTGTAATTCTCAGCCTCTCAACAGTCTCACCCCATATGTGGTGCGGGATCACACCTTCTGTCATTCACCCTGCGGGTGGTTGTACATCAGTGCCGATCACGTGTGTGACAGAGCTATTGAAGCAGGAAAGTGGCTGTTTAGTCTGTCATCCGTTTTCTCAGCATCTCAGCCTGAGGATGCAAAACCAGAGTATGAGTGAACATTTTCCAACCCTCAATTGGGACCAAAGAGATATCACATATAAGAATTTAAATTCACTGTCAGTCACAGAAGCTGTAAGCGTGATTATAGCAGTGACACAAGTGCATATGTAGGGCAGAAAAAGCAGGCAGAAAACAAATCGTGTGAAGGGAGGATGTTAGCGACAGTGGTTTTTTACAAAGCTTGTGAAACAAGGCTTTGAAGACAGAGAGGGTAAACTTATGCAATGCAGGCAAGTTTGAGGAACAGCTAGGGTTCCCCAATCTTATAGCAATTAGCAGTTTGGCTAGCAATTTTGTTTGTCTCTTGTGCTCACCAAGGCAACATTTATTTGATGAAAAATACAGTAAAAAATAAAATATTATTACAATAAACTAAAACTATTGTAATATTTTTTTTAATTCCTGCTGACTTGACAGTCTTCAATCCAGTCTTATTTTTCACTTGATCATTCAGAAATCATTCTAATCTGAATTTTTCTTATTATCAATGTTGAAAATAATTCAGTTTAATACATTTTTGTGGAAAACGTGATATGTTTTTTCAGTATTCTTTGATGAGCAGAAATTTCAAAACAATAGCATTTATTTGAAATAGAATTTTTAGTAAATTCTTTCTTTATAAAATGCATTTACTGTCGCTTCTATCAATTTAATGTAACTTTTGGCCCTCTAGCAACTTTTTCTCATGCTTTTTGTGAAAGAACATTGTTTTGGTTGTGCTTTGGCTCTGTGTGACTGTGCGGATGAATATGGTTATTATTATATTATTATTTACAGATATGGCAAGACACGCACTGGTGAGTACATAGGCCTATGTCCACAATTCCCCACAAAACCATCCCGTCATGTCTAAAATATAAAAACTTATAATAGGCTTATATTGAATCAGGGTAAGACAAAAACATGTTTTGGAAGAAGGATGTATTGACACATTAGCCTATTTAAATGTAGTTCATTTTAAAAAAAAAAAAAATATTTTTTATTCTTAGCTGAATAAAAGTATGCATTCTGTTTAAAAATGAAATCTTAATGAGCCCAAACTTTTGAACGCTAGAGTAGCCTATTTCTTGCAAGATCCCTATATCCCCCTTCCTTCCTCTGTTTGACAATTTTTTTTAGCACATTATAGTGATATATTGTTCAAGCTAATCAAAAGAGCTTTTTTAAAAGAATGAGTTCAGACAAAAATGAAAAGTCTGTCAACATGTGTGCATCAATGTCATTCCAAAAATTATATGACTGACTTTCATCTGCGGAATACAAAAGAAGTTATTTTCATTTCATGAAAAATGTTCATACAATGTTGTTTTGGACCCCACTGACTGTCATTGCACAGACAAAAACAGTTGAAACATTCAAAATATCTTCTTTTATAAAACCAGCAATATGCATTAAGAAACTAAATAGGGTCAATTTTCATGAATAGTTTTATGTTGAAATCAATTGATTGAAGAATGGACCAAATGCTAGTGGATCTTTTACTTTATTTTATTTCCTTTTTTCCCCTTATTTTTAAGTTAATAAGAAACCTTATTAACCTTATTTTAAGGTTTAGCTTCAGCCCAGGCAGTTTAGATAACCACCTCTGTTTGGTGAAGAGAGAATCATTATTGGAGCTTTTGTAATCTGCACAGTTTGATGTCTGTATTATTGACTGTGAACACGTGTGATCATTTCTCATTCTCTGGGTGTCTAAGGAGTTGAATGTTGCTGTGCACAATCATGATATGCAGTGAATTATACATGTGTGCATGTAGCTCAGTAATTGACTTTGTTTCCGATAAGAGGTGGGTAGGCTGTCTTGCTAGCTGGCTGAGGTTATTAAATGAATTTAAATATTTTTTCTTGTCTACTGGATAAAAAACAAAAACATTTTGCATACAACCTTGGAGGGTCCTTTCAGTTCTAGGTTGAAATTGAGGGGTGTAGTTTGTGCATCACCATAGGGTGCAACAATTGCATCGACAAAGACAAGGCTCATGTCCACTTTGGTCCAATTGCACCTAACAGCAATAGAAAATCAATTGTCATCCTACAATACAAAGTCAGCATTTATCCATTCAGAGACCGAAGTATCCAGTGGCCTCAAATATCAAACAGAAAATATATGAAAAATGAAAGTTTGTGATTAAATATATGCGCCGCTAAATGATCTCAAATCCTTGACTGACAAGAATACATTTTCAAATTGACGGGGCAATGAACTGGAGCGGTTTTCGGCACCGCTCTTGGAGTTAATGAGTATAAATGAGAAGCAGACAGTTTCAGTACGTTTGTGAGCAAGACTATCATACTGAAGCCCTAAACTGTTGCTGATACTTAGATATAGCTAGGCTACAAATCAAAGTCTGTCATAAATGTGAAGGAGTACCCAGCTAACAGAAATGTGTTCTAAGCACATTTTCCTAATGTTCTGTTTTTCTGAATGTTCTCTGAACGTTCAAAAAAAAATGTCTTGGTTATGCGAGTGTACGTTAAAGTCCCCATGAAATCAGAATTGAAGTTCTTTGGCTTTTAGTATGAATGTTATCCTTACTATTATCTAAGTTAGTGAGCTCCAAAACAATGACAAAATTCGCATTTAGAAGATATAAGCATTCAAAACTTCCAGTCTCTCACTTCCGCCAATATGAATCAACGATTTTGATGACTTCACGCTGTACTTCAGCTTCTCATCAGATTTTCTGTCCAATCAAATGCTCTCTAGCTGCGGCTGATTTGTTCAGTCTTATGAAAGATCTTATGCGCAAGTCGGCACATACCAAAAGCATATCGGATCCATTTGAATCTGCACAGAATGCTATATTTTAAAGCGATATAGAGGAGATTAGGAGGAAACTGTGGCTTTACTGAGCTCAAAGGCTCTGGCCGCTGAGTTGTGATATAAACTAAATGCTATTGGTTACTTTTAAAAGGGGAGGAGCTGTTTGATATGTCCTGTGCTGTCTTCCTGTTTCAATGGAAATTACTACAACACATTAAATAATGCTGCGCCTTTCAAGGATCTTCATGGGCCTTTAAGGAAACATTCCATTTGATCATTTTGCAAATATTATGAGATACTTTTGAAAGTTCTTTGAGCATTCTGAAACAAGTAGGCTAGCATGTATAAAAATGATAGATTTAATTGTTTATCAGCAAAGCAAGTTCGGCGTCTGATTTAAGCATGTTGTCATTATCATGTGACCTACCAGCATCACACTGCCATTCATAAATCCTCTTCCGTGGCATCATGGGATAGTAAGTGCTCATCATATGGACACTTCAGAATATCTGCAAAAAAAGTCATATGAGTAGCCTACTTATTGCCTACTCTTTTATATGTACTGTAAATTTGGACATAGGCTACTTCTTTTGTCACATAGGCTACTATAGGGAAGTGTACGATTTCGGATGCAGCCATTGTTTAACGATGAGAAATCATTCATAAACATTTCACTTCGTGATATGTGGGATTTTTCAACAATTTTCAGGATAAAATCATAATAACCCCTCAAAGACTTAAGAAAGTTTTTTAAAATAAAATAAAAAAACCTGACAATTTAAGTCTTAATTTGCTGTTATTTCAATACGACACCATTTTCTTTTGTCAGTGACAACAAGCCTTTGCGAATTGATTATTTGGATGTAGAAGAATCTGATTTGCAGAACACAAGGTCATTTCCTGCAAATGCAAAACTATTCTGAGGGCTGACCATGTTCTTAACATGAACATTGTTCTGTCACACAGCAAGAGTCTCAGTCAGATGTTGCTGTGGTTTTGTGGCCTAAAGCTTCCTGGAACAACAGAACATGAGAGACAAATTTGACATACATACAGGTATATTTAAACAAACTGTAAAAAGAACTATATCCAAAAAACAGCAAAATTACATTTTTGGTACAAATTAGATTTTTTCCTTCAGCTGCAGCACAAAGAGCAGAAAGAATCAGCATTCATCTGGGTAACAGATCAGTCTTGCTATAAGTCTCTGACATTGGGAATTTCCTTGATTTGTTCAATGCTGCCAAGTCTGCCGTCGAGATCAAAGCGACCGCTTTAGTAAAAGAGACGCATTGTTTAGCTGATTTGATTTTAATGTGTTTAGTTAAAGCTAACAGATGTGTGCGGCACCAAGTGAAAATGTTTCAACAATGGAAGGAAGTTACATTATACTCTGGATATCCTTTGATAACGTTCGGTGCCAGAAATTTGCTGTTCATAAAACCATCACACTGCGATTAGCGCCTTTGTAGATTCAGTTCTGATTGACATTGACATGCAGAAAAGGAATGCATAATTTTAAACCATTAACTTGTCTAACTAAAACAAAGTTCTAACAAAGTTGGTTAAAAAAGGTAATAAAGGGGGGGGGGGGGGGGGGGGTCTAAATTAAAATGTAGCTAACACAACAAAACTATGCAAAAGTTTCATCTAATGATCCCTTTATTCATATTTATCAGGATTTTACCCTGCCAAAGTTCTACTTTTTTGGAAATGTTCTTTGGGGAGCAGTGATTTGTCCTCGTCCACATTTATAATTCACCCCCAGAGTTTACATCTCACGGTCGCCCTGCGTCTGGTACCCTTTTAGAGCTTCTCTCTACCCTGAACCACATCCTTCATCCATCTGCACTCAGATTCACTTAGCACCACAAATGTGAGAGCACAGTAATCAATGTTACCAAGCGAGGGAAAGGGTTGCAGCGTTTTAATGCATTAAGCTTAGAGTGCCTCCACAAGCTTATGAAAATACTGAAAACTCACCAGTTTTGAGTTGTTTTCCCCTTATAGCCCATGGCTAGTTATCTTTGATTGAATTTTAGAGTTCCTCAGGACCTTAATTACATTTAGACTGAATACATGGAGAAAAGACCAACCCAAGAGGCTCTTCATGAAAGCCCTCAGTCCAGATTGTAACTTTAATCAATATTTTGCACATTGAAGTACTGGACCTTACCTTTTTCATTCAGCTACCCTTGTGGGTCTCCATGCATGACCTTTACAGTGACACAGGCATACCAGATGTATGCATCAACAGCAAGATACAAACATTTGCCATTTTCCAGTTAGCCAAAAGTCATTTAGAAATATGTAAAGTCATTCCACTTAACACATGAAGGCATTGGTTTGACATTTCTTGCTCTTGACATCAATAAGCTCACTGATGTGTTTTTCCAGGGATATACTCATTCCTCTGGGAAAAATGATTCCCTTAAAGCAGAATGACTGGATCCACAGGTGGCCTTGCGAGATAAAGATAATGAATTATTGATGCATGTAGCTAATGTTATTTCAGCATGATTCCAAGTGAGAGTGATTTAACTGTAACAAAGTCTGACTGGTTTAGTGGTTAACTGAAACTTTTCCAACCTTCAATAAAGATTTGATTGGACAAAGTGATCCTGAATTTACTGGAATTCGTGGTAGAAAAAAAATCATTTCTCTTTTTAGGCACACAATGAAAGAGGCTTTTGTATATATTGGTTTGAAAATCTCCGGAGAAGGATGGGGGCATATTAACTAGAACCATGTGGCTGTTAAAAGCAAAAATAATGTATTATCTTTATAAACAAAGTCTTTGTGTTATCAGTATCACACTTGCGTAAAATATTCTAAGTGGTGTCTTATGACCAAGGGATAAACTTGTTTAAAGTGGCATGATTTGCTATGAAAAGCTGTTTTAAGGCATTTCATCTCATATTTTTCATGTTGTTCTTACTGCATGTCTGAGGTGAAAAGCATGTTGCAATATTAAACAATAAAAGGTCCCCAGGTCTTTACAAAATGGGTTTAGAGTGAGTGACCAGGGGAAAAAATGGTGGGCAAAAGTGAATGTTAGACAAAAATGAGAATGAAAGTCTCAAGTATCTATCTCTAATGATGATTTAAATAAAAACTGAAACATCTGATAACTGTTGGTATCCATTTTGTTTCTTTCAAATACATTTTTACTTTGTAAAAATTAAGAGTGATATGGCAGCATCTGCGCCTCATTGCTCTTTCAGAATTGATGTAACATCAAAGAAATGAAAAGCTTTAAACACAGCAACATTCAAAAAATGTTTCTTGCAGGTCTATACATAAATACATTCCCAAATTGGGCCGAGGAAAAGTTCATATCAATATTACAAAAACGAATGCAGTTAAATCACACACACGAGATTACATTGATGGAAACTGAGGCGATTACTAATAAATTGAAGGACAAATTTCACTTTTTTTAAATAAACAGCACTACTTCTGAGTATAAAAACAAGTTGGACATGCAACAGCAATCTAATACAGTAAAGGATCTGCTGACCCCTGCTGACCACCCAACACATTTGTTCAGAAAAACTAGAGTTGCATTCCGAGAGGAAACATGGAATTGTGCACGTATATTAATAAGACCACAGTTTTGAAAAGCTTTTTATATAGCATCATAAAATCATGTTTTACTGTCTCTTCAATGTTGTCATTTTCTTTAAGCTATTTACACAAAAAAACAACTAGCATTTATGAGCTATGCCAGACAACTATACGTGTACGACTTTTTGAAAGAAAATCTACAATTTTATCTTTAAAAAAATTATGCAGCTGAATATTTCAAAGGAATCAATTGAAGCCACATCATGTCAATCCGCTCGTCGTATCAATCGACAGTGTCCTGTGGTAAATCAGCACTGCAGGTTCCTGACACAGGTTGTGGATGCTATACGCTTGTCCTGTAACACAAAAATAAAATAAAATTGAGGAAATCAAGAACACATGTACAAGCAATTAATATTTAGTAATAAGTTTTCACTCACCAGAGGGTATCATAAACACTTCTCCACAATTGTAGACTGACTTTACACCGTCAATATCAACACGCACACAACTTGAGATGAGGCTGAATACCTTATTAAAGAGAAACACAGTAAGGTTAAAATTGTATATAAATGTAAATGTAAACAAATTACTTGCAGAGAATTATTGATCAAACTGGACAGCTTGGGATGATAAAAGTCAAATGGGCAGAAAGGGGTTTTAAACATGTCATGTAACCTTCTCACAAACTTATTTTTACAATTAGATATTAAACGGCTACAAGACACTATTCCGGTTATGCAAATAACAGATTTTTTTTTTTTTAAAAAGACACTTTCTAGTACTCACAGAAACCATATCATGATCCACCTGTGAGGGTTTCTTCATGAACGACCCCAGCAGAATCTTTCCGTGTGAAAAAGAGCGGCTCTGAAGGTCAACCGCGTGACCTATTGCTCGGCCTCCATGGGAGTGCCAGTGGAAGTCATCAGGACTAATAACTCGTCCGTCTAGAAAGGGAAAAAAACCTGCACATGAACGAGCTATATAAATCAAGTCACAAGAAGGAAACATTTTTTTCCATTGAAAAGAAGCAAAAATTTTCATGCTGAAAAATATGTAATTCTATTCAATACAAACAACTGCCCCCAATGATTGTGTCTTCGTCTCACATCCTGGGCTTTTATGTTTTATGTGATAAGCATTAAATGTGCTTTGCACCAAACCTCACAGCGAGCGAGGACCAATTATCTGTGTGGTGCACTGCATGACACATTTGAATCCTACTGAGAATTTTCTACTTTAATGCGCTGTGGAGGAAGTCAAACATATCAAGCAGCTGGACAGCCACAGTAGTAATTCCATTCGGGAAAAATACTTTTGGTTGTAGTTATAGTTTCTAAATGTGTTTTAGAAATACTATAGCTGAAAACTGTTAAAACCATAGTTACATTGACCGAACAATGGTAGTAAGCCACCATCAATGGATTGATCTATGGTTATGGTCATGCTATTCCAAAAGTCACCATGAAATCAAAATTGACCATTCTTTTTTTGTTATAAAACACTGCAGTATTCGTCATAAATTATATAAATGAATGTGCCCTCTTAATCTTTATTCAAAATAATTTCCCCTCGCAATTATAGCAATATCTCTTCTCTTCACATGAGATTACAGCAATAGCAAACCAGAACCATCCAATAAATCCAATCAATTCTAGATGGACAAAATCAAATTCCACCCTACATTTTTGTCTAGTTTGAGAAGCTGATTCACTTGGATATATATGTCACAATAGGGAAGAAAAGACTATTGCATCTTCCATTTCATGCCGACTTTTAAGTATGGAAGATATGTTGTAAATATTCATAAAGCAAGTAAACAGAAGTCTGGAGTCCAATGAATTGTGGACCAAGCTATCACTTTTCATTATCTGTTATGTTTTAATGCTTCCTGTATGAAAAAAACCCTGCTGACCATTAGATATTCAAATAGAAGATTTAAATCATTAATAATCTTGATGAAAAGAAAACAATATGTTAAGTGGTAGAAAACAAATATTTCCATGGAAGTACATTCCCAACTCAGTGAAGGGGTCAACTCATGGGTAAAAGTCCCATATAAATAAGCTGTAATTTTAGTTAGTTTCCAGCATTTTTTACTTCAGCACTTGGAAGTAAAAATCTGTTTGGATTTCAAAAGGCTTCTAATGTTTAGACAATCAAAAATAACTGTTAAACAAAAAGCAAGTATGTTAATTAATGATTGTAATTATGTAATCAGCCAACTCAGCCAACCACAAAGTTTCCAGGTTCAGGCCCAAATAAGGGGGAACCTCCTGTCCTGTCACTATCGTGCCCATGAATATGTCATTCAACATAAGGCTGTTCAGGCAATGTGTCCCTGTAACATGGCTACACCTAATATGTAAAATAGTCATGCGTGTTGATTTATTTGTGTTTGTAATGTCATTACTTTTCGAGGCTGGGGGCCACAAGTGAGAGAACCACACATGTAGGTTGTTCCAGTCCTCATTTTCCAGGACAACAGGCTGCAACGGAGGCCCACAGAGATCACAGTGCGCCAACACCCGTGCAGCCTGTCGCACATGGGATGTCACCCTAGACGATGGCAAATCTGAAAGAAAAGGAGTTAGTTATAAATCAGGCTGTTAAAGCTCTTAAATTGATAAGTGTAAAAACGCATGGTTCTGTGGAACTTTCAAATGATTGTTTGTTTTAGAGGCACAACAGAGTAACATTGGCTCAACTGGTCGTATGACTTTGAACGCTTGGGAGTGTTTGGTAAACCAATTTTGCAATTCCATTTAGTGGCACAGAAATGACACACTGCAGATTTAAAATACATCACACATGAATTCTCACCAATATCATCATCCCCTTCATCATGTTGCTGGAGCTCAAGCATTGATGACGGCCCACTTCTGAAAGCAACGTCACTGCACAAAAAAAAGCAAAAACACTCAGTCCTGAAGCACAGCATTTTAAACAGTGTCTTTTTGCACTGACCACACAAGAGTTATTTTTATCCCAATGGTCTGGTGCAGGGGTTAGACAAGGGAAATATAATATACAGTATATACTGCAGATCTGCATCTTTATAATTAACACTTGGGTGCAAATAGCATTTGTTTAGGCCAGATAACATTGTAAAAATCAACTTACACATCAGATAAAGTGTTGGGTCCACTGGATACTCGGACACTCATTCTGTTTCTGGTCCCTGGCGGCTCCACCGTAACACCACTGGTGAAGCCAAAGGAGGCGCCTCTGTTTCCCTGCAGCTGATCATCACTTTGGGCCACATTCTCACTTGAGTGATCTGACTGGTCCTCAAGAGAGTGAAGAAGGTTTCTGCGTCCCTGTTTTCTGCCCCTTTGTCCACTTTTTACCAAATTTTCAGTTTTTTCAGAGGCAAAAATTGCATTCATTGAGGCCAAAGATCGTTTAATTGACTTTGGTGTGTTGATTATGTTTCTTTTTAAGCGATTTTTAGTTTTTTGCAATTTTACTGAATTTCTCTCCTCATTACATGCACCACGAAGAGGAGTTTTTGATAGTTTGGACATTTGTGGAGAGGGACTGTGAGGTGGTGGAAGACCATCAGCTGGTTCCTGAGACTGCGGCGCCTCCCACCAATTGGACGGAGTTTTTCTTTGTCTTTTCTGTGGAAAGTTGTCTGATGCAGAACTCTCTGGTCTTCTAAGAGAAGAGGAAGGTGGTTTTTGTGCAGAGCCATTTTCTCTTGAGTAAACCAAGTCAAACACTCTCTTTTCACCTGTTTTATTAATCGGAAGAAGGGGTTAGTTCAAAAACTTCAATCATACAAAGTAAAAGCTGTTTGGGAATGAGTTTACCTGGTAGGACGTTGTGCAGTCTGTGAGGACTACAGAATTCTGGACTAATCTCCACAGCATTCTCATTCGGACCAGCTCCAACTTCCTCTCCTGACACATGAACTGGTGATGCCACTTGAGGTTGAGTGGCTGCAGATTTTGGTTTCCTTCGACCACCTGTTTTCTTAGCGGTCTTCTGCTCAGCTCCAGTATCATGTCCATCACCACCTGCAATCAACTTTTTCACACCGTTCAACACATTGTGAGTTTTTGGTTTCTTCGGATTCCTCTGGGCAGGCCTAAGAGACTGTGTTTCCTCAGAATCAACAGTGGCTCCTTGCTTCGTTGACATTTTTGTACTGGCTTTCAGCCCTTGTGCCGTACCCAACACCTGCGTTGGCTGAAGCTCTGTGTTACTTTCATTTGGGCTAGAGAGCCACCATGCTCCTGGAGGTTTCCTTTTCCTCTTGGCAAACAGAGGACTGTCTGACGAAATGTCAGATGCAGTTGTTGGTGGATCCTTTGGTTTTGGTTCCCGCTTTTGCGTTTCTTTTTTCTTCTGTTTTTTGGCTGGATCCACGGCATCTTCCTTGGTGGAAGTTTGTTTTTTCGCAGCTACAATGTAACATTAAAACAGAAAAGATTGTAAGTTTTTCACAACACAGGTGGTTGTCAGGGATGCATAATCTGTGAGTCTGGAGTGTTAGATGCCCGTCTAACCAAAATGACATAATTCTGCTTCATAATTATCAATGCACAGCATAATTAATTAAAAGCAAGAGGAACTGACCTGTTCTTTGTTCCTCCTCTTGCTCATTGAGGGCAGGTGGAGGTTCATGCTCTTGCTCATCACAGGAAGGATCTATCTGTTCCAACTCTATTTGTTGTTTAGAAGTTCTTTTCTTTGTCTTAGAGACATTTTTGCAGTTTTGCTGTGACACCTTTTTGCTGTTCTTTCTATTTTGATTGGATTTCACAGAGTTTGTGGAGTGAAGAGCTACTGCAGCAGTGACTTTATTGGATTCCTTCTTCGCATTTGACCCTGACATCTCCTGTTTAGATGATTTTGAGGATTTCTTTGTGGTTCTAGGCATAGGAACTGGAATTTCTTGGTTGCCACCTGCATCCGCTTCATCTTTGTCAGAAAGTTCAGCAGGCTCAGGTGCTTTGCTGTTTGCCTGTTTCTTTCCTGTAACTATCACACAAAGCAATATATTAAATATAAAGACGTGTAAACTTTTTTCAATATATCACATAATCTTCCATTTCTATCAATATTTTATAAATAATATAAATACTTTTCCATCAATGTTTTATGAATGTAAATATAAATGTAGTGATAAAGTATATGCACTAATGCAGTATCCCCAAAATGTATTTGTGCACTTATGAATGTAATCATATCAACAAATTTGACAAGTTTTCGTAGATTACATAATTGTTCATTTTAATTTATATGATAAAAAGTCTATAATAAATCAGGAAACTAGATAAGGTGAAATAAAGTATGTGTACGAGTTTGTGTTTATAGGTGAAAGTGCAACAATTCTGATGAAATGTAAAAATTAAATGTATCAAATGACAACAATCATTGTGAATTGTGATTATGACTTTAAGTAAAATAATCATTATTATCATCTTAACCATTATGAAGCATGAACAAAATGTGACTTAGTTTTCATTGACGAAAAGTAGACTAAAATGCCCAGATGTTTAGTCGACTAAAACTTGACAACAAAAACAGGACAAGGTTGAATAAATATTTTAAAAAGTAAATTTGACACACTGGACTAAGAATAAAGTATACTGTATACTTAAAGTATACTGCCATTTTACACATAATAAATCTAAGATTATGATATTATAAAGATTTGGTAAAAGTGTGATTTACCCGCTTGTACTTCTTGGTGTCCCTGTACATTTTGAGAAGAAGTCTGATCACAAACCCTGTCTTCATGCGCTTCGGTTACAGGGTCTGCTCCATCCTCTACACCATCATGAGTCACAGAGTCTTTACCACTCTTTTTTGAAGCTTTTCCATGTTTTCCTTTCGCTTTTTGTTTACCAGACTCTATTTGTACTTTGTTTCTTTTAGCATCCGTCCCATGCTGATTTTTCGTCTCCGCTTCACTCTGAAGGAGCTGATCTGTGGAGTGTGGCTTTGTAAGAACATTCTCCTTTGCAGTGTCTGCTGGGACAGGTCTTTTGTTCCTGCTGACCTCTGCCTTCCGAGGGATGATGAAAAGAACAGGGGCCTCATCGTCCAGGATCATGAAGTCCTCCTCTAAATCTACAGGTGGAGGAGCTGGAACTGCTGCTCGTTTCCTGGAACTTATCAATGGAATAAGAAATGTGTTACAAGAAAGTAACAACGGCGCATGTGGTTTATGTTCAGAACGTCACATTTAAACTCACCATGGGGATTTAGGCATCATGGCCTTTTTAAGCTTCTGCTGGAAAGACAATCCTTTGCCTGGATCCTCCATCACTTGATTTCTGCATTGCTCTGCCGCCCGAAGTATTTGTTCACTCTTCCGAACCAAAACAGGAGAAAGCTGACCAGGATCTTTATCCCTTAATAATAAAAAAGAAGGAGATGTCATTAAGAAATCTGCAGGAACAATTCAGTTTTAAAATTACAAATTTAAGTTAACTAGCATTGCAATGTCTTCCCTCTTTTCTAGAGGTGTAAGACTGGGTGGCTTGCATTGACGTTTTAATGTTTTTTGCAAGCTTCATAGTAACAAATACAATTTAAGGTAATATTTCTTATTATAAAAAAAAGATGCAGATGTACAATACTGTTGTTATACATTAATAACTGACCTTAAAAAGGAACCCCTATTTGATTTAGCAGTTTTTCTAAATTCAAGCCTTTCTGGTGGTGATGCCAAAGACCCGCTATCCCTTTCAGAGCAGAAAAAAATAATGGAACAGTTAGGTAATTAAAAAAACAATACAAAACAAACAATACCAGCTATCAGACTCTTTTTATTCATACCCATAGAGGGATTCCTTCAGCGGTTCTGACTGCTGAATGCAGGACACCTTGCTTAAGTCTCCACCAATGGGCTCCTCATCCTCAACTCCAAAGAGAAGAGGATCAGCCACAGGTCTGACTCCATCCCCGGACTCATCCCTCTCTGTTGCCAAAGCAATAGGACTGGACGTCTTTATGGGCGCAATTTCTATAAATGGACTCTCTTTGTGAGGAATGAAAGAAATATGACAAGAAGGTGATGAAATGTACTGACATTTTTTTACCAAAAAATAGCTATATTTCAGGGATCAAAAGTAAAGATGTTTTCTGCTTGCCCAGATAGTTCATTTTGTTAGTTAATATATCTTAATATATACATGTTTTAAATGAACAAAATTATTAATTAATTAATTTATTTTTTAATTAAATGTTAAATATTATTTAAAGATGATCGGCAATACTAGCAGGAAATTATATTCACGATAATATAACTGATAAGAGATTTTTGTGGATGTAGGGTTACCTCTATCAATTATTTCATCCTCTTGAATGCCATTTTCTTGGATCAAAGAATCCTTGTGTACCTGATAATCAGAGTCATCTGATTAACAATCAACATCACATTGTGGCAATGAGAACAGACTGATTTCTGATGATTCACGCCATGTGTACCTTCTTAGATGATGACTTCATCTTTTTTGGATCACATGAGCTTTTTTTCTGACCATTTACACCAGTGCTTTTGGGCAATGGAGGAAGCATAGGCAAACCCAGTTCAGAGTCAGCATCTACCAGTAACAACAACATGGAATATGGTTTCATACAATGAATGAATGGCTCAAAAAAATTAGATAAAGATGTTTAGCAATGAGGTGAATGTAAGAATATAATTACCAATGTCATCGAAGAGAGTGTCAATGTCAGGCAAGGTGTAGACATCCTTGAGTTTAGAATGGGATCTGAAAATCAGCAGCAACATGTAATGAAATGTGCCTCTTACTTGAGCTTGTTAAGATATTATCTAATCCAATACAGCTGTTTTGAAAGCAGCACATTACTTACATTTCCTGTTTTTGGGAATAATGCAGTTTCTTTTTGGCTTTGACCTGAAATAATGGATTCAAACTTCACAAGTTCATATGAAGGGGAAAAAATACATAAATAAAAAACACATTAACATTTATCATAAAATTGACACACCTATATCTATCTATTTATCTATCTATCTAATACCATTCAAAAGAGTGGGGGGTTTTGAAAGAAGCCTCTTATGTTCACCAAGGCTGCATTTATTTGATCAAAAATAAATATTTGCGAACAATTATTACAATTTAAAAATAACTGTTTTCTATAATATACTGTAAAATAAAACGTCATTTATTCCTGTGATAGCAAAGCTGAATTTTCAGCATCATTACGCCAGTCTCATATGATCCTTTAGAAATCATTTATGCTGGTTGAAATGTCAATGTTAAAACTGTGACATTTCAGGATTCTTCGATGAATAGCAAGTTCACACGAATAGCATATGAAATAGAAGTCTTTTGTAGTAATGTCAACATATTTACTGTCGATTTTGATCAATTTAATGTGTCCTAGCTGTATATATATATAACAGATATTTTATATTCATCTGAATTGTCGCTTCATCTATTTTCGTTTCTTATGCTGTCTAGATAGGGAGCTCACTCACTAGGTTTTGAACCGCAGCCACTGACAGACTCTGTGCCCACAGACGGTTGCTACAAACAACGATGATTTTGTTCATTAAGTTACACTCGTAACTAACGTTACTGACCTTCGACATCGTGTTGAGGTCCACCCCCAGTTACAGAGACTGTGTGTTGGCCAGTGAAGCTCATAAACCCGCAGATAGTCCAGTTCTTCGTCTCACCATCAACATGCTCATTACTGGTAGCTGACCGCCATTCGCCGATTACATTACACTCTTCTTTGTTTACACAATTTGAAAGTCTCGATGCTAATGTATTCCTGTTACATCTATGATAGTTTTACATTCAAAACAACAGAGAAAGGAATTCATAAAATGTTAATACCCCACAAAAGGCATTAATTTCTTTCATAGTCCGTCACCGTATTTGGCCCACAACAACAACACAAATACTCCCGCTCAATTTTCTTCCTGTGCGGGAGGAAGGACACGCAATGAAATGCTGCCACCTAGTGCCATGGAGTGCATGTCAGCTACGCTACAGCAATAGAGGGGGAATCATAGACTGTGGGGGAATCGATAAACGATCAAAGGGATGTCTTAAAATGATTCAAAATAAATTAACAATTAAAATGGTCACTCGGATAAAATTAGTATTAAAATTATTACATATTAATACTTTTAATAAAAAACAAGATAGAAGAGTATACCTTTAACATAAGATTTTAATATATTAAACACAATTTTCCACATTTTCATGATATAATATTTTTTATTCACCAACTATATCAATATTTTTTAAACAGATGTCACATGTATTAGACAATACACAAACTGTTGTTACACAGAGTAATACTCAATTGTTTAATTTGATTGGCGTTTGATAAAACAGTATTGTGATAGTAACTCTATATTCAATCACCTGACCAGCCTCTTGGGTTCTCCTCTAAACCTTTACTATTATTCTCTAGTGAGTTTTATGATTTTACTGCTGCAGAAAAAAGTACATAACAGTTCATAGATGCCCTGCCCTGATAAGAGCAAATCATTTTGTGTAACTCAGTTACACAAGCTTTGTATTTTATTTTTTATTATTTAGCCTATCAAAAGTACATATAAACAATGTACACATTTGAACAATTAAAAAAATAAATATCAATAAAAAAGCATATTGTAGGATGATTGCACAAATATACAACTAAATTATATGACCAGTTCAGATTAACTGAAGATCTTTTTTTGCTTTTCAGCGATTTCCATCGGTGACATGGCCTCGTCTGTATCCATGCCTCTGTAGAGAGGATATTTAATATGCCTCCATATAAGGAGCAACACTTTAATGGCAAATAGAGTACAAGCCAACCCCAGTAGAACAGCTGTGGAATACAACACACAATATGGTTGTCATGAAATACACTACAGATTAAAAACATAACAGCAAAACGATGATGTCAATGTAGCGCTTGTTCTGGCTCACCTATGTAAATGCCATTGCGACTTGGATCCGCAGAGTTGAAGTTCTTTGTCATGTTTCCGCTCAAAGCCACAATGACAACAGGGTAGACTGTCAGAATGTATCGCAGGTGCTTTTCAAACACAAAGTTCTCAACAATAAACCTGTAAAAATCATTACGCATCAATCTCAAGTTTAACATCTTTCATTTATTTAAAATAAGTAATTGGAGTTTTATGTTCTTACCAAGCAATAGCTTCACCCAAAAGAATTGAGAGAGAGACTGTTGCTGCGTCTGATTGGGTCATTCCAGCGTCATATCTCAGCACAACAGTGAAGTTGATCAAGGTGGCAATAGTTGTCCATGTTGTGTATGTTGCAATGCCATTCTGAACCTGCAAAGTTGAAGATGCAACATTAAAAAATGCATAATGTTTTTGAAATGTAAGTTTGAGAAGCTGTTGAGTATTATTTCAATGATTTCTCACCAATATCCGAATGCACCAGAGGTCTACTTTGTGATATTTGTTTAACCAGGATCCATATTGTTTGAGGGCATGACAGGCGAAGATGATCAGCAAGTAGTTTGTGAAGGCAATCAAGGCAAGGAAAACAAATCCAGCAATCATCTCCCTTTAAATAAATACAAAGAAATTGAATTTTTACAAAAGATGTTCTTACTGTAGAAAAATGTATGCATAAATTGTATTCTTTAAATATACATGCAAAGAAATTGTATTTACAAAATGTAAAAATAAGTGCAATTACCAATTATATATATACAGTATATATCGTGAATACATATATATAAAAAATATACAAATCGACTAATCGCATCTAACATGAAAGTTTTTGTTTACATAATATATATATATGTGTATATATTATTATATTTATAAATACACAGACACGCAAACACATACAGACATATATATCATAATATATACATACACACACATATATTATGTAAACAAAAACTTTTATGTTAGATGCGATTAATCGATTTGAGAGCACTAATATATATATATATATATATATATATATATATATATATATATACATACAGTAGCAGCCAAAAGTGATGTTCAGCCAAGGAAAATTGACATCTTCAGCCTATATTTATATATTATAAAAAAATGTGTTAAAGATTTTTTACTCGTATTGTGTAGTTGAGATTTGAGTCAATTGTTTTATTTGTGATAACGAAATGAAACCAGCCAAATTGTGTCATTATTTTTTGATTATGTAATGTATGCTTTTCCCTGTGAGCTTTTGGTTTTTCTATGATTTTTTTTTTTTTTTTTTGCATAGTAAAATAAAACCTTTAGCTACAGTTTGCCTTTTTTGCCAAATATTTTTTTCAGATAAATACCTCAGTTTAGTTTTTTAGTTTTTTTACCTCAGTTTAGTATTTTTACCATTATATTTAAAAAAATGTCCTCATATTTTGATTGTTTAATCAAACTTGTAGGGGTCATAAAAAACAAATATTCCCTACAGACATCACTATGTATATATACAGTATATTTCAACATATCAGAATTTTCCTTCTTACTCTCTGTCCCACAGAAGGAGCCAGCCTATATTCAGCAGCATGTTTGCAATCCAGGTGATGAAGAATCCATACGGCAACACAGCAGGACTGCAGTACATTGGACCATAAACAGTCCTGTGATGACAAAATAAATAAATGTCTCATGAACGTCAGCATATTATTACATACCACTTTATTTTTGGATATCATTTGATTCTAGCTCAGAGTTCATACCTCCTGCAGGTAGTGGACAGGATGTAAGCATGCATGAGAGACAGCCAGGTGTAGATGACACCCCAGATTGAGAAGGTCCATCCCGAGGGAGTGATTTCGGTATTGTACTTATTTGATATAGAACTAGTGGTGTTCCGAAAAGGACCTGCGGATGAGTAAAACAACATTGTAGCAATATATTCGACCAAAATGTACTTTTGCACCTATCATTTATTTAGAAACAGTATTCAGTTTATCTGCTGTACGTACCTTTTCCTGGTCCAGCAAGTGCGTTGAATACGATGCAAATGATGTACAAGACAACAGAAAGGACTATGAGTGCTAAACGGGCAATGCTGTGATCTCCCATTGTGAGCAGCTGAAATAAAGAGAATGTAATGCTATCTTAAAATATTTAACAGAAGGTCACTCGACTCAGAAGCACTGCTAATATTATTACTAGCCTATTGACTATAAACATAAATGCACTAGAATCGTATCTAACCTACAGCTGAAAACACTCCCAGAGTCTGAAACCAAGAGTAAAAGAGAAGGAAGTTAACATAACACCCTGAGGACTGACGAACACAAATACAGTACTACTCCCGTGGGACTGGTTTTATAAGTGCGCAGGTTGTGTAACTGTATGAGTTCACGTGCAGAGTATGACACAAAAATACATGCGCACAATGGCTGTCAAGGCAACCATTTTTTTCATTGCATAAATTTCTGATGGTGACGAAAAAGCCTTACACAACTTAGTGACCTTTACTTTGCACACTCTGAAGAAACTAACATATTAGTAATAGTAAAAGGTTTTTTATTTCTTTAAGGTTCTTTCTTTAGTTTTTGTTGTAAAAACTAAACTTTTATCAAAGAGTACATGTAGTACATGTTCTTTATATAACATCTTCTATGGCTTAGTCATTAACCATGTGTGTTATGTCTTTAACAGTAAAGGGAACTGGGAGGGGATGAATGAACACATGGATGGACACATGATGTTAGATAAATGATGGATAGACAAAAATGGGCAGAACATATTCTGTAGACAAAATTGGATGGATATTATAACAAAATGAAATGTTAAAATATGAGTTGAAGGAGTGATGTTGCTATTTATATAAATTTTAACAGGACATGGTTGTTTTGTGCTTGAAAATTGCAGATTACCTTAGAGAACCTTGCAAAACTGGTTTGTGTGTTTGGCTTCATTCAAATTAACTTAACAATTAGGTAGGAAGGCAACCTCGTTGCATATCAAGTTTCAGTTTTGGAACTTGTTCCTCACCCAACTAGGACATTTTTCCCCAGTCATGTCATTGGCATTTGTGTCTCAATTTACCTGAATTCAGTAGTGTTCAGCAGTGGCAGAAGCTTCAGTCATCTGGACTCACCTGGGTTTGTAGAGTTTATGTACTAAATTTCAACTTCTTTCCTTATCGTTATTTTAACTATGTTAAAACAATTATTTAAATTTAAAATAATATTTAATTTAGTAAAAATTTCAGTGTAACTTCCCACGCCCTAACCAGTAACATGTGCGGTAGCAGGCTACATAGGGTGCGGTAATACAAGGATCAAACCACTTTAGGGGGTGATAAACCATGAACAGAGATACATTAACATAAAGAAGATCAATATTTTATATTTAAAAATAAATAATTACAATGTTTAGATATGTTTAAACGCAACAGCAGAGTATCTATCAGGTATTTCTCTGTTGATACACTTCAATCCTATTTGGTCTATTCCACCAAAATGGTCTCTTCCAATGTCTCGTGATATCCAGGAAGTAAACTTTCCAGTCAGTAAATCTTGTTGTGAGCAAACGTTCCCGAGTATTTTTTAATAACCTTCTGTATTTAAAATGCCTTTACTTTGTGGCGGAACATCCGAGGCCAAAGATGCCAATGAAGAGGTGCAGAAAATATGCGATGAGGTTAGTAAATTTACATCGAAGAGAAACAGAAATAGTGAAGTAATGTGTTATACAGCAACATTCACTGGCAACTCCCGTTTTTCATCAGGTAAAGTCTCATGCCGAGGATAAAGCTGGCCGCAAGTTTGATGCTTTCACTGCCAAATCTTTTAAAACGCAAGTTGTTGCGGGGAAAAATTACTTTATTAAGGTAAGAGAAACCCCTGTGTGGTTTTATGAATTATGTACTAATTTATATGTAAAAGCAAGCCTCAGATAACACGTACAGTCCTGAACTATAATGGTTTTTGAATGAACTATTCTAAATGATCTGTTTTTAGGTGCATGTAGGTGAGGATGACTATATTCATCTGCGTGTCTATAAAACCTTGCCCCATGCTGGAGAAAAACTGGAGCTGCACAGCATTCAGACATCCAAGGCTCATCATGATGCCATTGAATACTTCTGAAGTTAACCTCCAGAAAGATCAAATCATCATGAATATTGCCCAAAATACTTATGAATTCCACAGTTACCGTTTTTACACCGTAAATGATATTAACATCTGAAGATGAAACATGATAACCCGTGCATTACATGTGATGATCTTATCAATAATTGACATGTATGTATTGACTAGTGGGTAAACACTACCTGCAGTGTAACTCATTGTGAATGAAGCAGTCCTTTAAATACACGTCTCCATTATGTTTTTGGGATAGTTGTACAATAACAGTTCGTTTTCCCTCCCTTACATTCAAAACATCAATTAACTCACATCTAGTAATCCATGCCAATAGTTTGGTCTTCATAATTTGGGCTTTGTACTTAGTGATACTGATGCAGTAAATAGTAGTTTTATTGTATTAACATAAAATGCATAGATGGAAAGTTGTGGATTTTTTTTTTTTTTTGTCTTTGCATAGTGGACTTTTGGCATATATGGATTTGTTATTAAAGTTATGAGTGCTAGGGGAGTCCATGGAAAAATAACATATTTAGATTAAATTTTTTGAAGATTTTGGATTTAAATAAAAAAAAAATTATTAAAATAAGCATGTTTGTGTATATATATATATATTTTTTTATTAAAAGTAATGTAACTGAATAGAAACTAAATATTTTGATTTAAAAGATTTTAGATTTTAAATAATGCGAAAAAAATTAAATCTGATTTAAATAAAATTATAACTAAAATAGATTAAATGTAATGTAACTGAATAGAAACTAAATATTTAAATTTAAAAGGCTTTAGATATAAAAAGTTTAAATGTAATGTAGACTAGATATTTGATTTAAAAATGTAAAAAAATATATATATTTTAGCCTAAATAGACTACAATTTTATTTAATGTAACTGAACTTAAACAAAATATTTAGATTTAAATAAGTGTTTAAAAAAATCTGATTTTAATAACTAATTAAAAAATATATAAAATTATTTTAATCTAAATAAATACATAGACTAAACGTAGTAATGTAACTGAATAGAAGCTAAATCTTTTCCAAATTACATTGACAAATTTATAGAATTAACTTTTCACAGTATAAATAGGGCCTTTATACAAGAACCGGTCTTTTAAATTTTTAGGATGGGGGTCATCGTGTTGGGGTCCGTGGCATCTAAAAAAAACTGAAAACCCCTGCTTGAACCTTTGACACAAGTGGGCATGTCAAGGTCTGAGAACAGATCAAGAAACGTATTCTCCTCTTCAACTGAAAATTCATCGCTGTGTTGCAAAGCAAATAACATTTCCGTAATTGGAAAACATTTCATTTTTAATAAAATCTTTTGTACAGTATTTATACAAAAAGTTTTACAGAACTAGGGCAACGGTAGTGTTCCTTCACTGTAGAAACACAAAGCCACAGACAGAGCACACTGGTGGAGGAGGGGATTGTGAGATGTTTGGGGTCAATGTCCCGGCTCAGCTCCAGGTGTTGTCCTCAGAACACTGTGTGGTTCATGTTGACAACAGAACAATCATTCACTTGATCTTGGGAGGGGTGTAGTGAATTCGACACCTTTCGTTGAAAACCTAGTGGGGAAATGCTATCAGTGACATGTTTCTGAATGAAAACAGCTCATGTTCAATAGAATCAATAGAAGACACTCAAAAACCTCACCTTCAGACTCCGGTCATTGACCACCTCTTCAACATTCAGCTCAGACTGCATGATTTTTAACTGTAGGCAAATTGAGAAGATTTTAGAAGATTTCGATTTCAGCCATTTGTGAACAGACTTCCAGACAGTGCTATTTTAGTTTTATTATAGAATTATTAATATTTTGAATTAGCATTTATTTTTACATATGTATTCATTTAAGTTGAATTTTTAGACATTTTGTTATGTGCAGTTTTCATTTTATTTGTTTTTTAAATACTACTTCTATTAGGTTCAATTTGTTTTTATTTCAGTTGATTTTAGTTTGATTAATTTCCATTTTTCGTTTTAAGTTTTTTATTTAATTTAACAGAATTTTTTTTAAATAGTTTTACTCAACGATAATAACCCTTCTTTCAAATTATATAAAAGGGAAAATTAACCCATAAGTGCAATATAATAATGTAATCAAAACTTTAAACCATGGATTTGAGAAGCATTTCTTCAAGTCTTCAGATTCACGTGCTTCCGCTTATTGTCTGTTATATAAGTTGGGCAACCTCTAGTCTTACATTTCTTTGGTTATGAGTCAACAGATAAAACTACATAACACTAGAGTGCATCGGTCCCCTGGTGGCAGACAGTGGTATTACCTTAGTTTGTTCTTTCCTGAGTTGCTTGATAATTGACAAGTTGTCACTATCTTTCGCCCTCTTTTCGCGTAACTGTCTGACGACAGCAGAGGTCTCTGTAATACATGATTTTATTGCCTTATCTCTGGACAGATGGGCTTCCATGAGCTGAAAGACACGAAGTACAGAGGAAAATCTTGTAATTAAACATCACATACTAGTGATACTTCACTAAAATAAGTCATACATCAATCACAGAATTAGGGTATCTCTAATAGTCATTTTAGATTATTTAAAAGCACTTTGTAAGGTGATACATACAGATTCATAAAGTTCTTTGCAGGTCTGTGTGGCATCCACTTTGCCTGAAAAGGACACAGTGGGCACAGTGGTATTAAGGGCATGGACAATTCTGTCATCTATGGTGCGCATCCCTTTTAATACTTCCTAGAGGACATACAGAGAGATAGAAAAACAGCAGAAAATGTACTGTAAGCAATGCAATCGTTGTTGTTCTGATGCCTTCCTTAAAAACCTTAAAATTAAGAATAATTTTCTCCATTTAAGGAATATTAATATAACTTATTACTAATTTATCTTAGAGTGAAACCCCTCTGTATTCATCACATATTACATTTATAATGTATACAATATAACTACACATAGGTAGTTGACAATATTTCAAGCAGAGTCCTGCAATGTGACATGTTATAGTTCATCTAAACCCATTTTAAAACTACGTTAAGTTCTTGTATAGCAGCTTTATAAGCTCTTATTAACTGAGGGGCACATACCGCAGACATAATTAAATGAATTGAAATAAATCGTACAATTGAAATGAAATAAATAAGAGGTAATTAAAAAATATTCAAAAAGAGAAAAGTGTTACAACACCTACATTTTCACTTCACCTTCAAATAAAATCCTAATGCTGAAAACAGTTCACGAGTTCATGATGTGAACTACCCAAATATTACACATAAATATGTACTTAATAGCTTTAATTAAAAAAATACTTTTAATTTCTGTATATTGTTTTGTGTATAAATTATAGGTAATTTAATGCATACATTTATATTTATAAAGAAAAGCAGTGTCGTGTTTGCTCTGCTGCTCATTGAACCACAGGACTGCGTGCATCAGACTAGAGGGTCAGACATTTGTACATCTTTCCTGTAAACATCATAACACCGTGCTCATACAAATCAATGCGCGCTTAAGAATCCTGCATATTTTTTATCCTAACCATTGGAAAGTTCGCTCGTTTTACCTGAAACATTGAAAAGTCCTCACAGTTCGGAACTTCACCGGGCGCCGCCATACTGGACTCTGAAGAGGTCCTGCGCGCCGAGGGTGTCCAAATACTGCCTACATTATACTTACTTCAAAAACTGTCGTATTTTACACTAACTAAATAATGTTACAGATAAGTAACAGTATTTTTCATACTAGTGTGGGCCATCTTAACAGAGATTATGTGATGTAATTATTTCTCACTATAATCAGGATTAAACGTGAGCGTATAAAATCCAGAGGTGCTTTATGCGAAATATTATGAAGAACTTCAAATATTGTGCATATTATCTTATTTAACTATGCTTTTTAAAACCAGATGCGTGTAGCGAACACATACGTATGTCCTTAACGGGCGCTCTTATGAGCTGTTTAGACTTCTCAGGGTCCTTCGGTGTTTTAACAGCTCTGCGCTCTTGCAAATACGAACTCGAACTGACATTCATTCAGGTAAAGAAACTAAACCTGGCGTTGTCATTTAGACAGGCTTTCGTGGCTTTAATTTAGTCTTTTTTATATCATTATATTTTTCTTCAGAAGTCATGATCTTCAACATGATCCGCGGGCCTCGCGCTACATTTGGCACTTTAATAGGTCAGTATTTTCCATAAGTTTGTTTTGGACGCAGGCAGCATGTGATCAGGTTTGGCACTGGGCACTGTGAAAGTGCAAGTGGGCATTCTTTATACACTTTTTAGCATAACACTAAGCACTGAACACATGATTATACACGTTTATAAACGATTATGACGTAGTTGGACTTTTCGATACTGGCATGATTGAATTCATGAGGTTATTTAAGGTTATTGCATGGATTTGATCACTTTTATGTTTGATCTAATAGTAATACGTGAAAAGAGCCACACACCTCTTGTGAATTTACGATTGTACAACTCTAAC
Source organism: Siphateles boraxobius (assembly GCF_051911475.1). Classification (NCBI taxonomy): domain Eukaryota; kingdom Metazoa; phylum Chordata; class Actinopteri; order Cypriniformes; family Leuciscidae; genus Siphateles; species Siphateles boraxobius. The sequence continues at coordinate 18,805,868 of NW_027508876.1, forward strand.
GTTATCTGATCTCTTTACTATAGTAAATAATTATTAGTAACAGTTGTGGTAACTTGGTATCGCTCATTATGTCATCAAAAAGAGCACAAGAAGAATTGGAGCACTAACTATATCTAATGTCTTAGAAAAAATTACAACTTACAAATTGAATATACAAAATACAACAATAAATTTACAAACCTTTTTTCATAAATTAAGGTATGTATTATTAATATATGTAATTGTTATATATATATTATATATTGATAATATATAAATATATCAATATAATAATATAATATATATTAATATAATAATATTCAAACTAAATATAGAAAGAAACTATAATTTTTCTTTATTCAAACTATATATTTTTTCTTTATTTTCTATATATTCATACTCACCATAGCGATTATAGTTTCTGCCGAAATAATACAGTTACGGTACAGTAGTATATATAACAATAGCACGAAAAGATTGTGAAAGCTTGTTTAAAGAAGATCCCAATAAATAACAGTTTTACTGTAACTGAAATATTTTGGCAGAAACTATAATTGCTATGGTGAGTGAATATAGTGTAAATATAGAACAAAACTATACTCTCATTTTTTGAGTATAGTTTGGACATTTAACATTTACAAAGGTAATGTTTTTATGTACATTTATTTCTAATACATTTGAAATGATAAATCAAATGTTCAAATTATCCAATAATAAATTAAATGATTAAAATGAGAAATCAAATTCTTAAATGCAATTTCATGTCCTCATTTGGGGAACAAACTTTTTTTTTTGGACTCATACTAAGTGCAAATGTAACAGGAAATAACATATTAGTTTTGTATAAACATCATCATACAGCCAAAATTGATCACCATGCCAGCCTCAAAGGGACAGTTCAGCTGAAATTGTCTTTATGTGTTCCACTGAGGAAAGAAATGTTGACAGAATTTACATTTTAGGCTGAACTATCCCTTTAATTAACTATCCCTTTAATTGTCTCTTTCTCCCATAGGACAGTGGCGGAGAGGCGTGATGAACGCAGGGAGCAGAAGACTGTGCAGCAAGCCTCAAGAAGGGGCATCTACACCCCAACCGACCACAGAACCGGGTCAGTACTTTAAATATCCATTCACTTCTACCTGCCTGCATTAGAAGGCGTGACATATGACATGACACAGCACTCAAAATGAGACAGCACTTTGACGTGCACATTTTGTCCCTGCAAAGCAAAAAAAAAAAAAAAGCATGTAGCGCACAACACATATCTTGCAAGATAAATTCCTGTTCTGGCTGTTCTACAAGGATCAGATTATACTAGAGGGAATTTTATCTTTTTCCCAAAAGACCAACTTCTCCTCACTAACACCTTGTTTCTCATCTCTCGGTGTTGCCTTTAGCTCAACGGCTCGGGTTTAAAGTGCCAGGCTACCGCCCAACAGAATGGGATAAGAAGATGCTGATGTGGTCCGGCCGATTCAAAACCGCAGAGCAGATTCCAGAGTTTGTGTCGTAAGTGGGCTATTTCTCTTTACATTTGAAGAAACCCCCAGTTTCAGGCATGCTACTTCACTGATGGTGTAGTTGGTTAATGAGGTCATGTGCCAGTTTATTGGTGGAACACAAGAGCTGTCTGCTGTAAGGTTTAAACAGATTTAGTCCCAGTGTAATAACAGGTAATTAGTGTAATTCATGGCATCTGGAGGGAGATCAGAGTGGACTCTGTTTGTAATGGTTAGATGCAAAACAGAACTGGCACGTCCTTTGTGACCTTCCATACATACAGTTGCTTTTCTCTTGGGATTGGTGAATATAATGATTTAATGATTAATCGTGATATTTCTTTTTATCCTGATTCTTTAAATCCCAAGATCAATCTTTTTTAGTGTATGATTAGTTTCAGTTGCTTTGTGTGAGAATGTATATGTAAAGGCTTGTTCACAACAAGAACGATAACTATTAAGGGATAACTAATACCGTAACTATATTAGCATCCACACACCAATGGATGATAGCGATCTATTATAAGTGTGTGCGGTGCAGTGATGTCATCTGCCGCTTTGATTGATTGGCTCTCAAGGTTTTATCGTTCATCAGCTGGGGAAAAAAGTTTTGACGGCTGTGTGGTTATTGATAAAGGAAAAGTTCAATTAAAAAAGAAAATTCTGTCATAATTTACTCACCTTCAAGTTGTTTCAGACCTGAATGAATTTCTTTCTTCTGCTGAACGCAAAAGAAGTTATTTTGATGAATGTCGGTAACCAGACAGTTGCTGTACCCCATTGACTTCCATAGAAGGAAAAGAAAAACTACCAAAATGCAATGAAATCAGTGAAGCCCGATTCAAAAAGAAATGACTCTTGAACTTGTTCTTTTTAGTGAATCAATAACACAGCGCAAATGTCAGCTAAATGAATTACCTCTTTGTTTAATGATTCGTTCAAAAAATAAATAAAGTTTTTTGGGGTATTAGCATTTTAATCAAGAGAAAATCTGTAAATATTTCCTGCTCTAATCTTACAATGTTTTTCTTTGTAAAATCACAGCATTATACAGTAAGACTTCACTTGTTTAAACATATCTTTGTGGGTGTACTATTTTATGCTAATGCCTATACTTATGAAAATACTGTGCTGTTTTCAGTTTTGAGATGATTGATGCTTCCAGGAACAGAGTGCGTGTTAAGGCCTGCTATGTCATGATGGCACTGACCATACTGGCATGCCTCGCTATGGTTATCTCTGGCAAACAGGTAATAAAACAGTGTATAAATGAAATGCCATCTTAGATTTTGTAATATATGGCTTTCAAATCCTTTAATAAATGTCTTTTATGACAGGCGGTAGGTCGGCATGACAATCTGACCGCTCGTAACATGGAGAAGAAGGCTCGATGGAGAGAGGAAGCACAAAAGCAGAAGGAAGCCGCTGAACTTGCAGAGAAAGCCCAGTGATATGCGTTCATTCAGCTCCCAAATCCCATCATTCACCATCCAGTTTTTATCACAAATATCACATGCCACACCCCATGGAAACTCTAGTGGAGGTGGTACAGATGTTCCTCCACGGCTTCTAGAGCAGTGTACAAAATAAAGATGTGAGATGTCCTGTGTGATTTTTGTATATATTCGGAAAAAATAAAATACTGGTCCACTGATGTTTATCTCAATATATCACTGATGTCTCATTGTGAATGTCTTTTGTTTTGTAGCTAATATTTAATAGTAATACTGCCAGAATTACATGACATTAAGGTAAAGATATGTCAGCCGATATTAGAAATGAATTTACCAATATCTGTCCATATTGGATATTTCCTATTTTCCTATTCAGAAATTTCTATTAATTTAATCATATTAAATCTTTGGAAAAATCAAAATAATATAATTTTTTCATACTGTACATTATAATGTTGTAATGCCTAAATTAAATTTTGGCATTTTATAAACTTATTTAGAGCTTTATTTTTAAATAAAGTTATCCTATAGTTCACACAGTAGAGCATGGCACTAGCAACACCAAGGTCATGGGTTTGATTCCTAGGGAAACCAAGAACTGATGAAGTTTTTACCATGAATGCAATGGAAGTTGCTTTGGATAAAAGTATCTACTAAACACAAATGTTAACATGATCACAATCACCATTTTAATAATGGTGCATCCCTACATGAATGGTCTCCTAAAGCTTATGTTTATTATCTGCACTTGGTTAAAATAACCAAACAGAAGTAAAATAGCAGCTTGTTAATCTGTTTGCTTACAATATCACTAAATTATATAGAAAAACAATAAGTAGATGGTCAAAAAAATAGTTTGAGAGTAGTTGAGAAAAACATCAGCTAAACGGAAAGCCGGACCCATTTTTATTCAATTTTACAGAATAACAGTAAAATTACAATACTAACATTTATGGTTGTCTTCATCTAAAAATTTAAACTATTTTGCTTTTATTTTGGCAGAAAACCAATGGAAGACTTAAACGCTTCTCTTTGATGACAGATTTATAAACTATTCTCATTATGAATTTGGTTGGTATGTTCAACTCTCAAATGCAAATTATAAGCGACCCAAACACACATTACTTGCAGAATAGCATTTACTGTAACTTAAAGTGAACACAGTGCTGTGCTTTACTCTGAAACATGCAGCACTTTATATTTTTAGAATTACATCACAACCGTTGCAATTTGATGATCGCACTAAGCCATATCACATTCTAACAACAATGCACTGTTAAAATTCATAAAGTTACCAGGACATTGGCGAGTAACGCCATTTTTACACGCATTTGGCGTTTTGAACCCTGGCTAACATGCGGGGTGTCCTGCAGACGGCGCCGCAAGCTCCTGTAGGGTTTGTTTCTGTGCATTAAATATCTGTATTAGAAAGCGTAACATTTTGCAGTTTATTCAGTAATTGTTTAAGGCCATTTTGCGATTTCGATCATCATACAGTAATCAGGCCCCAACCCAACCATTTTTTTCTCGGATTTACGCAAATAACGTGGGTCATAAAACACGGATATTCCTATAAATACGGGAAAAATCACATCCCTGATGCAATGACTGACCCTTTTGTGAATGAAGCAATGATGAATAAGTCACCTAAAGTACCAACAGATTTCGAATTAAATCACTTGACCACTGAGCTTCATGAAACAGCATTTATGCAAATGGCGTAACAAAGAACAGTTACACAATCTCAATACAACAGCAGTATTGAACAAAGAGCTGGTCATCTCTTAGGAAGAATCTGACAATGAAATAAGAAAAACAAAGTAAACAATCATATCTTGAGCTAATACTCATTGAATTTTAAGTTTAAATGTGTTATGTTTTTAGTTGTGTTGATACATTTGTTTGTCATTTTCGACCTCCATTTTTAAAATGAGGATTATGGCACCTTCTAACCCTCACAAAAATACAATAAGCTAAAACAGAAAAACCAAACAGTACTGAACAACTTTCTGCTCTGTATTTTTTCTTATATAGTTCTAGTCACATATGTTGTGTCTGAATGTGTGTGCGCATTTACCATGATTAGACATTAATATTAAAGTTTTTCTCTCAAACATCGGAAAGCTAAAGCCTTTCATCTCAATTTTCAACAGCTTGTTAAAATATGGTGGAAGCTTTGAAGGGGTAGTTTTCTCAGCACTCTTAAATACTTAGTGTTTACTGTAAATAAATCCCGTAATGCAGATAAGGGACCATTCCTCTTCACCTTGATATCCTGAGAAGCGTTTCGAGGGACTAAAACTGACTACAGATGTTTGAATCTAAACAAAGGGTCTGTTCTGAACGTAAAGTGCTGATGAAGATGATGCTCATCTGAAATTGTCCTTGAAGTATCAAATGGTTTAAATGCACAGGATACAGGACCTGTCTTTATGTCTGTCCAGCAGTCTCAGTGAGCAGGAAGACTCCAACTCCCAGAATTCCAAAGGTGCAAATGTGTAACCCTAAAAGGAGAGGCGGAGCCTGTACAGTTGAGTCATTGTCGGAATGTTCGATGTATGTCAAAAAGCAAAACTGGCATTTTCAGTCAGAAAGCCCGGACCCCTTAGTCTGTCGTTGAGTTGTCTGGGTCAAATGGGAAGGTAAAAGTGCCTTGCCTTCAGCAGACGTCCTTCGGCGTACATTGGCCGGGGGGGATTTTGGAGACATGCAAACACAGTCACATGGTCAGTCCAGTGTTTTACAATAGATGAAAAGTCAATATTGCAGTTACGTCACACAAGCTATGCTTTTCCAGCTTCTATCAACTCATCGCTGGATGCAGTTGTCCTGAATCGGGACTGATGGGATACGCGTGCTTTGAAGGGCTAAATGAAATTTTTAATGAAGGAAGTGGGTTATTTTATTCATATGTAAATGTCTACTGGTCATGTTTTCTGCATGTCGCCATTGTTCCGGATCAGGCCAATGACATCAGGGAAGGACAAGAGGGGGGAAATGGGTTGACCGGCAACACACGCTCTTGTATATCACACTCTAATTGAAATGTTCATTTGTTAAATCCTTCGCTCTGTTGGGTCAGTGAGGCGTCTCTCACCCTACAGGGTGGATTGCTTGGGAAATAAGGGAGTAAATGGAAGTGTTAAAGTTGGAAACCCTCCATGGGAGCCTCACACTGCTGGAAAAGGAACTGCTGCTGCTGGAGGTCAACAGCAGGTGCCAGAGCCGGATCTTCATCATCTGTGCTGAAATAGCGTTCGATCAGGTCAAAAGCCTTTTGATAGATCTCCTGGTTCTCATGACCCTGTAGGAACTCCAGTTTGTCCAACCCTGACGGAAAGCAATAGAAAAATTTGTTTGTCGTTTGTAGTTTTTCTTTTTTTTATTTAATGAAAATCTTCCTTTTTTTTGTCATATGTCCGGTATTTAATTTTAAAGTAATTTCACAAGGAGATGCAAAAAATAAAACAATATTTATTCAAACCTTTTATATATTAACATGAACATCAAAATTTAAAACAAACATGAAACTGCTTGTGAAAACTTGATTTTAGGAGATCAGATTTTCATCATTAATGACATTTGATTTACACTGCTTAACATTGAAAATTATTTATTGTTGAAAGTTTGGGATTTAATGAAGCATCTGAAGTCCTGATAGAACAATTACAGGCATTTGATCAGTTAAGGACAAAAAATATGGGAAACTCTTTCTTCCCCCCTATTCATAAGAACGATACGTCAGAGCACCGGCTCAGTTGAAAAGCTGGCCAATAATGAGCCGGAGTTCTGACGTAGAACCCGGAAGCGCTGCACTGTGTTTACAACGTGAACAGCGCAGGAGAATGACATGGAAAAGAAGAAATTGTTATTACAAAAGTCGTTATTTTTGTTTTGTTTTTTTTGGGCACAAAATGTTCTCGTCGCTTCATAACAAATCAGTTCAACCTTTGTTATGAACCGACGAGAACTTTGTGCGAAAAAAAAAAAAAACTGTAGTCATGTGGACTATTTTAACAATGTCTTTACTACCTTCCTGGGCCTTGAAAGTGGTTATAACGTTGCAATCTATTGGGGGTCAGAAAGCTATTGGATTTCATCAAAAATATCTTAATTTGTGTTCCGAAGATGAACGAAGGTCTTACGGGTTTTGAACGACATGAGGGCGAGTAATTACTGACAGAATTTTCGTTTTTTTGAATTAATCCATTAAAGCTCAAAGTATGTATACAGTTCACATGACGTAAATTTCTTCATCAGCATAGTATGCGTGTTGACATCAAAACTGAAGTATACTTTGCTGTTAAAGCTTCAGGTTTAAAAATGATTCATAAAATGAATCCAAATAAAGATGGAAAAATCACATCCAAAGTGTGACGTTTAACATACCATATGCCTCCTCAATTAGCGCGCAGTATGGGTTGATTCCTCCTCCTCGTTTAGCTTCCAGCTCACCCAGTCGTAGGATGTTCTCCAAACCATTTAGGGCCACCTGTACGATCTTTGAATCCATCAGTGTCAGGAGGTCACATAAGGGCTTGATGCAACCAAGTTCAACAAGATGCCTAAGGAGAAGATCAAAGCATTATAATATATATAGCCATCTTGGTTGCTGATGCAGAAAGTGATCTGATCACAAATGACACGTTAACAGGGGTTAAAGCAAAAAAAATTATTTTTGGACTGAAAATTTCTCCTTGGCCAAACCCCATTCCACAGTCCGTCACACACCCAGTTTAAGAGCATTTTTTTCTTCTTCTTGTAATTAGGAGTATAGTGAGTACATGCTTTACCTTCACAAACGAAATACTCAAAGAACATTTGCAATTAAAGAATGGCCATTTTGAACTGCGTTTCTATTATTTACACACTTTATGAAATTTCAATGTATTCAATCTAATGCTTTTACAAGACTTGACTCTTTGTGATGGTTTAAAGTTATGCAAATTATTTGTATGACTATAAGACTTTATTTCTCAAATAATAAAAGCCAACAGAGCTTTTGCCCGAAATGTGAGCTAATGTCACAAACTATACATAATATAATATTTTGACCACTTCATTAAATTTTGTTTTGTATAAAGCGTTTCTTTAAAGCGAATTTCATTTTGTATAAATTGTATCTTAATTTTAATCGAAGTTTCATCAACCAGTTGCCTAGATTTAATAGATAGATTTAAATGAGAAGCAACGGAGAACTTTAATCCCTGCGTTAAGACCAGGCTTTAAGAAGTGATCGGTCTCACCTGATCTGCTCAGCAGAACCACCAGATGTGGCGTTTGTGATGGCCCACGCCGCCTCCTTTCTTGTGCGGAACTCAGCTACTTGCAGAATACTTATCAACGGGGGAAGCAAATCTGCATCCATCACCATCTACAAGTAACAAAGATCAAAAGAAAGGGTGTGAGAGAGAAAACGACACTCAAACTGAAGTTTATATTATGAACTGTTCAAACATGCATGTACCTGTATTTGAGCACGATTCCCAGCTGTGATATTGGAGATGGTCCAACATGCCTCTTTTTTAATGGACTCTTTTGGGCTACTCAGCAGGTGAAGCAGACTTTGCAGGGCGGAGCAGTTAAGAATCACCTGTGCATGTGAAATCAAATGAAAAGTTACATCCAAAATATGTATTAGCTATAGATATATGATAAATTACATTACATAAAATTTATTTCATAGCATTATTTATGAAATTGTAACTGCAGTGTAAATACATCAAATGCTTAAGTTTAGATGGAGCTTATGTGCTATTGATACTGATTTCATTTGATTGTTAAAAGCCTAGACTCTGATTGAACTTATTGATTAAATGTAAGAAATGTAAGAATTTCACATAATCCATACACCTAATAAAGTTAGAAATAAATGCCCATATAAAAGGTAATGCTGCCCCTAAAAATCTTTTTTTTTAAACCAACAGGCCTAAACCAGCCAAGGTACCAGCACAAAAAAACCCACTGCAAAATACTGTCTAAAATATTGGGATATCATTTTGTCATCTATAAAAAAAGGAAAGAAAAAAAGCTCAATCATTTCACCTGAGTCTGTAGGTCATCTCCTGTGACAATGTTCCCCACAGCTCTTAGAGCAGGCGACACCACCTTATATTCTGCATGTCTGCAACACAAAGACAACCTCAGACGACTGTTTTCAAGTATCGCCAATAAAAATACAAAGAAGAGAAGCCCTCTTAAAAGCCTAAGCCAGAGGTTCTCAACCCCGAAGGGACTGGGCCCAATGCAAACTTCCAGGGCGCCTCAAGATGAATTAATAAAAATTAATTAAAATAATATGAATCATCATTCAAATCAGCTAAAACCAAGATATTTCTTATTTTATTTTTTCTGTAAAGACCCCATAGTCTTGGAAAACCTGGATATCGTATATGAGGGAGCCCAAATTTCTAAAATGAATGAAATACATTTATAATATACATTTTAATTTTTGGTTATGCCCAGCTCTAATCCTTATCCAGTAAATCACAAATGACTGTAAAAGTCAAATCGACAATGGAGGGCCTTTACATCACAAAGGTTGAGAACCACTGACCTAAGCTATTCATTATTCTTCCTATCTGTGTTTCATGTCTTACAGCAGCAGCTCCACTAGTCTGCGACAGACTCCTGAGTCAATAACAGCCTGGATCTTTTCATTGGGACCGTCGGACAGATAAGAAAGAGCCCAGCATGCATCAGCCAGAATGTCAGTATCGTTCACAAAGAGCAGCCAGGACAGAACGCTTAGACACGGTGACACCTGCATTAAAAGACAAATACAACTTAGATCTCACCTTAAGTTTAAAGGTGTGTATACTCATGTGACTTAATTATGTTTAAATAAATGACTCAATTATAAAGGTAATATTGATTTATATTTTAATATGTTAATCCACGTCAATATATTATAAAAGAAAACAAACATTTTTATAAAATCAACATTTACTTAGTCAAGATATTTAATTAAGCATAATTATTAATAACATGTTCTAGTTTTAGCAAACATGGACATGATGATACTCTCCTGATACCCATGATAAGGACTAAAGTTAATCACTTTAAATATTTCAAGTGAACCTGGACATCCCACATTATAATGTACAGAATGAAAAAAATGGATATTCATTTCGAGACTATATTTTAACAGTGTACATTATTAGTGTTTTCAAAATTAGTGTTAGATCATGGTAAAAATCATCAAAATGTAAAGATGAGCTTGGCACAATTAAACAACGATCCAAATATAATATATATTTTTTAAAGCACTATAGAAATGAATAGTTTTTAATTGTTAGGAAATAGAAGGAGATTTTACCTTGGCAAAATCTGGGGGTGGGTTTTTCCCTCTGCACAGGTTAGACAGAGCCCAGACGGCATTCCTCATCATAGTCAGACGATTTTGTTTAGCCAATAACCTGCAATGAGAACATGCATCATTAGAACAACCATTCAACAGTATGGTTCTTTTAAATGAATGCTTGCATGACTTACTGTACTAGAGAGGGTAGAATATTGCAGTCCAGAACATAATCTCTGCACTCAGTGCTGTCCCCTGCGATATTGCCTAAAGCCCACACCGCCTGGAGTGAAAACAAACGTCAATCACATCAAATTAAATATCAAATTACATCAAATTAAGTCCTATTTTATTATACCAAACTGGGTTTATTTGTGCCCCTTCAATGCAAATGTGTACAGATGCTTACCTGTTCTTGTACATCCTCGAAATCAGAGATGAGCATCTCAATGAAAATGGGCACCGCCCCAGCCTGGATGACCACACGTGTCTGGTGGGATGTTCCTGATGCAATGTTAGTCAGAACCCACGCTGCTTCAAACTGCACAGAGACAGAGTATCTTTCACCATACTGCAGAAAAGCATTCACTAATGCACCATTCAAAAGCCAAAGAGGATTAAATAAATATACCTAAGAGACTTGCAAAATATACACATTTCAATAGTGCGAGCGTGTGCTGGGAGAGACTCATGCCGGATGACTCACTGTCTCACTGACTTGGGGCCTAAGACTGGCAAGTGGCACTAGACCGCATAGTTCATTTTAATTAGGGATGTGCACCACGACTAATTTCCACAATGGAAATTTTGTAAGCGACTGGTCGTCTAGACTCTAGTCTAAGAAACCCCCAGAAGAGTGTCAAAAAACAGTGTGTCTAACTAAGCAATGCATTTGAAATGGGCTTTTTGTGCACCTTTGTTTTAATCTATAAATCAACCAGTCAAATCCTGTACTGAATGCTGCTGAAAAATAGGTCATATGCTGTGCTTGTCTTGCATTATGATACAGCGTTGCCTTAAAGGTAGGGTAGGCAATTTCAGAGGCTAGCAATAGCAAGTTAGCTTTGAAATCACTATATCCAACCCTCCCTTCAGAGAGATCTCCAAAGAACAGCTCCAGGTAGAACTTCACGGGTTGCCATCTCGTAATTACAGTTATGACATAGCATGAACGTAGCATAAGCTCATTGTTTTGGTTCAAGAGGTATTGTAAATGACAGCTCAACGTCATCATACGTCATCAACGCATTCACGTATGCTGTGCAGACAGAGCGAGAATGGCAGGCAAACAGTTATTTACTTTTGTTATTGTAGTACAGCTACTCACTTTACTGTAAAGTTTTCTCACTGGTGAATGACACATGATGTAATCCAATAACATTGTCTCTGGTCGTCTCACTTCTGGTCTGTGCACGTTCATGTGTTTTGGAGGAGGCGTGGCTTTGGACGATTGGCAGGGAGGGTGGGATCGTATGCTTTCAATGCTAGCAGGCTAAAGTTAGCATTTCCCAGATCACCTATTGCACCTTTAATATTTAGACCACTTCTATTATTGATTGTTCAGGATCAGGATGTGAAGAGAGTTTCAACCAGTATAACAAAAACAACTTTTTAAAAACAAATTGCCTACCCTACCTTTAGTCAACGTTACCCAATAGACATATTTATTATATTCAACAATCAATTGGCAGTGCGGAACCAGTAATTGCGAACTCAATATTATTAACAGATTACCTGAATTAACAGTTAGTTTCTGCAACTAAGCAGAAAAATCAAAGACCAGAATCGAAACTAAAATAATCTTCATTAATCCAATGGAGCCAACCAACCCTGTGCTGTTACTGGTTGTAGAACTGCAAGATGGCAGCACCCTTGCTACAAAAGCTATAAAAAACATCCTTTGGTCACACTTTAGTTTAGGGCCAATTCTCACTATTAACTACAACTTTTGCCTCAAACTCCTAATAACTACTTATTAATAGTTAGTAAGGTAGTTGTTAAGTATAGGTATTGGGTAGGATAGAGGGATGTATAATATGGTAATGCAGAATAAGGCATGCCACATAATATGTGCTTAATAAGTACTAATAAAGAGTCAATATTCTAGTAATGCAAGCATGCTAATAAGCAACTAGTTAATAGTGAGATTTGGACCCTAAACTAAAGTGTTACCAATCTTTTTTTCTTTTAAATGGCTACATTTATCGTGTTTGTTATATAATTTTTGATTAGAATGGAAATCCATTTACTAAATAATGTTAACATGACTGACTGCTTCATTTCCACTTTAAGGGTATTCTATTCATTAGGATACCAATATAGGTTCTGTTGTTGTCAAGTTTCATTCATAATGTTTCCCCTATAAAATTTCATACCAGTACTGACCCTTATAAACGGTAGTATAAAAAGCCTATAAGCAAGCTTAATAGTTATACAGTTTGACATAACCTACACAATATTTTTCGGTTTTCTTCCAAGTCAAAATACTCTCATACAACATCAGCAAGGTCTGAGGTAAAATCAAATTAACATGACAGTAATTTGATAAGATAAATGTGTTAACTAAAAACAACTAGCATTTCCAATGTCGACTAACAGCAGCAGTATTGTTTAGTTGAATAGTCTCGCAAATCCCTAGTATTAATATGACCCAGATACAGCTTGTTAAGGTCACCTGTAGCGTGCAGTTCTCTCTTCTTTTCAGGAACTCAACAAATCGCTCCACGACACCGGGGGTGGCAATGACCTCATCAATAGGGGGATTAGGCTCTAATGGAGAATTACAATGATGGAATTAGCATCCTTTTATCATAAATATGATTATGTAAATGCTAGTATTTTAGTCTTTGGGGTCTTTCACCTTTAGATAAGAGTTTTCTGAAGCGCTGTGTTCCTATGAGCTGTTGTTCTGGGGAGCTAGAGAATATCATCTGTATCATGTCCTCAGAAATAACATTTCCCTACAAAAAAAAGAAAATAAAATAAATCTATTTATTTTTTTCATTAGTTAGTAAAGACTGTGATTAACTATTGTTTTAACTTTCTCACCGTGATTTGGTCCATATTGTTGGCCTGTGATTCCAGGTATCCACTGTCTGACATCCCATCATCCTCCAGTGTTCCATCCTCCTCCACTGTGGCCACATTTCTGCGCTTGAACAGCTGTAAGAACACACAAAGTCTCAGATCACTGTGCTCGATAAAAATACCAACATGTGCCGCATATCAGTCCTAATCAGTCCTAGTGTTTTTTTGTTTGTTTTTTAATGTTCAAAAATAATCTCCATCAGAATCAACTTCAGATAGTTCAGATTTTTTCTTGACCTGCCAACATTTTCAATGACTGACTGTGTGTGTGTGTGTGTGTGTGTGTAATTTTGGCAAAGATTTCTATTTAAAATCAGGGCTGTTCTTTGGAGTAGTGATTTCCTGTGATTTCCACAAAAAAAATATTAAGCAGCAGAACTGTTTTTAACATTGATGATAATAAATGTTTCTTAAGCACCAAATCAGCATATTAAAATGGTTTCTGAATGATCATGTGACACTGAAGACTGGAGTAATGATGCTAAAAATTCAGCTTTGCCATCACAGGAATAAAGGACTTCAAAATACATGAAAATAGGAGACAGATATATTAAATTGTAGTAAAATTTAAATGTTACAGAATTTTTTTATGAAATATTTGCAGCCTTGGTGAGCATAAGATTCTTCTTTCAAAAACACTAAATTCATTTTTGAACAGAATATATATAATATATATATATATATATATATATATATATATATATATATATATATATACCGGTATTCTGTTCAAATATATATATATATATGTTCATATTTATATACATACACATATATAAGTAAGCAACAATTTTTATATTCCAGAAAAATATTTGTGTTTATCATTAAATTTCTCTTCACAAAAAAATTACTAGGTTTTTAACTTGCCGCTTTAACTTATGTCTATAATGTAACCCCTTCAACTAAAAATTAATAAACACATTTGCTGGAAAATGCTGGCAAAATATGATTAGTAAATAATTTTAACCCATTCTGACTGATGATACAAAGTTTTCCTTGCAACTTTGACAAATCCACATGATCACGTCTATGTTATGCAGCTAGATTGTGCCACCTTTGTTTAAATCAGCCCAATCTTCAACAACAATACCCAATTATAACAAAACAAATTTTTCATTTTTAAAAGACAAACTTATGTACAATTTCAATGAATGTAAGATTTAATGAACAGCACATCAATTGACAGTTCTGTCAAGTCTCCCAAAACTCCCTCAGTCCATGATCTCATGTTTAATATCATATTTACCTTTATACAAAACACCTAAAGAATGAAATCGAATAACAGAAGCCACTCTCATATCTCCAATTCTCTTACTTGTTCATCTTTCTTTTGTTTGCGAAGTTGTAGGCCTTCTTCCTCCCTCCTCCTCCTCATTTCATCTGTGTTGAGTGATTTGTTTTTATAGCTTTTGAGACGTGCATTGTCCTTCCCCTGACTCATGATTTTGCCTGCTGGAAAGACACAATCAAAGCAAGATGAGCACAAAAGGAATCACCAAGACTCATTAAAATAGTTGCTTGATCTCAGCTAGATGAGTCTTTGACAGACCTCTTCAAAAGATAATTTAATGTCACTTGTTTCCTCAGCTGTGGACAAGTAAACCAATTACAATGCCAGATAAGCATTCATATCCACCATTTGTGGCATAACTAATCTGACAGCAGTAAAAATACAGAATACTAATGCAGCCAGTCAGAGCTTTAACATATTTTTCATACATTTCAATGATGGGTTAAAACAAGCAAACAAGGTTTTGTGTCATTAATGTTGTTTAGCCACAAACTTGATATTATCTGTGGCGCAGAAAAAGCTTTCTTGCAAATAAATTCAAGAAGATAAAGGCTCCAAAAACATAATTTAAAGTTGTGATAAAATGGAAGTAGCGACAAATCTTTTTGGGGCTATTTAGCTTCCATAACTAGCCTTCTCTCAGATTAGTGGAAAGAAAACAGGCAAAATACAGTGTTAAGGGTTTAATATTATTTATTATTTATTTAAAGAGGGTTTGTTCATATATCATTTATCATCTGATTTGTTTAACATTTTATTCCTATTTTTCCTGGTTGTTTTTCTGACCGTATTGTCTAATTTATGGTGTGTAGCATGTTAACATAATGAAAAAAGACATTTGAACTTGGCTTTATCCAATGTTCAGATTTCTGTTCTAAAAATGTATGCAATTTTAATAAGATACTGCCTTAATTGCGTTTATTATTTATATTTAGCATATTTAACATATTTCAGACAATTTAGAAATAAAAAAGCAATTGACTTAATGTACAATGATGAATAACGTTAATCAACAGCGGAAGGTTGGTGGTATCTATTATTTAAAATTAGTATCCCATTCACCTGTGTTGTTTTGCCTTAAAATACTAAAAGTAAGATAAGAAACAGCCAGATTGGAACCGAGCTTGTCATGGGCAGTGGCGCTTCAGCCCGCAGTGAAGGGTAGCGACTGATCCAACCATCTCCACCAAAAAACACCCCGTTAAACACCAATCCAACCGTACATAACGCCTATGAAGCGAAGACGGTCGATTCAAGGCAATAAAACGTAATTTTAGGTCATCACAGGGTAGTGATCATCGATTGAAGAGCAGGTTTGTTGGTAATATCTTCTTAACGCCAGACTCGCCTCTCCCTCCCAGATCTGCGCAGCAGCCTCTGTTAGCTCCCCTGCTAACCCACCCAATAAGGTTATCCGACAGCTGCTTTATATTTGTGTTTTAACATTTATACCTATTTAATGTAACATCATATATGTGTAATAAAACCATTCACACACAAATAATCCACATTGGCGTACTGACCTGTCAAAAAAGTCTAGTTTATCCCTGCGTCGTTTAAGCTGCTACTGTTCAGCCTCCGCCGGTATAGTGATACTGCGCATGCGCACTGGCAGAGGACATCGTGTGCGAACTGAAGCGCATGTCAAGTTCTCCGTGTTGCCAGTTTTGTGTAACGAACGGTGTTGCCATGTCCACTTTTTATAAGAAACCTGGGTCTTTTATTGATTTAATAAAGGCGCTTATAAACATGGCCGGTAGCAGGATGCAGGCTTTTTTTATAGCTTATTTACAAATAACAGTTGTATTTGGACTTGGTAATTATGACCTATTAGCCTAATAAAGTTTAACTGAATAGCCTACTGATTACAAATTTTAAGTCAATTCTTCTGTAAAGCAGCTCTAAAAGAGTTTTACATTCTAGTTAGTCTCAACATTTTAGGCTATATGGCTAGTGATGTCCCGTGAGGATTACACCGCATTTATATTTAAAGTTAGATCTTTCATTTTTTAGAACAAAACTAATACTAATTCAGTATTGCCCTTAATGAAAAAACACAACAACAATAAAATAGTACAATGACAAACTTGCTTATATTAAACAGAACTTTTAAGCTGCAGTATTAAACCTTTTTTTGGGTTAAAAATAATCCCAAATAAATTTTTGAGCAAGTAGCTACATAACCAGCCAGTGTTCAAAACTATCCGCTTGCCTTAGCTTGATTCAAAACGGTAAGCTTGAAAGAATGCTTTTAATACCAGTGGTACTGGTGGATTTCCGCAGGAAATTCGAGCATGTCTTTGCGTCATTACATCACATCTGTAGGCTACGTGTACGCGAAAGTGTCTCGGCTAGAAGGCTATATTGAGGATGTTGGAGGTGGAGATTTATAGCCTTTCCTAACAGCACTTGATATAATTAAACGGATCCAGAGAGGTTCAAACGACAATCACGAGTGACACTGGAGATTTACCCGAGCGAATGCGAAAGACTTCGGTCTTCGGAGTGGCTACAGAAAAAAAGAGTCTGCAACCGGGCCCATGCGAAAACAAGGATAAATATCGGAAGGGCATTAAATGTAGTCACGCACTGCTGATGTTGTTAAAATTAACAATTTGAGAACAAAGTACTGTATATTTTGCATGGTTAGACATGATATGATAAGCGATCGTTAAGCAGCGCGATTTACTCCAATGCTTTTTTCCCTTATTTGGTCAGAACATTTGGATGTTACTTACTTGTTCAGATGACATTTTCCGGTGAAAATTCTTATGTTGGTCATACTTCCAAAAAGTAAAATCTGTGATTCCGTAGGACAGTATCCACACCGGCGCGGTGACTGACAGCCGCACACTCTCCTCAAAACATTGGATTCATCCGCGCTATGCCGTGCCGAGGAACAACCCACGTAAAGTTGATAATTGCACGAATAACTGCAATTGCAGATTTCAAACAGAGATGGCAACAAAGAGGAAAAACTACGGACTGCAGCTTAAACGAAATGAATCAGACAGATTAGCCTCTATGGTAGGCTACCCGAGTTAGTTGTAACAAATAAATGAAAGGTCTTTGGATGTTTTCCCAAATTTGTGGTTCATTATTATTTTTCTGATGAAAACACAACAACAGTAAAACAAACTCACTCATATTAAATGAAAACATGCAACTTTTACTAACAAAAGCTCTCTTGAGCTTTTGCCTCCTCCATCCTCCAGTCAGTCATCCGCGCCTCACTCTCGTCATGTGACTTCACCGCAGTCTGTCGCCCCGCCCACACCCGATTTTATTGGTTTATAATACAGCAATCTTATTGGCGTAGACTGCATGAGCATAAATATTCCTTTATGTATGAGTTTATGAATTACCTACCACACTGTTTGGCCGTACTACAGAAATATTAAGTGATAACCATGGCGATTTCAGTAACGATCAATTGGCTAATGTTTTGATGAATTTACATAAATCAAGTTAGATTAAGTTACTGTCAAAATGTCTCCGTAAAGCGCTCATTTTACATCGTTTCAAAGCAGCTGTAGTCATATAGTAATTTTGCATATTGTCATATTAAAATTTCCACCATGGAAGGATTTGAGAGGAGGGTGAGCAATTACATGCGACCGTGGTTGGGCTTGCCAAGAAGTCTGAGCAGCATTGCCCTTTATGGCAAAAAGAACAAGCTAACGCTACCGATCAATAGCCTTAGCGGGGAGTTCATGGTTACCGAGCAAGGGAGGTGCTTCAGTACAGGGATTCCAAGGAGTATCTCAAGCTGGCATTGAGGTCAGGACTGGCAGAAAGTGGAGGGCACATGAGGCGGTGGACCAGGCAGAATCACGACTGCGTCATAAGGAACTGGTGGGTCCCGTGGCTATTGGCCGTGCAGGACTGGGAAGTACTCCAACAAC
The DNA here is from genome assembly GCF_051911475.1 of Siphateles boraxobius. Taxonomy (NCBI): domain Eukaryota; kingdom Metazoa; phylum Chordata; class Actinopteri; order Cypriniformes; family Leuciscidae; genus Siphateles; species Siphateles boraxobius. Next base: position 18,824,386 of record NW_027508876.1, read on the forward strand.
CCATTACAACAAACTGAAAGGTAAGGAAAGGCGGAACCTGGTCCAAAAAGAAGTGAGAGCTGGGATCGAGGAGCAGCGTGCAAGCCAGATGGTGGGAATGAGACAACAGGGTGCATGGACTAGATGGGAAGAGGCCATGGAGAGAAAGATTTCATGGGTAGAGCTGTGGAGGGCTGAGCACTATCGCATCAAATTTCTCATTCAGTCTGTCTATGACACCCTGCCCAGTCCATCCAACCGCTTTTGTTGGGGCAAGGTTGAGACTACGGCATGTACCTTGTGCCGGGGAAGAGGATCGCTGGAACACATCCTCAGCAGCTGTCCTAAAGCACTTGGGGAAGGCTGCTACCGCTGGCGCCATGACCAAGTGCTGAAGGTGGTTGCTGAGTCCATCACTACTGCTATCAAACAGAGCAAGCGTTTACAACAACCAAGGCGCAGAATTTCATTCTTAAGAGCAGGAGAATCCCCACCTTCCCGACCAACAGTTCAGATAGGCCTGCTGGGAACAGCGAATCATTGGCAGCTAAGGGTGGACCTGGGAAAGCAACTCAAGTTCCCCCGAGATATCGTGGAGATCAGCCTTAGACCCGACATGGTGCTGTTCTCAGTAACATCGAAGCAGGTTATCTTGTAGGAGCTAACAGTGCCCTGGGAGGAGAGGATGGAGGAAGTGAGTGAAAGGAAAAGGGAGAAATATGCGGAGCTGGTGGAGGAGAGTCGAATGAGTGGATGTTATTATGTCGATCTATAGCAAATATTATTATTTATGTGCTCAAGAGCATATTTAAGCAATACATGTGCATCACTACTCTGCTGGGTATTTTATTACATTAGCCTAAAATTGCATAAATTAACAGCAGTAATTTTTTTTATGGTTATGCAGCTAGCCTAGGCCTATATGTGTTCATATTTGAAACTATTTTTATCCCGTACATACGCAGATTAAAACATGAACGCAATAAGGGGGTGGATAAATAATTAGGCTAATTTGATTTTTAATAGCCTACCTGATGGCACAGTCACAGAGTTGTTAACCGGTTGACACTTATTAGAAAACTGGAATCTTTAAAAACCATAACATAGGGCTTTACAGAACCAATATATAGGCCCTCATATTTTATTATGGTAAACAACAAGGACACACAAGGAATTGCAATTTAACATTTTATTTGCACTTTGTACCAAATAATGCAAGCATTGGACAACAAATCTCATTTAAAAAAATCAATAACAAAAAAATGTAGGATTTAAAATCAACTGCTTGCATTCGGGTTTGTCCGATGTCTTACAGTGAATTGTCATAATTTGCGTAAAATCCCGTGTTTGTTGTGATCTACCGATCTTGATGGGAATTTGAAGAAGCCAAGTGAATGACAGCTCTATTAGCCTGAAGTAGGCTAGCTAGCCTACGCTGGGGTGCAGTCACCAAGCATTCGTTTTTAAACTATAACTTCATCTATTCTGTGTCTTAAGTAGGCCACAATAAAACATTAGCCAATATATCTGTACTAAAATTACCATGGTGAACCGTTAATAAGATACGAAGTTAGCATTTAATATTTCTTTAATACGGCCAAATCATTCACAAAAACGTACATAAAAGGAATGCGCATGCTCAGACCTGAATCGTCTACAACCCAAGGGGGTAATCCATAGACTCTATATGATATCTATGGGGTAATCCATCAGCCGGAAACTGAAGCTTCACGGGGGCCGCCATTGTAGCAGAACTTCACCTGCTGTTAGCATCCCATTGACTCTCATTCATTTTTGCGTCACTTTGACAGCGAATAACTTTACATCTGAGGCGTCCAAAGACCCCATTTGTCCATTATTTATTTCTAAAGAAACACGACAATGTATAAAAGGCTCCATTACTTTGTATCTTACGTTATGGCCCCGTAGAAGCCGTTTTTGTAAAAAAAATAAAAATAGGCTAACGATTGCGTCATATCCACGCGACTCTCTGTCGCACTTTAGAGAAATTGTCCTCCTTTCTTTATTATACGTCTTACATTTCTTCAGTACATGTTCTACTGTCTCCTCTATTGAACATACTTCACATAAATCTGTGTTATGCTTCCCTATAATGTGTAAAGTATGATTTAGGTTTGAATGTCCTGTTCTTAAATGTGTGAAAATAACTTGTTCTCTTCTACTTGTGGATTTTTTTGCCATCTCTTTATGTTTTTTTTTTTTTGTGGACCTTATATTGCTGTATTATAAACCAATTAAATTGGGGGTGGGCGGAGCGACATGCCCAAATGTGTCGCCCCGCCCCATCGTCCAGAGACTCCACTCCATCTGAACTAAATGGTTTTTATTTCTGTATGAAAATGCAAACGACGATTGGGCCGGTGGGCAAGGAATGTACGGTAATCGGTGTATGTAGTAACACGGTAACAGAATAACAACACGTTAACAGAATATTTCTTCCAGTTCCTTCAACTGTCAGATATCCTCACCTGCTTCAAAGGTTAGTTTTTGACCATGTGTTTTTCCAGCAAGATCTAACAACACACTGGTTACGAGATTTAGATAGTATTTTCTTTTTTGCGCTGCAGACGTCAATAAATATAAGCTGTTGTCCCGAATCTGGCCCTATTTGTCCCGAAAATTATACTAAACTGAAGCAAAATCTTGAGTAGGTATTGTCTAATAAAACATTAAAAACTGTCCGTGGAGGTTGAGTCGTCCATATTTTTTGCTTCTTTTTTTGAAGTACCGTAGGCGCGAATTTAGATGCATTGATTTTCATCAATCGAAACATCGATCGTTTCGTTGACATATTCAATTCAATTCAATTCAAATTTATTTGTATAGCGCTTTTCACAATACACATTGTCTCAAAGCAGCTTTACAGAAATTGCATTTCGGAAATGTACATAGAAAAATACAGTTAGTTAATCAAGTATTAATTTATGGCATAACATATCGCCGGCTTTGAGTCGTCTCTTCACAGGCGTTGGGGCATCTGCTGTACCGACATAGGCTGTACCGGAACCCAAACACGCCGCTGTTTTGTGGCAGACTAAAAGCTAATGACAGACTGTTGATCTTTGAATAAAAATATGTTTGGTTCAGGTTTGAAATTCATTATATTTTATAGGCTATGTAGTCTATGTACTCCCCCCCCCCCCCCCCCCCCCCCCCATCCCATAATAATAGTATTAAAGATAATGCGATGCGCAACACTGTTGTTTTATCTCGTAAAACCCTTATACGCTGTAATGTAGACATCACATCAGGCCTATTTAATGGCGCAACGGAAGCACCCTATATAGTCTCATTCTTCGTGAAAATATCATCCAGGTGTCCTTTAACTGGACACGATCCTGACGCTAGAGGGCAGTGAATAATCTGTCTTGTCTTCCCGGACCCCCAAACACACAGGCAGGTTACAGACAGACCAACATTTTATTTTCAGCACCAGTCACTGTGACTGCGCCCAGGTTAGAGATGTTATCGTTTCAGGTTTTACGCCGTTTGTACCTGTTTGGAGTCACTAAACCGGTTTGTCCTGGTAGAGTGATCTCAGCATGTGGACTGAAGACTCCCGTCAATCACAGTCACGGACAGCCTGATCCAGGTATAGAGCTACAAAAGAGGCACTTATATCCTCCTCACAAAATAAATAGGTGGATTTATTTTTGCTTTTTGCAGATCTTTTTTTTTTTTTGTAACTTTGTACATTTTTTGGGAGGATATAATAACTTTTAGAGGCTGTATTTCATTTAATCTCCAATGTCAGGTATGAGTCATTTATTATAAGAACTTTGGACTTTGGTCTATTGTCAATTATCTACTTGATAAATAGCAATGATATTTAAGGAAAACACATCAAAGTATTTCAATCTTTACACACAACACTCAAAAGTGTAGGCCTACATATTTATCTATTGTCATTTATTGGGATGGAGAATATTATTGCTAATAGCTGTTTTCACTGGTTATAATGCAGCAATTTTGTCTAATTTAAAGGAAGAAACATGACTGCTTCATGCTTTAAATTGTGGCTAATTGTACTGACTAAACCACTTAGCAATTAGTTTGCTTTTGTTTCTGGTGATTACAGCAAAATTATTGTTTGGCTCATCTTTTGTATACCATCAGTCAAACACGCAGCCTTTATGTGTATAACAACCATGTATAGCAGGATTTTTCTAGTAAAATGTTTTTTTATCTTACAAGATTTTCACTGACCTGAACATTATATTAATTGACAATAATAGAATAGCAACTAAGATCAAATATGACCTTGCATTGGTGTCATTACTTTTTGATTTTCACAATTTCAGTGTCAGTTGTGACATACGATCAGCTCAAAGCTATGCTGGCCAATCACAGCGTACAGCTATTTGACGTCAGAAATCCAGATGAATTCCAGGCTGGTCGGATTCCTGATTCCATTAACATTCCATGTAAGTCAATACTGAAGTGTATAGAATCAGTGGGGGGGGGTTCTCAATGTGCACACTAACTCTCGGTTTTAATGTATCTCTCAGTGGGACAGCTTGAGGAGTCACTGAAGCTCCCACCACAACAGTTTCAACTGCAGTTTAAGGTGAAAGCCCCCAAAAAGGAAGATGAAAACATAGTTTTCCATTGCCGAAGTGGGAAAAGGAGTTTGTCTGCTCTCGAAATTGCTCATCGTCTAGGATTCTCAAAGTAGGCTACTGAAAACACACACACACACACTCACTGATCTCATTATAAGCCTACATAATGGGATCCAATTAATTAAATATTCCTTGTTGTTAGATGTACTACTTGTTTTCTTCTTCTTTTCTCAGGGCACGGCATTATGCAGGCGGATACATTGATTGGGAAGAGCATGAGAAAAAGTAACAGTACTAACTGGGCAGCATTTTTAATTAAATGAACTTCATATTACTGTAATATTCATAGATCTGGACCATTAATCTGGACATAGAAGATAATATTAATTATTGACATTTTGAAACTGATAAAACTGACAGCATATTTTTATATGCATTTGAATGACTTAATATTAGTGTCATTATTAATACATTTTTAATGGTTCATCTATTGTTATTATTAATCAAACTTAATAAAGCCGAATATAGAATGGATGGAGCAAAATAATTTAAATAATTTCTGCTTTAGACTGAATTAGAAGAATGTAAAAGGTATTGGACTGTAAAAACCAGTGTGAATATATATTTACAAATCTGCTTCATTAAAATATTTTTAAAAAGACCTTGGACATTTCTTAATACGTCTCACTGTAAACAAATTCCACCTGTTTCAACTTGAAAGTTAATTAAACAAAAGTATAATCAACTTGGTTGTACAAGTCATTTCAAATTGAATTATATTAAACTGACTTGGATCTCGAATAAACAAAAAGCTAAAAAAAAAAAAAAAGTTGCCAGGACTTACTGATGATATGGTTTTAGTTTGCCCTTCTGCATTCTATATGGTTTTAGTTTGCCCTTCTGCATTCTGTGGTTGTTACCACTTGGTGGCAGTAATGCAATTGGGCAAAATAAGGGAGCGTTTTACGGCCAGCAAGCAGGGTTCACGGTCACAGGTGCTCTGATGCTCATTTCACTGGTGGCTGTTTGGATGTGGTCGGCTGCATCTTAGTAAATAGCTGTCAGACTGATACTGAACACAGATCAAGGCTGGCACATTTTTCAGTGGACTGCAGTGCAATCAAATCAACACCTTCCTTCATCCATCCTGGAGAAAATTATTTGAGTGTCAATTCATAGAGCACTGTTATTGAGGAGTTACAGGTAACAGTAATTGGTAGTTCATCAGATGTTAGCAATAGCTGTCCAGGTATTGGATTTGGCACACGTTATGAGCCTGAGCCTTGTTCTTCCCTGAACGATGAGACCAGACTATGATAAATGTGACCGTGTCATTTTCACCCTGGCCATAATGGGCTCCACACCACTGAGCCGGTTTGTAAAATAAAGAATCTAAAACTAATTTCTTTGTTTGCCACAGGGGACCTAAATATGCCTGGGGTTTATTTGCTTTCATGTTTTCTCCATATTCCAAATCTCGATTTCATTTTATTTTCCCTCCTTTGGTCTTGTTCCTGATTTTCTGACCTCTTTGCTTGCTAAAAACCTCCCCCATCACATCAGTAGAAGATACTGAGTAGAAGATACCGATAGTGGGGCAAGTTGTCACAACACATTCTATCTTGGTAACTTAAAGGTTTTGAGTCAAAAAATACAATTTCACAAATGTGTTTTCTCTAGCATTGTTTTTTTATGCTGGTTTTTAACACCAAGGTGAAAACCTTTTTAAATTAAAAATATGTTTTCGAAGATTCAGCTGTACAAATTTTAACTGAAATTTTGAACTGTGTTATCAGAAGAAGGGTATTTGTCATAAATATTTGGTAGGGGTAAGCTGTCACATTTTAATGAAGTTATGTGTTTTAAGTGTTATACATTTGTACAAATTAATAATGTAATTACAATAATTGTTGGCCAAAACAATAGTTTGATATTTTAGCTAACCCTTTTTATTTTTTGCTGTTTGTTTGTTTGTTTGTTTGTTTATTTATTTATTTATTTATTTGCTGTTTCTCTACAGCTTTTTTATGTAGGCTATTATTTGTTGGTTTTGTTTAGGTTTAATGGCAGGTTCCATTGTGACAAATTTCTTTATTTTGAGATTAATAGACCATAATTTATATGTTAGCTGTAGCTTTTAGCTATTTCTCTGACGGTCTGACCTAATAATTGACAGGTTAATGACAAATTACCCCATATTGACAACATGCCTTGGTGCACATTGTGTTTAATGTTATTTATATATTTAATAGCTTTTTCCCAAAACTCAAGACATTGGCTGTAATTTACTTTCAATAATAAACCTACCTTGAAAATATTCAATTGTAAAAAGTGCGACCACTAGTAGGCTATCTCCAAAATCCCATAATTACGCAATTATTTTCTCAGTAAGAAATTCATTTTGTGCTATTATCAGGTGAACTCGGTGTGGCTCTTGAGCTGTTAACCGGTTTGTTGAGTCTGTCACAGGTAATAGCTATTTCAGACAGTCGTTATGATCACAGCCTGAGAGGGAACCGTGTACGCTATAGACATCCTTCGAAATCGTCAGCGGGACGCGAATACCGTTAGACAAAGCCATGATTTACAATTAGGATTTTTGAGATGTTGTTTTATTCTTTCACCTACCTGGATTAACTTCAAAATATATTTGATCTACCACCACGCATTGAACTAATGAAAGCAGATGCTTGGTGCGTAAAAGACCTCTTGGAGATGGAATGAAGCTCGTCCCTCGGCTGTAACCAACCACCCTGGCGAATCAATGCCCTGTGCGAAATCATTTGGGTGCTGGTTATTCAATGAACAAAAGCAACGAGTGGAAGTATTGTTGGAGCTGTGGTTTAATAAGTTTCACATATCGTGCTCGCCCGGTGCGCGTTAAGGATGGAGTCCCTTCCTCAGCATCAACGGCTCGCGCGAAAAGCGACTGGACGGATAACTTTAATATCAGGGAAAATGCATTCAGATGTGGTTCTGTTTCGGTTCTTCGCTGGAGATGCTTAACAGGTAGACACATTGTAAACCGTGTAATCTGCCTCTGGAATGCAGCACAGAATGGATCTTATCCATTAACTAATCAAATGCATGCGTTAACATTTGTGCAGATTATCACCATGATTTTTTCCCCCTTGGCGTCAATGTGTGCCTTTATGAAGCAACATTGCAACTTTTAGATTTTTTTTCTATCTGCAATGTATTTTGGAACATCCCTTATCATCCATGTTTAAGATTAAGTTAAATTTAGAGATTAATAAATTATAATTTATGTTTATTATAGCTATAGCCTATTATGACCTTCATAAGATTTAACATTGATCTAGACTGACTATTTTTTTCAATCCTGACTATCAATTTTTTGTATTATTAGCCATAATTTATTACTGAATTCCAGATGGACAGGGTTGCATAATATGGGCTGGATGAGACAGTTATACCAGGTCTACATTGTGGCAATACAAGTTATAAAACATGGCTCTCCAAATGAGCCTTCATAATATATTTATATATTATTAAGATATCTTGTTTTTTATTGCTGCAATCAATAAATAGAAATTTCAAAGATATAAAAGCTGCACTGTGAAGACACCAAGCAGCCTGTCATGTCTCAAGAAGTGTTACCAAGTCTATAATATAACATTCAGGGATGTCAGCATATACACGCAAGGTTTCAAGCAGCATCAAGACTCAATAGACACCCTAGTTTTTGATTGAAAACTGTTCTCTCTTCCCAGATCTCCCACACTCATGGCAATGTTTAGCAGCAGTGAATGGCTGTGGAATGAGTCAGAACATTATCTCACTTCTGGAGGAAACTACAGCCTGGTATCTGGCGTTGAAGATGGGAAGAGGAATTACTATGCCATGCTCTATTCCCTACTTATCCTGGCTATTGTATTTGGGAATGTTCTAGTGTGTATTGCTGTGCTTCGTGAGAAGGCTCTCCAGACCACCACCAACTACCTGGTGGTCAGTCTGGCAGTTGCTGATCTCTTGGTTGCCTCACTGGTTATGCCCTGGGCCGTCTATTTGGAAGTGAGTACACCAGAACCTGCAGTAGCCTAGTTCAGGGTGTTTTTTTGTTGTTGTTGTTGATATTAACAATAACAATTACTAAATGTAAATAGCTATATTTCAGGATTCGAGTGCTTTAAGGCCTTTAAGCACATTCGTAATAAGAAATTTAGTTTTATTTAGCGAGCATGTAACCTCTTAGATCATATGGAAAAGACCATTTACATACAAAACAGGCAATTATTAAGGATGTTTTAAGGATTTATTAAGGGTGTTTATGTTTTAAAGCTTTTTAACAGTTATCGACTTTGAGCCAAACTGTAGTTTGCGAAAGTAGGTTTTTGAAATAATCTCCGATATTTAAAAAACGATTTGATTGACAACGGTTGTCCTTTAGGCAAAGTTTCTCAGTTCTACCATATGGTCATGGGCATGTTCAAAAATTCCTATGTGAGTATGGGGTCTCTGCAGAAAAAAAGTGGGCGTTTCTAAATTTGTGGGTGTTTTCAAACTGGTGGGTGTTTATAAATCATCCAATGAACATCATGCCCTTTACCCAAATTTGGTTAAATGATCTCATTCTGTTTGAGAGGTTTAGCTATTTTAGTAAAAGTGGCCACACCAACTTTTTAAAAAAAATAATTATTGACAAACAGACTCCAGAGAATCTTTCTGCACTGACAAGTTCGCAATAGTTTTTTAGAAAAATCCAAAATAGCATAACATTTAGTCAATTTCGCGATATAAGACACAGTCTGCGTCAAATGGTTTAGGAGTTATGAGCCAAATGGGGTGGGTACTACCATCCCTCAAAAGTTTCAAGTCTCTACGACTTACGGTTTGGTCTGCCCGATCACTTTTAGGGGAGAAATTCTAACAATTATAATAGGGTTTCAGTGATACGTGCTTGAACCCGTAATTAAAAGAAACTCAACAAATAAAGATAAGGAGATACGGTGTTTTTAAGTATTGCCTGGTAACTTAATGACATGTACAAGGAAATAGACTGGAATTGTTTGGGGGATTTCTTAGGCATTGTTTGTGGAAATTAACTATTCTTTTAAGCAGTTTTTGATCGAGTGAGTGAATAATGTCAATTGGGGTGAACGTGTCAATCTTGAACAGGTAAATTTACAGCGAGTTGAAAACATATTCAGGGACTCAAATCTGTGAATATTTTTTTTAATCTGTTAATTTACATGAACCATCCGAACAAACTGATTCACTAGGAGGAACCAGACTTCCCAAAGTTGCATATGAGACAGAGGGCTGTTTAGGATGAACTGATTCATTCCCTTAACTCAGAAATTAAAAATACAGATGAAGTGTTTGAGATCCACTGAAAAAGGGAAACTCTATATGGGAAAAGCTACAGTACTTTAAAAAAGTACTGTAAAAAAAAATCAGGCTTTTTTCTTCACCATCACTTTGTGCCTTGCCCATAATGATTGAATGGACAAAGCCATATTATGCTGCCGTCACATTTGTGAAATTTCATTGGCAAAACCAGCACTGTTGTCTATTGTCAAAAGTGTATGAAGCTCACACAGAAGTTTGGGCATTAAGCTCACACAGGAGTCACTTTCAAACCAAGCAGCTTTATGTTGGTCAACACGGTGAATCGTTGTGAAATCTGATTGGGGAAATCTTACGTCCTCAAGAGAAATTCCAGATTGTGAGGGTTCCTGTTGAAATGACTGCATTTTGTCCATGAAAATTCGCCAAACAATACTAAATAATTAAAAGTAATTACAAAAATAATTAAAACATAAAAAATCTGTCAATTTAATTCCCATTGTCTCCATGTCTTAAAGGGGCATTCGGCAACTATTTCAACTTAATAAAACCGTTTAGAAATCATTTGGATGGTTTAATAACCTGTTCTGGTGAGAATGGTGACTTTCCCCGCTCCCCCCAGCGTTCCCAGGCGGAAAACCAACCTTGCAACATGGGGACTAACGTCACGGTAAGTTGGAAATAGGAAGTTTCTTGAGAAGCCAGAACGACCGAGAAACACAAACTGCTTTACGGCAATTGGACATAAACACGCACGCCCCCATCAGTGTGTATAATGTATTACCCACCTCGGTAGACATAGCTCCACACAATAAAGCTGGCCGGCTCCGATAATAACAAATGCACATGTCCAGCGGTAGAAAGGGGGAGGAGGGGCCGCAAGTGAGTTTTTTTATGACATTGTTGTGAAATATACGCCTCAGCTGTAGGGAGAGCTTGTTGAGAAAACATGCGACAACAAAAGTGAAAATCAGCGAAGAAATAGCTAGAGTTGCCGAATGCCCCTATAAGGGACACAAATCGGTGCTATAATCAAGACTTCCAATTTTTTTCCTACATCAATAGTTGATTGCTTGACATTGACACAAGAAGCGAGACTTAAATCAATATATCTATTGTTTAAATAACCAGCAAAAATCAATATTATCTGAAAGCTTATAGACTGAGAGCAGCAGATAATGGTTCTCAAATCTGTCAAGTCGTACTTCATTCAATATATCCTCTGAGTCATCAATAATTAGTTACCCTTTGCTTTGGTCAAAGGGTTAAACTCTTTTATCCATCAGAAACATTAGCAGTTTTACTTTCAGAACTACAATTCATTAAGCATCATTTACTCAGCATCAAGTTGTTTCAAACCTGCATGAATGTCTTTCCTCTGTTGAACACAAAAGAAGATACGTTGCAGAATGTTGGTAACCACAGAGTTGACTGTAGCCATTGACTTCTATTATTTTTCCTACTATGGACGTCAATGTCTACCGTCAACTGTCTGGTTACCCATATTCTTAAAAATATCTTCTTTTGTGTTCAGCAGAAGAAGGAAATTCATACAGGTTGGGAACAACTTAAGGGTGAGTAACTGATAATAGCATTTAAATTTTTGGGGCCCAAAATAAAAATTGGCAAATCCCTCTAACTGGCAAACGTTACACCTTTTGTTTAAATATAATTTAATATGACTAACTCAACCTGATTAATTTTACAGTTACAGCAACTACACTATAATTTTCACAGTGTAATATCAAATTCCCTTCACTCTTCCCTGGTTTGGTGGTTCACAGTTAAAAATATTCATTCAAAAACTGCATTCCTACTCGATTAAATTTGGCAGCACATCTTGTGAATGGCTGCAGTAGGAGGCATTGTGCCGCTGTTGATTAGTGCCAGTAAGGGAGAAAAGACGATTCTTCCTGCCGTGGCGTTCTACATGTAGCCTAGCAGTCTGATTCAGGAGCATGCAGCCCATTCATCTCTGCCGGAGCTTTATTATCTCCCTTGCCACCCGGATGGGCGCTATCGTCGTAGGCCCTCTGAGAGATGGACCAAGAGTCTGTTTGACTCTGGAGCACTCATTATTTGCAAAGTGAGATTGGGATAAAAGCTGAGACTCTCAAAAATAGTTATCTCCTTACTTGCATTGGAGAATCATTGAGGCAGTGTGGCTAGAAGTTGCTTAGTTAGACATATTTCATATGTATATCCTTTTCCTTTCAATTTTTTTGTGCATCTAGTCGCTTAATATGACCCTGTTGTATCTGTGCAGGTGGTTGGCGGAGATTGGCTCTTCAGTCGCTTGTATTGCAATGTCTTTGTAACCCTGGATGTGATGATGTGCACTGCAAGCATTCTCAACCTGTGCGCCATCAGCATCGACAGGTAGGGGGATAATAATACATTTTTGTGGTTCCTTTTTATTAAAAGAATATTCCAGGTTTAGTACAAATTAAGTTCAATCAAAACCATTTGCGGCATAATGTTGATTACCAGCAAAAATTGATTACCAAAAATTCGCCAAACAATGGTAAATGTGACCACTCCTCTACATTTTTTTAAGAAAAGGAGAAATTAGTTGAAACTCATTTTTGTGGTTATCAATAAATGCTTTTCGAGCTTTCAACCCCAAAATTTTCCTTTAATGTGGTATCAGCAAATCCCTCCAGTGACAGGTGCGTCATTAACACCTTCATAGATAGAGCTGGTAGGGGCCTTCGTTTTAATTTTGACTGCATGGCATGAGTGTGAAAACATATAGAAGTTTAATTAGTTGGGGGGGTGGAGAGTAATGGGCTGATCAAAAAGGACGAAATGGAAAGGCTGTGAGAAAACGATTCAGTAGAAAACACAAAAAGATGTATGATACAGAGTGCAGGGAAATGTATTCAGCCAGGGGAGAGAAAGGCATGTATTTAGGTTGCTTATGCCTTTCAGACTGGCCTGGTTCTCCCCCCTCTTTTTCCTCTGGTATTCTACTTGTAAAAGCAGTGTGCTGCTGCAGATATAAAAAAAAAAACTATCACGAAAAGCTAATACAATTGCATCTCATCCTGCTGATAGGGGTCGAGCATAATTAATCTCTCTTCCATGCAAAGATGTTGCACGTTCTCTTTCGGCGTCCTGATTTATTAATTTTTAATCAGATATTTTCTTTTTAACGCTTCGTGGCAGATCCAGAAAAAAAACATTGCAGTGAAAGCTTATCTGAAATTGACTTTGAACTTTTCTTTCATATCACAACGGATGTATATTCAAAAAATACTTTGTGGGGTCATTTAAAAGTTTTCATTTAATCTCATAACTCACACTTTTGTGCTTCAGTGAGTGTGACCTTTTCCTGATTACTCCTTCCTTCTGTAAAGGTATACGGCTGTGGTGATGCCCGTGCTATACAACACCACTCACAGCTCCCGCAAAAGGGTTTCAGTTATGATTGCTACAGTTTGGGTCCTCGCCTTTGCAGTCTCCTGCCCTCTACTGTTTGGATTCAACACTACAGGTGAGCTCCAGCTGTGACTCAAGGGTCATTGGTGCTCTAATGAATAATGCTAAATAAAATGCAAACACATGCAAATAACCATATTATCATGCATAGTTCGCTTGCCCAATACAATCTGCTTTCTAAAGAAAAAACAGTTGAGAACCACTGCACTTGTCCAGTAGTGTGAAATCATTGCATCCATTTCTTGCATGAAATCTTGTACAAGACTAATTCATAGCAAATGGGGTTGGCTATATACAGCTGTGGTAAAAAGTATTGAAAGTATTGAAAATAAGTTAATTCCTTAACTTATTTTGATGAGTTAAAGCAATTTAAAAATGTCATAACTTATTGATCATGTAATTTTTTACAGTGAAGTTTGCTGCCTCAGTATTTGTAGATTATTTTTTCACGTTTCTATGGTAGGCTATATATACGATATTGAGAAATGCACTTTTATCCTTGATGTATTTACTATTGAGACAGGAAGGAAGGAAGGGAGGAAGGAAGGAAGGATGGGTGGAAGGAAGGAAGACAACATAATAAAGGGATGTGTTCTGTAATAGCCAATAGTTACCTCAGCCATGGACTTGATTTACTTGTTAGTACTTGTGAGCATTTGATTGGACAAAAATCTGTTTAGCGCATGAGTCATGAGCATTTTTGTCCATTATCCCAGAAAATAAGAGACTACATCTCAATTGCGCAAGCTATGTCTTCGAAATGTTAATTTTGACAACTTTTAGTAGTTCAATAAGCTTCAAAGCTACACAAACGGTTTGGAACAGTTAAACTTTTTTCAAAGTTAAAAAAAAAAAGTCACTTATTCTCACCAAGGCTGCATTTATTTGATCAAAGGGACAGTAAAAGCAGTAATATTGGGAAACATTATTACAAATTAAAACAGCAGTTTTCTATTTAAATATATATTAAAATGTAATTTATGACAAAGCTGAATTTTCAGCAGCCATTACTCACATGATACTTCAGAATCATTCCAATATATTTTTTAAATATATTAAACTAAAAAATATTTTCTATTGTAATAATACTTCACAATAATACTGTTTTTACTGTGTTTTTGATCAAATGCAGCCTTAATTGGTGAGCATAAGAGTTTAAATAAATTTTAAAAATCACATTTTTGACCGGTAGTGTCATTTCCATGAACTCAAAACAACTTTAACTCAAATTTTAAGTTCATGGAGTTTTTAAATAGCTTTAGTCTAGTTTGCATCTTGTCTTTAATAGTTTGTAGTGTATCTATTTTTCAAAAGGGTAGCTCTGTAAGTCAACTACTTTACGTGATGCTTGTTAAGCTACACTTTCAAAGTAGCTTCCTCAAACATGTGGTTTCAAAATACAGTAAAGCACTAAAATGGTGGATCATTTTATAGCTATAGCTTTTAGTGAGCTTCCATCAGATGTCAATAAATTAGTTTGCGAAGGAATTAATCATCCATTTAATTAGAGTAATCAGTTAATTAGTTTCACGGTGAGATACAATGAATGTCATCTCTCACACACACGCAAGCCTCCTAGATATGCATGTGATTTGTTCTGCTTGGGCTGTATGTACTGCAGATGGGAGGGAAGGACTTTGAGGGTCTAATTATGTTGCCGCAGAAACTATTTTATACGTCGCCGATTACTGCTGATTAGAGTATTGATTATACTGACACAGCTGACATCATTGCATACATCTACACTATTATTACTATATATCTGTGATATTCAATCTTAATTACATTGCTATACAATGTAATATTTTACAAAAACAGCAAACAAAAGAATCACAACAAAATTCAAAATGTATCTACTGTTGCGTTGCTATCACGGAATGGTGGAACATTCACATCCAACTCAAACAATAACAAGGGCTGAACAGAACAGGAAGAATATATACACGTTGTAATTGAGGAAACTAAACAGGAACAGCTGGACAAAGATGAACTAATCAATAACCATAGAAACTAACAAGAACTTATACAGACAGACAATCGTGACATTACGCCTCCCTCGGAAAGGTGCATCCTCGTAACGTATAATGTCCAACAGAGGAGGGAGGGGGCTTTGGAGGTGGGCGTGTAGCTGGTGATGTTCATGGAGGGGACAGGGACGACCAGGAGAAGTCGGAGACAAACACCATGGTGGAGCAGACAGTGGGAGGAGCCAGGGTGGAACTGTGGCTGCAGGGCTGGACGGCGAAGCAGAAAGGCTGAAGGACCAGGTCAACATCTACGGCTCGGAAGCCCAAGGTGAAGCTGCTGGCTCGCGGAGACGGGGACTCGGCTGAACAGGGCGGCGATGGAGCGATCGAGTACAATGGAGAAGCCATAGGGAAGGAGAAGCCTGGTAGAGCCGAAGGCATTGAGGGTCGAGGCACAGCCAGAGATCTGGAAGTCCATGGCGTAAGCTGAGCGCCGACCGACCGAGGCTTATCCAGATGGACGAGGGAGCCCATAGGAGTCCTAGGGCAGACGGGCCATGGTGGAGATGAGGAACGCAGCGCCGGGACGCAGCCGACGGGCTGACAGGCCAATGTGGAGACGGGGATTCGGCCTCATGCCGAGCTGCTGGAGGAGATGCCTGAGATGAAGCTGACGAACCGCAAGAAGCTAGTGGCAGGGGCAGAGCCGAGGAGCTAGATGACACCAGTGGTGCCGACGGATCTAGGGGCTGGCCGTAACCAGCGAAGGAGATGGGACCAGGAAATCAGGTGCGAACATTGGCGGAAGAAGATTATCTCCGGACGGGAACAGCGAAGAAGTCGAGGATGGGGACTTGATCCGAGGACCACAGATCTATAAGGTTTAGATCCGCTCCTGGCTCTGAGATGGACTGATCGGCAAGCGTAGACTCTGGGGCTTTGATGTTATCCAGCTCTGGTTGTGGGACGACCTCTGTGGCTGCATTGGGTTTGCAGGCTGTGAGGGAGAGACCGCCGGAAGGGGGGTATGCAGTGCTGTTGATTGCATAGTTTTTTTCTTTTTACTCGTTTTTAAGTGGTCAGTTATTCTGTCACAGAAAGGTGGCTGTCTAAAGTGCACAACGAAGGATATGATGAAATACACAGTCTTTAATAGCAAACTCAAGAGTAACATTCACATTCATACAAACAATAACCGACCAAAGCTGACCAGAACAGGAAGAATATCTACACGTAGTAAATGAAGGAACTAAACAGGAACAGCCGATCAAATATTAACTAATCAGTAACTATAGAAACTAACGAGAACTCATACAGACAGACAGGAACAACTAAACAGAACATAATCGTGACAGTCGCACTTTGCAGTAATGATATGTTGCATGTGTGTTTCTTGCAGACGACCCTGCGGTGTGCTCGATTTCAAATCCCGATTTTGTGATCTACTCCTCCGTGGTGTCGTTTTACTTGCCGTTCGTGGTGACTCTTCTGGTCTACATCCGCATCTACATCTTTCTCAGACGAAGAAGGAAGAGAATCACCTTCCGTCAAGGTGGCAAAGTTCAGCCAGCATCCGCGCCACCATCAGCGGTAAGAGTGGATTTTCTCACATTCCACATCTACACATAATCTCCTCAAGCTATTTTGGATTCTCTACTGTACTTAAAACACACATAATCCACCAATAACAGTGCATAATGACTAGAGGTATCTGTTACCGGTGGTAATATAGATTGGAAATGCATTTAAGCTCCAACTCAGGCTATATTGGATCGAAACACTGCATTACATTTCACTTAAAATCAAAGAAGCTTGGAATCCAGTCTGTCTTTGTTAGGAAACATTACTGGGTTGTTTTATTCAGTGAAACAACATTCCAGATCAGAGGATAGGACCTTTGCATCATTGGCTTCATGTGAAAGTGAGATGCACATCAGGTCTTTGGAAAAGTTCCAGCAAAGCCATTCTGCTACGCGCCCTAGGAATTTTATAGCAAGATTTAGTTCCAGCTAACTGGAGCAAAATTTGATATGGAGAAAAGGCTTTGTAGGCTGCCCTGAATATTTTTCTTCCTGTTAAAAAGACTGTTATAATCTTTTTTTCCCCGTCCTATCTAATTTTAATGAAAATTACGTCCAAGCATAGTCTTACAAAGTATTTGAGCTTTAAATAAAACTTGATTGATTTAGTACCACTCATATTTTAAATTAAACAATCAGCTTTCAGTTTTTTTATTTTTTTATTAAAGAAACAGTTCTAATATTGTAATTTACTCACCCTGATGTACAGCAGTTCCAAACTTATATGACTTTCTTTCTTCTGTGGGACACAAAATAATATATTGTTTGGAAGACAAACACTGGACAATTTTGAAAAATGTCTCTCTTTTTGCAGATGAAAAATGTTAAAGGGATCCAAGGTTATGTAAAAAAATGAAAATACAAAAGGTTCTTGGACTTTATAGGCATAACTTTACACTTATAATTAAACAGACGGACAGTGCCAATATTCAAATAGTTTTAAGGTCGTGGTTGTTATTGTTAACTAAAACTAATTAATATTGTTGTCAGTAACTGACATTTGGATGTAAAATAAAATAGACGATCCATTCCAGTCATAAAATTAGCTTCGGTGAAGCGTCACAGCCATTTGAATCCAGTGAAAATCAGATTTTTCCGATACTTTTTCCATAGCACCCTACTTCATTTTCCCTGCCTTGCTTCAGGCATCTTTTCCTGTTTTTTTACATTTATAAAGCTGCTTCCCAAATTTGTTTTGCATGCTTTTGCATTGCCTTTGTTTTCCACCCGCTGACTCTTTAACATCTCTCCGCAGGAGACGTGTTTACAAGATGGCACTCACAAAGAGAAAAGAGACCTTTCCCCCATCAGGATCAATGTGATAAATGTGCGTATACCATTGTGTGCCTGCATGTGTGTATAGAAATGTGTGTTTCTACTCTAATCTTGCATGAAATGAGCCTTCTCAGAGCAACAGACTCTGTGAAGAAATCCTACAAGGTATTTTGAGATTGCTGGCAGCATTCTCATTCCTGTTTTAGCATAGCGGGTGCGTTTCTGTCGACATGCCTCCACAGACTTATCCCTGCTGGCTGTAAGCTATGAACTGAGAATTTGTGGCACTGACAAATGGCCCCTAAGTTGTTCTGGCTGGTGCTTTACTCCCTTCACTGTCACACTTCTGTTTGTTGAAACTGTATCCACAAGAGTCACTTCAAAGTTAGGGAGTAACAAGCTTTAATAGCGAGCCATAGGACATGCGGTCAATGCAGCTGTCAGTTCGGGGTACTTTTGTTCCGTGCGAATGTGATATTGATTTTAATAGTTCAATAAATGAGTAAATATTGTGATATATTTTAGACACAATTGTCTGTTTTTGCTCAATTTTGTCAACAAAATTATTTCCTGCTAAAGCCAAACCAGAACTGTTGTCTCCAAGCAACACAGCAGTGTTATGTTTCTGAATGTATTCGTTATTCGATCCAATCAATCGGGTGAACCAACGATTCAATGACCCATTCATTAAGGGTGCTTCTCAATATCCCTCCTCGCCCTCCATCCTATGACCCGGAAACCGATCGAGCTTAGCCATCTTGAAGAACATCTCAATTCTCTAATTGCACCGCGAGGAGGAAAGGATCGAGGAGTGAGGAGACTTCCTGAGGAGTCATAAGCGAGGATACACGGGTGTATCCTATGCGGAAGAGTTTTATCGACTAAACGTGACGCACGTATAAATTCTCCTCCCCCTTCACATCGGTCACAATAATTTTTATTTATACTTTACCTTTTTTATGTGCAGTTTATATAAACCACACATTTCACATATTTCAATGGGGTATCTTGCTTTATTATTATTTATGAATCTCTTAAACAACCAAACTAATACAACATACGGGCAGATCCTTTGAGCGCAGCTGATGACGCTAGGTCACCGTGATTTTGCCAAGTAAGACATGTTCCTGGACCAAAATATTTTGTTGATCCTGGAATAACATTCCTGACCCAAAATTTAGTCCTTACCCTGTCCCTACCCCTAAACCTAATTCTACCCATAGCTTTTCCCTAAAATCAGAGGGAAATGACAGGTGAATAACAGTGATGTTGAAGCACCTTACCCTGGTTCTAAGCCTAAACTTGACATAAACTGTAAACTTGTCCCTCAAATCTGATTGGTTGATCTGAAAGTTGTTCCAGTATCAACAAAGATGTTGATCCAGGAACATGTGGTACTTGGTGAAATCACGTTCACCGATGAGGTCATGAAGTGACGCTTGAGTGATCAAGTATTCCAATGTACAAAAAAGCTTTCATTCGATTCCTCCGTCCAACTTTTCTTTCCTTGCAGCCTTCCCTCATATCCTACAGGGGGTGGAGCTGAGACGGGAGGAAAGGAAATGAGGAGATGCACACATAAGAATTGAGAAGCACCCAAAGAGAACCATTTAGCCTGCTTCATTCCTGAATTAATCTGTTTCAACGAATCGAATAGTCCTTTAATAGGAAACTCAAATATTCAGGAAGACAGCGGATAATTTGAACATGACTAACATAGACCGACCTCAAACTGAACCAAACAGGAAGTATTTATACACAAGAAAAAATTAGGGAACTAAAAAGGAACAGCTGGACAAGTTTAAGATTAACTAATTAAATGAAAACAGGTGAAAGAAATGACTAAACAAACTGAAAGTCCATAATCATGACATTAATAAATTCTATGGTAAATTAAATAAATAATTTATTTCTAAAGCTACTTTGTGTAATGTCTGTTTGATGCTTTTCTCATTTAACACAACAATGAATTTAAATGATCGTTTGGGGATAATTTCTCAGCCAAATTTGATGTGTGAATAATTTATGATTAATTAAATGCCACATCATGTAATTAATTAGATTTTTAAAAAATAATCGCTTGACAGCCCTACTAAAAATAGAATAATATAATTTATAATTAAATAATAAAAGAATATAAATTTACTTTAGAAAAAGTTTAATAAGATATTCAGAAAAAAATGCCTAAAAGTGACTACATTTGTTACATATATGCTTAAAACAAAAACTATTTACCATTAGGATGAGAAAAATGTAAGATGTATCTGAAGTCAATTTATCTTGTTTTAGAGAGGTTTTAATGTTTTTAGAAAACAAGACAAAATACTGATTAAGAAACATATTTTGCTGTGTGTTTTGTTGATTTTAGAAGTTTTTCAACCAGTTTTTTATGTTTTTCAACTAGTCCGGGTAATATAAAAAATGAACGACTTTCTATCCACTGGGATCCACTTTTTAAACATTTAAAAAGTCTAATAAAAAAAAGTAGTGTATTACTCAATACTGCTTTATATTTAATGCCAATGCTGTGTTATAGGAAAGTAAATGAGAGAATTGAATAAGATATGGCTGTAAAAACAACAAATGTTCAGTCAGTAGCCTGAAGGTTACTGGTCCATTCCCCTTTCTTAAGGAATTGCAAAGTCAAAAATAAAAGTAATCCAAAGCAATGTGTAAGGCGGTGCGAAATCAGCTTTGCATTGCAACAAAAATACTCAGCAGTCCTTGAGACGGTATCATTCTATTCGAGGACATGAGGACAGCATACCTCCTTGTGCTAATTAATTATAGAACAGACATGCTATCAAGAATAAAGGTGTTCTGCACACCTTGAAGTTTGCATGCTTACATTTCATCTCCCTATGTGTTCAGGAAAGCACGGAGCAGGTGATGCGTCCGCGGCTCCTCTCCAGCTGCCTGCGGCGTAAGAGGCCTCAAACCGCCCCTGTCGAAAACTCACTGCTGCCCCCTGTGATCACGCTCAACTACTGCAGTATTAGCCAGGCGTCCTTTGCTCACACTGAGCAAGATGGAAACCAAGCGGAAGAGGAAGGTGGGGACGAGGAGCAGGTGACAGTTAGGAGTTGTGAGGTGAAGAAGTTGTCAAACGGACGAACACACACCACACTGCGTCCGCCCGGTAGTGTCATGGTGTGTCCCAGTCAGGTCCGGTGTAGAAGTATGCACTCCAAGGAAAAGAAAGCCACACAGATGCTGGCCATCGTTCTGGGTGAGTTGTGATTCAGGTACAAATCCAGACTTCATTATTAGACTTCTAGGTTTGGGGGAAAAATTTAGTGAAAACGTTTTTTTTGCAATTCTCTTGTGGAGGAAGCACAAAAATTACGTACTTCTTTAAAATGAAGTGATTCATCCATCCAACCATTAATATCACTATAATTTTTCATCCATCCATCCATCATCAATATTCTTTTCCATCCATCATATCACTATCCTTTTTCATCCATCCATCATCCATCATCCATCATATCAATATCCTTTTCAATCCATCCATCCATCATATCACTATCCTTTTCCATCCATCCATCCATCATATCACTATCCTTTTCCATCCATCCATCCATCCATTATATCACTCCTTTTCCATCCATCATATCACTATCCTTTTCCATCCATCCATCATATCACTATCCTTTTACATCCATCCATCATATCACTATCCTTTTACATCCATCATATCACTATCCTTTTCCATCCATCCATCCATCCATTATATCACTTTCCTTTTCCATCCATCATATCACTATCCTTTTCCATCCATCCATCATATCACTATCCTTTTCCATCCATCCATCATATCAATATCCTTTTCCATCCATCCATCATATCACTATCCTTTTTTATTCATCCATCCATCCATCCATCACATCACTGTCATTTTTCATCCATCCATCCATCCATCCATCCATCAAATCACTACCCTTTTTATACATCCATCCATCTATCCATCACATCTTTGTCCTTTTCATCCATCCATCCATCGAAATTCCTCTTCTTTTCCTTATATCACAATGTCCTACAATAAATTTAGCTCAAACTGTTTGACAGTCTTTTCTTAAAACTGTTTTCTCCAAAAAAAATAGCATATTGTGGTTCTTTGTAAGATATTATTAGATGAAATTTAAGATTAACTTTTGAAAATCTCATTGGCTAGCATTGTTAGAATGTTTGCTATTCAACAGTGATGACATCACTGTAATATTTGGATTCTCCACAGTGTTTGGTTTTCCGTCTTGCAGATATTTGCATAATAAAATGTCATTGGTTTTTTGGTTGTTTTTTTTTTACTTTCATTTGTTGCCCCAAGCATCATAACAGTGACTCAGTGATGCAACATTTAATTTATGCAGAACTTGAAAACTGTCTCACTTTACATTCATCTGGTTACATCTTGTTTTGGCCCAAAGCCATTTGTGTGCATCATTTGGAAGGTTAAACACATCTGTTTTCCCTTGGTGGCCTTGGCAAGATCACATGTGCATTATATAATACATTACAATGATCTATCACTTAAAATTAAAGGTCAAAGATAGACATGAAGAGCTCGCTTAAATACCATTAAAAATGTTGGGGTTGGTAAGGTTTTTAGATTATTTTTTTTAAAGTCTCATGGTCACCAAGGCTGCATTTATTTGACAAAAAATACAGTAAAAACAGTAACATTTTAAAATATTACTACAATTTAAAACATGTTTTCTACTTTCATATATTTTAAAATGTAATTAATTCCCATGTTGGCAAATTAGAATTTTCAGTATCATTACTCCAGTCTTCAGTGTCATGTGATCCTTCAGATATCAGTTTAATATGTTGATTTGGTGCTCAAGAAACATCTCTTATTATCGTCAATGTTGAAAATAGTTGTGCTGCTTATTATATAAATCAGGATTCTTTGATTAATAGAAAGAGCATTTTATCCTGTGATTGAATCCCAGGTGAAGTAAGCATGGTTGCACTTTATTTTGTAATTTCATTGACTTGATTAATGAAACTCGACCTCTGTCGAAAGCTATTATCAACACTGATATTAATCCCTCTTTCACGTCTAGCAGATGAGGAGGCTTTTTCATGGACATTGGACATTTATGAAATTCACCATCTTGCTGATTGCTTACAGCAAATTGATTTTGCGATTTTTTTTATCTTCACTATTTCAAAATTGTTTTCCTTTTATATTGGGTGTACTGACAACTCCTCCAACCCTCCCCCTCAACCCAAGCACATGCCACCGTACTATTTTTTTTAAATCAATGATTCACTTAGTTTTTCATTTGACATTTTGAAAGTGGGTTGCTGAGTCGCTCCATGGAGCTCAGTCAGTCTGTGCCTGGCATGTGCAACAGTTTGTCAGATTGCCATCAAGGGGCCACCTGGGGAATAGTGAGGACTCTGAATGCCAGTAGCTTTATACAACACCTACAGAGTACAGTCAGTCTCCAACATATTACTTTTATAAAACGTCAAGTACCAGACAACCAATTAGGCTCTATTAGTGTCAAGTGATGACCCATGAGTCAGTGTTCTGTAAAGTGATAAATGACAGTGATGGTAATCTGAGATGTCTGCTTAATTGAGGAGGAAATTAAATCACACTCATGGAGACAGATGTCTTAGATTGGGTGAATGGCTCAGCTGCCTCAATTGGTCAGGGTTGTCACATGACCATTTTGCCTGTGGTCAATTTAACAAAGCTATTTGTCATTTGCAAAAATTCCTACATGTAAAAAGACTTTACAGTTAGAGGTTTGATGAGTAGTTCACGCAAAAAGGCTTTATATCTTCTGTGAATCACAAAAGGTGAAATTTTAAAGAAATGTACTGTTTGCTATTTTTTTAAACAGGCAAAAAAGCATCACAAAAATCTGCTGAAGTTATTGAATAGTTTTATGTGAGCAATAGACCAAAATTCACAAGTCCTTATAAACTGATACCATTTGACACTGCAACCGGTTCAATGAGTCAGTGAGAACTAAAAAACTGAATCAGTCTGTATCTAAATGAATCATTGGCTGCGTCCGAAATCAAATACTCGCTGAGTAGGTAATTCTTTTGAATAAGTAGATTACTACGTGACCGCTACAAAAGTATGTTTTATATATTATGAATGAGTTTAGTATTAATGAAATCTGGACGTACTACATTCGCCATGTTGTCATTCTCATGACTATAGAGTCAGTTGTGTTGCTTCACTGCAATTCACAAATCCTCTCGCGTGGCCTGATGGGAGAGTAAAGTGTCCATCGTTTGCAGAATCTCGGCAGAAGTAGTAGGTCATCCGGATACTTTTTGCTACTACTCTTTTCACATACTGTTTTTCGCATATATATGCAATTTCGTAACTACTTTTGTGAACTGGATCAGCTGATTCATTGAAAAGATCTGACTCAAAAGAACAATTCATTAACAAATGAATCAGTGCTATTTTAGAATTATTCATATACACTATTTTAATTATCATTAAAGATATGAATTAGCAATTATTTTTATATTTTCAGGTTTCAACTGAATTTAAGTTTTAGTAATTTTGTTTTGTATTCATTTTTTAATTTCTCTTTGGCTTCAATTTATTTATTTTTTGTTTTAGTTTCATTTATTTTAATTGTCAGAGCAATTTCTAATTTTCTTTAAAGTTTTTCTTCTAATATTTATAATCTATTTCAGATTTATTTTAAATACCGTAAAGGATTTTTAATAGTTTTACTTAACGATAACAAAAGTGAATCGCTACCTATTTTATGAACCCCTAAACATGTTCTGGTTTTACAGAGCCCCTAAAGGGACATGGAGGTGGAAGAAAAATAGGAGATGGGAGGAAAAATAATAAGTCAATGCTTTTGCTTTCTCTCGCAAATGTTTTGCGTTCCACCGAGAAATTTTGTGTTCGCACACAAAACATTTTGCGTTCCCCGAGAAACTTTGCGTTCACTCTCAAAAAGAGCTCATAAGGTTTACCAGGGAATGCTAAATTTCTCTAGGGAACCTAAAACATTTGGGAGAACATCGAAAAGCTCTCAAAAGCATTGACATTTTTTTCCCCTCCTTCTCATATTTTTTCCTTTCACCATGTCCCTTTAGGGGCTCTGTATGTTATTCACACAAAGCTTTGCACTGGTTTCAAAAGACATAGGAATAAAGTGAGACACATTTTTGATACTTCTGGTGCATGGAAAAGATCGACCAGCACCTTCCTCAATTTCTCTTTTTGTATTCCACTATAGAATGTCATACGATTACTTGTGCAAAAGTTAATGTTTTTCTTTTCTTTTCTTTTTTGTCTCGCAGGGGTTTTTCTTATTTGCTGGCTTCCCTTCTTTGTGACCCACATCCTAAACACTCACTGCAGAGCTTGCCATGTTCCTCCTGAGGTCTACAGCGCCTTCACTTGGCTCGGCTACGTCAACAGCGCACTCAATCCAGTCATCTACACCACGTTCAACACGGAGTTCCGCAGGGCCTTTATTAAAATCCTGAGCTGCTAAATCCATTGGCTCTACTCCCATTATAATGCTCAATGCAGCTTCCAGACATTATGGATTCCAGTTTTGGATTCAAAGTGCCATATTGCAGAGGATATGATTAAAGGCGTTGAATAATCTGTATGTGTTCAAGGATATTTTACTTTCACTACAAAGTACATTACGCTTGTAATTGGTGGATTAGCATTCATCCTAATTCTATAGTTCACTTTTAGAGGATGGACCAATCTGGAGTTCCAACTGTGGCCTCACATCAAATAAAAAAGCCAAGAATATATTCTAGACCTTAATCTCCATTTCAACACCTTCTCGCATGCAGGCGAATTCTGAGGTGGTCATGCAATTGCATGATTGAATTAAGCTGAGTTGAGTTTTGCCTGAAACTCCTCAGTTGTAAAACCAACTAAGAAAACAATTTATGTGGAAACAAAGGCTAGTGATTTGTCAAAGGGAACATGAAGCAGGTGGACCAAAGGAGCGTGAAGTAGGTAAAAAAAATCGAAGACTGTGTTGTGCCTTTAATGGTTTCTCCCCTCTAAGGCCGGCCGGTGTCGTGATCCAACTGCATATCAGGACAGAAAAAAGAAGAGATGGTTATGGATGATTGTTATGGATGAAACATGGTTTTTTGCTGTGAATTAAAGCTACATTGAATCTCCATAAGCCCTGGTGTCATCTGAAATATAGTCACAGAAGCATTGTGCCCATTTTGCATTTGATTTGTGATGAAAAATAATATAACTACATAGATACAAATACACATACACTAATGTTTCATATGTTTGGGGTCAGTAAGATTTTTATGTTTTATAAAGTCTCTTATGCTCACCAATGCTGCATTTATTGGATCAAAAATACTGTGAAAACTATTTTAAATTATTGTAATTTAAAATAATGTTTTATTTTAATATATTTTAAAATGTACGGAATTTTCAGCATCATTACTTCAGTCGTCAGTATCACGAGCCATCAGAAATTATTCTAATGATGATTATCTGCTCAAGAAACATTTTTTATTATTAATTTTGTTGCACTGCTTAGTATTATATGTGGAAACTGTGATGCATTTTAAATGATTCTTTGATAAATAAAAAGTTTAAAAGCATTTATTAGAATTTTTTTGTTGTTGTAACAATACTGTCACTTTTGATTAATTTAATGCATCCTTGTTGAATATAGTGGTAACTATAATATGGATAACTGTGTATTTGTATATGCAGTTATTAAAATCTCATAAGTCTTAAACCATATAACAACAATAAAAAACATTTACTGAATGTCAAATTTAACAGTTTTGTTTTGATTTTTAGATCATAATGAGAACCCAATATCCCCTCACATGTTCAACAAAACCTGTACTACTAAAAAAACACATCTTGCACTAGCCTATATCTTACATAGTATTGCAGTAATTTAAAAGTGATTTTTCGTCTACCCTCATGTCTTATTCATGCCTAAGAAAATAAATGTGCCAGGACTACAATGCCCCTCACAGGAAATAAATAAATAAATAAATGCATGGCGCCTTTATGTGAACAAATACTGGATTGGAAAGACAAAAGAGTAGAGGAGGTTGAAGGAGAAATACGAAGAACATAACCCAAGGTGGTGTGTGTGTGTGTGTGTGTGTGCGTGTGCGTGTGCGTGCGTGTGCGTGTGCGTGTGTGTGTGTGTGTGTGTGTGTGTGTGTGTGTGTGAAATTGTTGATTTGAAGGAAGTAAGTGAGGGAGTGAGTGAGTGAGTGAGTGAAAAGATGCGAGTGAATTAAAACAAGCAATTTGATTGGGTGAGAGCCTTTATGACAAAGCTTTGAGCAGACAAGGAAACAAAGACACTTTCAATTTCAAGCAGCATTGATGGAAAGCTCAGCTGGAATCCAGATGATTATATGGAGAAAAATTGTGAGTGAGAGAGAAAAAAAAAGTGTCATGCTCAAGTGTAGCTTGACCCAAATTGTTGCTTTTCAAGACACATATGCGTGTGTACCCTAATGAGTGTTAGTGAGAGCTGGTTCAATAGCATGATAATGTGAGTGATGGGCTCTTCTCACTAATTACTGAAAACTGGCGAGAGTCAAGGCCTCTACTGAGCTCTGGCTTTAACGGTTGTGATTCGCACGCATTCAGAATCATGGCACTAACTTGTTGTCAGAGCGAGTGACAGCTAATGAATTCAAATTGGCGTTCCTCTCACAAAATACAGCCCTCTTTTGTTCCTTCTGTTCTGGACCCCTTCGTATCTGTCGAACACACTCACTTCCTGCTGCAGATGCTGCTCCTGATCCGGCTGCATTGTGCGCGCAAAGGGGTCCTGTCAGTTTGCAAATTGTTTCTTTATGAGAGAGTGTGCGTATACATGTTTTTGTGGCTGAACCCTGCTGTCATTCGTTCTAAGCTAGCTAAGCTACATTCAATAACGGCTCAAAATGGAGGTTGGCTGTTGGAAAGACGTGTGTAATGTTATCAGCTCATAACTTTCACAGTATGCTTCTGTCCACCCACCAGCCCATCACTCAAGAGTAGGCTAACTCAATCACACGTGAAAAACAGGTCCATATGGGACCTCTCCATGATACACACACACAACAAATTCCATAGACAAAAGGATTTTTATACTGTATAAACTGTATATTCTATAACTTAACCCAAATCCTACCCATCAAAGAAAACCTTCTGCATTTTTATAAAAATAAAAACATCACTTGATTGAATGATTTACTGAACGATGTTTTCCCCATGAGAACCAAAAAATGTAAATTTCCATCACATAAGAAAAAAAATACTTTGATAAATCATAATTGTGGCATTAAGTCATAATGAGATAAAAAGTAGAAACTATGACAAGTCGCAATTACAACATATACAAGTCATAAACATAACATTTAGATTTTTTGTGATAATTAAAATTTTAAATCTAAATTTGACTTTATCTCCTAATTCTTATTTGATATCTAATCATTTCGACGTTTTATGTCATAATTATGACCTATATCATTATTACGATTAACTTTTTTTCTCATATGGCGGAAAAAGGCTTCCATACCAATTCACACCCTAACCCTAACAAAAAACTTTTTTGCATGTGTAGAGTAATTAAGAAAATTTTTACTTCATACTTATAATTGAATTAGTCCATGACGCAACAATATATAAATTCTGGCTATAAATTAAATGCTACAAGTAAATTTATGCATCAAAACATCATAATTTACAATATGAAAAATGGATATATTCATTTTGAAATTTGCTAAAGATTATATATATATAATTATATATATAATATATATTTAATATATATATATATATATGCATAGCCTATATATAATATATAATATATAATATATATAATATATATATATATATATATATAAGTGCAATTAAACAATTAAATGATCAAATCAACTGATGGTGATAGATAAATAAAATAATAAAATCTTGGATATCGACTGATTATCAATAGGTAGAAGTAATTGTGCATTGATTTTAATAATCTAATTTTTAAATCCCCTCAGTATGAGCAATAGTAATAAAAGAACAGCATGTCAAAAAAGCACTTGACATTTTGACCGTAAAGGAATTCAGCCTCTAAAGAAAGACAATATAACATACATGTCTTCATTACTGTGTGGTTTGATTTAACATTAAAACAGACACACAGAGGATTCGTCTCACCGGTGGCGGTTAAATGACTATTGGATTTAGCATATGCTTGATGTGCTGGAGAAGACAACCAGAGGGAACTAAGATAAGTCACCCAATTACAAGAGGACAATAGCTCAGCTGGAATCCTGGCTCTCTCTCACATTAAAACACCTGCATACACATTTAAACATGCATGAGCTTGCATTTCAAGTATCCTATGTGTGCTGGTTACTTTTGAGAGCCACGTTTTGTTGAGCTGCTTCATTAGAGTCGGTTCTTCATAAAGTGTCCCATGGTGCGTTTATACTGTAAATCAGCCCAGTTGGGAGACGGGACTCTGGTCATTCGTTACCGTTATCTGCAGCGGCAGTGTTGTGTGAATTCTGATAATTATGCAAATCTCTGCCAATCCCCAGGAAAACTGTGAATGCCTATAAATAAACTCAGTTTGATGCCCTTGTTAACCTGAGAGATGCACCTTCACGACCACACTACCCGTCCCGTTATCTGTCCCACTTTATCCTGTATCTATCGTGCGATAAGAAGTGTAGAGAGTTGGAACTATACTTTCCTTCCGTGACTAACATATGAAGCTCCTAAAACAATGCATTTAAAGTGATTCATTGGTAGCCGAGTGAGAGGAGAATTTAAGGGCCCATTTATCTCTGCCTCAAGGTCTTCTCTGACAAACCACACTGACTGCAGGTTCTGGTGAACATACGCCCTTGGATTTACCAGCGGCATAATGATCATGTTCAAGTCTTCGCAATAGTGCATTTTATATTGGCCATTATGCTGGTTATTATTTGGAGTAGCTTGAAAGGATCATTTGTAGATGACAATGTATGTTTTGCTGACAATAGGGAATGAAATGAGATCCTGTCAAACACAGTTCAGCTCCAAACTAACAGCCCTACAGGCTCTTTTCCTCGCACTGTAGTTCTCAATCCGTTTAAGCGTTGCTACTGCAGCGAATAGATCTCCATTAGAATTGGCTGAAGTAATTATACTCACAGGACAAATGCCCTTAGACTATGGGAGGGAAATCATCAGTCAGATATAGAGGAAGTGCAGAAATACAGCAGGTTTTAGCACTGCAAAAAAGTACAGTAGGACAATGTACAAGGCAGTACCATGATAAATGAATGGTATTTAAAAACAAACTTTAAAACAAACTTTAAAATCCCACATATTTTCCTCTTTTATCACACAATTTCAATATGTTTGAATTTTAACATTAGCCCAGAGTAACATTGCAAAGCATGCTGGGGACTGGTAATTCCTTGCCTGGACGAATTATTCATGTAGTCCCAAATTGGGACTCCCAACACAGATAGATTATGTAAACTAGCTATATTTTACAAAGTACAATGTGATCGCATGCAATGCAATTAAACTCTGAAATACACTATAAATTTTGTCAAAGATGAGTCTGGAGTCAGACTCAGATGTTTTTATATTCAGGATATGGTTCATGTTTGATATTTTGAGCTGATTTTATAACACGTTGTTTTTGTTTTTCATGTGTTTCCTAGCAACAAGCGCATGTTTCTGCATGAGTTTGCTGTGTTCAGACTCAGAGCAACTTGAAAGTCTAGTGTATGGCCAGATTGCTCTTTTTGTTGTTGTTTTTTCCTTTCCTTGAATGGCAAAAGACTAATCTATTTTTCAAGTCTTTCTGTAGGAGTTAAATTTCAAAAATCTTTTCAACAATTTCATTTTAATGCTTCACAGACAGGGTTTAGATTAAGCCAGGTTTAGGCCTTAGTTCAATTAGGACATTTAAGTAGCTTTTATAAACATGCCTTAGGAAAAAAAACATTACTAGTGTGCATCTTAAGACAAAACAACAGCACTGAAATATTTCAAGATATGTTGTAACATGCATTTTAGTCTGGGACTAGGCTTAAGTCTTGCCTGTGAAACTGTCAAAAATGTTGTAATATTTATGCATGCTCTGTTATTAGAATAGCACGTTCTTCACCCTTGGTCCTCATTTCCTATGCTAACCCTCATTCTGTCTATACATCTCACCTTCTGAATGTAGGTCACCTCTGTCTTCCATGTGAACATGGAAGTATCAAAGGGGAAACAAGGAAAGAGATGTGTTTTTGCATGAACCTAGAAGCAAATGCATCTTTAAGCAGTTTTGACGAGGTCCAGTGCACTTTCATTTTCTCACCTATCTCAAGTCAACAAATAATTCTTAATTTTTTACAGGGAACAGAGTAACTCAAGTAATTTCAATTCAAGTCTCTTGACTTGAATTCCATAACTCAAGTAATCACCATGCAGTCTTATTTAAAGTTTTCATAATGCTGTGTTAATTACTCCCACGTTCATCACTCATCATGATGAGCCTGTCATTGCTTGACAGGAAGAGTTTTTAAGCGTATTGTCATGAGTATGACATATTACGTATACCATACAAAAGCTTAAACACTTACAATCTGTAGATATAAAAGTTGAATTTAAAACTTTATCTTATATATATATTATATATATTATATATATATATATATATATATATACGCTCACCTAAAGGATTATTAGGAACACCATACCAATACTGTGTTTGACCCCCTTTCGCCTTCAGAACTGCCTTAATTCTACGTGCCATTGATTCAACAAGGTGCTGAAAGCATTCTTTAAAAATGTTGGCCCATATTGATAGGATAGCATCTTAGAGTTGATGGAGATTTGTGGGATGCACATCCAGGGCACGAAGCTCCCGTTCCACCACATCCCAAAGATGCTCTATTGGGTTGAGATCTGGTGACTGTAGGGGCCATTTTAGTACAGTGAACTCATTGTCATGTTCAAGAAACCAATTTTGAAATGATTCGAGCTTTGTGACATGGTGCATTATCCTGCTGGAAGTAGCCATCAGAGGATGGGTACATGGTGGCCATAAAGGGATGGACATGGTCAGAACCAATGCTCAGGTAGGCCGTGGCATTTAAACGATGCCCAATTGGCACTAAGGGGCCTAAAGTGTGCCAAGAAAACATCCCCCACACCATTACACCAGCACCACCAGCCTGCACAGTGGTAACAAGGCATGATGGATCCATGTTCTCATTCTGTTTACGCCAAATTCTGACTCTACCATCTGAATGTCTCAAAGAAATCGAGACTCATCAGACCAGACCCCATTTTTCCAGTCTTCAACTGTCCAATTTTGGTGAGGTCTTGCAAATTGCAGCCTCTTTTTCCTATTAGTAGTGGAGATAAGTGGGGTGGGGTCTTCTGCTGTTGTAGCCCATCCGCCTCAAGGTTGTGCGTGTTGTGGCTTCACAAATGCTTTGCTGCATACCTCGGTTGTAACAAGTGGTTATTTCAGTCAAAGTTGCTCTTCTATCAGCTTGAATCAGTCGGCCCATTCTCCTCTGACCTCTAGCATCAACAAGGCATTTTCGCCCACAGGACTGCCGCATACTGGATGTTTTTCCCTTTTTCACACCATTTTTTGTAAACCCTAGAAATGGTTGTGCGTAAAAATCCCAGTAACTGAGCAGATTGTGAAATACTCAGACCGGCCCGTCCGGCACCAACAACCATGCCACGCTCAAAATTGCTTAAATCACCTTTCTTTCCCCTTCTGACATTCAGTTTGGAGTTCAGGAGATTGTCTTGACCAGGACCACACCCCTAAATGCATTGAAGCAACTGCCATGTGATTGGTTGATTAGATAATTGCATTAATGAGAAATTGAACAGGTGTTTCTAATAATCCTTTAGGTGAGTGTATATATATATATATATATATATATATATATATATATATATGGATAAATATTCATGGACAGCATCACAGCTCTGAATCAGCAGTTGCAGGTTATTTGAGGAGGTCAAAGGTATTAGTTTCTTCAGGCTGTCCATTCTGACATTTATTTATTCCAAGTCAGCATATTGCATTTTTAAATGACAATATAAAAAAAAACCCTACTTTAAATTCAACCTATTGTTTCAAAGCCAACTGTAAAAAGGCTAAACGTAAGTTTAGCCTGTTTAGACAGACCATAAGAATCTGTACCCATTTGTTACTGTGTAACAGTTTATCTAAGTCTATCTGCCCTGTTGTTCACAGGTCTCTGTTGGTTTATGGAGAACCGGAACATTGTAAAAATACAAAGTGAGTTTTAGATGGAGGTGGTTGATGAAATGTGGAAGAAAATAAACAGATAGTGATAAAGCACTCTCTCTCTCTCTCTCTCTCTCTCTCTCTCTCTGAGGGATGCTTGTTAATGGAAGATGTAAGGACAATCAGGGTCTAGAAGTAAATCAACTAATCAGCAGCTCCGATCACACTCTTCACCATCTGCAATAATCTAATAGATCAGTGCCATCTCAGTGCATTCCCAATTTAAGGAATTATTTCTAAAGGAATTATTTTCTTAAAAGGGTATTTTAGAAATACACCAGACTCAGACACTTAATTAATTAGAGCTTGATTAATTAAACAGGATGGAAATAAAGAGCGAAAGTTAGCCACATTATGTTAATTTGATATTCCTTCTCTAATTATTTTATCAGACAGGATTGAGTGTTTTAAATTGAGGCAGACACACTAATACCAAGTACTAAACTAAAACAAATTAATAATTGTAATAATTTTCTCATCAAAAATGATATTACTTCCTGAGGGACGAAAGGGTTGTTATAGGATGGCAAGTGAAATTAAGGATGCAAGGAGAATGAATGAATGATAGAATGTTTTTTTTATAAAAAAATTCACCCTTGAATTGGGATATTGTGATTAAATAAAACTAATATCATTTTAAAATGTGAGTTCAATATTATATACGCCACGGTACAGTAGTGGGCAAAAGTGATGTAAGCCTATAGGCTTTAACGTATAAAACTTATTAAACATTTTATACTTTATCACAAATAAAACAACAATTATGTTATATTCCTACAGGAAACTTGACATTTTCACCTTTTATTTTATTAGTTGTGCTTGGTGTTAACTGTTTTATTTGTGATAACGTAATGAAACATGCCAAATTGTGTGGACATAATTCTTTGCCAGCCTGTCATACAAAAAAATTATAAAAAAAACAAAAACAAGAGAGAACCAACAAAATATGAATAAATTATTATGTTGAGTAGTCATGGTATATTAAAAACCTTTACCTTTTTTGCCAAGTGTGTTAGATAAAGAACCAGATTTAGTGTTTTCTTTTCCCTTTACAGTTAAAATAATTAAAACATATCAACATTT
Organism: Siphateles boraxobius; assembly: GCF_051911475.1. Lineage (NCBI taxonomy): Eukaryota > Metazoa > Chordata > Actinopteri > Cypriniformes > Leuciscidae > Siphateles > Siphateles boraxobius. Next base: position 18,858,885 of record NW_027508876.1, read on the forward strand.
TCTTCATATTTTGATCATTTAATGGAACTTCCCCTCCGGACATTTTCTTTTGTCCACTTCTATTGTTTTTTATATTTAGCTATAAATAATATAACCTAACCCTAACAGAAAACATTTTATTTTTTCCAAAAATGTCCCCACATGGACAAGGATATTGAATATTGCCCTATTTGTGGGGACATTTTGTCCTCATAACGTAGACGTATCTTAAAATTCCAGGCCAGTGAAGGAAATTTACATTAATCTTTATACTAAGGATATGGAGGTCAGAATGTCTGAGTGAAGCATTCTAAGGATGAAATTACTGGAGCACGAGAAGAAGATATTGCAGGTATTTAAAAAGAAATGAAGATCTTTATGAAGAGAGATCATACAGTTCTATTTACACTGATGACACTAACATAAATTGTGACGTCAACACAGCTTATTTAATTTGACACAAATGAAAATCACACTGTGAGGAACCGCTGTGCACAATTCAATTATATTCAGCAAAATAATTATTTTGGAATGAAGATGGGAGCAGCAGAAACGCATACAAAAAGATGGTATATACTAATGCAGCAACAAGTCAAACAACATACAATGCACAATTGTTCCAATATATTTCCAACTCACAACCAAACATTCACCTGCGGCATTTCATTTCAGATTCAGTTCATGCCTGTCCTCATAAGATTAAAGTAATGAGGTGAGCATCAGGCTGTAGGCAATAGAGGATTTAAGTCTGTCTATCAGGCCGACTCCAAAACAGAACCAATAGTTTGACCTGCTCCAGCTAAGTAACCCCATATACTGTAGTCCTACATCACTCTTCAAGTTCACTCATTCCAAGATAAATGAGGAAAATGTTCATCCCTCCAACAACCAGGGAGACATTCATTAACTGGCAGATTAAACTGTTTTGACACAGACACAAGGTGTTTACTTGAGGTTTCGCAAAACAATGTATACTTTATGTGGTATGAGTGAGATAAGGGACATTAATGCCTATTTTAATATATTTATAATATTATAGAATCAAGTAAATTAGTAGTATATCTGGTTCCACTTTATTTCGATAGTCCACTTTAGACATTCTACTAACTATAAGTAACTTTGCAACTCAATGTTGTTGTGGAGATTTTAAACTGAATAATAAATTAACCATGTTTTTTAACATCTAACCATAAAGATATGAATTATACTAACATCTCATGATAAGTTCTAACTCTTCCTTTGTCTGAAGATGACTAAAACATCCATTCCTAATTCTAACAATAAATCTAAATTGAGCTTACTTCCTTTTTCTCTAGGATGTAGCCATCAGACAAACTCTATATAACCTCCTAAAGTTTTGACTTAATACAACTTTGATCAAAAGGAAGTATGAAATTGCACTATCCATTATATTGTGAAATGATTGATTAAAATATTAACCCCTCACAATGTTTTTGATGATACAGGATATCTTTGCTTAAGTTACTAATGAAGGTTAATGAAAGGGGGGACTTGATTTGACAATGTTACCAATCGTGATGATAGAGAGCATGACATGTTAGTCATGATGATTCTGTTTTGAGATGTCTGGGTTTGAGAACTCGTGGTGATTCATCATGTTACATTATAAAAACTGTTGTATTCGTGTTTACTGGTGGGATTCTCAATGGGATTTGTCTGAGATCCACCGGCCTTGCTTCTTCTAGGGAGATTCTCTGAGAACTGCTCTAGAACTCTCCTGGCCGTGATTAAAGCATTTAAAGGACATTTGCTGAAGCCTGTCTGTCTGCGCAACAGGTTAGACTAGGGAACTAAGTAAGTAAGTTAGAGTTTAGGGAACTCGGCTAGTTGTCGACGGAAGACGCAAGAGCCAGAGTATAAAGGTTTTTGGGTGTCGACGGTAGACGCCCCAGATATTAAGTGTCGATTTGGAGACGCTTGGGTGTCGATGTGTAGACGCCCTGGACATTTATTAAGTGTCAACGTGTAGACGCTTGGGTGAAGACTGGGCACCCCAAATAAAAGAGAATTAAAGACCTTATTACCAATCTAAAGTGATATGTCTCAATTAATATAATTAGGTTCCAGGTACGCAGTTAGGTTTAGGGAAAAATCCACGACAATGTCAATGAACTGTCATTAGAGTATTAGTAGACTGTAGTTGACTGTTAGGTTATGGTTAGGTGTTAGGGTTAGTAGAATAAGTTGACTTGTTGCTGCCAAGTTACTTATAGTTAGTAGAATGTCTAAAGTGGACTATCGAAATAAAGTGTTACCGTATATATATATTATATATATATCTCACAATTTTAAAATTTTCATCAGAATTGCAGGTTTATATTGCGAGACATAAACTCAAAAAAGGAGTTTTAATCCCCCGATTCTGATTTTATTTCACGCAATTCTTGGCTTTTTCACAGTATTGTGGGACAAACTCGCAATTAAGAGAAAAGTTGTCAGAATTGTGAGATAAAAAGTTGAATTTTTTTTTATGGTGGAAACAAGCATCCATACTGCCTCAGATAAAACAGTAAACATACTATAAGCTGAGAGCAACTTGATTTTATATATATATATATATATATATATATATATATATAATATTTTCTACCAATTTTAAATAAATTAATCAAATGAAAAAAAATTAAAAACACAATTAACCATTTCATTATTGAAAATTGTCCAATAAAATTTTAATTAAATGTTTATAATTTAAAATTTTCACACTGCATTACCCCCATCTCCCTGCAATTAAAAATAAAAAAGGAATTAATGATTTGAAAAGTCATTCTCACAGAGTAACTTTATTGATCCATATGGGAAAACTTGCGATATAGCATGCTGCAAATTTACTAAAGCAGTATACCATGTCTAATCTTTCCACAAGAATGCTGCAATTTCAAAACAGGGTCTACAGTCCTGGTTTCAATTTGATTAACATCGTCTAGAGAATTTCCTTCATGCTTTAGTTTGGCCAAATACCATTTTTTTCATCTTTCCCTTGTTCCTAAATCCCTTATTGACCCTCTGTTCTGCCAGATAAAAGTACTGAGGGGATTATTTCAAACTCATTTTCTATTCATAAAAACACATAACTATCCCTCTTCCTAACTAAACCTTTGGTCATTTGGTGTTAAAAACCACACAACTGGTGAACAAAAAGATGAGAGGGAGAAAAAACAACTGCAGAAAAGAAATGGACTTATAGTGGAGGATGTACTGTCCCATTTTTTTGCAAACAGTGGGGCGCTTCTACAAAGCTTCAGTATCAACATTACCCATATCACCCCACTGTTGTCCAACCTACATTTTAACTCTTCTATGTGAAATCTATTCATGGCAAGTGACTTGAAATATCCCAAACCTGGGAAATTTACAATCCCTTGTCATGAATATGTCACAAAATAGGGCTTCTATTCAATAAATGTACTTCAGGAAATGGGGAGTGGAAGGAGGTGATTTATTTTACATTTATTAATTAATTACCATTGTTAATTGAGAACCTTTAATCGCTGGATACGGTCAAGAAGATCAAGACCTCTGATGTAGGACAGGCCTTATTTTAAGGGGGAATACAGACATCTAATGTGTGTATCTAGATTAAGTTTGTTATAGTTCAACTAACGTATCTAATAGTTATTTTAAAAAAGTATTTTTTTAATGCTTCCTGCTCAGCTACTGTTCGGATGCTCTCGCTTACTGCTCCGCGCTTTGCTCTATCGCTTTTATATTTCTATATTTTATCTCCTTTTATCACCTAATTTTAACTTCAGCAAATCAGCACAGTGCTCAAACGCTTGGATTACTACAAAAAAAAAAACAGAATTATTTTATTCGACCAGCCTCCCACTGAAAGCTTACATTCCGGGGAAGAGAAAACACAACTGCCTACATTCATAAGGATAAGAAAATGCCTCCTCTGGAATCTACTTGCTGCTCTAACTGCCACAGACTTTTACAAAGGATTGCAATTCTTGAAACAAAGTTAATTGCGGGACCACCAAACCAGACAGAACACACAACAGAGCTTCGTCATGGACGACTTACATACAGCCGGTGAGTCCCAGAAATCCAGTGCTCCTCGACAGGCTATACTGAGTGTAGACAAACAAGCCGATCGACTTGAGACCCAAAGGCACTTGAGACATCAGATTGTCACGAGCATCACATATTGCCGCAGTAGCATCCTCTACCCCAGATACGGCTCTGACAAGGATTGCAAACAGTGGTCTCCTACCACCGCCTATACATCTTGAGAACAGATTTGAAATATTAATGAATGAGGAATCCCCAAATTTGATGAATGTGATCGAACACAGACTGATTCAGCCTGTAGCTAACACTGATGCTAACTGGGGCTCAAGGTCGAGCAGACAACGGCACTCAGCTCAGAGCGCAGCCAGGCCCAGGACTCTGACAAGGGGCGACTCCATAATCAGAAACATTAATAGCAGGGATACAACAACGTGCTGCCTTCCACAAGCAACAACTTCTGATATAAACAGGGAACTTCAGAACATTCTTATGAAACATATGACTGCAAATCGACTCATCATTCATGTGGGGAAGAATGATATTCATAAAGAGCAGTCAGAACTCCTTAAAAAGGATTTCAATTAACTTTTTGAAACACTTAAAAGACTAAAAGTTCAAACATTCATCAGTGGACCACTCCCAACAAGAGGAACAAACAGGTTTTCACGGTTGCTTGGGCTTAATACATGGCTGCAAAAAACCTGCAATATAAAAGAAGTGAACTTCATTGACAACTTCAATCTTTTCTGGAGTCAGAGGCAACTGTTTCAACAGGATGGCCACCACCCAAACAAACTTGGTTCAAGAGTGCTAAAGGACAATATCTACTTCTCCCTCCGTCATCCTTCTGCAGTGTGTGCCAATCCACTCAACCTGAATGGCACACACACACCTGGATACAGTATGAATGACCACAGGACTTCACGTCAGCACCTGAATGGACATGCGGTTGACACATCACACAAGGACAATAATAACACCACTCAGCCACAACAACCTCTGCTCACGGACACAATCTCAGCTGAGCCCTGCCCACAGAGCTCACCACAGACAGACTGTGACATATTAGAACTGCTCCAAGATTCAGCACTCAAGGACGACTTTCTGGAAAACAGGCAGGGAAATCAGGACAACATATCACAGCCTCCGATAACACCAGAGCAACAGCCGCTCTCACCAGACACGTTATCTCTCTCTCCAGCATCTCCACTTGTGTGCTTCTCAGAGAAAATGGAACAACTGGTGTATGCTGGAACCAAACTATCCCACTCTTTTGCTGCAAGCCCGCAGATACCAACCAAAAAACGCCAGGCCATGCAACCACCAAAGCCTGCGGGCCCAGCTCGCCCTCCCCCTCCTCCTGTGAGAGCTCTTCGGCCTCTGCCACAACGCCAGGGCCCACACCCTCCTCCAGCGGCTCGAAGTGAACCAAAAACAACTGATACCAGCTCTCAGTGATATGTGTCGGGTCCCCGCTATGACACAATAACTTTCTCAAATGTTTACAGAACAAGTGGGAACCCAGTGTGCCTGTATCTTTCTCTATTGCAGTAAGATTACATGATAGAAAGTCTAAGGCCTTCAAAAGCCGTACAGCAAACCCATCTAATTTGGTGCCTATTACACGACAAACTAAGATTGCGGTGGGGACAAAAAGTAAGACTGTTACGTTAGCACTTTTAAACATCCGCTCACTTAAAAATAAATCACTTCTAGTCAACAACTTAATAACCACATACGACCTGGATTTTATGTTGCTAAATGAAACTTGGCTAGAAGACAGCTGCAGTGCAACAGTCCTCAATGAAACAGCCCCTCCTAACTTTACTTTTATGAGTGTCTGCAGAGCTGTCAGAAGAGGTGGGGGTTTAGCTGCTCTTTTTAAAGATGTCTATCAATGTAAGCAAATATCATTTGGGAATTACCCGTCTTTTGAATATCTGAGTATTGTGTTAAAAGGTGCTCCACGCATTTTACTTATCATTATTTACGGGCCTCCAAAATACTCTCCAGCCTTTGCTGAGGACTTTACAGAATTGTTATCAACAATTTCCTCAGAGTTTGATTGCTTTGCCATTGCTGGAGATTTTAACATTCACATAGATAATGCAGAAACCAATAAGGCAAAAGAAATTGCCTCAAAACTGTTTTAAAAACTTTTGATCTGACTCAGCATGTACATGGACCCGCACATAATCGTGGACACACACTAGATTTACTTATCAGTAAGGGTCTAAACATTTCATCAATTGTTATTAAGGATGTAGCACTGTCTGATCATTTTTGTATTTTCTTTGATATATTGATCTCTCCTGCCATTGAAGCTAGATCTGTGTCTGTCAAGAAGAGATGCTTACATGAGAACACTAGTGTACTATTTATGAAGGCCATATCTTTAACACCAAGCATATCTGCTGACTCTGTTGATTTTCTCCTTGATTCTTTTAACTCAAAAGTTAAGAGTGTAATTGATGATATTGCTCCTGTGAAAGTCAGGAAGAAGAATGGCAGACAAAAAGCACCTTGGAGAAACTCAACAGCAGTGCAAAATATGAAAAGACAATGCAGAAAAGCAGAGCCCATGTGGCGGAAGACAAAACTTGTAGTCCATTATAACATCTACAAAGACAGCATCCATGCTTTCAACAAGGAACTAGGCAAAGCTAGACAGACCTTCTTCTCGAATATTATAAACAGCAATATAAACAACACGCGCACTCTTTTTGCTAATGTAGAGAGACTGACAAACCCCCCAAGCCAGATTCCCAGTGATATGCTCTCAGACAGCAAGTGCAGTGAGTTTGCTTCCTTCTTCTCTGAGAATATCAATAATATCAGAAAGGTGATCAGCTCATCCTTGAGTTGCGCTGGGGTCAGACAGATTAGACCACAGCCTGAGAAAGTAGTCACTATGTCTGATTTCGAAGAAATTAATGGCAAAATTTTGGAAGATACTGTACAGCACCTTAAAACATCAACCTGTGCTCTTGACGCACTTCCCACATCTTTTTTCAAAAGTGTGTTTAACTGTTTAGAAGCAGATCTCCTAGAAGTGGTAAATGCATCACTTCTCTCTGGGAGTTTTCCGAACTCCCTGAAAGCTGCAGTTGTCAAGCCCCTCCTGAAAAAGAGCAATCTGGATAAGACCATATTAAACAACTATAGACCGATCTCAAATCTTCCTTGCATAGGCAAGATCATTGAAAAAGTTGTCTTCAATCAGCTGAACAAATTCTTAAGCTCGAATGGATACTTTGACAATTTTCTACCTGGTTTTCGACCGCATCACAGCACAGAGACAGCGCTCATGAAGATAATAAACAATATTCGCTTAAATATATGATTGATATATTGATACAAGCAAATTATCAGTGCTGGTACTACTCGACCTCAGTGCTGCATTTGACACTGTCGATCACAACATACTTCTTGACAGGCTGGAAAACTGGGTCGGGCTTTCTGGGATAGTCCTAAAATGGTTCAGGTCATACTTAGGAGGGAGAGGTTATTATGTGAGTATTGGAGATCATAAGTCTGAGTGGACATCCATGACATGCAGAGTACCTCAAGGCTCAATTCTTGCGCCACTCCTATTCAACCTGTACATTCTCCCAATGAGCCAAATAATGAGAAATAACCAAATCGCTTACCACAGCTATGCAGACGACACACAGCTCTACTTAGCCCTATCGCCTAACAATTACAGCCCCATTAACTCTCTGTTCCAATGCATTGATGAAGTAACCAATTGGATGTGCCAAAACTTTCTTCAGTTAAACAAAGACAAAACTGAAGTCATTGCGTTTGGAAACAAAGATGAAGTTCTCAAGGTGAACGCATACCTTTAGTCTAGTGGTCAAACAACTAAAAATCAAGTCAGGAATCTTGGTGTGACTCCTTTCAGTAGTAATGTCAAAGCAATAACTAAATCAGGATACTATCACCTGAAAAATATTGCAAGAATTAGATGCTTTTGTTGTGAACTTTTTCTTCTCAAGTGTAGAAAAGATAGAGTTGCAGACCAGGAGATTGTTGAGGTATAAGTTCTTTATTTCGTCGCTGTAGTCATCTCAATCAAGTCTGACTTCTTGAGTCAAACATTGTAATATATATACATTATAAGAGGGAGGGATTACATTGTGATGGTGGAAACTCGTATACCAGTTTAGGAACCTGTATTAAAAGAGAGACGGAAAAACTTATTCAAACCCCGAGACTCCAGAACAGGAGTGACAGGACTCTCTCTTGCTAAGACAAAAGCTCGCGAGAGTCTCCAAGAGTTTCATTAACATGTTTCATTTAACTTACAATAGAAAGAAAACCCGTCTGACAGCTGTATATAGAGACACAGAATAAGACAGGAGTTTCGTGCTCCACAGCTGAATGCTAAATTCAAGTTACAGAACTTTCTCAGTCTATATATGAAACTAAATTAAACATTTGACAAAGTTGTATTCCTTCACTTTGTATCCAGTCAAGACTTTTTAGAGAAACTTGTGCATGCTTTCATCACCAGCAGGGTGGATTATTGTAATGGACTCCTCACTGGCCTTCCAAAAAAGAGTAGAACCAGAAAATATGAACACATAACACCAGTCCTCAGGTCTTTACACTGGCTTCCAGTTACATTTAGGATTGATTTTAAAGTATTATTACTGGTATATAAATCATTCAATGGCCTAGGACCTCAATACATTGCAGATATGCTCAGTGAATATAAACCCAACAGATCACTCAGATCATTAGGATCACATCAGCTTGAAATACCAAGGGTTCACTCTAAGCATGGCGAGTCTGCTTTTAGCTACTATGCCAGCCGCAGCTGGAGCCAGCTTCCAGAAGAGATCAGATGTGCTCCTACAGTAGTCACATTCAAATCCAGACTCAAAAAACTTCTGTTTAGCTGTGCATGTACTGAATGAGCACTGTACCACTGTTCGTCCGACTGCTCGTACTGTATTTTATTATTTTATTCTAAACTGTTTTAATTATTCTGTATTTTATCTTTTATTCTAAACTGTTTTAATTATTCTGATTTCTTTTGATTATTTTAATTTCTTCTATGTAAAGCACTTTGAATTACCATTGTGTATGAAATGCGCTATAAAAATAAACTTGCCTTGCCTAATGTACAAGTTATGGATTATGGGGACATCCATCTGTATGTGAGAACAGTGTTGCCCTCTTCAAGGTGCCTGAGTGTGCGTGATGTGAAAGAGATTAAGTAATATACAAGACAACATTGCCTAAATAATTATCTATATTTTCTGCCTGGACGAACCGCTGATAGTGTTTAACCAAAGCATCAGCATGACACCGAGTGGCTGCAAAGTCACAGACTGACTGACCATTTTTGATAATGGTATGTCCATCCAAAAATAAAACTGGCTGAATTTCTAAACAAATATACAAAATAACTCACCAGAGGACCTCAAAAGAGCTCTCCGCCAACCACGCCAGCTGAAGACTACCTTTTTATTTCATGCCTATATAAATTAGCAAAAAGACACCAGAACATCACTAAAATTATTTCAGAAGAGGTCATAATTTTACTCAACAACTCTATTAGACACTCCGAAGGACATAAGACACATTTGTTACCTGTGGAAGTTCAGCGTTCAGCACCTGTTATCATTTAATCAAAAGGAATGTCCTGAAAACTTGCAGGCTGGTACAGATAAATCGTTTTGCACCAAAGAACGTTAAGAGATGAATGATGGATTGAGAGAAGGTCATTTCTTCCTGTTAGACCTTTTCAGCAACACAGACAACAATGACCTTTACCTCCACTTTCCTTAACCTTTCAGTCTAGAAACAGAACATCGTGGGAAAGTGAGACAAGCAAAAGTGGAACAGTACTTCTGTAACACACTACTTACTCTGGAATACTCTATTTGGCATCCAGCAGTCATATTTCCATGGCAGAGCTATATCACTCCACTCATCTGAGTATAAAGGCACGTTCACAACTTATGAACTAACTTCAGCTAGAACTATATTAGCATCCACACAAGCGGACAATATCATTCTGGGTATTCTAGCAAGTGAAAAAAACTCACTGCTCTTGACAGAATAACTTTAATGAGGATTATTTGTTTAATTTATACAGTGAAGACTATCCAGTGTTATTTTACATTTGATTATTACATTTATTTGCCCTACCTACAAACTACTGTTAGACCTGAAAAGCAATTTTTATTTAATTTGCAGCATTGCATTGTTTGTAAAATCATTGTATTCATTTGTGCCATTGCTTGTAATTTATTTATTTGTTTTTATTTTATCCCTGTCTGTTTACTTGCCTTTAATAATGTTTGAAATGTATTAGTTAGGCTGGTAGATTTTTTGCAAAAATCTGTGGTATTGAAATCGGAATAGAAAATTGTGAATTTTCACTGGTGTCTAAAATATTGGTGTCATAACTGACTGTTTTTGCTAAAACAGTTTGATGGCCGCTTAAAAAATAATTATGGGCAGTAAAAACTCTTGAGTCACCGGCCATTGGCAGGTGTGGCAAAAAGTCAGTTTTAGGCCCTGCTCATAATATTTAATCAAAACAAGTTCCCCTCCATCTTGCAGTGACATCTCTTCTCTGATAAAGTGTTTACTGGCGTGAGGGCGGGACAACCTGTCACTCACATGACATCACAGCAATAGCAAACCACATTGATCCAATCAATTGCTGACGGGCATTTTTTTCTTGTTTTAGAGAAGTCAATAATAAGACAATCTCTGGAAAAGACTATTGAAACTTCTGTTTCATGCTAACCATCCGGCACTACTTTCATGTCTCTTGTATCACACTACGGACTCACTCTGGCTTGTTTCATACCAATGCGACATGAGCCATCTCGCGTCTGTTATTGATGTTCTGTTTATTGTGAAAATTACTTCAGTGAATTTCAGTATTAACATTACTGTAATATTGGTGTGGTGTTTGTCTTGCTGCTAGGTCAAATGTTTTGTACATTGTAATAGACTACAATTTTAGCTCAATATTTCATGTCCAAATATTTATTTATTTTTTGGTGAGTAGAAATAATGAACAGTGAGGCAGTCATTGGCACATAATATGTGATCATTTTTGGATAGTGACCTTTGGACTGTATGACCTTCTTATCGCATAATAGGCTATCTGATTGAATAACTATGGATTTCTAAATAGACACTTGAACTGGTGAAGAAATTGCCTCCTCCTGCCTCACTTTCGTATAAAATTCTGTGAACTCAATGTGAGGTGCCATGGGATCACTTCATCCTAAAATAACAATGCAGTTCTCTAACCTCTTCAATAATTAAATCAAACCCTTAAATATACATATAGAATTTAATTCCCACTGACACTGCTCCTGAAAAAATATGTAGGAAGAGACTAAATTTGACAAGATATGAGGTGAAAAGAGAAACTGAACAATGATTTAGAATAACTGCGTTACCTCTGTGCCATCAATTTGACAAATATATGTAACATCATAAGACTTCATATACTGTATAATTCAAGAAACAAGCCATGTGGTGAGCCAGAAGACAGGATTTGCACTTAAACGAGCAGTTGAGAAGACTGAAAGGTCAAGTTTTCCCACAAGAATAACCCTTCGGTTTCATTTCATAGCTGTCTCTTTGCTTTTGAAGTAAATCTGAAAAGGAGCACAACTGTCATTCAACAAAAAAAAAGAGCAAGATTATATATTAAGACACACTGAACCCTGCATTAGATCACTGATACTTGAAAAATCAAGTATATGAACACTGAAATTCTAACTTGATGAGACTTGACTGAAAGAAGCTCTAATACTCTCACAACCTCTTCATTTATACATTGTACATACTTGAGTGACCCTTAAAAGGGCACAATTCTTCGGGAAATATCACCTTGGGTCTCAACAAAGCCATAGAGATTCCATCGCAATCAAGCAGTAAATCTAAAAAGAAATTGAGTCGGAATTCTCAAGTTAAGGTTTCCCAAAGTCATTTCAAACTCTCCTGCTATACTAAATGGGTCACAGAAAAATATATAAAAAGCATTATTAAAAAAATATCAAAAGGTACAAGTAGACAAGTTTCATCAGAGAGAAGGCTAAAAGTGCATCTTAATGTATTGGTTCGTATGGTCTATAAAGTTCTAATTACGCAAAGCTTAAAAGCTGGCTGTCAAGTTTATGATAATAGGAGAGAATGGGGCTAGTTGTCACACTTTTTACTCCAGTGAATACTTTTCTATTATTGAAAGTCAATTTCAAAGTCTTAGCAACATTATATGGAACATTTCAACCATTTTTGCTTATAAAAACACATTTGTGTAATTGACTTTTGTCTCAAAACCTCTGAGATAAAGCCCTTGTGGCGAGTGGAAGCTGGGTTGGGATAAAAGTGAAGTCTAAATCAAGTGCAGGGACTAGCAGTGGAAAGTAGTCCAGCAGCTCAAACTTTTTTAATGACCTCTCCTGGCTCTTCGGAAAAGGTAATTGGCTAAAACGTGGGGAGGAAACACCTGCTGGGAAAGGGTCGCTCTGCTTTTAAATAGATATGCAACTTGCTGTCACTCATGCGAGCACACACACCGGGTTGGTGTTCAAAAGTGAACGCAGGTTGCCAAACATATAGAGTGGGTTTCAAAAATATGGGATCACAATGAAAATGTAAATCTGGAAATAATCATTACAAAGTTATATAAATTAGATATTCTGAAATTATGCCCTTTTACAAAGTCTTGATTTTGTTTTTTGGGGTCTACTAGAATCGGTTTTCATGCTTGAATGTTAAAAAAAACATTTATTTTTCACATATTTTATATTATTGCAGCACCTCTCTTCCCAGTCTGACAGTAACGCTCTGGGGGTATAGATTGTACCGAATGTCAGTTTGCTTATTTTGCTCAAGATTTATTAAGCCCACGTCATGCAAACAAGAAATTATGTTCATAAGTAACTAGGCTTTCGTTCCAACCACACAACTTTGCTATACTGTTTGCGAATGTTCATTCGAACTATGATTTTAGGAAACACAGACTTGTTAAACTATGCTGATATCGACAGAAATTGCAACCATAGTTGGCTAACAATGCTTTTGGGAAACACTTAAACAATGCTTGGGAACCAATGCTTTTGGGAAACCCATTTATTTTCTGTCTCTATGAAGACTCTCCTTCTGAAAAGAACAATATGCTCTAATTGTTCTGCTGGACCAGTGTGTAGTGATTGATTGGTTGGCTGGACCAGTGTTTAGTGAGTGTGTAGTGATTGATTGGTTGGCTGGACCAGTGTGTTGTGATTGGTTGGTTGGCTGGCCAGTGTGTTGTGATTGGTCGACACCCCTTACCATAATCGCAAGTTTCAATACGCTACTAACCCAACTCAACCTGGCCTTGCCCCAATTTTTGTTTTTGCCTTGGGCAGAAATTATTTAAATGAGGAATAATGTGACTTGTGTTCCTGGAAGAAATCTCATGACTAAAATCGAGGCGTTTCAGGGAGTTCAGAAACAGTGCTTACAGACATAAAGAATAACTCCCTCTGGATTAACTTTGTGCTTTGTAATTTTGCAGACCTTTTTAATGCTCAAACAACAACATTACACACTAAAGAAGGTAAAAATGTAAAAAAGTATAATAGGTCCTCTTCTATGCTGATAATATAATTTGCACTGAAAAAAAATGATGTCAGACTTTTGAGCCCCACTGTTTCTGTATCTGGGAAAAAAAAGCTTTAGTTAGTAACATTGCAAACCATTGATTCCCTCTTTGATTTCCAATTTCTGTAGCTTGCACCTCACCAAAGATTTCTCACTTTCGTGCTTTAACACAATCTCACTCCAATACACTATCCCTTAAAGGGATAGTTCACCCAAAAATTTAAATTCTGTCATTAATTACTCAGCCTCATGTTGTTCCAAACCCGTAAAACCTTCGTTCATCTTCAGAACACAAATGAAGATCTTTTTGATGAAATCTGAGAGCTTTCTGTCCCTCCATTGACAGAAACGTCATTGCAACTTTCAAGGCCCAGAAAGGTAGCAAAAACGTTGTTAAAATAGTCCATGTAACTACAGTGGTTCAACCTTAATATTATGAAGCAACAAGAAAACTTTTTGTGCAAAAAATCCCCCCAAATAACGACATTATTACGACATTACTAACGAAACAGTGTAAACAGTGCAGCGCTTCTGGGTTCTACGTAAGAACGTAGGCTCACTATTGGCAGATGCTGGTCATGTGTGTGATGCTGGCCAATAATGAGCTGCCCTTCTGACATAGAACCCAGAAGCGCTGCACTGTTTAAGCCCAATTTATACTTCTGCGTCGAACTAACGCCGTAACTACGTCGTAGGCAGTGCGTAGCGCGCGTACCCTTCGGCGTACCCTGACGTGCACCTCTCCAAAAGCGTAGGTCCGACGTAGGTCCGACGCAGAAGTATAAATCAGCCTTTACACTACGTCAACAGCGTAGGAAAATGACATGGAAGAGAAGAGATTGTTGAATAAAATCAACAATTGTGTTTGCGCACAAAAAGTATTCTCATTGCTTCATAAGTTTAAGGTTGAACCCCTGTAGTTGCATGGAATATTTTAACAAAGTTTTTACTACCTTTCTGGGCCTTGAAAATTGTAATGACGTTGCTCTCAATGGAGGAACAGAAAGCTCAGATTTCATCAAAAATATCTTCACTTGTGTTTGGAAGATGTACGGTCTTACGGGTTTGGAACAACATGAGGGTGAGTAATTAATTACAGAATTTTTATTTTTTTGTGAACTAACCCTTTAAGTATTTAAAGGCCTATCCTGCTGCTCTTTTATGCCTACACCTCAGTAGATTGTACATGTTCAACTTTGAAACTTTGTATTGCTCCACTTATGTTATTGTCTCCTTAAGAATTGCTTATTGCAGCTTTCCTTATTTGTAAAAAGGTCTACCAAATGAATAAATGTTACAGTACTCACTTTTTAAAATGCATGCATACATCCTTAATTAGGTCATAAAACAACAATTAAAATGGATTGTTACGACCCTGGAACCTGATTGGTCAATACAGCATTTTAGCAGTGCTAAAATATACACAGACATAACATTAAACTGCAATATAAAAGCAATAGGCACTTTAGGCTGTGTTTTGTTGTGGATATAGTCACAGCTAAAAGGTTTACAGGCCTATGCTGTGCATTTATTGCAAAGTTAAAAATACATAATGAATAGGAATGTAAAGATCGGAAAAACAAATTTAAAAAGTCAGTAAGCTAGATTTGCATTGTGGTTTAAAGAAAAAAAGTTTATAACTTAACATAAGGGCAAAATAATAATATAATCTAAACATCACAATTATATACAATCATAATAATGTATAATAATAAATATTATTATACAATACCATAATTGTATAAAAGAAAGAAAGAAATGCAGCATTTTCCAATATTAAATGTGTAACTCATCAGAAAAATATGTGCTGGGCAAAACAGCAGGTGGACATTTTTCAGGGCTTGAAAAAATGAGAATCTGAGCAGGTGCTGCTCTTATAAAAAGATAATTTCAACATTATTTATGCTCCTTCTAAGTGAAACGGTTCATTTGATGCAGCAGACGGCAAATTTAAAATCCATAAGAGAACTGAGATGAGCCATGTGAATTTTAAAAGGTTTGTGGTCACTCACAGTAGCACTTTTTGTCTGATAATTTGCATGGTAAGAGCATGTGCACCAGAATCCAGCTTTGTATTCATGAGACCACATACTCATAAATCAAAGCCCCAAGAATGCTCTGATGTAGAGGTTCTTTTGTTCATTCTTTTTTGTTGTTGCCTGAAGTCCTTCAATCATTTCAATCACCTTCTCTGCACTGAAGCACTCTATTTTTAAAGTCCTGCAGACGTTCACTGGCTATTGCCTCCCGCAGCGCTTTGAAAAAGCCTAGGTAATGTGCCATGTTGTGCAGCATGAGTAAAACACCACCAAGCAGCTCGTTGGTCACCAGTAAATGATGAACATATGCTCTCATGTGCTTTTTACAGCAGTAGCAGCCACAGCCCTCCACAAGTGGGCGGAAATCATCTTGATACCTGAAAGTCAAACACAGAGTTATGGAGCTAATTTTCACACTAGGAATCTGCATGTTTAGGGATTTTAAAGGGTACAATTTTTTTAAGGACAAATCTGCAATAATAAAAAAAAAGTTTTATAAGGCAGTGTTGAAAAATCCTTTTGTTTAATATCCTTCATCACTCCTTTGACCAATAATGTGATCTGACTCTAGTGATAGTAGTAATATTATGGAAATACCCTCAGAAGTGAGAATGAATTACTGACATATAAAATGCATTAATCCTCATATACAAGCTGAGGAGATTCAGATCATGAAAGATGTGAAAAAGCATTAGTAGCCTCATCTGTATGAGGGGTGAAAGAGTATGTCCTTGTCTCTCTTCACACACACGCACCTTTTATCTTTGAGGTTCATTTCAAAAGGCGTCATATTTTTATCTCCATTTCCATTCAGCTTCTTGACAGCAGGCATCTCTCCATTGAGTTCCAGCACTGGGTCAAACATGTACACATGATTAAACATTCATCACAAGGCAAAACCCATTACATGGGGTACATACCCATTATACATTTCATGACCAGATAATGAAAGTGGTGCATTTTTCACATCTAGTGTGTACATGACAAGGAAATTTTGGTAGTCTAAAGGCAGTGGCGTTTCTATTAAAAGAACACCAGGTCTCTTTCACTAAAATTGCATGGATAATATGCATTTAAATGCACAAGAGCACATTTTCTTACTATTTTATTGTTTACATGTATAATGAAATATTTATTATGAAAATCTCCAATAAAATATTTTAACATCTTTATAAGGCCACCCAGAATAGTTTCAGTTGTTCCTATATTTTTGGGTAAATTAAGAATTCATTTTAGTATGAAAGATTAATCATGATTTGTTCTTGAAAACATTTGTGCCGATTTCACGCACAAATTTGTGCATATGGATGGTTAGTGAATTAAAGATTGCAGTTCTAGTGAAAAATAATAAATAAATAGAAAATATATATTTTTTAACAATATAATAAAATAATATTATAGATTACATCATCATGAAATCACCATGAAATTAAAATGAACAATTATTTTTTTAAATGGAATATTGCAGTATTTATAATAAATTATTTATTTGTGCACATAATATTGTTTTTAAATCATGTGCCCTCCAAATCTTTCATCAAAATAAGTTTCCCTTTTTCTTGCAGCGACATCTCTTCTCTGATGACGCGTTTACAGGTGCGAAGACGGGACAACCTGTCACTTACATGATATCACAGAAATACTAAACCACAATCATCCAATCAATTTCCTTTTCAAAACAAAATCAAGTCTGTCCCGCTCCTCCTTTTTTCTTGTTCGAGAAGTCGTTTCACTCGGATATGTCACTCAATAGGGAATAAAAGACTAATTGCAACTTCTGTTTCATGACTACTTCTAAAAAAAAAAAATCTTACAGCATATCTAAAGCCATATGGCTACAGTCATGTGATCTCAACATGGCAGCCTCCATAAGGCCCCATGTTTTTAATAGGCTATTAAAATGACCAGAATGTCCATTTATTTAACCATAAGATTTAAACATTTTTCAGAAGTACTATAGTGCAACTAAAATTACTGACTGCACATTTAATTGTATACAATCATAGATGCCTTTTATATTCTATGAACAAATAAAATAATTCAAAATTTGCATAAAATATGTACAGTGATGTAGACGCAAAAAAATTACTTGGAGCATGACGAAGAGAAACCGGTAAAAAGAGAAGAAAATAAGGGAGTAAAGACACATGAGAGAGAAAGAAGAGAGCTGTAGAGAGGGTGTGAAAGACAAGAACGCTGTGGATTAAAATTTGTGACCTGCAGTGACAGGAGGTGGCAGGTCAGGGTGAAGTTATGGACAGTCCCCCTGCAGAGCTCTCTAATTGGCTGAGAGGATATTTCTTTCTTCCCTCTGCAAGTGCCTGTCCTGAACTCTATTACCATCCTAACACATCGATTAGCTTCTTCTTAGAACAGACTGCTGCACACCTAACAGCCCAAATCAATTATTTATGCCCTATAGTGAATTTTTTATGTCTCTTTATGTGATCCAGTTACTTGAAGATGCACACTTGCATTGCAGTTCTCACAGAATATGCTTTTAAAAGTAAAAAAGCAACACCAAATTGTGAGAAACCATCATAAGGTTTGACTTCATACAGTGAAGGCTTGACTCCTGCTGAAAGTGAAGATGGCAAGACGGATTCCCAGGGCTCCGGTTCTGTTATAAACGTGCCAATTATTTAATTTGACTGGGGCCTGAACAAACACACTCTCTCTTGAAGACTTTATTCACTTAACTCAAACTTAATTATCTGAAACAGCTTGCAGAAGCACAGCTCCACTTCCACCAAGCCATACTGTGAAAAACAGCCTCACATGCAGCTCATAGTTCCTGCTTACACCAATCTGGTAGCAAACACTTGAAATATGACTTTATGCATTTATATTATTGTGCTAAACGGCTTGTTTATATCGCAAGATGAATCTGAACCAGTCTTCTCTTAAAATTAAAGTTTCAGTGTTAAAATACTTTCTATTATAGCAGTTTAATATGACATACAAAGGCAAAATGCAATAACTATGGCAATGTTGAAACTGGAAAATGCTATAAAATTTTGATTGATTTATTATCAATTTCAATGTTCTCTACTACACAGAAGCTGTTTAACCCTTTAAAGCCTGACATTTAAATAGTCAGAAAATGGAACAGTTTATTGAACCTTTAGACCAAAAAAAATAAAATAATAATAAATAGTTTTGCATGCGTTTTTTGAAAAGTGTAATTTTTGATAGATCAGGCTTTTATGGCTCACTGTATGATACAGTGAGAATATAGATCTCATACTCGAGGATGAAATAACACATTTTTTCAGGCCCAAACTATATGCAATTTGGTGCAGTTGTTGACATTTAAATGGAAAAAATGTAAGATGAAGTTGCTTCAATCCTGTAAGTGTTCATCTTGAAATATTACTAACAACATAAAAGTTATATTATTACGCTTAGTTTATAAAAAAAACACTATATATTCCCCATCAAAAAGAAACATGTACAAAAACCTGAAGGTGTTTGTAAAAACCTTTTTTTTTATTATACTAAAAAGGCTTTCTACCTAAAAAAGTATAAACTACCAATCAGATGCCAGTAGGCATGTAATAGATTATGTAAAACAGGTCTTTCATCAAAATTTTGATCATGGTGATAATTTAGAGGCCCTAGAAATGTGTGTATCATCTATGATACAGTAGGCTTTACAGGGTTAAGAAAGTGTAGGAAGCCTGTAATATCTTTTGAATAGTGTAACTATGGGCTTCTGCACACCTGTAGGAGCTGATGTACCTGCCGTCTCCGGGTCGGGATCAAAGGTGTAGTCGAAGGAGAGCGCGCAACCCCGCTCTGTCACCTGGAAGGGGAAGAAGCTCTCAAACAGGTCGACTCCTGCTTCAGCACAGCTGATGACCTCATCAGGACGGCCAATCCCCAACACCAACCTAAAATAAATGGCAAAACTTTTTTTCAGGCTTAAATACAATATATCAGTCAAATCAGTTTTTTGCCTTGATGGGAGTTATTATTAATAAAAGGTTAAATATAAATGTTACTTAAAGGTCATAGTTGACTCTGCATGTTAAGCTAAGATAGGAAAAGGTATTTAAACATTGAATAAATTACACACTTCAGAAGTAACACATAATTCTAAAGCTTTGTATCTCACACTTTGGATCTTTCCATTGGTTAGTGAACACGTTTCTCAGTGTTCCTCAGAAAGACAGATTATAGTAATAAATCAAAGCCAAGTTCAGCCCAGGGTAAATCATTAAGTATTAATACAAAACATAAAGGTTCAACAGAGATCCAAAAGCTATCTCATAAATGCATAGAAAGACTCATGGAGTGAGATAAACTCGAATTGGGTTATTGTTTAATTTGGCAGTTTGGATAGTTGAAACAAATGAGGACCACAAGCACATCTACAAAAAACAAAAAGACAATTACATGTTTGGGGTCAGTTATTTTTTAACTTTTTGCTTTTGAAAGAAGTCTCTTAAATTCATCAAGGCTTCATTTATTTGATCAAAAATACAGTAATATTGTGAAATGTGCAGTTTAATATTTATTTTTGTGTGCACACACATACATACATATATATATATATATATACACAAATATATATAACAGCATATAAACTGCAGCACAGAAACAACTTGTCCTGCTCTAAATCTAAATTATGTATTCTGTCCTCCAGCATTTGTGCCTCACAACCTTCTCCAGCTCCAGTTATTTGTGACCTGAGATACACCCAAGGGAAATGTCGGTTTCTAACAAGACTGTAAAGCCCAGTGGGAAGCAGCCCTCTTAAGACCCCGGTGAGTTCAAGGACACTTCCAGATCCACACTCCTTTACTTCCTGTCATTGTCTTGCTGTTTCTGTGTGATTCTGTAACCTCTCAGTCAGTCTCCAAGAGAGGGAGATCAGAGAAATCAATCATTACAACACTAGGAATTTAAGATTGAAGTTTCTTCCTGAACCATTTCTAACCCTAGAACTTCCATCTCTCCAAAATGGATAAGGTGTTTGCTATGGGCTCCTGGTGGGATGGAGTGAAGCTATGGCTGCTGAGAATCAAGGTGCATAATCAGAGAATGATAAGATGGGGATGATTTATCCTCTCAATCTCCAACTGAAGAAATGTCTGAGCCCGTGAGGCAGAAATTTAAATAGACTCCTTTTTTACCTGGGTTTTTCTTGGGGAAGTTCTGCAGATGTCGCTCTAATCAGCTGAGCCCTCACATCCTGGTCCATGGCAGCAGAATGAAATCCATCCAGTACAAACCCGCCCACAGGACGCTTGGCAGTCTCTCGTGCCGACCGGAGCCTCTCTTCCATAATGTCTCCACCCTCCACAACCCCAAATATCTCTGCCCGTTTTAATTCCTGTGGACAAAGACAGTCAGTTTGCAAATAGTTTATATTTTAGTTTTATTATAGTTTCATTAATTAGCTTTCTTTTAATTTTTAGTTATGGTCATTTCAGTTTACTTTTTAGTCATTTCGTTATGTGCTTTTGTCATTTTATTAGTTTTTTTAATACTGCTATTTAGGTTTAACTTATTCTTTATTTTATTACACATTTAGTCTTTACATTTTTATTCATTTCTAGTTAACAATTTTAGTGCTTCAACAAACTTATTTCAGTTTATTTCCAAGGCAGCATTTCTAATCTTTGTGTAATTTTTCAACAATTACATTTTTATTTCAGCTTCATTTTAATTAACGGAAATGTCTTTAATTTATTATTATATAATTTATATACTGTATATACATACACACACAAGCATATAATAATAAAATATGATATAATAAAATGTATACATGTACATCCTTACTTTTTTACTTTCCACAACATACTAAAGCGATTTAGACGAACCATGAACTCCAAATAATAAGAAAATTTTATATATATATATAAAATATAAATTTTGTATACATATATATTATTATTTTTTATGTAATAAAATGACAATGCATGTTATTGCAAGGCCATTTAGACTAACATTGACCCTAAAATGGAGTTTCCCACAATTGTGTGCCACATTTGGAATGTAAAATCAGATTTAAAATCATTTTGTAAAGTTTCTCTTGTCTGACTTTATTCTGTGGTTCTCTTTGAAACACTAAAGTTGAGAAGTATAGAATAAGACCGATGTGGCATTTGCCAGTTTCATTTCATTCAAATGTATACTGCAGTCACTGACAGGTATTCAGAACTCAGTCTGTGTTTTGTGTACTGACCTGTAATTTCTGGTGCAACACCAGACATTCATCCAGATGGGCCAGAGTCCTGTCCACTGCTTTACGGACTCTCTTGCGAGAAGTATTGGCCTGCCAGGTCTCTCCGTCCGCCATGCTCTGATAGCAGTCCGGCTGAATAGCTGCCTGAATCGCCATGAACCGATCCGTCGTCAGCTCTATCCTTCCACCGCTGCCCCACACCGACACTGTCTGTTAAATCACAAACAAACCATTAAATCCCTGACAATTAACAATAAAGGGATGGCATAGCTTTAGAGGTCACAAAAGCTCCCTCTCTAAGCCAAAATGGAGCAGTTGATAACCAATTACATTTGACTGAATCGCCCTTTTAGACTATTTGTAATGATTTAATGGAATTTTAGTCCATCTCATTGACAAAAGAGTTTGAAAACAATCATTCGACATAGTTCTCTAACCTTGTTGGTGACGTGACCGGCAGGGCTGGTATTAGCAGAATCATGCAGAGAGCTGAAAAGCACAGTATCATGAAGACCTGCGTAAGAAAATCACGTCAGAGTAATAGCAGATCAGATGTCTATTGTAACCAGCACAACTCGAGAAACTACTTCTAATCAAAACAGATGGCATGCATCTAAAACGTTTCAACAGAAGTTTCAAAGACTGCAATCTCAAAGATATAAATAGTGTCAACCCACAACATATGACGAACTGCAAAATACACTTTTGTTATTCATCCATCTAAATCCTCAGAAGTGATTGACTGCATGAGAACAGTCCAATGCAATCAGGCAGAACACTTGTTCATTTTGGCAACACTGTTTACTGGCGAAATAAACAACCAAGAGCTCAACTCATTATTCTGAAGATATAAAAATGCATTCATATGGAGATTAGGACAAATTGGGGCAAAAGTGTACATTTGCAGAACTTGTACAAACTAATTACCAAATGTAGATAAGGTGAACGTCCACATGAAGGAAATGAACATGAGGAGGAATCTAAATTCGGTGGTACTGTGTGGAAATGATGGAGGTGAACTTTGGGGACCAACATCATCATGTACACCAATTTTCTTTTTGTAATTATCCAAATGGAGCACTTGCAGCCGTCCTCAAGTCACCCTTTGAAATGTCTTCACGGTCACACATCTTAATATTGTGAACACAATTACCTTTCTCATTTCTGGATGGATTGCAGAAGGCAGTGACTGAAACAGTGCCCTTCTTTTCGTTACGGTTGCAAAATGAAAACTGAAAACTAATTTTTCAAAAATGCGAAATGGTATGCAACCAAGCATGAATGTATAATTATTTCTAAATAGTCACTTTGTTGTCAGTGAGAGGAAGAGAATCTGAAAACATGCCTTCAGAACTAAAAAAATACGACAACACACTGGAAATTTTTATTTGGTAGAAAGCTAAAAGAATATTAAAACAAAAACAATTTGATTTTATATTTATTTTATTTTATTATACAATGACTTGAATAATAGAAAAAAGGTGTAATTTCTGGATCACTAATGGCACCGAATGGAATTGCAATCTGTTGGAGCAATAGATGTGTGCTTAAAGCTTATTTTTGCAATATTGCTATATATTGTGCTGAAATTACACATTTCACCTTCAAGAGGAATTCAACCATAACTCTACCTCTAGTACTGTAGGTAAAAGAGATATAATTGAATAAAATCTTTTTGTATAAAGTCTTTAGTCGCCATTAAAAGAAGTTGTTATAATTTTTTCTTCCCTATTGGGACGTGAAATGGCTTCTCAAACTAGAAAAAAATGTAGGGTGAGACTTAGTTTTGTCCATTGGGAATTGGTTGGATTGTTGATGTTTGCTTTTGCTGTGATGTCATGTGAGTGACATGTTGTCCAGTCCTCTTTGACTTTTCAATGATCTTGAACAAACTTTCTAAAGAGACAGTATAGGTGCTTCTCAATCAGAAGGCTGCGTCCTAGTAAGGCTGCATAACTCAGCTGTCACATCATTAAGCTCTGTCAAAGTACTTCTTAATTTAAAAGATCCTTTGAAGGCAGTCTTCACTTCGCATCCTTCATCCGGCCTGTTTTGAAAGATGCATCAAGCGTATCCTTTGCATCCTCCAATCACCCACAATCCTTTGCACACATTCACAAAAAAGAACTAGGAGAAAATTAAGCTTGTCCAATTTCACTACGTAATGCAAGACAAAAAAAGGATTTTGGAGATAAAAGGCATCACATTTTCTTTTGTTGTAAATTAATCACATAATGCTAAACTGTGCGCACTGTAAACCACTGGGAGACCACAGAGGATTGTCATTACCAGTACTACATTAACAGAAAAGTTTTTAATATAAAGTATTTTGTTCAAATTATAATTTTTATAGTATTTTTGTGTCGTGACAGTGAGGGCAGAAACATATGTGACAAATGCTATGCACACACTTAATAGACAGTTGAATGTTGAGGAAGACTCTAGACTACGAGCCTCAGAAGGACCAGACTAGGAAGAACGTCGGCTCACTAGGATGCAGCCTTCCGTCTGGGAAGCACCTAATGATTCTTGAGTAGAATATGCAATGCCATTTTTCTCAATTGCAGTTGTTAGACCCACTTGAATTTTGTAATTTGAAATATGCCATCTTTGGTATGGGACCACAAATGATTTCATTTCAGTCAATCGCCTGAGCTGTAAATGCCATGTGACTATTCGCTTTAAAACCACAGGAAAATTATGTTGACAACAGTGGCTGATGGCACCACAAGAGCCCCAAACTATTTAGTAGAAAAACTATCTTCAGTTAAAGGGGTGGTTGATTATGATTTCACTTTTCTAACTTTAGTTAGTGTGTAATGTTGCTCTTTACGCATAAACAACATCGACAAAGTTACGATGCTTAAAGTAAAAAAAATTGCTTTTTAAGGACTACAACAAACGGCTGTTAGGGACTACAAGACATTCCTCCCGGGTTAGTGACATCACAAACCCTAAAATGTACATAATTTTAATTTACCCCACCTCCCGGGAACGCGATTTATAGATTATCATGACAGATGAGGCTAATCAATGACAAGATGATAACTACACATAAGCTACATAAATTGCATCAACTAACCATTCAGAAATGTTGTCTGCATGTTGTCACTTCTTCTTGAGTCTCTCCATCTTTGTCTGACTCAAGTTTGAACATAAAACGCTAAAGGTTTTTGAAGTTTTCAGTGCATGTCTGTGTGAGTGCAAGCTGTTGTAGCTCCGCCCTCTGTACCGGGAGCAGCAGCTCATTTGCATTTAAAAGGACACACAAAACTACGTGTTTTTGCTCACCCTGAAAAAGTGACAATTTTAACATTCTATATAAAAATAGCTGTGGGTTATTTTGAGCTAAAACTTCACATATACACGGAGGCTTATTTTACATCTTGTGAGAAGGGCATTATAGCACCCCTTTAAAAAAGGCGACAGGAAAGATAAGTCTATTTCACACTTCAAGGGGCCATTAAAAAAAAAACTCAGCTATCTGTACTTATAATGAAATATTAGTAATACATATGTTGCTTAGTGTTGTGATTGTTTATTTTATATACACACGTAGCAGGTTTTAATGGCCATCAAGGTAAGAAGACGCTTTTAGAACCAGATGGCCATCAGGAAATAAAAGAGCCAAGATAAAGCAACCAAACATTGATCCCTTGGTACACTTACCTTTTAATTGTTAAGTTTAAAGAAAGACATTATGAATGGTGCCAGCACAAGCTGAGATATTATTACAGCCACACTAACCTATGGAAGCTGGTTTCCACCACAGAAAAAAAAGTAAAGATAACTGAGACTTTTTAATCTAAAAATTCAGATTTTTTTTCTCACAATACTGAGTTTACATCTCACAATTACAAAAAAAGTCAGAATTGCAACTACTAGTAATTACTACTTGCAATTACCAGTTACAAGGTAAGAATTGCGACAAGCCCAAATTGTGAGATATAAACTTGCAATTGTGAGAAAAAAGTAAATTGTCAGATAAAAAGTCACAATTACCTTTTTTTTTTATTATGTGGCGGAAACAAGCTTCCATACAACCTACCATCTTTTAAACTAAGAAAAAAGCAAGTAACAAAAAGTTTGTAAAAGAGTGAACTTCTAACCTGCAAACTTTCTGACACCCTCTTTGAATTCCTCCAGAACCTCTTGGTGCTCTGCACTGAAAAAGAAAAATTTCAGAGAACAAATCACAGTTTCAGTGTGAAAAATATTTGCAGAACTTAAAGGGAGACTCTTCCATATAGCTATTTAACAATAATATTTATTTTATATTATACATATTATATTTTATATATAATATATTATATTATGCTTTTAGAAACTCAAGGTCACTTTACAGATGACATGAAAAAAAATCATTACTCTCATACTTCCATCCACTATGAAGATTCAAGATTTCACAACATCAAATGTTGTGAACCGAACCCAGATCTGTCAGCAAAATATGCCATATTTCAGACCGACATGTTTAGCTTAAAAGTAAACTATTTGTCAAATATTTAGTGAATCCCTGACCCTGAATGTATAACTACAATCTTACAAGCTATCCACAGACACTTGTGTGACTGAAGGCAGGTCTCTTAAAGTGTGTAAGGTGTCCTGGGTCAGATGGGGAACAGTTGCACAGCGAGTGTACAGGAGACAGCCGGGCAACTCTAGCGAGTGCTGCCCTGATTTTCCTAATCCTGTCAAAAACCCCAAGCGGCATCCCTGTACCACTCGTGACAGTTCCAGTTTCATCCCACTTGTGGAGCTGTAGCTTCCTAATGTGAAGGTATGTCAGATCTAAAGAGAGAGGAAATTACAGCTCGTTACCTGCAGAAACAATAGGTTCATCCTCCTTATTTTCCAGAGGTATAACGTTACAGTGCTTGATATGCAAATATGAGTAAAATATATTAGACATTATTGTCTAGTTTTCATACTTGAATGTAATTTCCAATATAAATGTAAGCAAGTTGACAACACAGCTAGCACAGTACGCCGTGACAACTTGATATAATTAAATACAAAAAATGTCATATGCGACAATACATAAAACGTTGTAACATGCTCTCAAGCTTACCTATTTGCTCTTAGCTGTGTTTCAGAAAAAGCAGGACATGTGAGGACTTCAAGTCGCAGAAATATTTCGTAGCGCTTTGACTTGCGTCTCATATTTACGACGTCATAACATTTGTACAGCACAGAGCTGTTCATTTGATTTTGATTTTTATACATATGACTGCATTATTCGATGGGTAATTTATTTAATGCAATTTAATTATTTAATCATAAGCCAAGTGAGCTTGTAAAACAGAACGCATTTAGATCAGGGTTATTATAGTAAACTGATATTTAACTAAAAACTCAAATTAAAATTACAACCATAAAAAAAACATTTATTGAAAGCAAACGTTAACTTAATGAAATTAAATTAAATTAGCTACAGTGGCCAAGGCAACTTTTTCATTTAACTTGATGTACTAGAATAACTAAAGTTGAACTAAAATTAATAAAAACTATATAGACATTAAAAAATGTCACAAAAACACACAACAAAATTACTAAGTTTTTTTCTTAAAGTAAAGAGAGTTAAAAATAAAAAAAATATTTCAAAATATAAACTATTATTGTGGACTTTTAAGTAGCTTAATTTATTGCTATGTTGTTTTTATAAATAATAAAATTGTACTTGTCATATATAAAAAGATGAAGATGAACTTGTTTAAACACGATATTTATCTGGCCATAGTTGCTTAGTTGGGTCTGATAACAGACGTAACAACTGTCTCCATGGTTTCAAAGTAGACGCTTCAGTCCTCATCAGCTCTTTTTGGGATAAGTAGTTCTTTTTAGGTACCAACTCATGCTACGTCACTTTGCGCAAACTACAAATCCCACAATTCCATTGCTGTGTGAAAAGTTTCTCGCTGAAGTACATGATTGTTTTGATGAAGCTAAATTTTGAATAACCATACTGTAAATTGCTACTTTATATACTTTGCAAACATGTTATAAAATATATTATATTATTTTACAATCCAAACGCATGCCCATGTACGTAAAGAACCATGGCTCTCAGACCGGATATTTTTCGTTGGAAAACAACAAAGACTAAAACAACAGCAGGCAGTAATAAGGCGAGTAAAAAAAATGTTTCCTCTTTGCTCACACAGTTCTTCACACTTTTTAGTAGTGTTTCCCTTTATACAATATTCAGCCAGAGGTATTAATCTAAATAAATCTCACACTCGGATTATCTTTGGTCATGCACATTGGTCATTAGTAATTAATTAATCCATTTGTAGCTCAGCAGAAGGATTTAGCTCAAATGTGCAATGCGAACCCCTTTAGGTCAATCCGCAATAGAGCCAGTTTAAGGTGAGACGCCATATTATTATTCAGGGATTAACGTTAGATGTGTGAGGCCAATGTAACAAAATATTCCATTTATGTCAACTTCAGGCATTATGAACCCCTTTTGGTTCAATGCTTATGATACATTATGATGACTCCGTCTATTTTGAATTGAAACAATGGTCATAGCTGGATTCATATTTTATATTGCAGGTGCAGCTGAATGAGAATGACATTCAACAGTGGGTGAAGGTACATTTCAATCATTTAAATATGTAATGCAGAAAATTAATGTGTATGTATGCCATCCCTTGTGAAAAAGAAGTGTTCTTGATTATATTGAATGTGTACTTGCATATAATCTAATATGAATGAAAATCACATAAAGGGATAGTTCACCCAAAAATAAAAATCCTGTCATCATTTACTCACCCTCGAGTTGTTTCAAACCTGTATGAGTTTCTTTCTTCTGCTGAACACAAAATAAGATATTTTGAAGAATGTCGGTAACCAACAGTTACCGGTACCCATTGACTTTCATAGTATGAAAAAACCCCACTATGGAAGTCAATGGCTATCATCAACTGTTTGGTTACCGACATTCTTCATAATATATTCTTTTGTGTTCAACAGAAGAAAGAAATTCATACAGGTTCGGAACAACTTAAAGGGTGAGTAAATTAGGACAGAACTATCCCTTTAAGTGTACTTAAAATTGCAATGTCATGGCTATGTTTCTTAATGTACCCAAATACACTTTAAAAAGCTGCCCTCCGTAATATTTTTGTTTCAATTGCAATTAACATTCCGAAAGTGTCAGAAAGCATCGAATTTAAATTGCCCTTAAGTATATTATTTTAAAGTAGGCATGAAACGTAAGTTGCAATAGTTATTTCGTCCCTATTGTGATGCATATCTGAGTGAAATGACTTCTCGAACTAGAAAAATGTAGAGCTGGACTTGATTTTGTAAATCAGGAATTGATTGGATCATTGTCATTTGCTATTGTTGTGATCTCATGATGCCGCTATCATACCAGTAAACACATCATCAGAGAAGAGATGTTTCTGCAAAATTATCTTAACTTATACTATAAGAATTATAGTATATGATTTCTGTAATAATTACTCTTTTTTTATGGTAATGTGTACTTCTTTTTCACAAGATATGCAGTGTCTGTGTTTATGTATATTGTAATTAAAACCTTTGTTGTATTCTCATTCTCCTCAGAGGGTGGAGATGGCTTCAGAGTTCGCTGTAGCTGAGGTGTTTTCCATGAAGAAACCACGTGGTGGTAAAAACTGTATGGCGCTGCAGAGCGTAGAACAACTACAGGATCATGATGATGCGTACAGCGAAGGTAGTCTTTAACTTATTCATAATATTCAGCACTTCATGCATATTCCGATTTTTTAAATCAGAATCACTGACATGTCCTCATTCTTGTTTTCCACAGCTCATTCCATTCTAAGTGAATGGATGAACCAGAAGTTACGTCTGGAGCTTGAAATGGATGATGACGAGGAGGAAGAGGAGATGAGTTCCAGTAAAAAGGATGATTCAAAATCCAAACAACTTGTTAAGATTGCACAGCCTAGTTATAATAACTTTGATGGTACAAATTAACAGCCTCGTTTTACTTGAAGTTTACCTTAAAGATCTAATGAAATCTAAACCAATGATATTTTAGTATTATTTATTTACTTTAAAAATTTGAATTGGCTTTTTTTCCCCCAGAAATTTTGTTAGGTCCTTTTGTTTTGTTTTATTTATATATATATATGTAATTCATTTTTATTAATTTTTTTTAACATTTCTAATTTCGTTTAAATTTTTTTGGGTTTAAGTTTTTCATCTAACATTTGTATTTTATATTAGCTTTATTTCAATTACAGAAACAGTTTTTTAATAGTTAATAATAATTCAATACTAAACTGGAGTTTCTCTTTTGTTTTTTAGACATGTACTTTCACCTAGCGCAGGAAGAGGACAACTCTGTAGTGCACAATTTCCTCCAGGACCTGATGGACACAGAGGTGTTGGACTTTGGAATAATGGAGAACCTCAAAGTAGACTCTGACCTGAGTAAGAAGAAGTGGAGGAACCCTAGCATCACTATGGAGGTACGTCACAAGCAGGTAAAGGAGAGCCGCATGCGCAGAGATGCAGAGCGTGACAAACTGCGTAAAGAGAAGGAAGTGCTAAAGGAGGTGCGAGAGGAAGCCTGGCAACTGGAACAGGAGAAGCAGAGAAAGAAGAGACAACAGGCACGCAGACAGGAAGAACTGATACAGCAGGAGATGATTCGCTTGCGCAGAGAGATGGAGGAAAAGAGGAGTGTGGAGCAGCTTGCACGAAACATGTACAACAATCACAAATGTATTTGGACACTCTAACCACCATTAAAAATGTATGAATGTCAACATTTCAAACAAAGTGAAATCTGCAAACAAATCTGAACGCTTTCTCAATAGCTTGCCAATAGCTCAATAGCTGAACGCTTTTCTCCCAATAAACAGATAACCAGACACCAACAAGAACAAAAAACAAAACAGACTCCTAATGTTACACAGCGTCTGATCAAAGGACCATGGGGCTTTGGGGCACAAATGTCCCACTATATCCATTGCAGTTGTTATATTATATATGCATGATTATTTAATGATTATTTCCTCATTTGAGGTTTTAGGACAAGACCGTTGGTGATCTGGAAGGATCTGGATGTACATTTAAGGAGAATAAATATCTATATTTCTCACTGCTTGGGGCGCCTTGGAATCTGAAGCTAACCAGAAAGAGTCTAAATACATTTTTTTAAATTTTAAATGCAGTATTATAATTTAAAACCTAACAAAATCTTTTGATGTTTTTTGAGTTTTGAAGAGTGTGTTTGTCCTTTTTTTGCATAAATGTCACTTGGTTTGATATTTTCTTGTTTAATGAAATGACATGAATACATTTTTAAGTGTCCAGATACTTTTTGGGGCCACTGTATATCATTTTCCAATTGAAATGCCATTTAAATTTTTGAAGAGATGATTGCATGACATTTTTATTTCAATCTTACACAGGGAGAGGGAAAAGCTTCAGAAACAAAGGGTCCCTGAGTGCTCTGTCATTTCAAAATGTCATAATTCTGCACAGAAGAAACAGAACAAAGACCTTCAACTTAAGCTGAAGAACCTGGAAGCCAAAGTTCACCTTCTCAATTTGCAGGTTAGAAGATATTAGTTTAATTATATTGTATGCAATGAACACTTATGTTTTTTGGGTAGTACTTTATTTTACAGCCCTATTCCACATGGACATACTATCTACTTATTATAGTAATTATAATAACTAGGTACTAACCCTGAACCTAACCTTAACCCATGTAGTTACCTTATATTGCCTACTACTTTCTAAGTACACTGTAAGTGCAAGTACTGGACTGTAAAATACAGTTTTTTGACTGGTTGCATATGTTTTAGTGCATGCACAGGCATTTTACGGCATGGTACTCTGTGATAATGGAGAGGAGGGTGCGCATGGGCAAGGCAGCGGCGCTTTGTGATTGGAGGAGGCAGCTGAGGGCGTGGCGGGCATGGCGGGCTCTTGTTTGGGCCAGAAGAGAGGAAAAAGAGGCTGCAAGGACTGAAGAAGAGCTGAGACAGGAGCACAGGCAGGAGAACCCAATTAATAAAAGCCTGTCATTTAGGGCTTGATAAACATTTGCAAGAAAAGCGATAGCTCTTTAACCAAATGATTAGACTAAAAGAGCATGCTAATTGCTTAATTAAAAATGTTAATTAAAAGCTTTCATTCATCTTGGCAACCTTGGCAGTCGGACTGGTTTTAAGTCATATCTGTCATTCCCACAGGCGCTGTCAGCAGGCGGTGGAGAGTGACCGCAGGAGGCTTTTGAGGCGCTGCCTCAGTGATTGGCTTGTGTGGTGTCAGGTAGAATGTCATCGCAAGGAGCTTCTCCGACAACAAGAAGAAACTCGATGTAAAATGGCTGCCTTAATCAGTGCGGCTGCTTCTGGGAAATTAGGGGCGGAAAAATCTCCACCAATTACCAATCCACCTGAAACACTCTGTCTTACAGAACACATCAGTCATCAGGTAAGGATATATACTTGAATTTTTTTTATTCTGATGAAAGTATTCCACAAACTCTCTTCATCCCACCACAGGAAGTGCCAGCAGCTCCAGAAAGCAGTTCACCCACTGCACAAGCCACTAAAAGCACTGTGCGTTCAGAGGCCCCGCCCACCCAAGCATGGCAGGTAACGCGACGTCATGCCGCTCTCTCATCGGCTGAGCTGCGACGGGCCCTTCGGGGGCAACAGCAGAAGACCACCCGGAGTGGAAGTGCAGAGCTTAGCGGAGGACAGATCAAACACGCCCATGTGGCCCTGCAGCAAACCGTAGCAGAGCAGAGGCGCCTTCTGAAAGAGCAACAGGAGCATATTCTGCATCTGCAAGAGAGACAGAACATTCTGGAACTGAAACACGATGCAGAGAAATCAGCACTGTTAGCAACAGGTCCTCCTGAAGCTATAAGCACATGCTGTCCACCTAAACCCAACACAAAGACTGCAAGAAGTACAGAAAAACCAAGGTACCCTCATATGTGTGGCATATTCCCAAAATCAAAAGAATTGTTTTTTATTATTATAATTTTATAATTTATATATTTTTTTATTTATTAAATTAAATAATAATTTACAATTAAAAATATTACTATTTTGTGCAATTACAATAATAATTTACAAATGTATGTTAAAATTTAATATATATTTAGTATATTTATGTAAAAAGATATTATTACATATAATACACTACCGTTTAATTGGTTGGGGTCAGTAAGATTTAAAAAAAGAAATGATTACTTTTATTCAGCAAGGACACATTAAATTAATCAAAAGTAACAGTAAATACTTTTATAATGTTACAAAAAAAATATTTTTGTATATAAAAAATAGTTCTTTTGAACTTTCTATTCACCAAATAATCCTTAAAAAAAAGTTTGTAACAGTTTCCACAAAAATATTAAGCAGCACATCTGTTTTCAACATTGATAATAATAAGAAATGTTTCTTGAGCTGCAAATCAAAATATTAGAGTGATTTCTGAAAGATCATGTGACACTGAAGACTGGAGTAATGATGCTGAAAATTCAGCTTTACCATCACAGGAATAAATGAGTAATAAGTTATTTTCAATTATAATTACATTTCACAATATTAGTGTTTTCACTGTATTTGTGTTTAAATAAATCAACATAAAAAAAACTCTATAACTATAACTGTAGTGAGTTGTATACAATTGAATTTATCATATTTATTGTAAAGTATTTATTTTTATTTATTACTTTGATGACAATTAGATTTTTCTTTTTTTTCTTCTATTTTACATTACAGTAGGATATTGGTGAATGTTGTTTAAATGTGCTTAACTGACATGAAAATAATGCTATAATGTCCAACAATCTCTAAAAGGTGCAGTAAGCGATTTCTGGTAAAAGCTGCTGATATTTAAAATCACCAAAACAAACGTGCCCCTAACCCCAAAGTATCGTACCCCTATCCTGATGCCTCTGCCCCCACATTCATGTACATGCTATGCCACACAGGCAACGACTATGGCGGAATCTGCTGTGCCTGCTAGCTGAGGGCATGATGTCATCAATAATTAAAAGCAATTTGTCTAACTATGATAATTCAGATCGAATGTCTTAATTGTTATTTAGCTCCACTACTCCTTCGATGGCAAAGTTATCCTTTCCATCCCAAAAAACAAACAGTTTTCATGAACAGCTCCCTACATAACACGATAGTCCAAGTAACAAATATATTACGAAATGTACAAGATTAAGGGTTTATAATGATCACAAAAGGTGAACTAAAAGAAAATCATATGTTAGGAATATGTTATCTCACTTTTCGTACACACTTTGGCAGCCGATGCTTAAAAATGGGCAGTGGAGGAGGTTTAGACGTTCCAGGCTTATAATAATAATTATGCAAATGAGCAAACAAGCAGAGATGACACACAAGTTTATTCAAGCAAAAGACAGCTTATCTTAGTTCTGTAAAACACATCAAAACTAATATTACTCACGTATCGAGAAGAAATAAAGCAACCTCTGTGTTCGTTTTTAGGCATTCACGCACCTTAAGGTCTCTCCAGCGCTGGAACGCTTCTCTGATATTAAAGGTGCAATAGGTGATTCTTTACAGAAACATTGGTTAAAAGTCTCCTCATATCCTGATAGCAATCACTGTGTTAAGCGGTTTAAATGTATTTTTTTGATTGGCTACAAGTGTGTTTTGGTGCTCGGTCCGATTCACTTTTTTTGCGTTTTTCAAAAATCGCTTACTGCACCTTTAAAATAGGTTTTATTTTTTTTTATTTTTTTTTGGGAGATTAATTATTTGCATGGAGAGGACAGAATAAATATACTGTTAGAAATCCACCTTAGGCACCAGAGTGGATCAGAATTTAATATTTGCTTATTTCAAGTGCTTCATGTAATCCCGCTAGATTTTCCCAAAGGGTCACTTCCCACTGCTGTTCTATCCGTGTGTGTGTGTGTGTGTGTGTGTGTGTGTGTGTGTGTGTGTGTGTGTGTGTGTGTGTGTGTGTGTGTGTGTGTGTGTGTGTGTGTGTGTGTGTGTGTGTGTGTGTGTGTGTGTGTGCGGGAGACAGAATGTTTGTTAGTCACAATTTAACAAAGATATTCATGCTCCTTACAATTTCAGAACAAAGAGTGCCTCTGGGGAAAATGCCAGCAGCCACACAGAGCAAAAATCATCTCTGCGTCGTTCAGCACTTCCCCATCCTACAGTACAAGGTCAGTCGGACACATACACAATCTAGCAGTTGGAAAAACTGGCACTATGGTGGTTCCAAGCAGGGAATAATAATTTCATGGCCATGCCCTAGATTTAAACACTCTGATGCTGAATGCACTGAATACAGATGCACATAATCGCTATACACTCATAATCCACTATGCAAGCCCAGAACAATACCAAAACCGCATCATACCTCTTCCATGTGTTAAACCTCAAATTTCATTGTTTTTGAACGCAAAGTCATATTTGTTCGTTAATCAGGGTTGTTTGAGAATCTGAGTGGGTTGGCGCACATGTCTGCGTATCTCAGCGGGAGGTTGTTAACAGCCCCCACAACTCAACGTTCTGCTGAGTAAAAGCCCCTATCGACTCATCTCACATTTATGATATTATTTATCAATCTCTGAGGCTAACTGTCGTGGCCTTGGCACAACAAGATGACCAATGAGATTTTTCTCACACTGAAAAACTGACAAGTTATTGTCCTGCTCAGGGGTGCGTTTCCCAAAAGTATCGTTAGACAAATATGGTTGCAAGTTCCATTGACAACGGTTCCAATGTTCCTCGGCAAACGCAAGGCCTTATATTCCAAACCCAGACTTTTGTACATGGTAATTGTTACCAATTACCATGTTCCACCTACTATACTTAAATTCATTTAAAACATTTTTTTTTTATAAATGACAAAAAATTTATAAGAAAAGCCCATTTTGTTGAGTAGACTATTTTGTAAGTTTCTCATTCTGGTGAACTTCACATTGGTGAGCTTGTATCTTCAAAACGGATATACTCCCGTAGAGGGGGGTAATTTCCCCCCCCATATTTTAACATTTTTGTCAATTTTGTTGGCATTTTTGCTTCAAGCCCTGGTTAATATCTGATTCTGGTTGCAATACGACTTGAGACACTAGAAATGCAAGTGAGATTTTGAGCAAAGTCGGTTGGCGTGACATGGAATACTGCCTTGAATACAAATGCAAGCAACACAAACAAACTTGTACCAAAGAACCATAAGATCAGAATAACATACTGCAGAACTTCAGTGACCCTTTAATCTCGCCCTTAACTGATGTCTCTGTCACCCCGCAACTCTGTCTCTCACCCTCCTTTTTTACGTTTCTTTCAGCCATGGAGGAACGAGCACGCCAGCGTG
Organism: Siphateles boraxobius; assembly: GCF_051911475.1. Classification (NCBI taxonomy): domain Eukaryota; kingdom Metazoa; phylum Chordata; class Actinopteri; order Cypriniformes; family Leuciscidae; genus Siphateles; species Siphateles boraxobius. Next base: position 18,895,104 of record NW_027508876.1, read on the forward strand.
CCGAGCGCAGGAGAGAGATTGAGGAGCAGAGGAGGCAGAAGGAGGAGGAGAAACTGGTAAGACTTGCTTCTCTTGAAGTATGGAAATAAGTGTGTGTGTATGTGATGACACAAACCTCTCTTTTTTTGTTCTTTAGGCTCAAATGAAGGCAGCTGAGGAGGAAAGGCTCAGAGCTGAGGAAGAAGAGAAACAAAAGGATGTAGAGAGGAAGAAGGAAGAGAAAAGGCAGCAGAGGAAGGTCTGTGGCGAAACACATTATCATGGATTTATAGGCTTAACATAATTAGATTATGTTATTATTAATGGCGATTATTTAAATGGTAGCTGCACTGTATGTGTTGCGTACATGAGTGATACCTCAAATCTTGCGGCTTGTTAAGGAGAGGTGCATTTTCACTGTTCTGCAGGTAAATAACTGTAATTCAGCTCGTCCAGGTGATTTTCAGCTTTTAGGGATGATGGAATTGGTGAAAAATATCCCAAATCTAGGAACCAGAATACCAGTGTGCAACCAACCGGAACACCCTAGCAACTGATTAGAGTATGCAAAAAAACATTCAGAATAACTTAGCCACATTCAACATAGCCAACGAGTTTTACATAAGCAAGGGCATCTAGAAAATGTAAACAAAAATGTATATCTAATTTATTCATCATGTTTATGCACACAGCTTTTTAGTTTATTCGTTTTAAGGAGCCGTGTCTGTGTTTATGTGAACTTAGAAGGAGCTTGAGAAGCAGAAGAGAGCAGAATGGGAACAGGAACTGTCAAAGCGGGCGGCCGAGCACTACCTCAGAACCCTGTTACTGCACCGAGGCCTGGCACCATGGAAACTCCTGCTGGAGCAAAGCCATGTCAACACACAGGTCAGCGGTGCTGCAGACACACACACACACATTCATACCCTACAGTAACAATGCAGGCCATTCGCCTGCTTTTTAGACAGATACTCACACACTCAATTATTCATCCAAAGAGATATGGCCGCTCACACACAGACAGGAAGACCAGCTGTTACATTGCATTAACTCTTGGTCCATTCCCCAAATTTTAATGATGTTTACAGTATACTGTTGCGTTTCCACCTGGCTAACCACCTGTTTTCAAAATAAATGAACAGAGCGGATATCTGAGATGCAGGATGGAGCGACTGAGAGGGAGAGATTGACGAGGAAGGACACAGAGAGAGAAACAGATGACGGAATGGCTTTGAATTCAGAATTTGCATTGTTGTTTAGATATTGATCCACATCCACGAGAGCAGAAACCTCAAGGTCCAATTAGTTGCATGTGCCTCTATCTTTATAGTTCTCACAGGAAGTCAGCAGGGAAAGTTTGCGATCCATAGAAACCACGGGAGTGCATGAGATGACATTGTTAATTAAAGCTGGCAGTTATTTATGTTCGGGTGCTTTTGGCTTTTCGGTGTCCTCCAGAGAGCGGTGGATCATTACACTCAGGCTCTGCAGAGAAGCTGCTTCGGCTCTTGGCGGCAGTGTGTGGATGAAGCCAACGCAGAGAGAGAGGCCAGTGCCAACCAGCTGTATCACCGGATCCTGCTTCAGAGGGCCGTGGGGAGCTGGACAAGGGTAAAATATCACACACACGCATTACCTGTCAATGAATAGAAAAGATTCAGATTTTAAGACAGCCTAATTTGGAATAGCCACAGGGTGTGTTTTATCGACTTATAAATAAATAATTCAGTTAATTTATAATAAATATGTATTATTTATCCATTATTTTGATATTAATATTAGTTTTTTTAAACATTCTTATCAATTTATTATAAATACATTCATTTATTAATAACTCATAAATGTATTCATTCACTATTTTAATATATATAAATATTTATACATAAATGTGCATTTTATATAATAAATTAAACAATTTTTGAGGCATATTATAAATAAATTTGGTACAAAGTGCCACAAATTGTCTTATCTTATAACTTAATTAAAATGTTTATTTATTCATAATAAATTAAATACATATTTATTGTTTATTCATTTTTATATTATTTTTATATTCGTATTTATTTGTTAGTTTAGTCTTAAAAAGACAAGCATTTATTTATTTATAATAAATTCAATTAAAAATGCGACTTATTTTTTTTATAATAGCCAAAAAGTGTATTATCAACTTGTTATAAATATATTTATCATAAATTAAATAAATATTTATTTATTAATTTTAATATGAATATTTGTTTTTGTTGTAAATATATATATATATATATATATATATATATATAGATATTTCTTTATAAATTCTTTATATTGTATTATTTGTAATAAAGGAAATTAAAATTAATGAAATTAATACATTAGATTTTTTTAATGTACTATATTTAGTATCTTTAGATTTTCTGGAGAAATTATCACCAAAACTCACCACCAGGGACTTGCCATGTCGTTACAAATGTTTTCTGGGTGGTTTCTTACTGGTCCAAGCCAAAAGAGCTCACCGCATATTTATGTGCCTAAGTTTAATATTTAGGGTTAGTAATATTAATAAACCCCTATCCTTAAGTATGAGCAATTTTCTGCCTTTGATTTCAATACTTACCAGTTAAAAGATCTGCGCTGTATACTGGAAGCACGAGCCGAGCGGTTCCACAGGATACACACCCAGAGGAAGGCGTTCACGGCACTGCTAGATCACGCTACAGAAGAGCGAATAACAGCCTGGGACAATGAGCAGCGGGCAGAGGACCACAACAGCAGGTCTTTACCTCTTATTAGTGTGAATGTGACAGTTTTCTGCACCATAAGGTCAAATCTAAAGATGAACTTGTGTAGTTATAAAAGTTTGCTCTGACTTTGGTTCTCTGGGCTTTGTAGGAGGGCTGTCAAGAAGTATTTTGCTAGCTGGAGGCGTCTTCCTGTTGTCTTGTGGGAGGAGAAAGAAAGAGAGGCACGCAGAGATCAACTCAGACGTAAAGTCTCGGAGATTTTGCCTGACTTCCGCGCCTCCCCTATTGATTCCCTGTGGCGTTCCGTAAATCCTCTTTAACCAGCACACAGGCTGCAACTTCCAAGCTTTACATCACATCATTAAATGACATCTGCAGCTTGATGAGCCACCGTGATTAATCTTTTAAACTTGTTTATTTTTCCATGGAACAGTTTAATTGAACAACTTTAAGAATGAAATGCATTACATTATAAAACCGTCTCACATGAGACAAATAAACATCCGGATTTTGAATGGCTTCTTTGTCCGCTTCTGTGCTTAGAAGGCATTTAATGGAAGAAAACGAACTTTGATTCGAAAACACTGCAATGTAGCTGGATGGTAAGCAGCATAGATTTATCAATTGAAGCACATGAAAAGGACACACACATACACACGAACACAGAGAGAGAGAGAGACCCCTAACAACAAACATGAAGCTGAACATAAAACATTCATACTGAGATGACAGTTTTAAAGCTGTGTGATGTCTGGATATAGATTCATTGTTGCAACAATTCTGATGTCCCAGGCACTAAATGTTGGACATTGAATGTGCATTCACATAATGGAGTTAAGAGATCAAATATTAGACAGTACAATCCATAATTGATCCAACTAGCAGTGAATGCAAACCAGAAATGCATATTTGTGGTAACACTTCACAATAAGGTCTCATTTGTTAACATTAGTTAATGCATTAGCTAACATGAATTAACAATAAGCAATTTTTTACAGCATTTATTCATCTTTGTTAATAAAAATAAATTTGTTTACTCTTCATGCTAGTTCACAGTGCATTAATTAATGCTAACAGATCATTTTTATTATAAAATTGTATTAGTAAATGTTGAAATTAACATTAACAAATGAAACCTTATTGCAAAAACTAAATACAAATGCAAGTTTCAAATGGTTCCTTCTGAGTGAAATTACTAAAAAGAATTTGGATTTAAAAAATTACATTAAAAAAAGTATTTAAGGAGAACTTCACATAATATCTGTAATGTCAAGTCATGTGTAAACACCACCCACCGCAAATCATCTCCACGCCTGAGTAATGAAGCACTCCATACTGAATTACAAGAGTAGAGATGTATTATACTACAACACTGCCATCTACTGATCCACAACATTCACCTCACTCTTAATGAGACCTTGACCACGACGTTTTAAGCCATAAAACTGACTCTGGAATGGATGTTGAAGGCATTAAGTAGCACAACATTATACTTCACTGTAATATATGAGTGATAATTCACTTTAAAGACAGACACTTCCATCAGCAGACACTGCCAGTTTAATTTCTACACCAGATCTGATGGTTTAGGGTTTGACAGCTCTGAAGCCGTGCTCATGGTTAAAAATTCAGTCCAGTTACTACAGAAACCTCGGGAGTAGATGCCGGTGTCGACGACCAGACCCCAGAGATGTCTGCGACCGGTCTTCTCTCTCAGAGCCAGACGTGCCTCACGTTCGGTCACATTGAAGCTGACGTTGATGAGCTGTAAGATCAGCAGGTGCAGCAAACCTCCCGTCACAATACTGCTGTACCAGGCACAGGTGAAACACAGAGCAGAACTGACCAACAGAAAGACATGCAAACGGGTTGATTATTAACATGTTACATTATTAATACATTAAATACTAAATGCTGCTATAAACAGTCATTTTAAAGCTGTGAACTTGAAGAACAAAACTTAGTCACCATGTAATCAAAATCTTGTTTTTTTTATGGAATATTGCAGTATTATACATGATTTATCCATGCACAGATTGCACACTTTTTTTTTTTTTAAAGTCATGCGCCCTCATTATCTCCTCTGATGGCGTGTTTACTGGCGCGAGGGCGGGACAACCTGTCTTTTCTCCATTAATGATAACTTATAATAAATCTTAAAAGACAGATTGTTGTGAGCTACGAGATTGTTAATCAATGGTATTAGCTTCTGTTGAAGCCATCAGCCCATAATTTGTAGTTTGATAGTTTTTAATATGAATAATGTTGTGATTCATCTCGTTGCTGGTTGGGTTTGGTTCATGGAACCAAAAGTTAAATAAAATTACAGCTAAATAGAAACTAAATAAAAAATAATAATAAAAACTGAAATTTAAAAAAAGAAAATATAAAATAAAGCCAATTAATATATAATAATACCATAATAGTATATTTAAAGAAAATAGTAAAATAACACTGCAGCCCAGAACTTCTTGTTTTATGAATAGTATAATTTGGGAAAAACTAACTGTTTGTGTGAAAAATGGCAGGTGATGTTTGGGAAGGCCAGATTTTGGTTCTCTTAACCCTCAATGATTCTGCGAAACACTGATATGGTGCATTTGGAGCACTTTACACAAACAGAAAGGCAACAAAATTAAATATAGTATTTTAAAGTGACTTTCTAGAAAAGAAAATCATCTTTTTTCATGAATAACTAATGCACTGAAAGGAATTGAGGTGGTGAATAGAAAGGTTTATATAGCAGAAGTATTTGTGTGTTTTGTTGTTGAATCCACACCTGTACTGCTTGTAGACGTCAGGACAGTAGAGCAGTGCCGTCATCACACTCTGATGGGGACACACGCTTCGAAGAACCAAACTGATCCCGTACAGCGACGTCAGCAGAAAGAAAACAAGCATCAGAAGGAAACTGGGGTGATTGGCCTGTCCCACACAGCTGTTGATCCTACCACAAAAACAAAATGACCAACAAGACACCGAACTGAGACCTGGAGATTCATTTACACATATCAGTTACACAGAATAAGAAGGTGGCGAGGGTGAGATCAACTCACCGTCTCCTTTACACATATGTTTACATGAAGAACAAGATATTTTACAGGACACAAAAAAAACCTGATCGACTCGACAAGGAACACAGAAACATTTTAGAACACTAGAGGGGTAATAGGCAAACAAGACACACCTGGGAATGATCACAGGACTAATCAACTAGAAGAACTACAAAAGGACTACGAAAAAGACACACAGGACAGGGAACAGGAATAGAACCATGTCAAATGCAAACTAGTCCAATAAACAAAGCACAAGAAACACAAAGCCAGGTAATGCATAACAATTTCTCAAAATTCTGGTGATGCTAATGTATACATTTTTATGACAAAAAAAATCAAGAGTATTAGATAGGCTTGACAAATATTGCATGAAAATGTACCATATTTTAGCAACATTAACTTTTTTGCATTGTGACATTATTTTCATGTGAAATGAAATTAAAATATTTTCAAAAATTCTTATTACATTTAAAATTTCTAATTATAAAACTATAAATTATAAAAATTATAATTATATTTGATGAATTGCAAAAACATTTTTTAAATTAAATGTAAAATAAAACGTATATTATATGTACACATACATTACAATCAGCATAAATTAAAGGCAGAAGCCAGTTTTATAAATACAAATAAAAGTAATTAAATTGCTAAATGTTTTAATGAAATTAAATTAAATGTACAAATTACTAAATAATGTACAATAATGAGAACTTGGGGAGAAAATGTTTTTAATTTTATGTTTGTTTAAAACATTATTATGACATTATTTTCATGTCAAATTAAATAAAAATATTCTCATATATCTCAAATTATAAAACTTTCATTCATTAGACATTTTTTTATAATTATATTTGATGACTTGCAAAAAAATTGCTAAAATAAAATGTATATTATATGTACACATACATTGCAATCAGTATAAATTAAAGCCAGTATTATAAATATAAATTAAATAAATATACACAAATTAAATTACAATATTTTTTTATTAAATGTACAAATTGCTAAATACTTTAAATAATATATCTATTTTTTTCAGGGTTTTTTTGTTGCAAAATTAGATCTTTTTCATGCTACAATAATGAGAACTTGGGGAGAAAGTGTGTTTAATTTTATGTTTGTGTTTAAAATAATTTAATGCAAAAAAAAAAATACAAATGATGCTATCACAGGCTTTATTTTCTTTATGCTTAGTTTTGTCTTTTGCATGAAATATGACCCAAACATTTTACCTGCAGATGAAATTTACCCAGATAATAATAACTAAGACCCTCTTGAATAAGGAACCCACCAGACACAGTGGTGGTCCAGACGCAGGATGCAGACTCCACAGATCCTGCAGTGTCCGGCTCTCGGGGGACGCACCACTTTGCATACTGTACACCAGTTCCTCCTCTGAACACTTTCCTGTGCTGTCCCAGATTCATCAGTTGGTTCAGGATGACCGGCGTGATTGGTTATCACCACCTGGTGCTGTTCTCCGTTTAGATAGGCAGCATCTACATCAGGTGGTGGTTTGTGATAGGTCACTGTACTATGAGTGTCAGATGGACAAGGCCTGACGTAGCCCGGCCCCCTCTTGGTGATTATGAGAGATATGACCGTAAGAGCAACACCTGCCGTAACAGCGCACAACTGAAGATGATTCACATCACCGTGAGGGACAACTTCGGTGATGAAGAGGTAGAACATGTAGAAGAGGGAGAAGAGGGCGAGACTGAGGAAGAATAAAGTGCGTCCTTTCTTTCGGTGAGTAAAGTAGTAGTACCAAATGACCATGATGGGAATTGCTGTTAGCACTACAATACCCAGCAGGTAGTGCAAAGCTGCAATGTGCAAAAAAACAGGAAGGAGAATAAGAGGAGGGATCAACGATAGATCAACTTGCTGGGCACCAGATATCCAGGGCACCCGCAGACGATCACTGATCGTGGCGACTACTCGAGACAGAGAGCCTGGATTTTGTGACTCCTTCTTCATCCATCTGGAAAATAAAATATTCTATCATATTCTTCATTTAACACATTTGACTATATTTAAAGGGATCGTTCACACAAAAATGAAAATTCTGTTAATTTTCATCATTTATTCACCCTCATGTCGTTCCAAACCTGACTTTCGTTCATCTTCGTAACAAAAGTTTACTTTTTTTTATGAAATCTGAGGGGGTTTCTTTCCCTCCATTGACAGCTACGCAACTACCACTTTGATGCTTCAAAAAGTAAAAGAGATAATGAAACTAATACATATGAATTGAGCGGTTTAGTCCAATGTTCGGAAAGTTCTGTCTGTAATATATATCATAAAATCTGTCCAATCAGGTTGTGACCGTATCCTTATTCCTTTTGTTTAGATCTGATGTTGAAAAATTACACTGTGAACGCTAAGCAAACCAGGTACATTTTCTTTTTAATTATAACAAGAGAAGCAAACTACAAGTGTGAACAGACCCCAAGTAGTAATCTATGAATCCAAAGTGCCATTTTAGTGGCCCCTCGCTCACCTGTCACAAGCCTCATCCAAATCCTCACAGTCACAGCAACATGCTGCCATGTGACTGCGCCCGCCATGGCGATCAATGTACTCACAACAGCACAGAGGATCATCCTGATCTAGTCTTCGACGGGATCTCTTCGTCATGACGTCAACTTAGAAAACCTAGGTGAGTGCAGGTATCATTCCTGTGAGGGAAGCAAATTTAAATTTAAGATCTCATGTCTCGATTTATTAGACTTAATTTCCACATGCTTTTATCCATAGCGAAATTCAGGTACAATGCATAAAAGATAGGCCCTTTCAATTGATCTCTTCATGCATTCACTAGGGATCGAACCAGGATCGAACCCATGACCATGTAGCCGCCTAACTCTACATACATACATACAGACGTAGGCTACATGCATAAATACACATACATACATTATGTAATATTTTTTTTAAATATTAAAAAAGATGCATACACATACAGAAAGAAAGAAAGTTTTGGCAGTACAATTTGAATATATTTTTAATATAAGCACATTTAATTAACAAATTTTTACGCGCAGGTTACAACACTGGAAAGTTCGTCGGATGTAAATCGATGGTGTTCTGATAAACGACACACTGGCCGTCTAGAACACGTCAAACAACAAAAGTATTCACTATACGTAAATAAACTAATAGGGACACAACGTCACCAAACGTAGCATGTGGCATGCGATGTTTCGTACTTACAGCACCAAACAATCATATTGTAGACGTAGTTCCTTTCGGAAGTGCTGTCAGTATGAGCGTCAGCTGTAGTCTCATTCTCGGTATCGGAACGTTCTAGTCTGTTTACCACTCTCCTTCATATGTGAACTCACAGAGTCTACGAGCAGCTGCACAAAAAACACTAAAGCAGCAACGAGTATAGAAGAAGTTCTTCTATACTCTTTGAAAGCAGTCAAATATACGAAGAGCACCAGGAAGTAGCGTTGCATACACAGCAACCGCGAACAGACAGCACGCGCTGTGTGTGTGTGTGTGTCGAATAGACTGTCTTTATCTTCCTGACGTCAGTGCAAACTTTTCATTTCCTTTTCAAAATACAAATGTTGAAATAGAGAATCGTTCTGTGGGCTATTAGCAAGACAATCTTTTGTTAAATGCCTCTCTCTTTATATATATATAATATATATATATTTTTTCATTGACAGAATATGTACGCCACGTGACGTCAGAGGACATCTGCACATTCGCAGTCTTTTAAAACACCAAGAAAGCTAGTTTTCTGTAATTTAATTAAGTACACATGAAATAAAACAAACTATAAATTAATTTAAAATGTAAATGCACACTATTTTGGGCATGTTGTCACAGCCTATGGAGTAATACAGCATCTGTTTAAAGGCACGGTTTTGATATGAAGTCATAATGTAATGTGATATTTGATGTTAGTAACAAGATCATAAAAAAGCTATTTTTTTATTTTTATTAAATCAATAAAATTTAAACTTCACAAATTGAACATATTAATTTTATTCATAAATAGTTTCAGAAGAAATGACTTAATATATGCTGAGAAAAAAATAGACATCTATACACATCCACCTGTTTTTCTGTTAAAGTTTGGAATGCTTGAGTATTACCACACAATTTTTTTATTTTCCCAAGTAAACATTTACATGAATGCTTCAAAAATTTATTTTAGAGACAATACAGTCCCTAAAAGCTGATGAACAAAAGTGGTATTTAAAGACGTGTAAACAATTTAAGTAAAACATCACTCATCATTTACAGTAAATGTCAGATTTTATCTTCTCCATATGAACCTGTACTGTAAGACATTATTAAAATCCTGATGAGCATTCAGAACTTCAAACATTCTACAATTTTAATATGCACAATCATTTGTCAGTGGTGATCCCTGCATTAATAATGTTTTAAGGTGCAATCATTTACAAATTCTTAGAGGTATCTAAAGACAAGAGCATTGTCTAAATCAAGACAAAAAACCTGGAACTGGAGGCAACGGGCCTGCATTGCCCCCTCCATAATCAAAATGAAGGACATGTGCAACTGCACTGAATCCATATTCATTATGTAATATGTACATATCCATATCCAATACATTATCTGAGAATTAAGGCTTTTGTTGTAGTTCAGAAAAGATGGACATCAAATTAGCATCCGGCAGATCAGAACATGATCATGAGAACCCTTTGTGTTTAAACCAGCTACATTGCTTTTACCTTCACTTCAGCAATATCAACTCTGAAGAATAAGCAAAAGACAGTCGCTTTTCTCCTACAGCTTCAAGTTCAAGTTAGCAAATTCAAGAGGAAACTCGCAAGATTTAGTGTGCTAGTGCGAAGATTCCATCCAAGACAAAAACTTTGACAATTAAAAAAAACATCCAACCACAACAAAAAAAGCCCAGAGAGATGATGAACATGACTACGAGTCTGCCCTGGGGTGACTAGCCCTATGGCAACACTCCTCAGCGAGGACAGGTCTTATGGGAAGAATGTGTTGTCAGGTCGCCAAACCCAATGCTATTTCTAAAGCTGAGAGGAGGATCTGTTGTAGACCTGAAAGTTCTGCTGAAGCACCATTAGAGAACTGCGTAGCTGTGAAGAAGGAAGCAGCAGAAATATAAATAAATTACAAAATAGACCTCTTAGCCAAAAGAGATGACATATGTAATGTAACCCCTTAATGTGGCAATAGTTTTGACTAACACCATAAGATCGACATTTCTGGTCAAGAACTGCCAAATTACAGTTTGTTTTGCATTTACATGTCATTGAAGGATGGGATTAATAAGAGACAGTATGGCACCCAAACATACTTGTTCAAGAAGGTTAATGGAGTCCTGCAGTACTGCTCTCAGTAGATGTACTTCCTCTCGATTTCTGTGTGGCACACCCTGTCTGGGCCCTAGGTCAGGTGACAAACTACATAAAAACAAGTTAGTAAGTCAATTTTGTTCATAAAAATGTACCAAAAACAAAATACAATGTCTTTTGAAGAGCCTTTACCTAGACACTACTCTCTCCTTCATTCTGTGCCTGGCGTTCAGATACATACGATGAGCGACATCTTCCATGGCCCAAAGTTTAAAGAACAGCCCCAAGTTCAGAACCACCAGCACTAAAAGTCTGAAAGGCAAAACAATGTCACATTCATAAGCACATTAAGTATTGGTCTCGTTTATAATTCTAAATGACCATGGTTGAAATTAATAGTCTTTCTTCCATGTTTCACACCGCAGATGTAAGCCGTGCATATTTATTTTGGAAACCATATTAACAGGTTACAGAATTCTCAGATTCTCTATTTTTCTATTTCTGAACTAAGTAGATAATGTATAATATATAATTGTATAGTATATAATCTTGAACAATATATACTAATGTAGTGATGCAATTTTTTTTAGACAATATATCAGATACACAGTGAAAGTTTCTGGAGTTTTGGGTTTCGAACAAACACTTTCTATTCATTAAATCTGACTGAATCTAGATCGTTTAAGCTGTTTATCAAGTTAAAGTTCTGTTCCATGTAGATTTTTCAACATTTAGGTGTAAATGTGGTCCTTTTCAAGTTTTTAATAACACTCAATAGGCAAATTCTAATAGCCCGTTAAGGATTTGAGATTGTTATTAAAGAAAAACTGTAGTTACATAGTAATGTTTTGTAGCTCTGTTACACAGCAGAAACACTGTTAGTGTCAGCTCTAAATCCCAAAGCATACCTTTCTTTCCACATATGTAAGTTGTACGCATAGCCTTTCACAGGTGGTCCACAAAAAAGGCAAACAATTATTAATTTTTTTCTTTAACTACCTTGTGAAATGATGGCTCTGTAGCACTGTTGACATCATGTGGACAAACTAATTAGTGCAAAAGAATCAATGCACGTGTGCGTTTAGAAAAATCAAACTGCGCATGTACAGAATACTCTAATGATACGAAATTTGTGTCATGCACACAGTACACGAACCCTAGCATACGCGTAAAAACGGCTTAATCTTACACTGCTTATGTATGAGGTGTGAAACAGGCCTTAGAGTAAATGAAGCCTTACATTAAGCTCATCATAATTACAATTGAAGTGATGTTCCATCTGTGTGGTGTGTTCTTTATGTCCATGGCACCTATAATGTAAAATGCAATGCAAACAGAATTGTTTTAAGTCTAAAACACAATATATTCATGTTTGCTTGAATATAAAAAAAGCATGGACCACCAAATAAGCACATCTGATTAGTATGAGTATCTGTTTCTAGGGTTTATCAGTATTTTATCGCCAGTAGCAGAGATTTTGGATTCAGATATTAAAAAAAAAATAAGATCAACATATTTATACCCATGGTGCCGCCTCTTTGCTGATCGGAGTCTGCGCTGTACTGCTTCCCCGGCTTCATGTGTTCCTGTAGGGTGCGACTGTAGGTTCTTCGCCTCCTGCGCAAACCACTCGTCATACCAGCATCTCCGCTTCCTTGAGTCAACTCTGCCTCCTCTTCAAGCAGCTCTGCCTCTGGGATGTGCATTGTGAGGTGAAGATCATTGTAATTGCATTATATGCAATATATGCTGCTAATAGTCCTCCCAAGACACTCGGAGCAAGTCACTAATGTTCATTACTCATTTGATTCCCTAATCCAACATCCCATGGAACAGAAGCTATTAGCCAGCTTTCTTTTCCCAGTCGATAAAAAAATATTGTGCAGTCTGCGGTTCTGCTCACTTTAATTAATCTACAGAAGTTTTGGAGCCATTATTTTGTGCCAAGCATTTTATATGCCCTTCTGTTTTGATTTGTTCAGCAGTGGAGAACACTGGCACTGACTTTACAGACTGGAGCACTATGAAGAAGTCTTATTTTAGTATCATGAGATACTATTATAGTTTCTATTCATATTCTGAATTTGATTTTATTTGTAAATTTTCACTTATATTTTAATTTTGTTGTATGCTTTTGTCATAATTATTATTTTTTTTTTTTTTACTGCTTCATAAAATAACTTAAGTTAACATTTATTTCAAGTAACAAATGTGTTTTTATGGTTTTAGTTTTATTCTATATATTACTATAATAGTCCTGCTATGAAGTGAAACAAGAAACAATTATATATAGTTTTAATTTAGTAATATAGTTTGAAATTTTTGTGACAGTAGGAAACTGTTTCGAACCACATTTTTGAGACTGTACACTGCAGTTTTAAGGATACTCAGCCATGGGTTTGTCTTAAAGCATATTGAAAACACCACATGGACATATAAAGAATAATAAAAGCTTGGTTTTCGATAGATTTTTTCAAAGAGGTAAAATAGAGTGTTAAGGGGAGTTAAAAAAAATCATTATACTAACCAAGATGTCTAAAGTAGTCTTCAAGGCCACTCCAGGAGTTTTTGGTGATAAAGGATTTAACAAGACCCCAGGGCTGCTTTTTATATTTGACATCAGTGTAAATCCTGAACAGAGAGAGATCACGAGTTCAATTATTTACTAAATGGGTCTCACATCAAGAGATTTCAGTGCCATAGTCAAAACGAAAGAGGTTAGACACACAGATATTAAGACCAGCTCACCTGAGTCTGCACTTGTGCTTGGAGTTACGGATGATACAGTAGCGATTCTGAGTGTAGAAGTAGTCATGATAAGGGACATCATGTGTGTAGACCTCTGCATCTATCATGTAGTATTGACCCTCTCGTGACTCTTTATAAAGTGTCTAGAATGCACAGAAATCAGAAAATATTCAATATACACAGAGGCTGCATTCACACAGCAGCACAATACAGCTGAATTGCTAAATATGGTTCTGTTCATTCATACACTGTTTAGTACGGTCAGAAACAAAATATCTCTTTTAAATTTTGGATAAAGTGATCCTTAAATATTTATGACTTGCAAATAAATATATTTCCAAGTATAAAAATTAAATATTTAAAGTCACCTGTATGTCTAAGTCTATATTTACTAGTACTATCTGTCACCATGTTTACATTCATTGTATGAATGTAGTCATAGGCCAGTCACCATTATTGCTAATAAAACCTTATTTTGATTATTCAATCTAATTGACTGCATCGACTTTAAAGTGCAATCAACTCAGTCACAATTAGATCAAATAATTGTAATTACGGTCATTTTCTTATAAATGTTAAAAATACAATCTAACCAAAAACCTGTCTATTGCCTAATTAACTGTCTTACAGAAAACAGAACTGTAGTTATATACTTTGTCATTATTCTATGCGTCACAGATCAAGAGCTGAAAACTCTTTGCAGTGGAAATGGCACTGGCAAACTACTCTCGTTTTAGGTTGAAAAAACTGACAAAGCAGCAAACACAACTAACTTGGAAGTGGCGGTTTGTCAGATTTACAAGATTAAAGTGGAAGTGACAGATGCTAAGATCACAAAAAATAATCAAAGGAACCATAACCCCTCAGAACTTGACAACCACAGCTCCTTCCTGCCATCCATGTCTAAATATAAATGTGGCATAACCAAATACTGCACGTTAACTGATAGAGCAACCAAAGAAATGCAGCCTTTCAATAAGGTTGTAAAACCGTTTTTAATATGCGTTTGACCCCAAACCGGTCACTTTTGAGGCTCCTGTGTAGGAAGTAAATAGTGGTGCAGCTCACTAGGTTTTGTAACAGAGTCATACAGTGGCGAATCTAACCTGGTTCTCTGTGGCAGTGGAGAACTTTCCGACAAGGGGGTTAGAAATAGTGATGGTGTATTTCAAAGTCCTTTTCTTACCGCCAGAGGCCTCCCTTTGCCAAGAGGTAGAGCTTGAACCTGTCGGGCAATATGCTTTTTTTACTATAAACAGTATGCCAAAACAATATGTGCAAAATCCATTGTTTGTTATCATTACAGGTGCACTATGCAGGATTTATAGACTCGTACAAAAATAATGCCTCTCAATCATTACTTATGGCCCCCTAGAAATGTGTGGTGCTTGTATCTATAGAGGCAATGCCCTGTGCCTACATTTTCATATTTTCTTCTTGACCTGCTGTGCTCAGGACGTTTCTGGGCTGCAACCTTTGGCCAGTGGGTGTGTAGCCCTAACTAATAACGTTCTGCAGAGCAAGTGAGGGCGGCACTGTATCATCTGTGTCTAAAGCTCGGGAGGTTCTGTTAAGTTGTCGTGTCTCAACCCAAAAACAGTTCCTTAATGTTGCTACTGACTTATTGACTACTATCTGTAACTTGACAGATTACTAGGCATTGTAATTAAATTGTGATTACATGCAATTAATGTTTATTAGCGAGCTAGCAAACTACAGCCAGTTATCTAACTAAGCATAAATGTTCTTTCATATAATACAGAAAAATAGATGCTATTAATGCACGATGATAAGCACAATAATTGAAAAAAATATTTGCAAAATAGCTCATCACTCATTTTCCTGCTGGTAGTTTCTGGAGTCAGTTGGGCAGCATGTGCAACTGATATTAGGGGACAGGGCTTGCGCTTTTGAGAGGCCAAGTGTGAATGTTGTGTTTACCAACAGTAATTGAAAATCCTGCAGAGTGCACTTTTAACTAATACTAAAACCATTAAAAATTGTTTTGGTAACTGAAATAAAAAACATACATAAATATTAGTTTCAAAATAAACTTAGAGATTATAAAAGCACATAACAAAACTACTAAAATGTAAACTAAATTTAAAACGAAGTACCTGTGATCTTCCTGACATCCATAAACCTCCGCATGAAACTAGAATCGGAGAAAAGCAGGTCAAACATCTTTTCAGCACTGATGTGAAAGACCCGGTTCACATACAGCCTTCCCGAAGACACAGTCTCACATTCTTCCACTACAAGAAATCAATATTGATGTAAACAAAAATGCATCAACACAGCCATTGATTGAGAAACAGGCAACATACATACTCATCTCACCCTCCTCCAGGCTGTCAGATCTGCTGTTATCAGAGAGCTGGTCTTCATTGGCATTTAGATCCAGAGAGAGAGAGGAGCGTTTAGACACTCGTTCAGACCCCGAGCGGTTTAATGACAGATTTGGACTGCGCTGATGGGACGGGGTACTGAGAGAGTCATCCTATTGAGGGTTTAACACAAATATCAACAACTATACATGAGCTCTACTTTACAGACTTTGCTATAAAATCTACTTTTCTTTCTTTAAAATAAATAAACTGAATGGTGACTACATAGATTTATATTCAACAATTAACAAGTTGACCATAGGGTTGGGTAATATATTTAATATTGACAATATATTCACAAGACTTTTCTGGCAATATAAAATTAAACAACATCAAGAATATCAATTATTTTATTGTCTTTTATTATGATATATTTTAAGATTTTAGGTTTCTTAAAGTCTGTTTAATTACACAAATTTACACTAAAAAGCATGAGCATGTTATGAGTTGGTAAGTTCAATCAATTTCAATGAATTAATGCAAAATGCCTGTTTAACTCAATTGGTTCAAAACTCATTGATTCTTTGTTGTGTGTGTGTGTATATTTTTTAAATCCCTTAGATGTACTAAAACTTTCTTCTTTTTTAAATGTTCTAAAATTCTTATTCAATATTCTTTTCTTGTGTTCATGCTTCTTTGTGGAAACATGCTTTGATTATTTTAAACCAAATTTCTGTATTTTACAATATTTTAAATCAGTTAAACTTTTTGGTTGAAGAAAAAAAAAACACTATTACGCCATTCCAGAGAAAATCAAAGTATTATATATATGTATGTATATAGATAAAACCCCAGCCATCTGGGTCATTAGACAAAGCATTTTAGGAAGAATCCATCTGCCAAGGGAACTATATTTATAGACGTACCCCTCCATTTGCTGATAGCATGCTTTGCAGTCCAACTGAAGACTGTGTGTCATCTCCCTGTGGTGTGGTGGCCTCATAAGAATTCATCTCCGCTTGGGGAAGACGAAGCGACGTGGGCCTTTCTGGCCTCCCGGTGTAATCTTCTCCACGCATATTCAGACTGCAACAGAGAGATGGGACCTGAAACCCAAGTAACTGATCTCTCATTTGTCCAAACAGCTGATGACATGTGTAGATGTGAATGGGTGTGTGTAGTTAACCTGGGCAGGGTAGGTGTGACAGTATCTACTGATCTTTGAAAGCTTTCCATTTCATCATGACTCAATCCTAAATCGTTGCCATAATGCTGCTTTATCATCTGCAACAGCTCCAACTTGGTCAGTTTCTGCAAGAGAGGAAAGTTACATTGAGCAACATACACTTACTTGTTTCCGTCCCTCCTATGAGCACTTTTTGTCTTATAAAAACTGAACTTAAGCATTTCTATTCAAGTTCCTGTGCTGATATTAATCTAAACCAGTACATAAAACAGCCCTAACCTGCTCCACACCTCACTGACCAAAGATCAAATCTGTTGGGCAAATGACAAGCAACAGTAACATGAAAGGTAAAGATTTATGAAGAATATTCCATGATAATTTATGGTTTCGCAGTAGCAACGATAAGTTTGCAATCCGAAAACTACGGTTACCATAGAAATAAGGCGTAGAGACGTTTCAGCGACACATGTAAATAGACAGACAGTATGAGCGGACAAAAGCAAGAGTTTGTTCGACAAACAGCAACCGGGAAACTTCAACAAAAGCAATATGAAAAAGATATTCATTTAAAAATTCTTCAATTCTCAGCCACGTCGTGTGAAAAAAGTTTCCAAATAAGCGCAACGAAATTCAAAACAATGTTTGGGCCGTATGGCACGGACACATTCACACAACAAACAGAAGAGAAAACATTTACATAAATACAAAACAAAAAGCCACCACCTATTTAGAATTACATCAAATATTCAAAGAAACAGCTAAAACTATAATATGTTCTTAATCATACGGTCAGTAAAGCTGAACGCCAGTAACCTCTGCACTTCCAGCGAAAGACTCATGCTGAAATCAGGAAGCCACGAAAGTTGACAACTGCGCCGCCTAGTGGTGAGCTATTCATTGACTTTAGCAGTAGGCCTATATCTGGTATTAGTCGTTTATCTCCTTACTAATTTTCCTCGAGTCATTTCAGCACTGTAATTCCGCATGTATGAGAGGCAGCATTTTCTCTGTGCAATGTTTTCAGATGAAGAAAGTCACGCCTCAATGGAGGTCAATGTTCAGGCTGCCTTGTCAAGTGTACCCTACTGGTTTAGGTTGTTTACACTGAAGCACATCCCTGAACATAGGTCCATAGGGTATTATTCTGTCTGTTTTCCTCACATGGTATTAATATGCCACATTATTAATCACCCTAGGCTACCTAACATAAATAAATAGTTTGTGTTGGCTATGAAGACTCACTGAACACTAAAATTGATAATGGAAGGGTTTTTAAGAATGTGTTCTTAATTTTGTGTTTCAGATCATATTTGAGAATAGACAAACATTGTTTTGTAGAGTAAAAACATACAGTAATTTACAACCAAGATTATATGCATATTTTAAGGAGTTATTAGCTAAATCATCTGTTACAACAAAACATTTTTGAACAGTGATAGTGAGGTTAAAAAGGGAAAGTATTGAAAAAAAAAGAAATTACCTTCTCCATAAGAATATTCTGCCAAAGCCGAAACATACTCTGGTAACTTTTCTCCCTTGCTGGGAATGAGCTGAAGAACAGCTGTGGAAAATTCCAAAATAAATGTTTTCGTCTTCATAAACACAACAAAATTAAGAATTAAAAAAATTGATCGTTAGACTTCACCTTTTCCGAATTAGTACTGATCTGGATAGCATTTGGTATCCATTTCGCTGTCTTCTCTCTTGACATTGAGGTGACATCCTTCATATTTACCATGATCTAAGTCAAAATCAGGTTTATTGTCATTTTTTGCAGAGCAATGGAATCTATAAAAGAAATTCCTAATAAAGCATCTCAGATATGCTCACTATATGTATAAAGGTAATGGCATGATAATAATGAATAGATTGACAAAGTCTTATTGCACAACTCACTTTTGTACCACGAAAGACATGACTGTAGAAACAAAAACAATTCTCTGTAAGGTAGATGCGGCCTTGTAACAAGATATCCTTCTGGAGAGCACAGGTGTAGTCTAGGAAAAAGATGGATCATTCAAACAACATCTAATATGGTTATACAAATATTGAATAAAACAAACATTTTGAGTTTTTTATAATTCAAAAAAAATTGTTTGTTTGTTTTCTCTCTGTCTCCCTCTTTCAGTCTTACCTGCAATTAGTTTCTCAGACTCAGGCACCTCTCTAAATAATTTCCGAAACTCGTCACTCCTCTGTTTATAACTACTGTAAAGCAATGCTTCAGGTGACTGAGGTGCTGCTATGCCCTGCCCAATGACTTCCAGACCCTGTGAGGTAAAATCACAGCAAGTAAATAAATAAAAATAATAATATTGTAATATTATAATATAATATTTGTGAATCTGTGAAATACATACTGTAAAAGCAGCAATAGCTTACTAATATCTCACAACATTTAGCAATCAATGCCAGTTGCGTAATCTCATCATGATACAGTGTCTGTAATCTTTTGCAGGACAAAGTACAGCTCACTGTATAATTCTGCTTAAGATCATATCTATAAATTGAAGTTAATACAGTGTTGCCATGGGACTTCTACCAATGTAATCTGTATAAGTAAAAGCAGCATGTTCAATCTCACCTCTTTCTCTTCGGTCCATCTGACTTCCCCAGACTGACTGTTGTCCTGTGTGAGCTCATTGCCCATCTCTTGTTTTGGTATTTCGGTCATGCCTTTCGCCTGGTGAAGTAAACTTGAAGGTAATGATGTTTTAACAAACCACTTTTTGAATAATAATGGTCCGATTGATCTACCAGCTTTTAGTAAAACCAATAAGCACACAAAAGTATTTTATTTGAATCTGCATTATAAATGATTTAATTATTTAAAGCTTCATTCAGAAAAACAAAACAGACTATTGTGTGAAAAAGTTTTCTTTTTTAGACATTATACACTGTAAATAAATAAATAAATAAAAAGTTGCTGCCTTAAATTTTTAAGTACAATCAACTTGCATTACATTAAACTGATTGAAAATGAGTTGAATCTTGTATAACGTATTTCAAAAAAGTTGAAAATTGCTTAACCTGTTTTGAAGAGTAAAAGCAATGTAAAAACATTTTTCATACCTTATTGATCATATAACTTTTTACAGTATTCAGTCTTAAAAATAAAGGTTTCAAAAGGAGGTTTTTGCCACAAGGAAGATCCATTTTAAGTTCCCCAACGAAACTTTAAGTGAACAGTTCTTAAAATAACCATTTTTCTTAGGACATTTCAATAATGTGAATCTTTTTTCTATAAATAACCTTTTGTGCATGGGGTTCCATGGATGTTAAATGTTCTTGGAACCATTGATGCCATTAAAGAACATTTATTTTTAAAAGTGTTGACAGAAACATTGCAGAACATTGAATGTATAAATAAAAGACTTCAGAGGCTTGTTCTCATAGACAAAATACATACCTGAGAAGGTTGTGTTCAGTATTAGTCCTGGTTACATCCAGGTGTAAGAGTGTTACCATAAGCTTCAACCGTCGCCGATATTCCAAAAATGCTCATAAACTTCCGACAGCAGTGTGTCGTGGCGCTGCGGTCTTGTTGTCTGTCTCGTTGTTAAGACCGATCTACTCACACCTGGCAACCTGTACAGTCAGATTCTATTCTACCAGCTCATGAAGCAACATTCGACGATGAGAACAAGCACACTTTTGTATTTGCATATTTTATGACATAGGATACTCCTTTGTTGTTGTTGTTGTGAAGTCAAATACTAGGAAAGTTTAAATGAAGTATAACGATTAAACTGGGACTCTATAAAAAAAGGAGTTGACAAAACATTACATTTAAAATTAGGCTATATTTTATTTATTTACAGATTAATAAAAGTTTAAATGTAGCCAATCATTTGTATTAGTCTTTATTACTTTAGGCTATTTGCAGTGTCTGTTCAGTTTAAAATGCATATTTAAGTAGCCTATATGTTTCTGTTTGAATCCTATATTACAACTAGCAATTTTGACCGCACTGTTTGGTAGTATCATGTTCGATAATCAAGTTGAAATGACAGCAAATGGCGTGACATATTATCATGGTTATGATATGGATGTAATATAACATAATGTGGTGTAACGTTTTATAGCGGTTTTGCAACGGTTGAACAGTTTTATTTTAGGCAACAATTTTTCATTAAAAGACCAAATATTATAGAATTTTTTTTAATTAAGTGTTTATGATGTTGAGGCACTTTGGACATCTTTATTAATAAGGTTAGATTTACCTATGGCATTTGACATAAGCGCTAAAAAGATAGTAAAGTCAAACCTAATCATAGACAAGTTAGTTATGGCTTTTTATGTTACACGTGGAGATAAGACTGGAAGATAGAAAGTGATAGAAATGTATCGACAAGAACTCAGGGCAGGCCACATTTAATTTGTAAGATTTTTAAGTAAATGCAGTAAGACCAGTTATTCAAAATTACATCACGCTGAAGCACATATCCTAAAGTAAATATGGCATAGTAAAAGAAGGCACCTCTGCTTAAACATGATATTTAACCTTAGAGAACATACCAAACTTGAAGGGTAAGAAAGTGCGATTGTAACATTTCCATGAATACTGCTGGCCCATCAAGTATTTGGATGTATTGTATAGTTCTAATCTTAAGTAATGGCTACATTTGTAATCTACACATTAAAAATGGGAGTTTTTAGGAGCAAATGGTTTCTTTTACCCTATAGAATGGAGAATGATAGGCCTATGGCATTTAATTTCACAAATTATGAAAATGTGAAGTGCATTGTTCTTGGCGGTGACTTTCACAAAGCTAGAAATACTTGAGGAACTACTCCCTACAGAGTGATGCAAACACAACACCACCCAATTTATTTTTAAAGTACTATTTACACAGTACATAATTCAAAACATGTAAAATGATGACTGCCTAAAAACCTTCCATGAGTAAGACAAGGGGGATAGTGGCAAGGAATATATTTTCACATATTCCATTTTCAGAGATTATCACTTGTAGCCATGATCTTCATTAAAAGAAACTGCAAGCATTCTATTTGAACATGCAGGACCCAAAAACGCAGCCAGAAATACTGCAATTCACAATACTTGTAAATTCATGAATATTTATTTAATTTTTCAGGACTTAAACACATTTTCATGTGAGCAATGAAGAGGAAGTGTACTGAATCCTCCAAAAAATATACAGGACAATACTGCAATAAACAGCCATACCAAATTTTGTAAACCATTAAAACTGTAAATACACCAGCTTTAAATATATCGAACCTCTGAAGTCATGTCTTTCAATCTTCTGTACAGATAAAAATAGAACAATAATTACATCAAATTATTTTATAACATCTATATCTATTGAGAGGATGATAAAAAATAAAGAAGAACTAGGGCAGAGCAGAAGACTTAAAGAGGAAAATACAGATTGCACATATACACAAATGCACACACATACACAAAGGTATTTGGCGGTACCTCAAGAACACTGGAGCATCTATAACACCACAAGATGAATGTAAAGCAGTGGAATGTATTAGACAGAGAAAAGGGACACTGACAATGGGTGTGTTGTGCATATGGGGTGGGGGGATTGGTGGTTTCTGCTGCCCTGCCCTGAGAATGATGGCTAAGACAAGACTCTTTTTTTTTATTCTTCCAGTGTACGGAAGGAGTTCTGCATGTCTTCATGGAGTTGGCCGTAATCAGCTTTGATCTTCTCCTCACCCTCTTTCACAGGGTCCTGAAATGCAGTTACAGACTTTAAAAAACATCTTGAAAATGGAATATGACGACAATGTTTTTAACTAAAATAAAAAAATTAAAAAAATAGAAAGAAAAAGTCCATTTAAATTGAGTCTTGTTTTTTTGTTTTATTTATAATTACAATTATTCAAGAATGAAATTTAAAGGTGAAGGTAATTTCAATGTTACTAAATGGAACCGAAAAAAATTACTCTTTCATAGTGGTCTCTCTAACAGTCCAAACCAATGAATGGTTTACTTATAGTTGAAAGCACGTTAACCTCGGATAGCAGAAAGTATTTTCAAATAATTGTAAAATTTTAAAAATATTTTTAAACTTATTTTTAAAAAAAAAAAATCTTTTCATATTTTAAAACTGTATTTTAAAATAAATAATTTCAGCTTTAAAAAAAAAAACACGAACAGATAATATTCAACCTCTGGCATGCAATATGATTAAATTGCACTGTTTGGCTTGTTCCTGATACTTGTGAATAATCAGCATAAAAGAGGAACCAAACTATTGACAAACCAAGATAACGGAGGTTCTAATAAATCAAGTGGCACAGACTATTTGGATACAATTAAGGCGTGACTAATGTCATCTGGGAAAGCTAAAAAACAATTAGTGTTTACATTATGTACCTTAAATTTCATGGCACTGATCCTGTAGAGAATTTCTCCCATGTGCTCCCGGATCATGGACCAGGTGATCTTATTGTCGCTCTGTGCAGTGGTCTCTACGGCATGACGTGCCATATCATAGAACGCAATCATGTTGGACAAGATACCTACTGTCTTATAGAACGGACAGAACCTGAAAATGAAATTGAATGTTTTAGTTCAACACTATCAACATTAACCCGAATGCGACACAGCTAAATAATCATCAGCTTATACACATCATAAGCATGTGTTCACTACCTGTCATAAGGTGTGTATCCATTTTGCTGTAGGAAATCATCCTTGATCAATTTGGCAACTTCCAGTGTGATCTTATCAGTTTCAGCCAATGATGCCTATAGTATAAATAACGTGTTGACTGACTGAATAATAATAATAATAAAAATACTACATAATAATACTACAAAATCAATTAAGTATAAGCAATGTGTACAAACAGTAAACACACATGAACCCACAAACTCACCTTCCCAACAAGCTGCACGATCTCAGCCAAGTCCTCCTCTTCCTGCAGGATCTCTTTGGCTTTGGTACGCAGTGGCACAAATTCAGGGAAGTGCTTGTCGTAGTACTCATCCAGAGCTCTTGTGTACTTGCTGTAACTAATGAGCCAGTTCACAGAAGGGAAGTGCTTTCTCTGAGCCAGCTTTTTATCCAGACCCCAAAACACCTGAAAGACAGAATAAGAAATAATATGAACTTTGAAACTGTTTACCTCTAGAAGAAAAAACGTGTTTTTTTTTTTCACCATAAGCAAGTATTAAGACAGCAATGAGAAGAAAATCTAGAATCTTCACTTACTTGTACAATACCAAGCGTAGCAGAAGTCACAGGATCTGAGAAATCTCCACCAGGGGGAGACACACTGCAATTAAAAACAAAAGATGGCACACATTAAAGGTACAATATGTAAGATGTTTGTGATAAAATATCCAAAAATCACTTGCACAGTGTGATATATGTCCTGCTGTTGTGTACTTACAATATCCCAAAAGTTTTTAATTTCAGAGAAACTCTTATTTCAAATAATGGCTCGTCCCTGGTCATTGTTGCCTGTCAATGACGTAATATCCGCGTTGTCCCTGGTTTCCTCACGTACTGCCATAGTAATCATGGCGACAGACGTGGACAACTGCGTTACATCTAGCGGCACGCTCACACTGTTGTTGTTTCGTTCAAACATTATGGACGAAGGCCAGCAGACTTTGGGACAAAAGGAGAACTAAAACGAGGATCAATATCAGCGCAGCGTTTTTTTAGAGATGCCGAGAGCTCTGCGTCTGCGACTAACTTCGACCTGACAGAGACGCCACTCTTGCATGTACTTTACAGGTGAGCAAATGTACATAAAACTAATCAATGTTATATAGCTCAACATGATGTTAGAATATGATCAGTAGGTTATTCTAATGTTAATCTAGCTTAGTGCTACTCTCATACAGCCAACAAACTAACACATAGAATAACATTATAACTTTCAAAACACTCAAATGCAGTTTAGTGTGATAGTGTAGACCAAGTGAAACAGCGCTGCGTTACCTCACAAGTTTCATTCGTCTAATAAACTGACCTGTGTGAGTCAGTGTCGGATGTTGGTTTTTCAAAGAGTTCCCCTCTTTGAAAGACCAACATTTTCGGCCTATGTCATAAAAATTGTTCATTTATTTACACTTAAATATATATATATATATTTAAGTATAAATAAATGAACAATTTTTATGACATAGGCCGAAAATGTTGGTATATATATATATATATATACATACTGTATGAAATGAATGAATGAACAAACGATCTAAAAAAAAGATATTAAACTCGACGGAGGAAATGTGGGAATTAGGTTAAACTAAAACAAGGATTGAGGTGTATAATTTTGTGAAATGTATGATGAAAAACGGCTAGCAATTTTGCCAACCAAATACCAAGAAATAGGTTGCAGCAGTTTGTCTTTCGACTACACTAGCAAAATCCGCGATGGGACAGAGCTCGAATAGCTTCAGCGACTTTTTATAGTACAAAATCACGGTCAATCAAAAGGAGATGCAGTCTTTCGATAGACCCTCCTATCATCATGCAGAAGCCCGGCGTCCAGCCCCATCGCAGCATTTATCCAATGACCGTCTAGTTTCGAAGCACTGAAAAAAACTGTTCAAAGCAGCCCCATTGAAGTCAATGGAGGCTAGGCTTCAACAGGAAAATGCACTGTGACGCTACGGGAATGTATGAGAAGGAAATCGAGTCAGCCGACCTGTTGTATGTAGCTGATTCTGAACGAACTCGTCTTCGAGATGAACGTGTTCTAACGCATTTTTAGTCAATAAAATGTTAACACAATAGTACATATTTGACCATTAATTTTTTGACATTGCAGGGGAAGCCAAGCTTCCCTAGCAGTTTAAAAAAAATCCCCACTGGTGCGAGTAGTAATTCTGCACTTGAAATGTCATTATTCCTTTATATCTGCAGGACTCGCGTGTGACGCTGATATCTGTCTCTTATTAGCAATCGCGACCTGTTTCATACCACAGTCATGTTAAAAACATCAATGTATTCACTCATCCATAAACATTATTAGATCCATCAGCATGACGACAAGTTCCATAATTCGGCTTATGCATCATCAACCTACGCCTTTGTTATTGTAAGAGGTTAGCGACCCCTAATGGTGAAAAAAATTACATATTGTAGCTTTAAAAGTAACAACAACAATAACCATATATTGTAAGATTTGTTAAAAATATATATATCAAATATAAAAGAAAAAGAAAAACTTTACCAAAGTAAAAAAGCAAATGAAGAAGAAAAAGCATGGAATCAAGTACTTACGCTCCCACAATGCTCACACTGCCCTCTCTCTCTGGGTTACCAAGACATTTAACTCGGCCAGCGCGCTCATAAAATGAGGCCAGACGTGCTCCGAGATAGGCAGGATAACCGCTATCTGTGAATGAGAGCACACACAAACACAAATTTAGTTTATAATATATAATATTTTCCGTGGTGGCTGAGATGGTCACAGCACACATACCAGCAGGCATCTCAGCCAGACGACCAGAGATCTCCCTCAGAGCCTCTGCCCATCGAGAGGTGGAGTCAGCCATCATGCTCACATTGTATCCCATGTCTCTGAAATACTCAGACAGCGTGATTCCTAGAAGGAATAAACACCCATAAATAATGAGAACACAGCCCCTACATTTAAAGTGCTTATATCAAATATTCTACAAACCTGTGTAAATAGAAGCTTCTCTGGCAGCCACGGGCATGTTGGATGTGTTGGCAACCAAACCCGTTCTCTTCATGATGCTCTCCACCTTACCATCCACCTCCATGGTCAGCTATAGGACAAGAGAACTGTCAATCACCCTAGTGAACCTTCTATTTCAGTTCATGTGCTGTTGGTTCAATAATAACTGATGCTACTCACCTCAGGGAAATCTCGGAGTACTTCAGACATTTCGTTACCGCGCTCTCCACAGCCCACGTAGATGATGACATCACTGTTGGAGTACTTAGACAGGGACTGAGAGATCACGGTTTTACCACAACCGAAAGCACCAGGGATGGCTGTGGTTCCTCCCTGCACACATCTGTCGAATCAAAACAGGGAAAACTAAAAGATCTGTTGAACCAAAACTTCTACTGTACTTAATTATTTAAACCAATTATTTAACCACTCCCATTTCTGTTGATTGATATTTATGAAGTCTTTCACTATTGTAAAAGAAATAATAATTTGCGGGAAATTTTGCTAGATCTATGATTTGTCATTTGAAAATGGAGTCTATTATTTATTTATTTTTATTATTGAATTATTTTATACAACATGACTCACGGAAAAAGGGCGTCCAGTACTCGCTGACCAGTCAGCAGAGGGTGATTTGCAGGAAGCTTCTCAGTGACAGGCCGGACCTGACGCACGGGCCACACTTGCACCATGGTGAACTTCTCTTTCACTCCCTCAAACTCCAACTCCAACACCACATCCTGACAAACACACACGCACACTGATTTCCATATCCAAATAATTAACATTTTACTGTTCTTCGAAAATTTAACCTGTTACTAGGCTCACCGAGACATCATAGTTTCCAGGTGGAGCCACATACGAGACAGTTCCTCTGCTTTTTGGCGGTAACATTATTTTGTGTTTAATAAGAGAGTTTTCAAACACAGTTCCATAGATGTCACCTCCTGTGATGTGACTGCCAACCTGTGATGGACACAGAAACAGCTAAAAATCACTCAAACGTTTGATATGATTGATCACCTGACAGCACCTGTTGGAGCACTTTTAAGGTGGTCATATCATATATTTTCTTTGAGGTCCACTAATAATGTTAGTAAAGTATATTTGTTTTTCATATTTCACATCATAATATTGTGATGCCTCCATAATTCAGTTCCTTAACTTAAAACTAAAACTAATCATTCACTTACACGCAAGCTCTTGACTGGAGTGAATTCCCATTTCAGATCACGGTTAAGGGCACCAATGTTGACTCCTCTGGGAATGTAGATACTTTGAGTGAGGTCATTGATGTCTTTGAGGGGACGCTGAATACCATCAAAGATTGAACCCATGATTCCTGGTCCTAACTCCACAGAGAGAGGTTTCCCTGTGCGCAGGACAGGGTCACCAACGGAAACACCAGCTGATGAAAGCTCAGGAAAACAACAAAACTATTTAATAGATTCTACACACCGCATAACAGAAGCCGTAGAAAGTGTGTCCTTTATTAAAGGTAAGAATAGGATACATGTCTCTTCATAGACCTGGATGGTGGCCATGTCACCCTCCAGCCTGATGATCTCTCCCACAAGCTCACAGTGACCCACTCGCACCAGCTCGTACATGGCAGCTCCCGCCATACTGGAGGCCGTCACCACTACAACACAATTAGAGAGTCAGTAACAATAAATGGAACCTTCAAAATTACTTATGGACAGTTAACAATAATACAAAATAAAATACAATAAAATAAAGCATCAAAAGCTCTGTTTAGTCGTGACATAATAATACAAATAAAACTAAATAAAATAATAAAATAAAATTTAAGACATCTGAATTTCTACTAACCAGGTCCAGATACACCATGCACATATCCAAATTGTCCCTCCTGCTCCTCATCTTGGATCCTGGGCAGCTTGGAGAAATCCATTTTGAGTGT
Source organism: Siphateles boraxobius (assembly GCF_051911475.1). Lineage (NCBI taxonomy): Eukaryota > Metazoa > Chordata > Actinopteri > Cypriniformes > Leuciscidae > Siphateles > Siphateles boraxobius. Next base: position 18,924,003 of record NW_027508876.1, read on the forward strand.
GTCTAACACAAAATAAAGTAAAAAAATTTAAATAAAAAAAAATACAATATATATTTTTTTTAAATCAGTGTAATTATAGAGATTACTATCTGGATTATTTATTTCTTAACTTTTTCTGTCATCTTTTTACATATTTATATCATAAAAAATTGCAGTATGTTATCCTGTGTAAAAAGCCTAATTATATTTATAAGCAACATTTATATAGGCATACTGTGAGACAAAACATGGAACAACGTCACATGACCAAGGGCACATGACACTGACTGTAAAAGAAACTATGTGAGGAAGTGGGGAAAATAGACAGTTGAGCAAATCTGGAAAAGTAGTGTTTTGTAGTGGCATTTTTTGACAAACTGAACACATCCTTTTTAATTTGATAACTACAACTAACCGACCCAAATGGTCTATAAAAATAATGCATTACACGGACACATTTATTCATAAAAATAACCATCTATTCCTGTTATTAAACGCCTCAAGAGGAACCAGTCGAACTTCAAGGTTTTGTGAATTTATAATCACATGATGCTCCTATGACATCTGGGATTATTTGGGACGAATGATCCATTTAGTATGAAGTATGTTCTCCACAGCATTAACAACATGAGCCCAACATTGAGGGCAACAACTATAAATTTGAGCAACAATCCTGCATAATAAATAGGATAAAAAACATACAGAGCCGACTTTTGAAATCATGAAATAATAGAATAGTAATAGTAAAGTACTGTCAGTACAAAAAAAGGAAAATTCCTTAAGGACATGTGGTCTGCAAACATAGAAAGCTGTTGTTGACTGAAGAGAGAGAGAACAGCAGACAGTGGTTGTCTCATAGTGGACAAAAACAAAAAATCTCTGCAGAGATAAACATTTGAAGATTAAACATTAACATATTAATATTTAATAAACATTTGAATGCTTGTAGCTGTTTATTTTGCAATGGAGATTGAGCTGCGAAGAGATGCTGCATGATCACATGATCACGATGCTGCTGATATGATATGACCTTTGCTGAAAATCTAAGTCATTTTTTTTCTCTCCCAAAGCGCTACAAAATCTTGATATTCGGAAACCCGTGAGGAAATCTATCCAGATGATATATTGAATGCCACACAATTTGTTTAGCATTCAAGTGGGATATTCCCAGTCTTGCAGGGGAAAACATGTCACGAGAGATGATATGCGGGCAGAAGCGAAGCGAACAGTGATTCAGCGACACAGTGTAACGTTACACAACAGCACAATAAACTGTTAAATAATGGTTATTAAAGAATAAATAAACTACAAAGAAAATCTAAGAAAAAAAATATTATAATCATATTTGCAGCTTGATTAACCTGATAAGTACGGTATAATGCGGTCACAGCACTAAAAAATATATATGATAATAATTTCCAAAAATACCTCAGATAATGAGACGGTCCTATGTCCAGATCCTTTGGCGAAAGATGAGACGAGAGAAACGAGAAAAGTCAGCTGACTTCATTCAGTTGAGAGCTGACGTCACGGCCCGTTCTCCCTCTGCAGAGTGAAGAGTCTTTGCTTTAAACTTCATATCGCCCCCTACTGTATTCGCCGCTGCTTTCTATTGTTCTCTGGGTCACAAATATACATCATTTTATTTCTGAAGGATATCTTTATTTTTAAACAAAACGGTTTATCCTATTAGTAAATTTATCCGTTTTCTCACTGTTTTCTTTAGACTATGCAAGAAATCAGAAACTAACACTATAGTATTCAAGCAAAATGTTAAATCTTTTCAGGGATAATTTTTCTTGGCACAAATCTTTACTTGAAACATAGGGTTCTCGCTCTGATTGTCCAAAAGGTTTTTTGTAACTTTTCTTTATCATATAGACACATTCTTCTTGGGTTTTATATCAAAGACAAGAATCTAATTAATGCACGTTTTTGTATAAACCTTCTTTTATATATTGGAAAGTTTCATATACATAAATGTAAATATATGAAAAGTAAACCCCACTTCAGCTTTTTCAAAGAAGATTTGAAGATGTATTTAAATACAATTTCAACTTCTGTTAACAAGAAAGCAATGAAAACATCCAGAATTTGTGCCATGTTTAATATTCTCCATTAATGCTTTTTTCTTTTTCTTTTTGTGCCCTCTTCTCTTAATTTTTTTTCCTTTTTTTCTCTCCTTTAAATTTCTTTCACATTTCCTCTCCTAATGTATTCTGAACTATAATTTCTGTTTTGTTTTGAAAGATTGTTTATATTTCTTATATGTATCGACTTGTTCTGTTGGTTAATATTGCAATACAAAAATTAAAAAAAACAAAAACAAAAAAAATAACATAGGGATCTCAACTCTGGCACTCAAGGTCCACTTTTCTGTAGATTTTTGCTCTAACACTAATCATACACATTGTAGATTAACCTACTTACATACTGTAATCCATTACTGAATACAAATTAGCCTATACATGATGAAATTATAGTAATACAGTAATCTATTAAATTACACATTTTAGGTATAATCTGGTCACGTAAATCATAATGATTGTGGGGTTTTGTGCAACTATGCAGTTAATGCAGTATCATAACACACAAAAACAGATCTCCTTCTCTGTGGATTTTATTTTAAGGGATCACAAGGCTAAAAAAATCTAAGCTAATTGCTGAACATCCAAACAGTAAGTCAAAGTAATTCAACTAAATTTACTGCAACACTTAAGTATTACTTAAATATGAATGCTATTATGAGGTATTTGGTACTTAATAGTCTCACATTATCGCTATTATGTTCGTCTTATGTGAAATCTGGTTGTTAATAGGCTATATAGAGTGCGTTACGAAGGTATTTACCCTTTCAATTTTTCCCCCAAATTTGATGTTGCAGCCTTTTGCTAAACTGCTTTAAATTTCCCTTTTCCACATACATCTACACTAAGGACAAACATCACTGCAACACCCAAACTCCATCGGTGACAGAATAGAGAAAAAAAAAATTGGGAGCCAGTCGCACACTACTAGATTTGTTTTTGACAAAAACTGTTTTTTCATGCATCTGTCAATTTTGAGATTTTGGGCTGTGTTTTTTTTTTCAGACTAGTGGAAAGAAAATATATAAAATACCCTTTTAAGTGTTTCTTTTATAGCACTTTATCTATTTGCGACTGTAGATTTTAATTACAGTAGGCTACATAATAGGCTATTTAAAAGGTTATTTTGTCCTGCACTGAGAAAATCTCCACTTCAACAGCACTTACATGCCAGACTTCACAGTTCAATTCCTATATTCTGAAGGTTTTTACAGAGTTTGTACAGTTCATATATAATTTGCCTTATTTTATACATTTTATTCTTAAAAAAAATGGTGAAAGTAAAAAAAAAAGTCTGGCTGTTGACAGTATTTTAAGTGATAAAAAGAGATCCAAAATCGCCTCTCTAAAAACCTTTGACTCTAATGACTCAATTTTTGTTCTAGAAATGTATGTAAATTAGTGCATATTTAATTAGATAAGGCATAATTTGCATATTCAAACATAACATTAAAAAAAAAGGTGTAATACAATTTTTTTTCGATTCTTAATGTAATGTAGGCTATCAACTGGGGAAGTATATATCTATTAGTTATTTATTTTATTTTTTTACCATATTCACCCGGGGTGTCTTTTTATTTTGTCGATACATTATTTTATTTGGATTAAAATAATAGGGCGGGACTTGTATTTTCAGGGCACAAAATTACCTAAACGTAATTTCCCGTTTTTCTGTTTCCTGTCGCTTGTTGTCAGTGGTGAAGGTTGACAGCAGCAGCCTCCCAGAACTGGCGTTGCCAAATCCTCTGTTTCGACTAGTTAAATTACTGATGTGAGATCGTAAGTGAATTTACAAGGATTAAACGCGTTCTCATATCTACATTACATTAACTGTTACGTTACAATAAATTAGGAATATTTCAAAACAACTATAAAATCTTTTAATTTGGTCCTTATCCTGACTTTAGTTGTTTGCGGCGATTTAATCGCAAATATCTGGCAACCCTCGGCCACAGCACAGAGGCAAATGCGGACTGCTTAGCTAGTGTGCTAGCAGCATACATGTGGAGGGGATCACATCCCAAACTCTGCCCAAATTCCCCTTTAGACTGCCAAATACCGCCAACTGACCCTGTATCCCTCACAACAAACGTATTTTCGTCAACATGAAAGGGTGAGTAAACAGCTAAGAAGAGTCTATTCATTTCAAGTAAAGTTTTCCCCTCTATTCTCTCTTTTTTCCAGTAGGGGGGCAGTGGAGTTGGTCTAATGCTAGCTGCTAGCTCTGCGCGCTTAATGTGGAGAAGAAATATTTGCGCCGCATTTTCACACCCTGCCTTTAGTCATTGCCTTACCCTTTTCACCAGTTGTCCGAGAACGCCTTAAAAACCCCTCACATAATCTAGCGTCAGATTTATCAAAATGCCAGTACAATTGGCACGAGTTAAGTCCGTGCCAAACTGGATCGTGTGTCGAATCTAAATCCGAAAATGTTGAGTCAGTCTTCAAGTTGCTATCTTGGTTAGCCAGCCACGCTTATATTCCTCTGAAATAAGCTCTCATGGATCCTGAGGCCATTAGTTTGACATTAAAACTTGTTGTCATGTTGATTTCTTTCATATATGTGAATATTTTGATGTAGAAATTGAGAGATGTGACACACGTGATGGAGTGAGCTTAGCCACATAGCATATCCTCTTTGAAAATAGCAGAACACGTTTAGAGGGTTTTAAGACACTTAATGAAGGCTGTTACTTTAAGTTTGGTGGATGTTATAATTGTAATAAATATATAATGTTGCGTCACGATAGTTTTACTGAAGTGATGCTTTGATCATGTATAAAGAAAAATTGTGACATTGCCTTTCTAATTCTCTTAAAATACTTTACATTTTAAGTGTCATATTTCTATACATTTTTACATGCACTTCTTCAATACAGTGGTACCCAGCCGTGTTCTTGGAGGGCCTCCAATGGTAACTTGCACACATATCTGACACACCCATTACAGGTCTCTGCTACGGAGCCAATGAGAATCAGGTGTGTTTGATTTGAAAAACATCCCAAATTGTGTATTTTTAAGGGAGCCTCCAGGAACAAGGTTGACCATAGCTATAACAGTCCCCGATTATGTTTAGAAGGTGGTTTGATAGTGTTTGAATGAACTGTCATTCTTGCTTTATGACAAAATGGGAGACTTTATCTACACTCAAGCTTGGAATTTGAAACCAGTGCACTTTGATGTGATGTTTGGGAATTACAAAGTTTTTTTGTGATAGTAATGACCATCCACCAGTATGAGGTGACAAGAGAAAACATGGACACTAAATATAGGCATATTTAGTATATCCATGTTTTTCTCCTGTCACCTCATACTGGTCGTTCAAGTGGCAGCGGTAAGCATGTGACCAGCAGCTGTTGTGTTGGTGCTGGTCTTCAGCATGATGCCTTCCTATAAATACCTGCTTTATACACTGCTGGTTTACAGTGATCATGCATTGACCCAATACATTTTTGGTCAGACTTTAGTTAAGGGTCCAATTCTCACAATTAACTAACTATTAAAGGAATAGTCCACTTAAATTTAAATTTTGTCATCTTTACTCACCCTCAAGTTGTTTCAAACCTGCTGAACACAAAAGAAGATATTTTGAAGAATGTCGGTAACCATACAGTTGATGTACCCCATTGACTTCCATAGTATTTTTTTTTTCCTACTATGGAAGTCAATGGGGTACATCAACTGTCTGATTACTCACATACTTCAAAATATCTTCTTTTGTTTTCAGCAGGTTTGAAACAACTTGATGGTGATTAATGATGAAAAAATTTTCATTTTTAAGTGAACTATTCCTTTAACTATGACTTTTGCCTCAATAAACTCCTAATTACTTCTTGTTAATAGTAAGGTAGTTAAGTTTAGGTATATGGTAGAATTAAGGGATGTAGAAAAGTCATGCAGATTAAGGCATTAATATGTGCTTTATAAGTACTAATGAACAGCTAATATGCATGCTAATAAACAACTAGCTCATAGTGAGCATTGGACCCTAAACTAAAGTGTTACCCGTTTTTTTAGTGGGTGCACTGTTTGGATGGCACCAAATAAATAAAAAAGTAAAAAGAGACACACTGATACTAAGGATGCTTTCACACTGGCAGTTTAGTTCAAAACGGTTCACATGAAAAATCGGTGACAGCTTGTGGTTGTGCTGGAACTTTGGCGCGATTTGCATGAATGTGAAAGCAATTCGGACACGGCTGAGCATTGGTTTAGGAAGTTATTCTATACTGTTTTTAAAAAAAAAATATTCGGCATAAATTATAGATAAAACGCTAAGTAAAACAAATCAGTCACTTTAGGCATCACAACATGATAAAGTATGCAACGTGCATATTCATATTTTGAGATCTGTTGAAGATTTAACACTATTATTGGTGTTATCGGCTTTTAACCCTATTATCGGCTGAGCCAGGAGTTCTTTCTGTGTGTAGTTATGTTCTCCACGTGTCAGTGTGGGTTTCCTCCGGGTGCTTCAGTTTCCCGCACACTGTCCAATGACATGCATGTTATGTGGATTGGATATGTTAAATTGACCGTATGAGCGTGTGTGAGTGTGTCCCTGGGTTGCATCAGGAAGGACATCCGGCGTAAAACTTCAAAACCAAATTCAATGTGTGTTTGTGCGTGCATGCGCGGATAATATCGATGAAGCAGACTTTGCAACTAAGTGGGATTAACAGTAGGGAAAAAAATATATTTGTGTTTTAAATTTAAGTGAGCGTTACATGACAGAAAAGAAAATCTTAATGTTCTCTAAAAATAGGGAAAATGTTATATATATATATATATATATATATATATATATATATATATATATTCAATATCAACTATTTTCTGCATTCCAAATAGTAAAGCTATAATACAGATATTTGTAGAGACTTAATGCCCTTCTGACATGTAGAGAGATGTTAGTTTTTTTTGTGTACAGCTAGTTGACCATTCTGCTTTTGTTCTAGTAGCCGGATCGAGTTGGGGGACGTTACACCCCACAACATTAAACAGTTGAAGCGTCTGAACCAAGTGATCTTCCCTGTCAGCTACAATGACAAGTTCTACAAAGATGTTCTTGAAGTAGGAGAGCTCGCCAAGCTAGGTAAGAAACAAAGCTTCTGTGACTTCCTAATGATGCTTTTGTCATATGTAAACTACCGTTCTAAAGGTTATGGTTTGTACGATTTTTTAATTTTTTTTTTTTTTTTAAGTTTCACAAAGTTTCTGCTCACCAAGGCTGTAATTATTTAGTCAAAATTAATTAAAACGGTAATATTGTGAAATATTATTACAATTTAAAATAACTATTTTCTATTTGAGTATATTTAAAATGAAATTTAGTCCTGTGATGTCAAAGCTCAATTTTCAGCATCATACTTCAGCTTTCAGTGTCACATGATCCTTCAGAAATCATTTTATTATGCTGATTTGGTACTCAAGAAACATTTCTGATTATTATCAATGTTGAAAACAGTTGCAGCTTAATATTTTTGTGGAAACTGTGACATTTAAATAAAAATAAAAGTTCAAATCAAAAGCATTTATATGAAATAGAAGATTTTTGTAACATTTATAAATGTCTTTACTGCCACTTTTGATCAATATAATGTATCCTTGCTGACTAAACTGATTAATTTCTAAAATCACATTGGCTTAAACTTTTAAACTGTATTGTAAATAGATTCCCGCTAACCATTTGAACCTTCTACAGCGTATTTCAACGACATCGCAGTTGGTGCCGTGTGCTGTAGAGTGGATCACTCTCAGAACCAGAAGCGACTCTACATCATGACACTGGGTTGTCTAGCACCTTACCGGAGACTTGGCATAGGTAAGATTCGTTTTCTGACCGTTTTTAGGTGCTTGTGTGTCCTCATTTATTTCAAAAGACATTGAGGATTCAGATTCCCTGCGATTGAATGCATGGTTGTATAATCAGATTATTGTCTTTGACCGAATTTTGTTATTTGAACATTTTCCAGTTACTGATATGTATCTTGCCATGTTTGTTTGAAGGAACAAAAATGCTGAACCATGTGTTGAACATTTGTGAGAAGGATGGCACTTTTGACAACATTTACCTGTGAGTCTGAAAACGGTCTTGTGCTTTATTTGTTGTGAAAACATCCATCTGTGTCTCATTCATATAATGTTTAATGTTGATACTTGAGTAACTATGTAAAGTCTGCTGCAAAATGAATCACTGAATATTTAAAGAGTCTTATACATGGTAAAGTCACATGGTTTTGGTTTCTCTTTCATGTCTTCACAGTCATGTGCAGATCAGCAATGAGTCTGCAATTGACTTCTACCAGAAATTTGGCTTTGAGATCATTGAGACAAAAAAGAACTATTACAAGAGGATAGAGCCAGCAGATGCCCACGTTCTTCAGAAAAGCCTGCGCAGCCCATGTGCGCCCCCAGCAGGAGAGCTGCAGAAAGCCAACTAGGGGTCGAAGCACAACACCACATTGGTTTCTTCCCCAAATGGAACTGTAACAGATGCCCCAGGGTTGACACTCACCACTTTCTTCAGAGGACATTTTAGACAGAAAAAAATCAATGACATATTTACTGCATTTATTGTGCAAAAACTTTAGCCCCCCTTCAAAAAATCTTTTTGGTTTCATCATTTAGAGTTGAAATTACATGGAAGTTTCCAAGCAGAATTCATAAGTGCTCCAAAAAGCTGCTGACTACTTATTGATCTGACATGGTGAAGGTTGTTTTCAAAGCATACTGTTTGCATTTTTTTTTTTTGATTAGTTTAAGGTAAGGGGACATCGCTTTGCTTGGACAAAACAATAGAACAAAAGAGGTAAAGTCTTTTTAAAATATGACTCAATACGTCCCAGCTGGCAACCTTGGAGGGATTGTTTGAATCGTCTTAGGGGCACTTGGAATCCGCAGAACTCAATCACCCCGCCATCTGAGCCCTCGGACACACGGCAAGGGAATCTGCAGGTAGCTGAGACCTCCTGTTTCACCATACAGGCAATATGCAATGTTGGAGGGTTGCATGTGATGCAATGTCTCCTTGTGATGTCAGCCGCCTCAGTCTGTGTTGAGGCTAACCCAGTGAGGAAATGGAGCGTAGAGCCCCCTCGAACAAGAGAGTGGTACTGTTTTAGTATGGAGGAGGTTAAGGGGAGTAAACTCCACTTGTTTGTGAATGTTTTTTTTTCAGCCCATTATTTAATATCCCCATCTTTTTTCTTTCTTTTTTTAATTTGTGGATTGAGTCTGGGCTTTTTCTGGGGTTTACAGTAATGCTGCCAGTGAGATATTACAGCTTCAGATAGCAAGATATGGCTTTTTATGGGTCTTGACGGTTGAATTGTTTATGGTGGATGTGGTTCTCAAATAATTTTTAATCCACCAGGACTTAAGTTAGAGTTTAGTAGTAGTTGTTTTTTATTTGAAAGAAGTTTAATTATCCCCCACCCATTACCAGCCTGACTGTTTCTAAATTTAAATAGTAGATTCTCACTTGTTAACGCAGCAGAAATAAATCCTCCCACAATTGCTACAGTTACATTTCAGTGATGTTCACTGACCACCACATATTTCCCCTATACAATGTGGAAGTGTAAAAGGTTAGTTCTACAAGTTATTGTATAGGACTTACAGAACCAGATCCCAGGAAAAGCCTCGACTCAGTGCATGCCAAGGGAGACATGCCCTCTCCATTGTAGTAAAAGCATGTTTTTTGTTCCTCCTTTCTTTGGAAAATTTTATCTTTTTCTGGAGCTCTATATTGTATGACTTTTAAACCTCTAAATAAAAAAAATAATATTTGCATTATTTTTCGTTTTTCATTATTTTTGTGCCCAACTGGGTAAAACATTAATATTATTACGTATGGCAATATACTAGTAAAAAATACTTTTTTACTTTTATTTTTAGAATATCTTAAAAGCTTTTTCTAATTTTACATGGTTACAGAGTCCACAATACTGGGGCACAATAACAACAAACATTCACCTCTCCTGCGTTGTGTGCTTTTACCGATGACCTCATCAACAATAACGCCCCTTCAGCTCGGACTCGTGTTCTGATTGGATGCAATCTCATTCGTCTTTAGTGAGATTGGACAAAACGGAAATCCCGCCTCACTGTTTTGTGACTGGCAGTTTAATGCTAGGTCAGAGATGGAGTAAATTGGTTAGGATCAACAAAGTTTTGACGAGGATATCGTCAGCTCAAAGAATGGACAAGCAATCGGTAGGTCCTTGACAGGTGACAGAACTGCTGACATGTTGTGCTAAACAGATTAGTGATGCATTTAGTAATCGAAAACCATGGTGATGTTTTAGCTGTCGTGTTAGCTCAATGCCAGTTAACCACACAAGCTATCTTTGTACCTTAAGGGCATGCAAAAGGAGACACTTAAAAGAGTTGTACCGTAATGTGTGTAGCTATATTTTCATCAGTCTGTTTTTTATTTATTCAATCTATTCTAGCTTTGAGCTCAATACAGATTGTTTAGGTTTCAAAGCTAACAAGCTAAGTCTGTTAGCCAAGTGTTAAAGAGCTTCACATGCTCGTGGTGACAGGCGAGTCAAACTAGCTTTCTTGTACTATATTTACATGTATTAAAATTTAGATTTCATAAACAAGCTCAGTTGACTGCAATCTGTAGTTTATGTCTGTATTGCTAACCTCTGATCTCAGTCAGATTCCTCCTTTCTGATTTGATGACTTGCAAGTAAATACAATGTCCATTTCATGTAAATGCGTATAACCTTTCTACATATGTCAAAACTGTCAGTGAAACTCTGTACATATTATAGAGAACAAGAAGTTAATTAACAATGCCTCACAATCCTGTAATAGTGTTTGATGTAAAGTTGTCATATTTTTGTATTAAGAGCAATTATTTTCCCTCTTCTTTACTACAGTTTTTTATGGAGCATAGAGGTGCCTGGATCTATGGTCTTCAACATTGAGCTCACACATACATAGCTGCATGCTTAGTGCTGAAAGGTAATATTGCATTTACCTCCAACCACAGCATATCCCCATACATATTACACTATGAGTTGCATTCTTTTCAAATAAGTTTTTGTTAATCTGTTTTGGTATTAACAGGCTGTACAGTGTGCCAGGATGCCGGAGATAGTACAGAATCAAACAAATAACCCTAAACCGCCACGGTACTGATAAATTCCTGCTTAAAGAATATATTGAATGTCAAAGTTGTTCTGACTGAACCCAATTGTTCTTTCATTAAATTGATCATTTTTGGGCTATGTTTGTTTTATAGGTGACACTTTACAATAAAGTTCTATTTTATGTTTAAAATACTTTGATTAAATTATGAGTATGTATTTGCTAATTAATCAATTGTGTAATACAGTGTGATTTTTATTATTATTATTATTAGCTAGGTAGAAGTGTGCTAATGTGGACCGTTATTTCTTATTCACTTGAGTTCAAGTTGTATACCATTTATTAATTTTCTGTGAAATGTTAGGCGGAAGAAAAACAAGGAGATTCATAATGCAGGTGAGAAAGTTGTATTGTAAAAACAAAGTATAAGTGCGAGTAAATGTTTTCAATCTTTCTTTTTAGTATGTAATAAATATTTTTATAAGTAATATTTTTGAATGCTATTCCTTGTTTACCTTATACATCAGTGGAAAGACATCGTAAAGAGAAAATCAATGCTGGTATAAATCGGATTGGAGAGCTTTTGCCTTGCTCTCAGGCCTTGAAACAGGTAAATGCATGTAATAAAAGTATAAACTAAGCACAATTTTAAAAGATGTGTTTTATTATTGTTCTTGCAGAGTTCTCAGTCTAATAGTTTGCTTTTCCTTATAGAGTAAAAATATGATTCTGGGAGAGGCTTTTCGTTACATCACTGATCTAAAGCGACAAAGTGATGAAATGCTTCTTAATGGAGGAGACAAAGTGCAAGGTGAGCCATGATCACAAAATTTAATTGTATAACTTGTGTGAAATTACATATGATGAATTAACATTTTACTTATTCCTTATGGGACATGGTTTTATTAAGATAAGTGTTGAGTTAATTTCCTGCCAATGCATTCTTTGTAGGCTTTTGTGCAGTCATTCATTTTATCTATGTTAAATATGTCTCTGCAGCAGAGGAGATAAAGCGCTTACGGCACCAGGTGGAGGACCTACGCAAGGAAAGCGCTCATTATATTGAGCTCCTCAAAGCTAATGGCATCAATTTCCTTGATGACCCCACTATACACTGGAAAGGGAAGCAGCGTTGTGCAAAAGTAGCCAAAGTCACTCCGACGCACTTAATGTCAAAGGGAATAATCGTATACTCCAATGGCAACAACTCCTGTCCAACAAACAAAATCTCTATTCCACAAAATCCAGTTTCTCATCTTGATAAACAACCGGCAAATGCTGTAACAGTCCAACCATCATGTGATATTACATTAGGCACGGGCCAGACTGTTGGTATTATGAATGGAGCACCAGTCAACAAAGTTGTAGTCACTTCTGCATCTTCCCACATACCTGTAGCAACTATTATTCCTGCTGTATCCAAGTCATGTCTTACAGTTGTGGAACAATATTCTCCTCTGGCACCTACTACTCCATTAAACCCTCCTATGAATTATATTACTGTTCAAGGTTTATGTCCCCAGCCTGCTGTCAGCACACCACTCCCTCCACAACTTCAACCAGATAACCCAACCCCCAGTCTCACTTCTGCTACCTGTCAAGCCACGCCTCTCCGACTTCAGCATATGCTTAACCTATCTTCTCTGCCTCAAGTTGTGATCAGTAACTCAGTGGTTCCTGTTGCTGCTGCCCCCACCATGCTCTCACAGAATTCTGAAATCCAATCTGTTAGCACTATATTACCAGCAAGCTCTACCCTTCTTAGAACTAGTCCAACTAGTAGCACACAGACAACATGGACAACACTACAACTGGCAGGAAATACAGTGCAACCTGTCTCTCAGGCACTCATCACAGATGGTGCCAGCATTTCACATAACCCTCAGCAACTTTCTGTATGTTCAGTGGGGACAAAACACCTTGAGGTGCCCACTTCTATCCATTTGCAACCACAGGCTCCTGTTCAACTGCAAGCCCCAACTTCAACTTGCATTCCTGTTCAGCCATCTGGGCCAAGACCTCCTCAGATATATTCAGCGGTTGTGCCGTGCCCTCAGACAGCCATAGCACAACAATCATCAATTTTATCAGTGCCAAGCATTGTATCCCAAGCTATAGTGGTCCATCAGCCATCTCTTGAAACACAGACAAAACAGTTAACCCATTCACAATCATCTGTTCGAGTGCAACCTGCATTATTACCAAAACCTCAACTCAGCTCTACTCTAATGACCACCTGCAACCCCAACCTACAATCTAAAACTCCAGTTCAGCCTGGTCTGCCATGCCAGCCTCATTCTCAACCGACAGTGGTGCCCCAAGCCCAGTCTGCCGTTGTGCCTCAACTGCATCTCAGTGTGGTGCCTCAAGCTCAGCCAATCATAAATCCACCAACTCAGCCTGCAATTGTGCCTCAACCACAAGCTGCCACACTGCCAGTGTTACAGACGATGCAGTTATTGCAGGTGAATTCTGATGAAACACCAGTTGCTGTGACCTCCGCTCCTCCAAGTAACTCGCATGTTGTTATTCTGCAACAGGGAAGCTCATGTTCAGCACCACAAGTTCTCAGAGAAGATGTCACTAGTCAGACACCCTGCCAGCACATTGTCATAATTCAGACACCTTCTATGACTCCTGCACCACAGAGTCATCACACTGCCATTGTGTCAGCTGCAACCCCGACTTTATCCAGTCAAACGACCACTTTGAACCCTACCTGTACAGCTAGCATGCAGCCTGCTGGGACAAAGCAGTTGGTACATATTCTTCCACGTCCCTCAACCCAATTGCAAGCACAAGCACCTCAGACTATCACTGTGAATGGACAAGTGTATGTTTTGCAGCCTGCAAATTCACCAGATAAGGGAGACTCTCAGTCTGGACAAAGTGTAACTCAGATCCTTCAGCCCACCTGTGAGGAACCCACGGCCAATGTTGCTATGAATTGTTTAGGTGCTCTAACTAGTCTTAGTCAGAGCATTTCAAAGGTCTCAAGTCAAAGCAATGTGCAGATATACACCATTACTCCACCTTCCCTCAGTACTGTGCAACATCTTCCAACGTGTGGTTCAGAAGTCAGCACTCCTACTGAAACTTTTCTTTCTTCCTCTGTTCCTATACCATCAACTGCTGCTGGCAGTGGAGTTAAAATTCTGTCAAAGAAAGGTTGTGCGACCTCTGTAAATCAAACCAGACAAAATTCAGTCAGGAGAACCAGACTGGTTAAACGAAAGGAACCTAAACCTGGGCGAAGTTTGCGTAGAATTGCTGTCAAGAGTAAGGATTTTGTGGCAGATGATACTTGTTCTGAGTTATCCACTGCAACAACGGGTGATCATTCAGTAAATTATTCAAATAAAGATACGGTTAGTCATGATGTTAATACGCAGAGTACACCCGCCTCTAATGGTGTTATTTCAACATGCAGTAGCCCTGCAATCGTTAGTATCAGTTCCTCCAGTGAAAAATCAGCAGACAGTTCTGTCACGGCTTCAGTGAAGGGATCCATTGTCAAGTCCCCAGTTGCTGGTGGAGACATTTTAAAGACTAAAGCAAAATCTATGGATGATGTCAGCATGCATAACAATGTAACAGTTAGCAGTGTATGTTCAGTAAGTTCCACTCAGGGTAACGTGGTCGTTACTACAAATTGTGGCAGGTTGAGTAAAGAAATCTTTACTTCAGATATTGGTCCCCAGCTTAACTGTTCAGCGGTTAGTGCTGATCTCTTATCACAGTGTAGCTCTGTGGATACTGTTGTAACTATGTCGGTTGCACCATCAAAAGTTAATGTTAACTCTTCATGCAGTGCAACATTTTGTAGTGAAACTACTGGTCAGAACAAGGCGAGTAGCAGTAATGTTTGCACCAGTAACGAAGGCAGATTAATAGAATCAAGACCCAGTTTTACAGAGAGTTCCACTCTGCTGACCACTGTAACCTCTGTCCAAAACAATTCAAAAGTTAAATCTGTTCATTCGCACCCAGTACCAAGTCATATATCCACACTAAGTCAACCATTGGGCATCAGTACTAATTCAGTTGAGAGTGGGCCAAAAGTTTCCATCATGCCAAGTCAGGGCATTTCACAAACACAAGATAAGTTTGCTAGAAGAGAAGAGTTGACCGACTCTCCTCAAATTCAGGCATCATTTAGTGTACCCTCAACGTCAACTCCTGGCTCTAACACCTCTATATCCACTCAACCAGTTCAGCTTCCAGAAACTTCCAGGATTTCAGACCCTTTCAAGTCCTTAAAACGACCATCCTCAATGAATTTGTCAATGGCAACAAATAACCAAGGGAACTGTACAGACTTCAAGCTGCCTGAATCAAATATGAACACACAACCTGTCAAGGATGGACAGTCTGATGGCACCACAGAAAAGGCTGTGACAGAAGGTGCTTTTGCTCAGAAAGTTCATCCACAACAAGTATGTACATTGGAAAATGATTCTTTTGAACCTCCACTGGGAACTAATAGACAGACTGATTCCCCTCTCGCAGGAGGTTCAGGCGGGAGAGGGTTTTCTGTTGCATCGTTGCTTCCAGCAGGCCACAACATCAGTGCCTCTTCAAGTACATTTGGTGCATACACCTTCACTTCTGAGCAGGCAGAATTATTAGCAATGGCTGCAAGAGCCATATTTGAACAGGACAGTCCAGGCAAGAGGGCTACTGGATGCAGTGTTGACAACCCAACAAGTACTGCTGCTACAGGGTGGGACCTTCCAAAAATGCAGCCAACTCTTTCTAACAAGGAGATTGTGACTGACCAGCTGGTAAAACTGACAAAGCAGGCTGATTTACCCATGTCAAAACCTTCATCTCAGGTCTCTACTCGAGTTCCTCCAGGCGAGCCTTTAGCCAGTAGCACTGCTGGCATTAGACTTCCTCAGAGCATAGCTTACACACAGTCTCAGCCTAGTTCTGTCACTAGCCTTAATGTTAATAACCTCATCAGACCAAGCTCCAACCAACCTTATCCAGGATCGCCCAATCTTGCACAGCAGGTCTCTGCTTCCTCGTCTGGAGTTGCTGCTGTTATGGTGTCTCAGTCTTCCTCACAAGTTCCCCAAACCTGTTCTGGCCCTGCTCAGCCTAATGAATATGCACCTTTAAAGAATGCTCTGATGCGAACCCAAATTGGTGTTGGAATGGTTGAACGTCATCAGAAGGAAATGTCAAAACGGTCTGCCCGAGATGACCTTGTTCTTCCAAATAAGCGTTCAAAACCGTGCCCAGCAGGGAATGTTGCAAGAGTAGACATCAAGGCTACAGATCACGTGCAAATGATGATTAATCAGATGCCCTCAAGTACTTCTGCAGTTATGCCAAGGAATCACTCTGATGGTGTTGGGGCTCTGTTTTCTGGTAATACATTCATGAGCACTGTGCTCCGCCCTACAGAAGGACACTGTTCTATTCAGGTGCCTACACATGAACAAACTCAGCCAAGTGTGGTGCACCTGCAGCAAGGACACATGCAACATAATGCGCCACAGTCTGGCCAGAACTTGGGTGGAAACCCCTACCTCAAACATCAACAACAGCAAGAACAAAGACACCTTTACCAGCTTCAGCATCACCTAACACAAACAGAATCTCAGATCCATGGCATTCATCAGAGGAACCTGCTGCAAGACCAGCATGTGCAAAAAAAGAGAGGAGTGGTACGTGGTGGGCAGACAGGACCAAATATTGGTTTGCAGAAGCAACATCATTTGGAAAAGAGTGGCGTGCAGCATCAGCAACAACAGCCTCCTCAGCAACACCAACAGCAGCATCCACAACAATCCCAGCAGCATCAACAACAGCAGCACCATCAACAGCAGCAATCACAGCAACAGCAGCAAAAGGCACAACAGATTCAACAGCAGCAACAATCTCACCAACAACAGCAGCAGATGCCACCACAGAATTCACATTCACGTCATCAGCATCTTCAGCAGCAGATTCAGCGGCAGCACTTTGGGGCTAGACAGGACAAAAACTGTGAGGCTCAACAGGCAGGTCAGAGGGCACATCAAAACAATAATTTGGGTCAGCCAGAGCGTCCACCTGGACAGGATCATGGGGCTATGCAAAGACTAATGGGGTCTCGTTCAATGGAGCAGCAGTTGACCTCTCAGGCTAGCAATTCATCACGTCAGGAGCGCCACCGTCTCTCTAGTTACTCAGCAGAGGCTCTGATAGGGAAGACTCCTGCTACTGGTGAACAACGTATGGGTGTGCACCTGCAAGCACCTCGAAACAATGCACAGGACCAGTCAGAATTACGAGGCTATGTAGACTCGTCACGTAGTAAAGGTAACATTGCTCATAATTCTCAGAGTAGGCTACCACCTGATCATGCTAATACCACAGACACACAAAGAATACCAGATTGTGGACCTTTCAAGGCTTTGGTTAGTGGGCATCAGCTAAGTAACTTTGAAGTGCAAGTGTCTCGAAGTGGTGATATGTCCAGTAAGTCCGTACCTCAAATCCAGAGAGGTCCTCAGCAGCAAACAGGATTCAGAATGGGTGCAGGGCCTACAGGGGATGTGCGTTCACGTGGGACATATTCAGGTCCACATCCTGTTGCTCAAGGCGTGCACATTGGAGCAGGACTGACAAGAGAACAAGAGGGATGTCACCAGAGCTTTATGCAAAGTCTTTTGGCGCCTCATATTCCTGAACAAAATGTGCACCAAAGGGCAGCCCAGGGTTGTACCCCAGGGAGTATAGAATACAACTGTGTTCCTGGGACCTCTGCTGGAGAACTTCAGGCTAAATCCTCTAGTCCTAATTTGCACCCTGCACAGAAAGCTGCTCCCATACGTCTAGGGGACAACAACAAAGGCCATATTTCTCAGGTCAGTGCAAATTTGCATGGTCCACCTGTGAGAACAGGTCCACCCCATCCACCAACACCACACAGCAGTTCAGACACAGGACGCACTCAAGGCTCAACCAGGTCACTCTCTGTTAGTCAACGCCCCCATCATATTGGACCAGATCCACAAAGCACAAAGATTCGTCCAGGAGATCGACCCCGGTCAGGCAACTTGAGACCTGGAAATCCATTTGAACCAGAAAGCTCTTTGCCTCTTCCATCAGGTGGAGGAGTGATCCTTGGCCGTACACAAACAGGAAGTGAAGCTAGACGAAGTAGCATTGTGCGCTTCATGGCAGATAGTGCACAGGTCAGCAGTGACAACAGTTTGGTGTCTGATCGTTGTGCTGTGTCTGATCTCACCCAGAACTTTGGCTTTACTTTCATTGCTGAAGGAGGAATGAACCCACCACCTCCCATTAATGCCAATGCATCATTCATCCCACCGGTCACACAGCCCAGTGCCTCTCGTACCCCAGCCCTCCTTCCTGTGGAACCTCAGAACACGCTGCCTTCATTTTACCCCTCATATTCCCCTGCAGCTCATCCTAGCCTTCCAAGTGATATTCCTTTACAGTATTTCCCTAACCAGATGTTTACAAGTCCAAGCACTGACAAGAGCGGCAGTGCACCCCTGAACAATCGCTTCGGTTCTATTCTTTCTCCCCCTCGACCTGTGGGCTTTGCACAGGCCAGCTTCCCGCTTCTCACAGATATGCCAATGCAAATTACAAACTCTTCAGGCATCACACCTCATTTATCCAACTTCAATCTGACCTCTTTGTTCCCTGAAATTGCCACAGCAATGCCTCCGGATGGCTCCTCTATGCCAATGTCACCTTTATTGTCTCTTGCCAACACTACTTCCTCAGACTCAAATAAACAATCTAATCGCCCAGCCCACAACATCAGTCATATCCTGGGACATGATGGGACCTCTGCTGTTTAAGATTAGAAAAATTATAAACACTTTTGAGTATTTCTAAGAATTTTATTGCCCTCACCTTGCCATAGATTTTCTAGTGGATGGCCATGGTGTAAAGGCTTTTAATTCCTCAAAGAAAAATAAAGCGTGGAATATTCTCAGGTCCCAAGTCAGGATCACTCTGTGAGGAAAGTAAAATATTGCATTATGTCTGTTAGCCTTTAGTAGGTTTCCTTTGCTTGGGTTTTTTGCTGATAGTTTGGTCTGTCATGGTTCTACATGATGTATAACTTGTCTTTATTTTTTCTTAAGAACAGCTCCCATTGTTTAATAGAAAAAATCATAATGTGTCTCTAAGTTTTTACACTGTAGCAACAATAATAAAATGTTACAGCAAAAAAATATATAATTTTGCATTTAATGCTACAGTAGATATATTTGAGCTGTTTTGTAAAGTATCAGTTGTTTTTCAAATGTTTATAAATATTTTTCTTCTTTAAAATTCTTCTCCTGCAGAATATCATTCCAGAAGAATTTTTGCTTATTTATGAAAATGGATGTGTGGTCTGTAGATATTTGTAAAAATGAAAAGCTATTAAAGTTTCTATCTAAACTAAGAAGTTGAAAATGTTTTTTTTTTATTATTATTTGTGTGACTGACTCACTTGTGTCATTTTGATTTGGAGGTACTTTTTTCTCCCACATGTCTTGTTTTAACATGGTAAATCCACCAGATGTCAGTGCCTTTCAAAGATTGTGTCATATTGATTTTAGGCTCAAATAAATATTCCTTTGTGTCACTAGATTTAATCTGCTGCTTTTAAATGCTAATCCCTGTTCACAAAACAAAATAGTTTTCTGCACAGGCAACAATTTAAATGTGATTAAATTAAAATGTGTCAATTTTTTTAACTACATTCTTTGGCTCCAAAAAGGCACTGGACACTCACTTTATGCATTCAGTTAATACAATTAAATACACCAGTGGTTATTGTTCTCCTACTCCTGTTAATTTGAAGGGAGTATGACCTTGAGATCAGCTGATTACCTAAATGTTATATATCATGCAATTCAGACATTTTTAATTGTGGTTTAATGTGTCCAAAAGGTTTGGGGTGAATACTTCACATTTCCTTTCTAGCTTTTGGACTTGCCTTTGATATCTAGGAAAGAATTTACACTTTATCTCAAGCAATTTTTAAAAAATGATTCAGACCGTGTTGGTGCCCGAGATAGACAATAGACACGGATAAATATTTGTGTGCGGGTTATGTATATGTTGATCTACATATGTTATGATTAATGTTAGTTGCCCCTGACTCTAAAATATGCATATTGGCAAAACATTACATTAGAATTATAACCATAGAAAAACATGCATCTATTCTACACCATCCATGCTCAAACAGTATGCCTTCATATATGCCATCAGACGCACAAACATAAAAGATAAAAACGACAACAGGAAATATGATTTCTTTAACTTTATTTACAGGCAATAGTGCTCAATCCATGTAACCATGCAGCTACATTTCTAGAATATGTTAGAGATTGGTCGTTTCCTTCATGTTTATAACAGTGGGAAGAAGCTAATACTGATGCAGGAGAACTGCAGGTCTCCAAAAGTAAAAGTACAACTATACAAGCTGACTACATTAAACCAGTTTAGAATATAAAAAATCAGCATATTCCAGGTAGGCGTGTTTATTTTAAGAATGTCTCGCATCCAAGCTACTGAAAAAAAATAAATACCTACAATATGGTCTCCTTTTCATAGTCAATATTACTACACACAGAAAGCATATACTTTGCATATATTTGTTAACATTTTTGTTAATGATGAAAATAGATAAATCTTAGTAACATATGTACAAAGCTGTAACACACTGTAACTCCATTCAAAAACCCTTACTTACAACTAGGACGCATCTGGAACAAGTTACAATCAAAAAATTCTAAAACTGTTTATTTGTTGTGTATATTTGAGTGTTAAAACCTCACAGTAGCATCTACATGCCATAAAGCTATTAAATGTTTGTGGATACAACATATTGTGCATAAAATATGTATGCATATAAGGAGTACATGTACACATACACTATATTGCCAAAAGTTTTGGGATGTCTGCCTTTACATGCACATGAACTTTAATGACATCCTATTCTAAATTCGTAGGGTTTAATATGGAGTTGGCCCAGCCTTTGCAGCTATAACAGCTTCAACTCTTCTGGGAAGGCTTTCCTCAAGGTTTAGGATTGTTTATGGGAATTTTTGACCATTCTTCTGGAAGTACATTTGTGACAAGAAGGCCAGTCTCCGCTCTAATTCATCCCAAAGGTGTTCCATTGGGTTGAGGTCAGGACTCTGTGCAGGCCAGTCAAGTTCCTCCACACCAAACTCACTCATTCATGTCTTTATGGACCTTGCTTTGTGCACTGATGCGCAGTCATGTTGGAAAAAGAAAGGGCCAATCCCCAAACAGTTCCCACAAAGTTAAAATCATGAAATTGTCCAAAATGTCTTGGTATGCTGAAGCATTAAGAGTTCCTTTCACTGGAACTAAGGGGCAAAGTCAAACCCTGAACCCCCCCCCCCCCCCCCCCCCCCCACAAACTTTACACTTTGCACAATACAGTCAGGCAAGTACCGTTCTTCTGGTAACCGCCAAACCCGTCCATCGGATTGCCAGTCAGAGAAGCGTGATTCGTCACTCCAGAGAACACGTCTCCACTGCTCTCTGTCCAGTGGCGGCATGCTTTACACCACTGCATCCGACGCTTTGCATTGCACTTGATGTAATGCTTTGATGCAGCTGCTCGGAAATCCATTCCATGAGCTTTCTACGCACTGTTCTTGATCTTAATCTGAAGGCCACACAAAGTTTGGAGGTCTGTAGCTATTGACTGCAGAAAGTCATGAGCTCAGCATGAGTTTTGTGGCGGAGTTGCTATTGTTCCTAATTGCTTCCACTTTGTTATAATACCACTAACAGTTGACCGTGGACTACTTGTGAAAGGAAATTTCACAAATGGACTTATTGCACCAGTGGCAACGGTACCACGCTTGAATTCACTGAGCTCCTGAGAGAGACCCATTCTTTCACAAATTTTTGTAGAAGCAGTCTGCATGCCTAGGTGTTTGATTTTATACAACTGTGGCCATGGAAGTAACTAGAACACCTGAATTCAATGATTTGGAGGGGTGTCCCAATACTTCTGGCAATATAGTGTACATAGGCGTACAAATAATTTTAAAGTCAATTGTCCCAAAGCACTGCAAGTTACAACATTCTTAATGAATGGATCATTATCATAATGCCCTAAAAGCATTACATTTCCCACCAGCTGTACTTCAAACATCAATAGATGCTTGCCAGTGGAAAACCTGGAGCTTATTACTGATACTGTATGTATGATGTTGAGGTGTCAGGTTGTTCCTATCTCATATGAGGATCAATTATACAGCATACTTATAAAAACATCCTGGTGGTAACAGACAAACAAACCAAAAATATGTATAACATCTGATATAAACAGCCAATATATACATTCTTTAAAAAAATACTATGTACAAACACATAAATATATAAATATAGCATCTGTTATACAAAAATAAATATTTTCTTCCCCCCCCCCTTCACTTTTTTCCCCTAGTTTCATCCATCTTTTGAATCATCCCTGGTCCCTTGTTCCTCAAGCTGCTTCATGTTCTGTGTTGCTCCCATTTCCTGTTGCTCAGCACATAGGAACAACTGGATTGTGCCCACATCAACTGTTGTTAACAGGGGCAAGTCTGTGGGGAGAAATGCATTCAGATTACTCATCTACTCTCTAATAAAAAATATTAGGTGCATTTCGAATGCTAAATCTGATTATGTTTGACAATTTTCACCCCCTGCATAATTATCAATTATACGCGTTTAATTCAATAATTAATGTCAATTTTTCTATAACAATCTAAAAAGAAGAGAGGCGAACGGTTGTAGCTGCAGGGTGCACCGGGCCAGATAGTATTAATTCATGCACCTTAATTCATTTAGTCTCATTTTTAAATCGCAGTTATTTTTGACATTGCCTTTGTTGTAATACAAAATAACCAAACGCACCAGCAGTGACCTCCCCTTCCAAATATACTGCTTCAGTGAGGGAGTGATCGGCCTGCATGGAGTCAGGACTCTGAGATGGATGTGTAGGTCCCGATAAGCCGAGGATCTGCAAGGGGGAACCATCAGACACATAGCATCTCTCTTCAGGACAACGGGACACCCTAAAATTAAGAAAAAAAAGTTTAAGTTCAAATTTAATTTCTGTGTTTCCTTAACAAAATTACCATGAAACAGCATTCACAACCCATTTTGACTTCATAACGTGACAAACGATCAATATTCAATGATGAATAAAAATATAGGACACGACTTGATTTTATCTATTAGGAATTTGTCAGATCAAAAGCACGTATTTAGCTTTTTTATTGTACCTTTCCTTTAGTGTGTAATATAGCTGTTTATGTATGTAAATGATCTGTAAAGTTACAAAGCACACCAAAAGGAGTTCATCTCTCCAACAGAAAACACTTGCTGCCTCATTTGTAGTCTTGCCGAATTTGCTGTCACACATTTGCATACTGCCCGCCAACTTGCTGCTTTGGCCCGCCCTCAAAGAACAAGTTGTCTGATTTCGCATTGTCGCTTTGTCTCATTATCGGACTCTGATACAACAATACGGACGCCACGGTTACCATAGATATAATATGGTTTACAGCTACTCATGAAGTCTCAGGCGTTGAAACTCGATTATGGTAAGTGGTTGACCAATCACAACAGACTAGCCCAGTTGACCAATCAGAGCAAACTGGGCTTTTCGGAAAGATGGGTTTTAAAGAGATACGATCTAAAACAGAGAAATTCAGGCAGAGGGTTGAAAAAGGTTCTGCAGCAATGTACAGTATGAGACAAATTTTCTTTTAACCATTTCCTAGTTTCACAGACAGGGCTTAGATTGAGCCAGGATTAGGCCTTAGTTCAATTAGGACATTTAAGTAGGCTTCTGTGAAACGTATTAAAGCAGACCCCGAAAAATTAGATCATTACCTTTAAAAGAGCACAATATGGGCACTTTAAAGGAGTGAGTTCTATAATAAAAAGAAGCAATAGTACAATTCTTACCCGTTACAGTAATTGTGGATATGTGGTTGCTGATAGGGAAGTTTCTGAGGTAACAATGCATCACACTCCAACTCATTGTCAGCATCCTCCTACAAAAGAGACAAGAGATTGAACATCAACGCAATACTATACATTCCTTTGCTGGTCTAATACAGCAGGCCAAGACATTTATTACTGTGCTGAACATCACAAAACATTAAAGGTCAAAGTGAAAACTTACCCGGTGTTCAGGAAGGTGCTGTGTTGTGTATTTCCCATTGGGAGTGTATTCTCCCTTAGGAGCGTAGAGAGTGTGGGCAGATGTCAGGTGGGGGTCTACAGGACAAGGCCGACCTAGAGCCAATCCTTGCAGGGGTACCATGGTGTACTGGCATGGAGAAACTGTAGCTGCCAACGCTGGAAAACGCATGTCTAAAGTTTGTTCTGAAACAATGAGAAATACAAAATTCATCCAGGGTTCCTTATCTTAACATATCTTTGAATCACTAACGAATATCTTTGACTGTTTTAATGTTTCTAAAACAGTACTCACTTTGTTTGGCCCAGACTCTCCACAGACAGATTGGGATGAAGGCTACGATGATGAGAACGAATGCTCCGAGTACCACACCCACAATGAGGTAAGGCAGATCACCAGGCCGAGGAACAGGGTTTCCTGGATGGTCGGGTCTGGATGATGAGGTCTCTGGAGGTGTGGTCCTCTGGTGAAGGCGAGCTGTAAGGACACACAGATGTTCACACTTAAGATCTGTGTTGTCAGAAGAGATCTTTGTTCTAGAAAATGGCTGAGGTACGGTTTGGAATGTGCGTGTGAGGAAAAGGAAACGAACCTTTAGTTTCTAAAATGACGACATTTCCGAACTCGCTCTCACCCCCTTCGTTGAAACACTGCATCTTAATGTCATAAGCAGTCTCAGGCTGTAGGTCAGTAATGGAGTGCCAGTAGCGGTCACCTAAAAAGAGCGCCAGACCATTACATTTTATATTCCTTTCATATATAGTTGAGAAATTAAAAAATAAAGGAAGGACATTACTAACCTTCCACTATATCCTTTTTGTAGTCACTGTCATTGTCGCTATCGGTGGGTCGGTAGAAGATGTAGAAGCCATAAATGGGGGTGTTATTGACTGGTGTGTACTGCAGAGAGAAAATAAAGATTTATTTCAAGGTCTGATAATCTTGTGACAACAAACGGGTTGTATTTCTTGAATTTGACAATGTGAAAATGTTTAGTGAGGAAGTGCATACCGTCCATTTCAGGATGATTGTGGTCTCATTGATGGCTTCATTATAGGTTATGTAGGGTCCGTCGATGGGACGTCGGTTTGGGGGACCACTGCCCACCACTGTGTAGGCTTTAGAGGGAGCGCTTGCTGGACTCTCTCCCAACACGTTAACGGCCAAAACTCTGAACTTGTATGATGTTCCTGCGATGCAATGGAAAGAACAAGAAATAAGTCAACTGAAAGTGAATCTCAACAGGTTTTTAAGATCATGGGAAACATGAGTTTGGGCTAGTGTGGCAAACTAATTAGGAAAAGCTACTTGCCAATGTTTTTTTTTTATGTGCAACTAAAGTTTTGTTTAAAAAATTTGTTAAAGTGACAGTTCACCCAAAAATGAAAACTCTGTCATTAATTACCCTCGTATCGTTTCAAACCCGTAAGACTGTCGTTCATCTTTGGAATATAAATGAAGAGAAAAATCTGGGAAATTTGATTACGCAACTAACACTTTAATGCTTCAAAAATTCATAAAGAGATTGTAAAACTTATCCATATGAATTGAGCAGTTTTTAGTCCACATTTTCTGAAGAGACTCGATCGCTTGATATGATGAACAGATTGAATTTAGGCTTTTATTCACATTTAAACATTGATCAGCGAACAAGCTCAACTAAACCTGTTTGCGGGCAAGAACAAACCTCATGCCTGAGATTCCGTTTACCACAACTGATGTGTGAGTTGATGAATGTTTATATGTGAATAAAAGCCTAAATTCAAGCTGTTCATGATATAAAGTGATCGTGTCTCTTCAGAAAATTTGGATTAAACAGCTCAATTCATATTGATTATTTTTATGATCTCTTTATGAACATTTGGAAGCGCCAAAGTTATAGTTGTGTAATTGCCAACGGAGGGACAGAAAGCTCTTAGATTTCATCAAAAATATATTTTTTGGTTGAACTATCCCTTTAAAAAAATTGATTTTGTTACATTTAACTAACATTAAAAGTTAAACGAAAAGTTTTAATTTAAAATTAAATAAATTGATTTATCAACTTTTTTGTTATTAAACTATCTTTTAAAACAAATTACATAAACAATTTCAAATATGCAGATTTATTTGACAATTTTAAAGCAATATATTAGTTTTACACTCCTGATTCGCCATATTTTTGTCATACCATACTATCAGCATGATAGAACTTATGTGAAGATGATCTAAATCTAACCTTTCTCCAGGCCTGTTATCTCGACTGAGAGGCGAGAGGGAGGGATATTGTTTACAGCCACCTCCCACTCTCCACTGCCTTTCTTCAATTTCTTGTACTCCACACGGAATGACTGGATGGGGAATCCACGGTTCCCGCGAGGGATCCACGTCACATAAGCTGAGGTCTCGGTGGCCATGGAAACAGTGGGTCTGTCTGGAGCTTCTGGAGCTGAAAAAACAAAAAAAAGTTTTTTCTAATAAAATAAAAGTGATGTTAGCAAAATTACTAATCATAATATTATTAATCAGAACAATTAATGGCACATTTTTAGCTGTATTTAATGTTACAGTTCCTCAGTACTGCGGCCTTAAAGAACTTCAGCAAACTCATATTATAATCATTGGGGCAAACGTATACTCACGTGTGAGAAGAGGTGTCGCATCTGGTGTTTTTGGAGGCCCCACGGGTCCTCTTCGCCCTGCAGACCAAAATTAAAGAGACACTTTAATTCACCATTTCACTCTTTTTTTTCATACTACAACACAGATATTTAAAAAAAAAAAGTGTAATTTGTTACACAACTCTCTGAATAATTGATTCTGATTGGTCGATTATTCTGAGGCGAAGTATTTTAGTATAATGACCACTAAATTGTAAATGATTAATATAACTGACTTCCTTTGTAAATTGTGTAACTCACTACCTTTTCATAAAAAATAAATAAACAGTTTTATATATGCATATTTACTTGTCATTTTTAAAAGTGATTTATTAATTTTAAAGTTACATTTGCTTTTTTACATATCACTATCTCTTGATTATCTATCCTGATTGGACAATCGTGGCATTCTGCAGTGAAATATGATTACTAATTTTACTAAAGCACTACTTTAAACAAATTTAACAAACAGTTTTGAATATTCATATTTATTTGTAAATTTTAATAGCGATTATTTTACTGTTACATTTAATAGCATTTTTAAGCAATAAAAAGTTGAAATATGTCTCTTTGTTCAATCTGATTAAGTTATTTACATTTTATGTATTTTTCTTATAAATAAATATATAATTGCTCCTTTTCATACTAATATCTCTGGAATACTAAATTCTAAATTGGTCAATCATGGAAATAGTTGGTCAAATGAATTTCAAACCCATATTTCTTGCTAATTCATTTTGTTATAACTTAAGTAGACAAGTATTATGTGGGATAAAATGGGTCATTATAGAAAAATAAACCACTTCAAAAAGATGAAGAACCCTCCTCTAAACATTTGGGTCTTGACCTTGAGTTTTTTGGGGTCTTGACCTTGAGTTTATTTAACAATAGAAACACAAATTTTGATGTTTTGATTTTTATGTTGATGCAGAAAGGTAATCTTAAAGTAGCTGTATGGCTATACATTTGCCTGTTCTAAAAGTCATCATCGCGGGCTGCCCAAGTCCAGCGCAGTTCTTAGCGGACATCTCCACTTCATAGAGGCTGGCAGGCAGCAGTTTAGTAAGAGTCAGTTTGTGCTGAAAGCCTGAAATGGTGTTAGTGGTCCACTCTCCGGGAGATTCTCCAGCCTGCCAGACACAAAAAATACACACAATGAATCAGAGGAGTAGAATCACATGACAAACTTATTGTAGAGTGTAACGAGCCAGATCACATTGTACACATGAACTGGGCAGTGTTGTACCTTTCTGTACTTGACGACATACTCCAGCACAGGTGCTCCTCCGTCATGACGGGGTTTCCAGGTAAGTTCATAGTAGTCGGCCTTTCCTGTGCGTGGCTGACTCAGGATGACTGGAGCTTCGGCGGGAGAGACTCTGACCTCAGAGCAGTCGAAAGGCAGCACTGCACTGGTGGCCACAGGCTTCAAAGGTGGCTGCTCCCGCAGCACTTTATCTGGGCTCATCGGTCGAATCATGGGCAGCTTACCTGACCGTGAGGGCACTGAAATAAATAAAATTTAATTCATTCATTAATTAAAAATGGAAAACACAAACAAATACATGATATATATATATATATATATATATATATATAAAACAAAAATGGGTTATAAATTAATAAATTTAAATACAAATAAAGTAAATAAAACGGAATAAGTATTATTATTATCATTATTGTTATTCCCTTTTATTATTTATATTATGTTATTTAATGTCATTCTATTGAGGATTGTTCTATTCTATAATTCACTTTTATTTATTCATTATAGCATAATAAATATTAACTACAACTATTATTATTGATAATAAAAAGACATTTACATTTAAGCATTTAGCAGTTCTTTCTTTCCCTGAGAATCAAATATTATGATTAGCAATATCATTTTTAAGTATATAATAATATACTACGTTTTATCATTTTTAATAAAGCGTTTTATACCTGTTGGGACAGTTAGAAGTCTTGTGGCTGCCTGTGAGCTGCCCACACCATTCTCCGCCATGCACTGGTACATGCCATCGTCCTGCGGCCCGACTTGGAGAACGCGCAGCACCTGTGAGGTCATCCGATGGCGTGGTGACGGGCTCAGGGGCTGAGCGTTGTGGAGCCACACCACAGTGGGAGTGGGCTTGCCACTCACCTGACAGCTGAAACGCACCGTGTCGCCCCATGCAACGTCTTGCTGCTGCAGCTCGACACGCACCTGAGGAGGTTCTGAAAGACCAAAGAAGGGAATTTCAGAAAGATGTGTCAAAACATTCAAAAGTTTGAAAAGCATAAACCAACAAGCATTTGGATGGTTTAACAGCACAAAACATGAGTGCTGTTTGTCATGGCATGCTGCTGCAGAGGAGTCTGGGATAGACTGGGTTCTCTCACCCTCTCCAAAAACTTGATGGTTGGATGCTAGTGAATCAGCTCGAGCTCATTAGAGCAACAGCCAGAGCGGCTTAATTAATCACAGCTGCCGTGAGACGAGCCCACAAAAACAACCTCATCAATGTCTCAGAAACTCAATCCTTCACTCACACACACACACACACACACACACACACACACACACACACACACACACACACACACACAAATGTTTTTTTAAAGAACCATGAATTTTAACAATATACAGTTATTAGAGCAACTATACAATATTTTAAATGGATAGAATTTTTTTTAAAAAGACTTAAAAATAAAATGGTGCACTTTTGAAACTTTCTATTCATCAAATACTCCTGAAAAAAAGTATGATGGGCCATACAAAACTCTTCTCTCTTGAAATCCTACTCACCAAACACCTGCACGTCGTACAGCACCCTAGCAGACATCACAGAGTCAATGCCGTTATCAGCGTTACACATGTAAGTGCCGGAGTCGCTCTCGCTTGCTGCATCAATCAACAAGTTGCTCAGTAAGAAGCGGGTGTTGTTGAGATTTCGCAAGTCCAGACCGTCCTTAGCCCATGTGACCTGTGGAGTGGGAATACCGCTGGCCACACACTCAAGCACAAGTCGCTGGCCTTTGTTCACCATAATGGACCGAGATGCAGGTGGATAGATGATACGTGCGGCCTCAGATGTTGAACCTAGACAAGATAATACGTGTGACAAGGCATAAAATGAACACATTCTGTCAATTTTATGATCACTTGCGTCAAGGGATGTCACGATACCAAAATTCTAGTTGGTACCAATACCAATAATACCAATTTTTTTTGCGGTTTAATATTCACAGACACTAGTTTAATACATCGTGGTATATATTGGCTACAGTGATCTTAGTAAAAAAGTTACTATGCCCCGTGCTAAGATAAACACGGAAGCGACTGAAAGCAGCTATTAGTGGGTATCGAATATAGCCGGGACTCGGTACTACAGAAATGCTGGGATCGTCACATTTTCGAAATTTCAGTACCGATTCTTTTTTACAACACTACTTACGTCGAATTCGGAGACGATCGGTAGAGGTAGAGGTTTTAACTTCCTGGGTGACAGGGTTGTAAGCAGCACATATATAGGGACCCTCATCGTCCTGTGTAGCATTAGCTATTTGAAGGTTTCCTGATGGCATGATCAGGTAATTCCCTAGGACACAATCAAAGAACCAATGATTAAGCATCTTTAGGCCAGACTAGTATTTTTCAACAGAATCTAATTTAAGAATCTAGAACATTCCTTAAGGTCATTTCCTTAAACCTAAGCTGTGATCTTCACCATCATTAAACTGAATATTTGAACAGCTAGAGTAATTGCAAGAAAGACAATCATGCTAACAGGCAGCGCTTTGTTGAGTGGACAAGACCAGACAACAAGCAAAGGCTTGATGTCTCTCAACAAGACAAGAGCTGCCAAACACTCAAATACCAGAATCAGCTTGTGTGCATTTAAAAAAAAAGGAATAAATATTTGAAGCAAATCATATTTGACTTCAAGTGTGGCCCGTAACAGATCCAATGATGTAATAATTAATGACGATAACAGTGTGCTTAAATTTTAGCCATCAATCAGGAGAGAGAGAAGCATACTTACTACATAGTATACTACAGAGTTAAAATGTCTATGCAAAGCCACTAGCTACCGGAGTACTACTTAGCTCAATAGTACCTAGGTAGCAAGTTAGAAACATGCACAATTTTAAAACTTATTTGCTCAGCAAGATCAGTGGTTAAAATTAACGAGTAAACTGACTGCACAAAGACATTAATGGCCATTACATAAAATATTAAGCCATCTTTTACCCCCCTTAAAAGTGGGCCCACTAGTGGGTCACAGGACCCTTGGTTGAGAACCACTGGCATAGAATATGTTTGTAAAACGCACCTTTAGATGTCTCCAGCCACTCCTGTTTGACACTGTAGCGAACCTGAGCTTTAGGTTGACTCTCAGGCAGATGACACTCGATCACAGCTGTGTTCCCTTCATCCACCTCAATTTCCTGCTGGTCATCTGGCTCAAAATCTCGCAGTTCTGCACAGAAACAAACAAGAGTTATCATACAAAGTTTCTCAAACATATAGCATATTTAATAAAATAGGAAAAGCAATGGAAATCTCAAACGTCCAAATGCGGGTTTTGAGCGTTTCAAAGCTGAAAGCCTCTTTGTGTTCCATTCAGGAAACTGAGAAGCTTTAGAGTGCATATGCTTAGGACTTTTACTGGGATATCGAATGGGCAGACACCCAATAGCTCTGAAAAACAGAGACAGAAAGTCTAGCTTCCTTAAGCTCAAGTCAGCCCAGGCTAAAATGAGGTCAAAGGCTAAAGGTCACCCATCTCTTGAGTTTCAAGAGAGGAAAAGCAGTCTGGACTGCAATAAAACAGAATAACTCTGCCTAAGCGAGTCTGTTTATCATTCTGTGAAGGGAATATTTTCCAAAGGCAGACAGGGAAAATTGCTCAGCGCTGTCCTGAAAAACCCTGAACTTAATCAAATATCTCCCCGACTGTTCATTACTCTTCTCACAAATCAAATTGTTTCATTGTTCTCCAGAGTTTAGTTATATTCCTTGGCGTCTGAAATGTCTCCAAGTTATGTACAACAGAGCCAAAAGATCCGTGAGGTAAAGATTAAAAAAGCTCTTTGTCAAGTATTCCTGGAAGCAAAGACATACAATGATGGATGAGAAGACCACTTAAATAATCAACATCTGATAAACTCTCTAACACCAGCTGCATCTGTAATCTCAAAGTCATAATTGCCTGGTTTTTTGAAGTGAAATGGTTTTTGAAATAACTTTTTTGGGAGATGAGAATTACAGGATCCATTTGTTAAATCAATCAGGGTCTTTTTACAGCCCACCCCTGCCAGCATCCCGCACCGCCCCAAACCTCTCCTAAATTCCTCAGAGCACAGCTTTAACCCCTCCTCTGACTGACTCCTCCATTTACCACCTCCTCCTCAAAACATTCCTTCAGGTGTGTGAGGGGAAAAGGAGAGGAAAAAAGTGGGAGAAAACATTTAATTAACATCTTCTTAAGTTTAATGAAATAAATCTAAATAAGCCATTTACACTTAGGGTCAGTAAGTTTTTTAATACCTTTATTCAGCAAGGATGCTTTAAAATGATCAAAAGTGACTAAAGAAATTTACAATGTTACAAAAAAAATTATATATGTTATAGAACATCAGAAGACTTGGAATATAGCACATGAGTCAAATGGAATACTTTTATGTTGTTTTATGGTGAACGAATGATATAAATCGAAAAAACAGTGGCAGACTATAAGTAAAAACCGTGAAACACACGTTTATATCTTTCTATGTTTGTATTTATAAGAAAGGGAGGTAAAGGGTGAATATGTGATTTTTTTGCATACGTGCGGTACATTATATGTCTCCTGGAGGCATGGAGAGAATGGAATGCTGGGAGCTGTGCAGAATTAATAGTATTTATAAAATAGATCAGACGAGTTTCCAACTCCAATGCTTTCATAAGCAATGCTTTCATACATGCTGCACGGTTACTTAGCATTCATCATTTTTATGTCTGGGGCCGCAGAGCCTGTGGGTATGAGCGCTCATGTTTATATGACAATTAAAACTCATACTGCGATGATACAGTAACTATTGTGTGGAATATCACTGGCCAGACTACGCGTTGCCCTAAAAGATGATTAAAAAAAACAGGTTCGGCCAAGAGTTTATTGAGAATTTGTTACTCCATGTATTAAAAACATATGTGAAGAGGTGTGCTTTTTGTGTGAGCGAGAGAAAGAGGGGAAAAAAGGGAGAGAGAGTAAGTGCCGAAGGAATGTTTCTTGGCTCGAAGGACACGGGAGGCTCGCTTGTCTTTGGAGGAATTCAAGAGGAGAGTTTGAAATAATGCTCAGGCAGGCAACGGCCTCCCCGGTGGGAGACGCTCCAGACAGGATTCCTACAGAGACGGATACCAGGGAGAGCCAAGCTCTTTCAAAGAGCAAAAACAAATGGGCAGACCTTTGAAATATGGAGACATGAGACAACTTCAGGCTCACGATCACACGCAGCGCCCTCCCAGAAGAACCGTCCAACCCCTGGCAGACTAAGGGAGGAGGTCTTTATTAAATTAGAGTGAGGGGCCAACGTGGGATCATAAGAGACGAGGGGCCCCTGCTAAGAGCTTGCATCTGTAAAGCCCCTAGCTCTCGACTCCCAATTCATAGACCTTATCAATTACATCTCACACATGTATGAGAGTCAAAGTAAAACAAGGCTGAAAGTTAGAAAAAACAAATGAGCAGTGAGAGGACTGAAATCCAATGCACCATTAAATGCCATGAGTAGAAACGCAGATAGTTTGAGAGAGCAAAGTCAGGGGGGTGAATGATGTAAAGCATGCCTGCTTTGTGAGGTGAAAATGGTGTCAAGAATCTCATGTCGCGTCTCATCTTGACAGAATATCTTGCCTCGACTAGTCTGCCAAACCTGCGCTCCTCATACTATCACACAAACAAGCATGCATCCGCACACAGTTCTTTAGAATCTCGTGTGTGGCACATATTCACAAACTGAAAATAAGTGAATTTCTTTGTACAGCCAGTAAGATGTGCTCACTTCCATTTAGGTTCAAGACGTTCTTTGGGTCGTTCTTAAATCATGCTGGAGAACATGATCATCATTCATTCAATTTACTGCACCCTTGCTGAAAAGTATTTTGAACGGTAGTATGCATGCACAAACTCACATTCACCTCATTATACTAACAAAAATTTGCTCAATGTTTCTTTTTTTGTCTTTCTTTTTCTGTTTTGTCTCTGTGTAAGAAGACATACAGTAAGCAGTGGAGAGCAGGGAGGAGGCCCTTTCGCTAATGGGGCCCGTGGTTTCACCCGTACACACACGCATTATGGTGGGTCGCATTACACACCCCTTCCCGTGCTCCAACACTGACTTGCACACACACACGCACACACACACACACACACACTTGGCCTGGAACACAAAAAATTTCAAAGTTCATACCAAGTGACTGGCGCTTGCAAAAGTGTGTGTACTCACTAGCTGCAGTAACATTGGCTGGCACACTAGCGCAGGACCCGACGCTGGTGGTGGCCACACACTGGTATCTGCCTATGGTGAGGTTTGTAAGCGAAGGGATGTAGAGAGAACCGGGCCACACCAGCACTCCCAGTTCCTCGTTGCCCCCAGCTGGCAGCTCTCGACCGTTTAGACGCCAGCTGATGTTGGCATGGTTAGGCAGGGCGGTGCACCGCAGGGTCACGCTGCCCCCCAGTTTCTGTACCACAGAAAAAGGCTCCTCTGTGAAGACTGGGACATCATCTAGAAGAGAAAGTGGAACACAAGTATGGTGAATAAATATTTACATTTTACATTGCTAAATGTTTAAATATAGATGCTTTTATCCAAAGCAACTTACAAATGAAGAGAAAATAGAAACAATCAAAACAACAGTAGGCAACAATATGTAAATGCTTTAAAGTCCCAATTAGTCTAGCACAGTACACGTAGAACTACAAGGTGTGTTCACTAAAGTCTGAAGTAGTGAGTTAGAGGTATAGGGGTGCAGAGCTAGTGGTTGATCTGTAGGCAAACATCAATACCTACAGAACAAATATATCAGTTATAAAAAAAAGGACTATAATAGGTGCTGGATCTGAGTCCAGCTTGTTCCGGCTCAAATGAAGCTTTATGAAGTTTTAGTGGAGCAGAACCAAGGTGTCAGAAACCCACCTCTAACAGCAGCACTATCCTGCAGGCAGCACAGCAGAGCACCCAAGGCACACAGCACTCGAAACTTCCGCTTTCTTTCCCATGGTATCCAGTCCAATATCCCAGACATCTTCCATGCACTACCCCTGTGAGAGAGAACGAGAAAGAGGTTATCAGCTGAAAATTTTGTTGGTGTGACATTATATTGCGCATAAGGAGAATATAGTAGTGAGCCAACAACACATACACATTCATATAGTTAACAAAATAACAAAAGATTAAATTCAGAGCAAAATCCATTTAAGTCAAGAATGCTATGTATTACTTCAAATGGCCAATGCAATAAAAGTGAGCACTTTTAAGGGGAGCTCATTTGGAGCACTCTACATGAAGACACACACCAATTCAAATGTTGGGGGTCAGCAAGTTTTTTAAGGAAATTTGTATTTTTATTCAACAAGAACACATTAAAATGTTCAAATTGACAGTAAACATTTAAAATGCTACAAAAATGTATATTTCAAATAAATGTTATTCTTTAAAAAATTATAATATATATATGTATGTATGTATGTATGTATGTATGTATGCATGTATGTATGTATGTATGCATGTATGTATGTATATATATTATATGGTTTCCACAAAAATATTAAGTAGCACAACTGTTTTCAACATTGATAATAAAAAGAAATCTGTTGCCATTTCTTGAACAGCAAATCATCACAGTTATAATGAATTCTGAAGGATCATGTGACACTGAAGACTGGATTAATGATGCTGAAAAATCAGCTTTGCCATCACGGGAATAAACGGCATTAATATATATTTTATATATATAAAATATACATACATTTTGTTATATATATTTATTTAGCTAACAAAAGTTTCACTGGAAGTTTGTTGAAAGATTTCATTGGCTAAATGATTGATACCAAGCAGGTACACAACAGAACTTGACTATGGATAATAAATATGTGGACAACAAGGCAATGCTTCAATTGGCTATTTCAAATGATTTCATTGGCTAAATGTTTAGCAACTGACTGTACTTCCATCCCTCACAGTCAATGTCAGTGGTCAAAACAATCATCTGCACCTACAGGAGTAGTAATAGACTTAGTTGTAGTATTAATAGCAATGTCACAAGTTGTAGTATTACTAATCTTAGTTTGATAGTATCAGACATGGTAGTAAATCATTCATTTTAGATGTAACAAAAACAGCAGTGATATGAGCCAATCACTGACCTGACTAAAGCTGACGAATCGTGACAGAGCTTAAACTTAACATAGAGAACTTGACTAAGTGCTCACTTAATGTTGTAGAAACTAGTTGTTGGCCTGCTTGTCAGATGATTTTAGCTACACAGTGAGGTTCCCCGGTGTGCCTGGAATCAGCGTCATGCCCTTTCCACATCAGAGATGAAAAACAAACAGGCTAATGTTGTTTGGGACAGCAAAATCCATCAGCGTTTTAACACATACGGTAATTAAAATTATTAGTCCAACATTTCCAGATCAGTCAGACTAAATAACATCTCTCTGCAGCGTTATTCAGACAGCAATACTTGTTTATTTCTGGTGTTGGAAACGGAAAAACATTTATTTAGGGCCAACCCCAAAGTCTGTAAATGGCACACATTCTATTCGGTCAGCAGAGTTTGGCTAATAGCTAACGGCTATGTATCTACCAGCTCCAGGAAAACAACTCTGAATCCCAAGACGTAGACTTCATTTATTTTTGTAGAGTTTTTTCTTTTTTTTTCTAGAGTTGCGTCGTGTGGTACCCTCCCATGTTTGAGCTCTCAATCTTTCTCTAAGCTTTCATTAATCATTACTTACAATTGATGGGAGTAGAGTTGTGTGTGTGTTTGTGTATGTGAGAGAGAGAGGGAGAGATTTGCAGTCTGGGAGCAATGGACCACCCTCCTCCTCCTGACGGGAAGTTGTTAGTTTAACCTGACAGGAAAGAATTCGGGAAACTTGGCAATGAGAGCCGAGGGAGAGAAATGCTCCCTTTCCTGCTTTAACTGTTAATACACTAACCATTACTCTTTTTCTCCCTCTCCACTCGGTCTTTCTTTCTCGGTTTGCGTCTTTGTAGAGAACAAACCACACTACTCAATATTTCCAGAAAATACAAATGGTATCTCCCCCACCCCATTGTTCTTTGTGTGCAGGTCTTTTTCTTTTGAACCCGCCTGTATCGGTTACACCTGAGTGAGGGGGCTCAGATTTCCCCCTCTTCTTATCCGGGCACCCGTCTCAACAGTTCGACCTGCTGTATGTGGGTTCAAGCGGATATGTGCATTTCAGCATGAGTTCTGTGAGCTTGTAAGGAAAGATTGATTCAGGAGTAGCAGAACGCCATTTTTGCGCCCTTGAAGGCACAATGGGAAAGCTATTCATAGGTTCATTCCAACTGAAAGTGAGCAAGAGAATCCCTTAACAAAGTGCACTGCTTTAAATGTACAGACCGCCATCACGTTGAGAAAGTAATTTTGCGGTTAATGATCATATGATCCTGAGTGGTATTCATTTAAACCTTAAGACCTGACATAGAATCTTAAAACACACCGGAAGAGATTCCTTTTTTTTTACGTTTTTTTTTTTTTGTTGAGACGTTGCACAATTCTCACTTAAAGAGTACCTAGACATATATACATTGACAAACATACACACACACATACACATCACAGAACTGACTCAATTAGGCAAGACAACTCTGTTATCCAACTTGAAACTCTGGGCCATCCTTATTGATGAGCTCTACTGAATTGTGGAAATTAGACTAGATGTTTGCATCAAAAAAACACTACAACTACTCAGACTATCAGGCTCTTTGCAGCCAACAAAGCTGTGCTGTCAACAGGAACGGGACAGCTGCCCTATAAGTTTGGAAAAGCAGCAATAGTCTCTCCTTGGCCGTCAAGCCACCTGTCTCAGGCGTCAGAAGTTATCCCATTGAACACACTTGCTTTATTCAGACACACATGTGCAATCCACCTCATGTCATCGTCTTTGAGACAAACACTTCACATTCATATCAAGTTGCAACTGTAAGGGAAAATAATTTATAGCACTGCCATTTATTTTTTTAATTCTTCACCAAAGGGCACAGGGGCAGGGGGAATCAAATGATACAGTAAGTGAAAAATGTGATGCGGTATAAGTACGTGACCCTTTTAGAGAACCAAGATCGCATTGATCTGAGCATCTGGATTAGGGTTGTACAAAGGCATGTGCATTTAGACTGTTTATAGGAGAAAGAAAGAGAGACAAAAAGCATAATACTGAAGTGACTTCATAATGCCTCTTTGTCACTAAATGGAGTCCTTTCTTCTAGGGCCACTCTGGTCACTATTGTCCTCCAGCCTGTGTGAAATTCATTTTGACAACCCTACTAATTGGATAAAACTGCTCTCTGCCGGCTGTGGGGCTCCCTCATACCGTTCACATTCCATCTGCTTTCCACACAGAGGAAGGAGAGGAGAAGAGTAACGAGGAGGTGGGGTTTAGCTCCTTCTGAATATTTATCACCCCGCTCCCTTCACCCTATTTATGTCCTTCAGTCGTCGTCCCCCCCCCCCCGACCCATCCTCGATTCTCCAAACATCACAATACCCCCCCTTTAGATAAACACATGCGGTGTCAAGTGTGAGGAGTGCTGGGTTCAACTGCCCGCGCGGGCCCATGGCCCACAATGCCACAGCACATATCTACCATGCGGGAGGCCCGTTGCTCTGGGCGACGGTAACAGGCAGAACGCACCTTAATAGAGTGGAGAGTCATTGTAAAGCAGTGAGCCGGCGCACGGACAATAACCCCACGGCCCCCTGTGAAAGGAGAGACGTTTCTCAGAAGGGCCAGAGGAAGAGCTGATGGGGGCTGCTCAATGGACAAGTAAGGGCTGTAGTTTTGGGCTGGAGGGGGGTGGATAGTCAACAGTGGTTAGTGGATATGGGGGTGGGTGTAGAGGTGGGATCTAAGCTTTAGGGATCCAAATTAGAGAGTAGATGTCAACTGGTGATTGACCGAAGAGGAGGGAAATTGAGATGGTGGATAGTTGAAGTTTGCTGGCCATTTGGCTGAAGTAGCCAAAATGGAGAAAGTACAGTTCAGAAGGAGAGCACACTGAAATTATGGCTTCCCAACAGATTAACAACACACTTGCTAAAAATTAATCTTTCACTATTTTACACCCTTTTATATTCTAAGATTTATGCTCTGCATTGGCAGAAAATAGATATTTTTTCAATCAGAGGAACCACCATTTTGACCAAACTTCCACTGATGTACAAGAGTTCAAAAGTTTGGGGTCGGTACAATTTATTTAGTTTTGAACGTTTTTTCTGCTCATCAAGGCTGCATTAACTTGAACAAAAAATACAATAAAACGGTAATATTGTGAAATAAAGAACAGCATTTATTAAACTATAAAACATTATAAATGTCTTAACTGTCACTTTCGATCATAAAAGTTTGTTGCATAACCTTTGCTGAATAAAAGTGTTGATTTCTTTAAAAAAACAAAAACTTTTGAACGGTAGTGCAAGTAAATTTAAACATTGAAACAAATCTTAAAAAGACATGTTCCACATTGGTTTTCAGTAAATGAACAGAAGTAAGATTTTCATTTCTTTGAGTTAAACACCACAAACAGTACTATTTACCTACATATTTTTGATGACACTAAATCATTGTAAGAAATTAAAATGTAGTGCAGAATTTTCAGTAAAAATTCTATTATTGATTATGCAAACGAATAATTTAATAAGAGTTCTGAATTGATTCACTAAATCATTTGAACTGATTCACAGAATTGAATCAAATTTTTATCAAAATGACCTTAAGTTTAAATCAGGGACACAATTAAAAGACAAAGAAGGACTGTAAAACTAATCCAACAGCATGGTCTTTAGGAACTTAATAGCCAAATAAAATGTGCATTGAAATCATTGCAATATTTAGTGCTGATTCGCTGTATGCCGCCAGCAGATTCATCATGAATATCCTTAACTCTGGGCACAGTTCACCTGCTGCCAAAGCCATGACTTTACCTTCAGGGCTCTTCACCATCACTAATCTTCTGGAACATTCTCATGGCTCTCAGAACAGATTAACAGGTGTAAGCAAAGTAGAATCTTTTCCAGTACTGCCTAGACTCCCACAATACACCGGACAGACATCAGTCGTTCCCATGCCGGAAAATTAAACATCAAAAGCCACTAACAAGGCCAATACCCCCGCCATCACCGTACCCTTCAGTGTATTAATGAGTAACATCCACCCCTGCCCAAAAATACAATAATGAGACCCACTCAAGGGATTAACGAGCAAAAGATCGAGCCAAGTCCAGGGGCTCTAATCAATTAAGCACCCTGATATTTGCATAATTCATATAACAAGGCAGCATTAACTAGCACACGCTAATTATTGAGTTCAGGCACTAGGATGTGAGTAGGATGGTCACATGACTGCATACCTCCGTTTGGCCAGACGATGGGAACTGTCAGTTAGGATTAGACTGACTCTGTTTTCATGCTGCGCCCCACCAAGGCAGGTATTATAAGAGGTTCAGTTCACAAAAAAACCCATTTACAAAACTGCCTTGGAGATGCTTATTAGAAAATATTGTCAAGTCAGGCAATCAGTAAACAGGTTCAATGAACTTAGATCACTTCACACGCATCTTAATACAAATTGAAAAAAAGAGCGGTTGGCTCAAGAGAACAGTTGGTTTTAACAAAATAGCTTTCAATAACAGAAAAAAGAAAACTCATTGATGGACCTGGAATAAATGCACAATTATGTAATAAGGTGTCGGTTCATGTTTTTCTATCCCATTGGGGACTTTAACCTAAATGCACACTGACTCATGGGGACTTGTGTCACCGTGGGGATCTAATTTGATGTCCCCATGAGGAAACAAGCTTATAAATCATACCGAATACGTTTTTTTGAAAATGTAAAAAATGCAGAACGTTTTCTATGATGGGAAGGTTTAGGGGTAGCGTTAGTGAAGTGTAAGAGGATGGAATATACATTTTGTACAGTATAAAAACCATTAAGTCTATGTAGAGTCCCCACAAAGATAGTGTTTGTGTGTTGCTCTAATTTAAATAAATAATCACTTTCATAACCAATAGCTTAAATACAGACCAAACTACAACATGGCCAAAAACTTCACAGGGGAGGACAAATGTTCTGGCTCCACAAACGCTATATAAAGTTCTTCACAAAATACAGAACAGCTATTAATACAGAACATATTTTCTTGTAAAGTCAGACAAAGCTTATAGCCGTGCAGATAAGCGGTCTGAAGGAGAAGAGAGCAGAGAGGAGCATAGAGCAGCAGAGTGAGAGAGAGTGAGAGAGAGAGAGAGAGAGAGAGAGAGAGAGAGAGAGAGAGAGAGAGAGAGAGAGAGAGAGAGAGAGAGAGAGAGAGAGAAAGAGAGAGAGAAGAACGGAGGGGCCCCTGTTGCTCTGGCAGCTTTTCCATCATAGTGAATGGAACCAATTATAAATCTAAAGTAATTTCTCCACATTATTCAACAGGAACTCGGTGAGCTTAGACTGCCTGCGTGCTCGCCAGGAAGAGTTCAGAGCCAAAGATCGGGAAAAACAGGCAGATAAAAAAAGTAATAAAAATCAAATGTAAGAATATTGTTTATAAAGTACTTGTGCAATAATGCACTGTTGCTTGAGTGAATGGCTGTAAACAGCACTGATACAAGCAAAACAGCAAACAAAATAGGACATTTAAAGGTGAAAAGTGTTTAAAATGTCTTATTAAGGGTCAAAAGACTAGGTCTTTCAGAGCCATAGGTCTGGCTTTGGCAGAGGAAGCCCTTGTCAACTGTAAACACCTGCAACATCCATGACCACACAGTTTGCAGACACATCAAAAGAAACACCAACCACATAATAAACAAACCCTAAACTGCAAAACAATACAGTAGCCTCTGGCTTTTGAAAATGGTGTCCAAAAATCATGAAGACGAAGAAACAAATGCTTTTTTAAAAAACTCTTGTTGCAAAACAAAACTGCTGTGCTGATGGACATGTCACCGGCATCAGATACATAACTTTTCAAAAGTCTGGGGTTAGTAAAACGTTTAGAAATTAATACTTTTATTCAGCAATTCAGTTTTGCCACCACAATAATAAATGACATTTTAAAATATATTCAAAGACTAAACAGTTATTTTACTCTGTTTTAGGTCAAATAAACGCAGCCTTGGTCAGCATATGAAAGATATTACCGACCACTTTGAATTAATGTAGGCTATATTGCAGGGCAAAATCATAATGCACAAGTATACAGATCTAGTATTAAGGCCTCCCTATGTTTTACAGAGACAACTTTGCTTTGGTAATTTGAAAGTAAATTTTCAGATTAGCATTTTGCATCAAAAGTGATTTTGACTAATTTATAAGAATTATTCAGAACATGAAAGTTGCGTATAATCTATACTCGACATGTAATGAAGACAACTAATAGAGTCTGTGTGTGTGTGTGTTTCGGAGCATGTGTGTGACTGACAGTGAGCTATAGCTCTCAGAAGGCGAGTTATCGAGAGAGTGTGAACGGTCTAGTGAGAGTGTCTCCATTACTCCGTACTTGTCAAACGATCCTTAATCTTTGTACAAATATCAGCTTTACACACACTGAGCTGTTTGTCTGCAAACAGTCGCTGCTTACTTACCAGGGTCTGGAGTTTATCAATGATCTCACCGCCTTGCAACAGACACACTGACACAAACAGCAACGTGCCACTATGTTTGTGCATTTCCTTGATGTCAGAGACAACTCTGGTCAAACAAGCGCTTGACAGATACAGTTATCACAATGACTGGTGAAACGACAAGGTAACACATTAGCGAGATTTCAAAGGTTTTAGAGTAAAATTAAACACGACATGCTCGGGTTTTCCAAGAAAACATCAACCAAACATGATTAAGTGAGAAAGCCAACAAGCCACCAAGATGTCCAGGAGTTATCATGGGCCTAATGAAATGGAGAAAGCTGTGAAACTACATTACCTCAGCCAGGTGCAGTCTCAAAAGAGACTTTATACTTTTAGAGGCAATTATTCTTCACTGCGGGCTAAAAATTGCCTCTTGACAGCTGCCATACTTTTGAGCTTTGGATAATTCAAAGAGCATTTGGAAATAGCAAACTGACACCCTGTGCATTCCACTATGAGAAGATAATCCTGATTGGAGAGCATCTTTTACCCGCACACACACAAACCCACAGATTGTCGCCTTCGGGCTGTTATGACTGCATGAATATACCCGCTGAAACAGACATGAAAGCCGACCTGAAGGAGTTTTTTATTACGTAGCCTTCTTCTGCAAATTAACAGAAAAGTTACACCCTTTAAGCAAACAATAAGTCAGTCCAAAAACCTCTGAGGCAACAATAAACTTTCACGTCCAACAAGACTAATCAGCTCTCATTTGGTCATACACACCAGAAATCAGTTCATTATGCTGATGTCTACAGCCTCGTTGTCTATTTTTCTATGAAAACAAGACATATGTCACATCCCTGACATCTCTACCACGCTGATACCCAATCAGCCTCATCCCTCCCATCTTATATGCCTTTATCAAGCTTTCCAAATCCCCAGACGGGCCTCTCTGGCTCAGTTATGGGATACCTGTTACACTGAAAGAATGCGGAGCAGTGAGGGCATGTCATCTGAAATCTGTGCATCCATCTGTGCATAGCTAATAGGCCTTCCCAGCATTATAACCAAATAAGGTCAGAGGCACTATGAAAGCCAAAAAGATAATCAGACTGGAATCAATTATGGAACAACTTTGATCCGCCCGACCACCAATCATCTTGAGCAAAAACCAGCTACCACAGTTTTGCCTCAGACTGAATACTTGGGATCCGATTCCGAGCAGAGCGATCTGGCTCACAAGAATCTATCAACTAGATTGAAACAAACGCAAGGTCAGCCAGCATTCCTCTCAGTTGGCCAGCTTTCATTCTTTTTTCCAGAACAATGCA
Organism: Siphateles boraxobius; assembly: GCF_051911475.1. NCBI lineage: Eukaryota > Metazoa > Chordata > Actinopteri > Cypriniformes > Leuciscidae > Siphateles > Siphateles boraxobius. The sequence goes on from NW_027508876.1 coordinate 18,968,195, forward strand.
GCACCTGGGCTCAAACATTTTGAGGCGCTGATAAACTTCATTACCAGCATTGTAACAGTATAGTCTTGTTATGACTCTATGACAACCATGACGGACTGTATGAAGTATTCCACGACGCAGAAGAGGTGTGCACAACTAAATGAGAAATCAAACCTCTAGTGGTTCATCTCAATTAGGTTTGGTTTCATTCCCACATTAAAGCATACAATGAGCAAATTACATTTTATAGACCAACATTATAGTTTGTTATGGCCTATATTGATAATTTTCATAATAACCAAATAATTAGACTACTAGAATAAAACACAATATGCATTAGGAATATTTTGTTAATTATTATTTATGCATTACCATTTATTTATTATGTGCCTATTAAGTTGTTTTGCAATCTAAATGGTGGCAAATTTATTTTTGTACTAACAGTTAGCTATGTCTGAAAAATTGATAAGATTAAGAAGAAAATGTGTAAATTGTAACTGCTACAATACTGATTTATAATTGTATGCAAACAACTTTGATATATTTGACACAATCATCACCATTTGATTGTTTTTCCATAAAAAACATTTATTCTGAAAATAAGATATCCAGACGTCTAAATATTAAAAGAATAACAAAATATATAGAATACTAAACTTTGATTTATTTTTTTAGTGTAAAATTGAGCACCGTAATGTCAACTACTATACAGCTGAATAAGGCCTGTAAAACTATGCCAAAAGTTTTCATGTAACTTAGAGATGCTCTTACACATCATAATACTGACAATTACAGCAATAATACATCGATATAATCATACAATATGATCTCATAAATACAGAAAAATACAGAATTTTGCCTATGATTAGCATCGGGGAACAATGAACATTACACCCGCATCCAAAACCCATTTAACCAACTTTTTACTGAAATGCCGTCACAAATACGATTACTAAACCGTATTAATAAATAGCAAAAGTAAGCTCGAATATATTACAGCAATATGATAACAGTACGTCGAAACAAAATAGCTCTTTTGCTAACACCCGCATGCTTTTACAAAAAAAAAATATGTAAAATGCATCTTCTTGAGATTAACAACACGCGATAATTTCTATAGAGTGTTCGCAAAAGTACAAAATGTAGGACATTTTATGCAAAGTGAAGACAACTCGAGAAATCTATTAGAATAGCATGGTGGGGTTCCTAAAAACAAGAGATGTTTTGGGGGGAGGAGAGAGAGACTTACTAAAAACGTGCAGTAGTTTGCAGTTGAATCCACTAGTTTTTCGTTGGTCGACTTTTCCCAGCGTTTCTCGCTGTTTAATCCAAGGAAACTGCAATTCTTCTCCGCAAACCGCTAACGCTACTGCTTTAGTAATTTACTACTGCAGCAGCACCGACATTTTCTTCGGCTCCCCAACTTCTTGCATTGAAAGGACGTTTTTGGATGACTGAGTCCTGGAACAATTCTCCCTTTTGCGAGGAACTTTTCGGATCCTCCCACTTCCCGAGAAGGAGGAGGGATCAGAACAATAAAGATTCCTTCCCAAATCTCAGCGCAGTTCACGCTTGTCTCGCCTAAAGAAATACGCTTTAAAGCCTGAGTGGAACGTTCGTAACGAGAACTTTGCGTTATCTTGCGTGCGAAACCTAAACGTTCACAAAGTTACGTGCGCATGATAAGAAGCCCCTCCCCCTCCCCCGTTGCCTCTCTGTTCAACTTCTCTCTGATTTGGTATGCGCTCGTACCAGCAGGGCTCGCATTGACCCCCGTCTATTGAAGCGACAGTCCCGCAGGCGCAGCTGTGCAGTGTTGTGCGGGAAAGCCTTACCGTGAAACGTGAGGGCCCCCGCATGGGTCTCTCAGAGCCACTGGGTTCATTAATAACCGGCCATTCGGGCACACATCACAAGAGAACAGACGCGGTCGGTGGTAACTGCACTAAAAGACCTCCCACACTATTTACCTGAACGGGCATTTCATCATTGAAAACTATAGCAAACAGTTTTTATAGGCTAGTTATTTCTTAAAACTAAAATTATAAATAATTATTACAAATGTTAGGCTTATTATAATTATTAGTTTTTAAAATTACGACTATATATAGCCTCTTCTTACGGTAGCTGATATTCCTATAGTTATAGTTCTTATTAATGAGACACAAGCCTATCCCAAAGTAGCTTAAAATCACTTTACAACAATCAAGTTACAATAGCTTTTTTTCTAATAAAAAAAGCTTAAAATCACAGTTTAAAAAAAATGAATAGATAAAAAATTAAGTAAAAAGGCAATCTTTTTACATAGGTTACAACTATTCTTTTTATATATATATAGACTGAGCTTTAAACTATTCCACTATTGGAATAAGTAGCATCTAATGCATTATAATAGTTTCAATAAAACTGAAAAAGATACTTCTGTAGTTCACAGTAAAAAAAAAAGAAAAAAAGACATGATCAATTAGTCATGATAACATGATTTTACATTACTTTAACGCATCAAGTTAAGTTATACGAGATTCAACACATTTTTTAAATGACACACAGCCAAGTTGATTGTACCTAAAAATTAACAATTTTTTTTAAACACTGTACTTAATCTAGTCACAAGATACTACTAAGTAATTAAGTCTAATACTAAAATCCTTGTTTGCGTGTCACCTGTTGCTCCTCAGGTGAAAGTTGACGTGCATGAGCCTGTTATATGGCGATGTGTGTGGTTGGTCTTGCCTGTTTTTTTGCATGCCATGTCAGAGCCACATGTTTTTCTTTTTGGTTTGCTTGGCATGAGAGCTGGTGTTATAGCAGAGGATGAATTAGACTTGCATGCTTATTAGCTGTGCAGGCTCTCTGCCCATGTGGACACAGCTGCAGTTGACACACCAACAATCAGACCCTCTCCAATTTACACACACACACACACACTGCTGGCATGCACACATGCTGTAATTGATCCAGTAATTACAAGAACCTCAATACTGCTCATTGTTCATGTCATCAGTCTTAGTATGCAGGTGGGTCTAAACTGTTACCACTAATAATACAAAATTATTAAGGACCTATATGTAATATAATCTGCCTGTCTGCCATAACACACAGTTTTTAAATTCAAGTTACTGTGGTGACTGAGTTTCATTTATAGCCTCACAAGTCATCTCTTGATTAAAAATAATTGAAAATGTAGTATACAGATATGAGGAGTTGGATTGTAGACCAATGAGATGTCATAGTGGGTGGAGCTACTCACAATGACTGCAAAAAGTGAAATTAAGCAGTCAAAAGATGTGCTATAGTTCAAATTAATAGAACTAGAAACTCCAAGATGGGGTGATTAAAAATATATAGGATGAAGTGTCTGGCAAATGCATAAGTGTACACTGTTCCAAAGTTTTTGTGTTGTTTTTCTTCTTCAAATAAAGCAAAGACCAAATTGTATTTGTTTGTTTTTGCACCTGGCAATTAAATAACATAAGAAGACACTAGAAATTCAATGACATGATGATAAGAGACACTATGGAATCACACATCTAAACACATATGTTTGCAACGTAATTTGCATTGCACCTTTTACTACAGGTAAAATAAATATGCAAATTCAGTGAATGGCTTGTGTTCCCACCACAGCCTCAAAATTGTATTTTATTTTATTTTACTGGTTCCCTCTGAGAACATTCATATAATTTGAATATAGCAATCAAAAGTTCAAATGAATCCAATTATTATAGGCATCAGTACAGAATAGGGTGCAGTGATGAAAAGCTTGCTGTCCTGTTCTGCTAATTAGTTTTGTCTCAGGTAACTTTTAATATGAGATATCTGATGTCATATGTAATCTATGATAACGTAAAATGTTTGTTGTTTTTACATAAATGAATCCACAACTGAGGCAGCCATAAAAAAGGGATGGCTGTGGCTTGTCTTTTGTGGTTTTTTGTGAAGTTTATAGGTGATGTACACGGCTCGGCTCTCTGACGCTGGAGATGCGGATGTTTGGAAGTGTGTACGTTACACTGCAATTTATGGTTCACGTTCGGCATGTGCGGATTCATTTGGCACAGTCGCAGTGCAAATACATGTGGGTGCATCTGTGGTCTGAGGTTGTTTACACAGAGGATTACAACATTTGTATATATGCTGCTGTATACACAAATCCTATGTATTTATTAGTAAAATGCAATGTATTTATTATTCTCTTCTGTATTATATAAATTACATTAGCAAAGGGCTCATTTTAACATGGCTGCAATATTAAAAAAATTTTTTAAACACCTCTAAAAGGTTCCCCATGCCAGAGAGAGGTGCAGGGAGGATTTTAGGCTCCGGGTGCACTTTCCCTCCTTGTCCTGTGCACCATAGGCTGAATTAGGCACAGACAAAAGCCTTTGTGGCCCAGCCATGAAAGGGCCATTAACCATGCTGCTGTTTCAGAGGCCAAGCCTGCAGGGGAGCTGCCTCCCAGAATGCCTCTGGCCCAGCACGCATCATTCCCAGCATGCATTGCTCCCTCTCACCAAAACCTCCATCAACTTCACAGCTTCATAATAAAGACCAACAGATTGATGTGTAGATGATTGCAGTAATTATAGAGGATATGTTTAAAATAGCAGGGCTCTTGTGGCCTAAGGCTTTTCACACTTGTTGCTCAAAGAATTGATATGTAAGCCAGTTGTGTCTTATAAATGTGTGTGTGTGTGTGTGTGTGTGTGTGTGTGTGTCTTCTATTTGTAGTACTTGCAGTGTGGAAGGTCTGAAAGTGTTTAGCACCATTTGATTGTGTGTATTAGTGAAGTGTGCATGTGTGTGCACGTGTGCCTTTGAAGGAATGCTAAGAGTCTCAGGGTCTAACCTTATTACTCGACACGGGCGCCATGACAACGACCCCCGGGCACCGTGTCTACCGCTGACCTTAGCAGCTGTGTCACTTCCTCAGTGTGACAAAACTAAGAATGAGTCGCTGTCACTGCCTGCATTTAACGCTTAAACAACACTGTTTACTATAGTACACCACATTTAAACTCACAAGTCGACCTAAACATTTACTGAACGACTTAATCACTATTAATAATTAATCAAATAGTGCATTAATTAACAAAATAAACCATATCGAATAAACATTCATTCATGGCTAAACGCCACACTGCACTTAGAATAGTAAGTCTCATTCACTAACTGTGGATATGCACGAATTTATGCATGAAATCTGTGCGCTAATGTTTTTACAAACAAATTATGATTACATTTTGTATGCAAAAATTACTTTTTGGTGGCCTTATAAATGTGCTAAGATGAAATTTTATATGTAGATGTTTCATCCTAATACTATTTATTTCATCACATACTCTACCGATCAAACGTTTGGAAGTAATGGCTGCTGAAAATTCAGCTTTTCCATCACAGGAATACGTAAAATATATTCAAATAGAAAACAGTTGTTTTGAATTGTAATATTCCACAATATTACTGTTATTACTATTTTTCATTAAATAAATGCAGCCTTGGTGAGCATAAGAGACTTCTTTCAAAAAATATTCCAGTATTGTACAGTAAAAAGAGCATAAAAAAGTGCATTATCGCTCAAGCAGAACCCACACCTATTAGTCCAAATAGCTCAAATATATTGTATTACTAAAGCTTAGAAAGGTTAAGTAAACAAACAAATTGTGCAAATGTTCATGCCAACACATTACTAAAACATGTAAATCACAAACCTCGCAGCGAAACGTCACGAAGCCGCATTTCATACTGCTACATACACAGTATGGCCTGCACAAAGCTCTGTGATCCTGTGCCCTGGCCTCTGCGACTCTTCATTTCCTGCTGTATTATTGCTGTTATTATTTTTCTGGATTGGGAGAGTTTATGTGTGTGTGTGTGTGTGTGTGTGTGTGTGTGTGTGTGTGTGTGTGCGCGTGTGCGCGATATGCTTTTATTGTTATTATTCCTTGTGTCGTCAAAACTGGGGCGTGTGTTGCCTTGGCGCGGTTGGATTGGATCGGCCTGTTAACTCGCTCCAGATGCGGCTGACTGCAGTAATTGGACCTGGAGCCGTTCAAATCCTAGTGTCGCTCCACTAGCCTCAGAGCAGAGGAATGGGGGAAAGCATTTCAGAATGGCTGACCCGGTCTGCCCTGGACTTAACCTGGGCTAGTGACCTCTGGATTTTTTCATGGAAAGGTGGTATTTTCATTTGCAGCCTAGTTGCAAAAAAAATAATGATGTGGTTTTAGTTTTTTTATGTTGCGTTCATCAAGTGGTACTTATGTGTTATTGTGTCTCCTACTGTGTTTTTATGGGTTATTTTTATTATAAGCAACAAGGGCTTGATTTTTAGACCGAAATCGTTAAAAAAACACTTTGATATGTACTTCAGAGATTTTGAATTTTATTCTGCTAATGCAAACATTTAGAAGAACTATTAACTAAGTAAAAAATAGTTTTCAGTAATTGAAATAACGTTCAAATAAAATAAAAAATATATAAAATGTATAGATTATAAACAATAAAAAAACTGAAATAAGTTGAAGTTGAAGTACTTAAATGACTAAAACTAAAACTGAAATAACAAAATTGAAGCAAGCATATTTAAAAAAACACAAAATACTAATGAAAATAAAAGCACATAACAAAATTAGTCAAACTTAAATGAAAATTTAAATATAAAAGCTAAAAGCTATAAATTATATAATAGTATATAAACAATACTAAAATAACACTGGTTCATAAATACATTTAAAAAGAGATTTTTAAAAAATGTCACTGTTATTTTGGATCCAATTGACTTTTATTATGTAGACAAAATCAGAAACATTCTTTCACAGAAGAACAAAAGTCTTACAGTTTTGGAACAACATGAGGATGAGTAAATTATGAGTTTTTATTTTTTGTAAACTATCCCTCATAAAATGTTACATATAATATTCAATATTGCTGTTCAATCAAAAAGAATGATCTTTGAACAATAAATGATGGTGTTCAGTGTCAAGGGGCTGTGATAGGAGAATAATGTTTCGTCCGTGATGGAAGAAGTCTGGTTTCCAGGTTGGATGTCTGGAGAGGCCGCAGTCTGGAAGATTTAATGTGGACTGCAGAAGGTATTAGAGGGGAGTAAAGACGACATATGTTGGAGATTTAAGGTGTCTTTTACCCTTTTCCATTGACGCACCTGGTTTTATCATCCACATTCCCTGCCCTCCTACACAGAGCTCTCTATCTTGATTCCTGTCTCTCCTGTGCCGCCCCTCCCTGTCTTACCCTCACTCTTTCTCCATTCCTCCCCCCTTCACACTTCCTGGACCCGGGGCTTGCCAGACGTTCATAATTAACGAAGAAAACGATAGTCCCTATGGTCCTCTGGTTCTCCACTACACTGACGGTCCACTCCCAGTGTGTGTGTCCTCCTCTGTGAATAAATGTAGCCCTGTGTCTGTGTGTATGGTTGTGTACCTGAACAAGTGTGTGCGCAGACCTCTGTAAATCTACCTCTCCTCGTACGTGTGTGTACCTCTACTCTTGGACTAGGTTTCTTTTTTACTCAATGCCTCTTTATGTTCAGTGTCAGTAATGGAGCATGATCTCATCCACTACAAATAACAGGCTCGGAAAATGACTTCTCACAGAGCCTCACACACAACCTGGGAGCAATGGCTCACACGCAAGCAAAATTACCTTCTTGACAAAGCATTCAATCTAAGTGCCGGCCATATGCACCCAGGGAGCTCATAGACTGTTTATTTTACAAATGTGCGCACGATGCTTTAGCTTGTAACAGAATATGCACAAGTGAGTGTTTCAATGTTATTTTTTCAGGAATGGAGTTACAGTTTGTAGGTAATCTACATATTTAGAATCTGCTTTGAATATTTATGAATTGTGAATGTTCCTTTGTGTTGAGATATTTAAGTGTCTGCACGGAACTCTGTGAAATACCATCATAATAACATCTTGGCACGCCTTCCCGAGGCCCGGCATTGTAGAACAGTCTGACCATTCCAGAGAAACTTGACTGATAAGAGCCCCTCTGATCTCTATCTGTCACTCATAGCCAGAGGCAGGGTTACCGACAGAGTCACAATAGTAAATAAACAGATGGAACCCATTTCTCTTACATTCCCTGTTTTTGACTTTCGCTCTCTTTTTTCAGTGCACACACTAAAAGCCTTTTTGATGAACATACAGAGACTATTAGAGAAAGAAAGACTGGCTGAATAGCCTGAAACACTTCCTAGACAAACATTTTGACTGATTACATTGTCACCGGAATTATTTGTTTCTCATTAATTCTCTTAACTGGAGCCCACAGGGCTCAATCTTAGTACCAATTAAGTTTTGCTACCCGCACACCCCTTTTAGACCATTTCATAGATAATTACAATATCTTTGCTATCATTCTCACTGATTATGTTGACATTTACAAGGGTGGTCTTGGTGGATTTTTCCTTAATAAAGCTCTTAAAATAACACACATTTTATTATATTGCCAAATACCGCAGAACATAATGTTAAATAGCAGCATTAGCAGCGAGACATTCGCTCTTGTTAATTACTCCCTTTTAATGCTGGAATCATGAGTAATTAATAATTATTTTATTATGTTTATGAAATAAATATTTGGGGAAAAAATTAATCCATTGTTAAATTACGAGATATTCAATAATGAATACATTTAGAACAACTCTTGCAAAATGTGTTAAATGAGTTTTTGATGACTTTTCATTGTCCTTTCAAAGGCAGCATACATGTAGTCTTATAACCAAACAACAATACTGAACAAACAAAAAAGTTTGTGTGTTTGCTTCACTAAAAGTACCGCATCAGATGTTCATGAATCGGACTACCAGTATTGCAAAAGAATCGAATGCCAAAGTACATTGTAGAAACCATTGGCACCAACAGTCTATACAATCTACTTATGCTTACGATGCTTTTGGGAAACGCAGCTCTGGTTGCTCTGTATGGATTTGATTCACTAAAAAGAACTGGCTCACAAGAGTCATTGATTTGGGAATTGTCTGCACTGATTGAGCTGTATTTTTTAAGCCAATATTCCACATGTGAGAACCATTAATAGAACTAAGCAACATTCCTTAACATTCAAACCTATTTCATTAAAGTTTTATGGTGGTTATAATAAAAAACACATTTGTTAAAACATTGCCAGTCTTTGCTGATAAATCTGCACTAAACCAACTCAGTCACACAAGCATAAGAGGTTAAATTTAATATGAAATACCATTTGCAACACATTTTGTTGATTTTATGTTGACTTTAAATATTGATATGTGACACATTCATTTGCAAACTAATGTTCATACAACAGTTCTTCTTCATCTTGGCCACAGTTAGAGATAGAAAATAGAGAAAGAGAAAAAGAAAGAGAGAGATCACAGGAAGTGAGAAAAAGAGAGAGGGGTGTCTAATATGATGTAAACATTGATGTAAATATTGTGTTGTGCTCTAGTAAAAGCTCCTTCCTGAAGGCTAAGCAACAAACAACTCAACTGTTTATGTTCCTTTCAGACGGACGAGTTCTTATCAAATAAGCAGACAGAGTTACAATGCGCTGTCCAACAACAGGCTTCACACACGCTCTGGCTTTGTCCCAGACTCAGTGTCAGTGCTGTTCCCCAAAACCACATAGAAGCCATACAAATAAACACATGCACCTACAAACTACCAATTCTGGTACAATGGAGCCCAATACCAAATGCACATTTGCCAAGCATTGAGTCACTTACATTACTACAAACAGTTACTTAAATTAATGTTCTAAGTTATACTTCAATGTAAAAAAAAGAAAAAGGTAAAATATGATTATAAAATTGGATGTAAAATATGGAACTCTGGGAAATTAAGTGTTGTTGCGCCATGTATAAATAGAAACATTTTTATAGTTGGATTTTCAAACATTGATTATTAATATTGTGCAATATTTTTGGGTGACCCAATGTGTTGTACAGTCTAAAAAAGTCTTGGAAAATAGGGTCTAATGTGTTAATATAAAATTATTTTTCGAATTTGATTCTCGTACAGATGTTTTCACCATATTTTAAATTACCCATTGTATTGTGTTATGTTTTGTATTGTTAATGGAAATGTTCGTGAACTTCAGAATTTGAATTTCATTCCATTTCAATTCATCATCCTTAAATTCAAATTCAGTTCTGCAACCTGTTTTCTATCTCATTTCAAATACATTACATAATATTAATAATCAAAGTTTAAAAATGTATTGACATTTAATAGACTTTTAACAAATGAATGACATTTAATAAATAACTTACAGGAAACAATATTTGATATGTAGGAAACTTTAAATGTGGTTTAAATCTAAAGCTTACAGATAAATACCAGTCTAACATACAGTTATACTTTCACGTTATTAAAGTTAAACCTTTCTCAGTTTCTGCACAAATTAGTTGTCAACAAGTTATAGTTTATATAGCCTGTAGAACATTAGAACATTATTAGTTATGAATTAAACTGTAAAGAACCACACAACAAAAAACTTTTAATTAGTCCTCAGTTGATATGTACTAGTGTAATTCTTTAACCACTGAACTCTAAAAAATAATCATCGTCATGCAGTCCATATTTGTCTCCTAATTAAGGGACAAGGATTACTGAACACAGCGCTTAAAAATTACACAAACGACCCAGATCTTTGTAACTCAACCATCATGCCCTCACACACACTGTGGTTCATCAAACCCTCTCCCAAACACACACACACACACACACACACACACAATGTGGTGGATATGCGTCAGTGCTGTCACAGTGTGAGACATATCAGGCCTTTCCCATGTAACCACTGCAATCAGTGTAGAAATAACAGTATGATAAGGGATGAGAGCTTGGAGGAGGTATTTATGAGCCTATCAGGGGAGCTGCCTGGAGTTTGATCTATGGGCTACAAAGTTAAAAGGGAGAGTTTTAGACTCCTTTCCACAATTACTCCCCCATTTTCTTGTCTTTTTCTGATAGGGGTCCTAATCAGAAACACCTGGCGCAGTTTCCCTTCTTACAGGCTTGTAAAGGAACTCACACTTTTAGTCTCAATAAAGGAATAACTTGTTTAAATGTCTTCAATCCAACTTCAATCCAAAACAAACACATAAAAAGTAGTATTTTGCACAGATAATGCTGAAGTGTTATGTCCACAAAAAGAGGTTGGAGAGTACTATGTGCACCACTGAGTTTATTGAGACACAGACAAACAGAAGTGCTAATAAACAATATATTATACTGTTTCAGTTCGGTTAATGCCCTGAGCTGCCATATTGGATCATGAAGTCGGGTTGTTGCCGTTCCTCCGAGTTTCCCAGTTGAAACTCTGTGATTTTTGGCGTTCCATTAAAATCTCCTACTAGGAAACTAGAAATTTCCCATTAACAAAGGGCAAATGGAACGCACCATTTATTTTTCCCATAGAGATTTTTAAAAAGTATTCATTAAAAAAGTTCTAAGCGATGAACGAAGCCTACCACAAGCAAAACTGTATTTGAAAGTCTGACAAAAAGAAAAGGGTACAAGACGGTACACTTAAAGGCTTTAATGAGGGAAAGATCTGTATTTAAAGGTTTATAAGTTGTATTGCTAAAAATCTATTCTCCCATGGAGAAAATAAATATAATTTCCGGAACCCGACTGTTGTACTTCATATAAATGACTAGTGTCTAGTCTCATGTCTCGATTTTGTCTCACATAATAAAATCATTGCAATTTAAATATTTATTTCATGTTTATTTATTTGGTAACCAGCCATTAAATAAGTTAATGTATAGTCTTTATCATAAAATGTACCTCTACATATTACCCCCATCTAATATGTGTAGATGTGTGAATGCAAAGCAACAAGGCATTTTTAATCAAGGTTAAAAAGTGTATGTGTAGGTAAGAGGGGCCAGTACACGACATGTGTGTGTTTGTATAATCGTGTTCAGTGTGCGTTTGTGTATTAACATACACACACTAAGTTGTGAGAACAAATAAACACGCCGCAGCCATGGCTCACGTGGCTGTATTATCTCAGAAAAGACAAACTGTTTTTTTCCACTGTTTTGATTCATACTACAACTCACTATGACCCACCACAGCAACACCCCCCCCCCCCCCCCCCCCCCCCATCCAATCCACACATGGCTCCAATAAGAAAGTTATTTTTAGCAGTTTGCAATTTATTCCAGAATCTGATTATGGGTTTTGCATCTGATAGGCGCTCTGGATTTATTTGGATGGAACATGTATCCACAAACACAAAGCAACAACTTTATGGACTAACACTGTTTACTCAAACACCTCGTCATCCAAACTGGCCTTCTGTGAGCGTGTGTGGGTTTATGTGTGTACGCATGAGCATGCGTGTTGGTCGTGTTGCTTTTTTACAGTGGCAACGAGATTGCCGTCATGTCCACAACAACCCTGTGATTGCGAATGTTTCAAAATGGCGAGCGAGCAAGGCAAACATAGGCACTTTGTGGATACAGTGACTTTGAAGATAAAAAACCCTCACAAAAATAATGTGCGGTCTCTGGAAAGCCAAAAGAGAACCACACACTCACATACACACTGACTCAAACTCTCTCTCTCTCGTTCCCTCATTCTCTCCCACTCCTTTTTTTGTGTACTCTCAAGCGCGCGCGCACACACACACACACACACACACACACACACACACACACACACACACACACACACACACACACACACACACACACACACACACTCATTAATCTAGGCAGACTCAGGAAACCGCTCCACTGAGCTCAGTAGAGGCCCACAAATGGGGGGGTGGGGGGATCAAAGCCAAGACAAGAGCAGCAGACTCACTGAAAAGAAACAGCACAAGGAGAAAATGAGAAGAAAAGAAGGTTTGGAAAAGGAAGAAGAGAGAAAAGAAAATTTTCCTTTGCTCTTAGAATTGAACACAAGGAGAGAGGATCTTAACCATCAAAACTTAATGAACTAATGTAAGTGTGTGTTTTTACATCCATAAGGTATGAATGAAACGGAGGCGTGTGTGTGTGTGCTCTCCTATCATTGATGACCCTCTTGGAAATATGACTAAGCTCCATGTGTCTTCAATAAGTTTGGATTTGAACAAGACTGACTTTAGTTAAAAGCACACAAAAAACATGTACATCGAATATATATAGGTGCTGTCAAATCGATTAATTGTGATTAATCGCATCTAACTTAAAGTTTCTGTTAACATAATATATATGTGTGTATATATATATTATTATATTAATATATTATATTTGTGTGTGTGTCTGTGTATATATACATATACACACACGCACATATATATATATATATATATATATATATATATATGTTTGTATATATTCATACACACATAGACAGACATACATGTATGTATAATATATAAAATATATATGCACATATATTATGTAAACAAAAACTTTTATGTTAGATGCGATTGATCGCAATTAATCGATTGGACAGCACTAATATATATTATATATATGTTTGTGTGTGTGTGTGTGTGTCGCCTATATATGTCGTCACACACACACAAACATATATATGTTGCATATACAGGCTAAATATATAATATATATGTGTGTGCCTGAGTGTGTGTGTGTGTGTGTGTGTGTGTGTGTGTGTGTGTGGCCTATATATGTCGTCATACACACACACACACACACACACACACACACGTATATATGTTGCATATACAGGCTAAATATATAATATATATGTCTGTGTGTTTGTGTGTGAGCGCAAACACAAGCACACGTTTGCAAGTACATATTCATACACATCTCTTTTTCCCCTCTCCTTCCACCAGACACACACTCACAGACACACACCCTCTCCTGGGAGCCCTTCAAGGAGGGTCAACAGTCCTTAAGAAAATATTCCCCAAAGCTCTAATTAGAAAAACGATGGTGCTCGTTAATAGCGCCCCCCCCCCCCCTCCCACCACCCCTTTCCCCCGTCCAACCTGGAAAAAAAACACGCACACACACAAAACAAAACCCAGAAAAAATCCCGTGGAGAAGAAGGCATGCTGTTCCAATGACTGGGCCTGGGTCAGAACTCTAGTTACCTACCGCAGAACTACCCACCCGTTTCCCGCTCTCCCTCTCTCCTAATTTCTCTCACTCTCTCACTTTTAACACACAAATACACATACATTCTTTCTTAATCTTCTTCGCTTGTCTCCCTCTGTATTACCCTGTCTCTCTCGCTCTCTCTCACTCGACGTTTTAGTGCCCCCCTGGTAACCTGAGCCCTCGGGCCCAGGAGCTGCATATGTTCCTGCTTAAGAGGCTTGGGCCCAAAAGTGAAACTCAACCCGTGCTGCTATGCCTCCCATTTCTCAAGACTTCATTAAAAATGAGAATAGAAAATGCTGGCGTCTTTTTTCCTACTCCCCTTTTCTTTCCCCCTTGCTCACTCTGGGCCTAAAGAAGTTATAGAGCAAAAAAAAAAAAAATGAAGAAGAAAAAAAAAGGAGTCGAGAACCTAGCCAGGAGATTCTTGTGGCTTGTTTTATTTTCTTCCTGGTCTTGTGCCTGGATTCATTGGAAAACCGAGAGTGTATGATCACAGCCAGACTGAATCAGACTGTGTCAGCTTATCTGTGGAGAGATATCTCAATGAATTAACATAGCGAGTCACTCCTTCCTTTCGTCGAAACCAACGCCTCCTTCTAGTGCCGTACCCCATAACCCAACCAACCATTACTTTGCCACAGAGGCTCTCATTAAATGTATATATAGTTATAGTACCAGTGCCGGAGATAGTTCAAGCTGTTTTTCACACACACAAAAAAACGTGTAATACTCCGATATGGAGTAAGAACAGCCTTCGTTTGCTGAGGTGGATGAACTGTGCCCAGCAGGGATGTTTCCGATTTCCCACGAGTGGATAAACATAGTTGACGGAGTACAGAGTCAGAAACATTGTGGCTCAAACATGTGCATATGTACAGTACAGTACAGTCACAACTGGTCCCTTTCAGCACAAAGATGCTTTAAACAGATTACACTAAATTAACACCAATAATTATGTGTTTGAATGAGTTAGAGCTCAAACTTGGGCTATATCAGAGATGGTATAAGGACGTGACATAACATGTGTTGAAAAATGAAAGGAGAACAAAAATCACAATTCTCAACAAAACTGCTAAAAGAAAGGAAAGGACCCTGCCTTAAAAAAAAAGATTTTCATCATGTTGGAAAAGTCATTTGCAACCCATATGGAATTTTGTTTTCTGGCCTAATGTATTTCATATATGCTATGTTGAAAACAGTGTCTAGTACACAGCTTGGCTTTTTAAACTAAAATAAAACCTTTTAGTTTAAAGGATTAAACCTTCAAATACCGATATATATTACAAAAATACATTTCCAATCATGAGGGAATGCAGATTAAAAAATGTTTTAAATATATTTTGGACAATAAAAATATACATTACCATTCAAAAGTTTGGGGTCAGGAAGCTTTTTTTTCTTTTGAAAACTGATAAAAGTAACAAAGTCATTCTATTCAAAAGAATTTTGAAAGTCAAATCAGCATATTAACATCATATCTGAAGGATCATGTGACACTGAAGACTGGAGTAATGATGATGAAAATTCAGCTTTGCACCAAAGGGATAATTAAAAAAAAGTTTTTCTGTACATTTGATCAAATAAATCAAAGGAGCCTTGCTGAGCATAATACACACACACACACACACACACACACACACACACACATATATATATATATATATATATATATATATATATATATATATATATATATATATATATATATATATATATATACATACATATTTTTAAATGGGAGTATATCTAGAAAGAAAATATATTTATATATGTAAAAATGGCCGAAAAATAAGCAAGCGCAAGTGGAAATGTAGTCATGTCGAAAAGAGATGGGGACTAGGGGATAAACTAGGGGACTGACTAGTCCTTTAGCTATATGAGCCAAAATGGCTTTAA
The DNA here is from genome assembly GCF_051911475.1 of Siphateles boraxobius. Lineage (NCBI taxonomy): Eukaryota > Metazoa > Chordata > Actinopteri > Cypriniformes > Leuciscidae > Siphateles > Siphateles boraxobius. The sequence continues at coordinate 18,984,157 of NW_027508876.1, forward strand.
TTCAGTGAGTGGATTTCCATGGTACTTCATGAAATCGCACCTCAATAGATCCAGAGCGGTCATCGAGCCTAACACTATCTGCATGTGTATCATTTTTTCTCACAGCCCACCCTCCGCCTGCTTCTCTGTGGTGATGGCTCATTAGAATGTCTCACTTAGGCTGACAGTGTTATTTCTGTGTTTGTAGGCGCTCATGAGAGCCTCTTTCTGTGGTGTTCGTCTTGTCGGCTGCATGAGGGAGCAAGAGAGAGATGGAAAGGGCGAGAGGAGTAGAGTGACTTTCCAGATGTGCTTTTATGGGCCTGTTAAGGCTGGGGTATAGGAGTTAGGGATTGGGGGTGTAGAGTCGGAGCCGATAAGGGAGTAGGAGCCAATTATGGTGCCATGTGTGTACATGTTTGTGTGTGTGTGTGTGTGTGAAGAGGTAGAACAGAAATTACTGGCATAACGCACTCCGTTTTATAGGTTCAGGTGTATGGAGCATCTGGAAGCAAAACTAGTAAAGAATGAGACATGCAAGCTCCTGCAAAGCTGTGCAATTGCCTTCATTAGTGGCACCTCAGATCCGTATGTGTGTATGGCTGATGGTTAATGTGACAATTGTGTTTTTAACCTTAATTGAACCAGCTTTAGTGAATTTACACAATTAAATTAAGTTTGTTTGACTATGACCAGGCCCACATGGAATCTGCACCCGGAAAGCCATTCCCAAAGTTCCACAAATTCCATTGCATGTTTGCTTATTAAATGTTTTGCTTTTCAGAAACCAATAAAAACTGAGTAATCTCAGCTCCTTTTGAAGCTGGAGTGTTTTTTCATTGTTTAAAAACTGTCTTTTATCATGTTATAAGTAAGCCATTAGGCTGATTTCCCAAAAATGTGAGAACTGTCACTGTGGTGTTATTAAAACATTACTCTATTTGTTTAAGCATCCAAGACAGATAGTCCTTCCCCAAACTCATGTCATTGGTTGAGCCAGAGGCCATCCGTCTGACAGCAAGTTGTCAGGTGGACTGGGATCTGGCTCAACCAATGACGTGAGTTTGGGGAAGGACTGTCTGTCTGGCCGACCAATGGCAGATAGAAGATTTGTTAAGGAAAACCTTTTGAAACAATCATTGTTTAAAAGTCCATTTCATGGTGCTAATGATACAGAAATTACACACTTCAGCTTCAAATTTATTTTAAACATTTAAATAAGTTCTGCATAATTTACACAGCTTTACCCCCCAAATCAGCAAAGAAAATGCAAATAAATGTAAGTTATTTTGTTTCCCCATGAATTGACAGACAGCTCTCCTGTCCCGATGAGAGAAATCAGGTGTAAGTGCAGAGGCGTTGTGTGCGCTGTATGTAAACATGATGGTTATTGTGATGTAGACTAAATGTGAACAGGCATTTACTCATCTCACTTGAACAAAGATACATTCAGAACTCAGAATATTACGCAAACCTACAATAATTAAATATGTTAAATTACACACTTTATGTATTTAATCTCACTTTATTAACCAATGTCTTTGCTTTTGACCTTAAACATTTTGTTGTTTTGTTTTTATTGCTAAATTAAGATTGTGGAACTTTCATCTCCTGCGTTCTATTCTTCTGCAATCCAGCCGAAGGCTTAATCATTTCACTTTTGGTGTGAAAGAGCCTTTACATTTGCCAAAAATAGAACTTTTGTTTATTTGTTATTAAAAATCAAACAAACAAGGCCAGCTCAGGTGAGAAAAAGTAACGCAAATGTAACCTAATTAGTACACAATTAGTTATTATTTAGGAAGTAACGCAATATTGTAATGTATTACTTTCAAAAGTAACTTTCCCCAACACTGACCATAAATGGGCATGAACGCATAATCGCATAAATCAATCACACCGTGTTAATGCGTGTCTGATCTTTAACAAACCTGCATATGTTTACCGTATGTGTGCAGGTACATTAATGTTTGATCTTCAGATCTGTGAGGGGGTATGAAATAGTGCTTTGGTCTGTGAAGAATTAGCTTTAGGCATCCATGAAAGAGCACGCACACATGGCAATAGACAAGCATTAAACAACCATGAGAATGTGCATCAGCGAGGCCTGCAGCTTGTTAGTTACGATCGTTAATAGTTGTTCGTTTTACAGGCAATGCCTTCAAAGCGTTGCCACGTCGATTTATCCAGATCTCAACTGCTCTCAGCTCCGACCGATGAGGAAGAGGAGAAAGATCAAGGAATTCCCCGCGAGCACATGCCACCTTCGGCCCTGACTTTGACACTGAGAAGTATGTGACCCTTTCCCTTTCTCCCCTAAACCCTGAGAGCCGGCTGAGTGTTGCATCAGAACCAGATGTGTCCCCATGAGTGTAAGTATGCGTCTGTGGATTAGACCGTTGGGCCGGTGGGGCCAGAGTGACCCCTCGTGACCTCAGAGCCTGCAGCCATGCCGACAGGAAGGGCTCGCAATTGGCTTCAGCTGTGACCCGCCTCCTCTTAGCTCATTAAGACAAACTGTTTTTAAAGTCTATATGGCTTACGCTATCATCAGCGCTAACACTCTGCAGCTGAGAGAGTCGGGGGTGGAAGGAGAGGACGAGAGAACTGAGGTAGTGAAAGGTGAGAAACAGCAGTGAAGAAAAAACTAAAAGTGTAAAGAAGGAAGAACTGCACTAAAGTAAAGAGAGGGAAATCTGTGTCAGTTCTCAATGTGCAATACTAGTAAATCTCAAACCTTAGTACTAAAAGTCTAACCTTATCTAGAGGGATATTAAAATAAATCATTTATTTATGGAGAGCAATATTACAATAATAGTTAAATGATCAGGATAGAAACATCAAAACTGTTTTTTTCCCAGTGCATTCTGGGTAACCACAAATGCCACAGTACGCTATTTGTAGGCTGCTTGGATTGTACACTGTTTATTGTGCATTTTCAAGTAAGCATCTGTAAATGCTTATTCGTGCAAAAGAAGAGGAGGACTTTGTGACTGTTCAGCTTTTCAAATTACAGTACATAAATATGAATAAAAATATTGTGAAATATTGTTACAATTTAAAACTGTTTTCTATTTGAATGTTTTAGTAAAATCAGGTCCAAAGCATGCACATCCACAGCATGTTGGTCAAAGTGGGTGCTCAACAAGGAAATTAATAAAAAAAGAAATCCTTCTAAAATGCTGGTTTGGTGATAAATCAATGCTGAAAACGGATGTCCTGCTTAATATTTTTGTGGAAACCTTGATAATGTTTTTCCAGGATTCTTTGATGAATAGAAAGTTCAAAAGAACACCATTTAAAAATTTTTTTTATTCTTTTGTAACATTAGAAATGTCTTCACTGTCACTTGGGATCAATATAATGCATCCTTGAATAAAAAATCTTACTGATTTCAAACTTTTGAATGGTAGTATATGTGTGTGTGTGTGTGTGTGTGTATACATACAGGTGAAACTCGAAAAATTTGAATATCATGCAAAAGTTTTGATGATTATGGCTTACAGCTTATGAAAACCCCAAATTCAAAATCTCAGAAAATTAGAATATTAGATGAAATCAATAAAAAAAAAAAGGATCTTAAATACAGAAAGGTTGGCCCTCTGAAAAGTATAATCATGCATATATATATATATAGTTATATACTGTATACTAAATATATTAGTTTCACCTTTTAATTTAAATTACTGAAATACACTAACTTTTGCACGATATTCAAATTTTTCTAGTTTCACCTGTATATAAACAGTGTTGGGGAAAGTAATTTTTAAAATGAATGTGTTACAATATTGCGTTACTTTTTGTGGAATATAATGTTTTGTTACTTGTGCATTACTTTTTCACACCTAGGCTGGGCTTGCTTGTTTGTTTTTTAATAACAATAACAAGAAAATGTTAAGGCCATTTTGCAACAAAAGTGAAATGAATAATGAGTAACTTTATTTAAAAATTTTTTTAAAAAGTAACTCAGATATTTCGTTGTAAATTCAAAAGTAATGCAATACTTAGTTGAAAAAAGTAATTGGATTACATAACTCATGTTACATGTTCCAGAGACTGGTTGTAAGGAATCAATGAGAGCGAGAATGTGTGTTTGGGTACATACTCCTGCCATCACTCCTTTTCTGCTCTGCCATCGCTGGTGTTTACCACAAGTTCTCTCTTTCATGCCTGTCCGTTCATTTTTCCATCCTTTCCACTCGTCCTTCTCTTTCTCTTTCATCCAGGATGAGAAGCAGCTCCCCTCTGAGCTTATAGAGTGTGCTTTTGGCAGTTGTGTCCAATTCCTGTATGCGGGTGTGTGCGTGTTTGTGAACGCAAAAAAGAAAAGGAGAAAAAGAGAGAAAGACAGAGTTCTGAGTAGAGGAGCCTGATGTGCTAGATTAATACTGGACGCTCGGAGGGGGGCTTCCCCCATTCATTACTGACTGATGCCCATACCAAATTGATTTATGGAAGCGGCCCTTAATCAATTAAGTGTGGAGAGAGAGAAAAGGGAGAAGAATGCAGGGAGAGGGCAATAAGAGAGCACAGAGAGGTAAGATAAAATAAGAGAGGTGAGGGAAAACGGGGCAGGGAGGTGTTGATGTAGTTTGCCCCTGGAGTGCACCATGGTGGGTGAACTAAGCGGTGTGGTTTAGCGCTTGTTAGCTACATTGTGCGGTTGCGATGTGTTGCTGTTTGTGAGGGGATGTTATTTTTTAGAGGAGGTTTGGAGTGTTGTGTTGAGTTTGCTCTATATAGTGGTTTGCAGTAACTGGCTATATAAACAGTTTTGAGGATTGCACGTATCATTCCTGAACTATGTGTTTGTGCGTCAAGTGCTCAAGGAAGCCAGTGTAGGGATGTCACAGGAAGCAATTGAAGCTACAGGTTTGAATGATGTATTTGATGAAGCTCTGTTTACAGTTCGACAATTTCACAATGTAAACTAAATTTTTACATCTTTTGAAGGAAATGCGAGTGACTCACCTGACAAAATTCGGGGGTGTTGAGGGTGTTTCTGTTGCTATGCTGTGTCCTTGAAAGTTGCTAGAGTGATCTGTGAGGTTACTGGCCTGAGTCAAAAGAGCTGATGATCCGATAGGGCACACATATGTGCTCTGTAGAGGGTAAAAAAATGTTGAAATGAAAAAAAGTTCAATTTTGAACTACAAGAGTAGCAAAACTGTATTGCAATGAAGAGTTATGAATGATTTGTAGCGCACTACTATCAGTGCTGGGTAGTAACTGATTACATGTAATCTGGATTACATGATCAGATTCCAAAGTACTTGTAATTAGATTGTTACGTTTTAAAATACTACAGACCACAGCTACCTTTTTATTGATTGATTACATATTCTTCTCAAAATGGCAGTACCCTACTACTTCTACTACCCTATACTTCCTTTTTTTATAAAAGTCTACTGCTTATATCTGTTGAGATGGTCTACCAGGTTTTGGAATTGCATACACAGATCAGCCACTAGTCATGTGACTATCACTGAAAACTGAGACGCACATACCATTTGATCACTGCATTTACAGAAATCACTTTGTGTTTCAAAAGGGTTTTCTCAACATTGCACATCTATGTAGCTCCTGATGAACAAATTCATTATTATTTATTTTAATTATCACTCATTGAGCATTTTAACCATGTTTTACTGTCTATGGAAGGATCGTGTCTTACAAACACATTCAAATGTACAAATTTATTCATTTCACTATTTACATGAATTAAGTAATTTCATATTTACATACGATGCAGGGATTCCCCAACATTTTTGTCAACTGAACCTCTTTGACGTAATACTTGAAGTAACCCCAGAGATTTAAAGTGAATAAGTTTAGACAATAATAAAATGAGGTCCATAATAATAATAATAATGACAAATAAATAAATAAATTTAAGTTCATGGTTCTCTAATGTCGGTTAATGGTCACATGACATGCATGTAAACAAATAATTTAAAATATTTTTTATTTGATCGTTTATTTTAAAATTATTTATTTTAATTTTACATTTTTATCATTTAATTACTTAAGAGCTTTTCATTAAACTCACAAACCCCCTGCAGTTCCATCACAAACTCCAGTTTGGGAAACCCTGATGTAATGTAATATTTAATGCACTTCGTGATGTTGATAAAAAAGAATGGAATTTTCTCTTTCTTTGTATTTTTATATCAATATGGTCCAAGGTTATACTATTCAATTAAATGTGATAGAATAAACGAGTTAGGTTAAAAGTAATCTAAAAGTAATCCAAAAGTAGTGTAAAAATATAATGGATTATATTACTAACTACAATTTTTGTCATGTAATTTGGAATCAGTAACCAACTACAATTTGTAAGTAATCTACCCAACACAGACTGCTATGTGGTCACTAGCTGTGATTCCCTTTGCCTCATGGGAATTTTCTGTGACATCAAACACCACATACAGAGATTTTCTTTAAAAATGTATGTATATTTCTATATTTACCATAATGGCCTCTTTGGAGCCAATGCATCGTTTTTTTATTTCTCTCATTTTTGACTTGGGTCCCTCATTCGATGTAAGGATTTTATTCATCTGTTTTATCGGTCACCGCGTGTGAAATCTTCAATCTAATCCCTTAGAAAAATAATCGCACACCACAAGTTGCAGGCTTTTAGTTATCTTTCATGTCTGTGATGCATGCGCATTACAAGTTAAATGCTAAAGTTGAATACTCAGAGTTATTCGTTTGTTCCAATCCCCCACCCTAAGTATGTTTAATTGTAATAGTGATGCCCACAATCAGAAGACTTTACAAAGCTCTTGTCAAGCTAGCTGTGTTTTGCATAATATGATATAGTTATAGGGTGTGTGTGTGTGTCCACATTTGTGTGACAGACAGAAGAGTGGAGTGTATGGAGTGTTTTAAAAAGCTCTTGTCATGCTGCTTCTATTGTCTGCTGGAGAGGGCAAGGGTGTGTGTGAGGAGGGGGCCGTTCACGCTGTGAGCCCGTTTCTCCGGCCTGTCAGAACTCCATCCGAGACTCAGCCGGAACTAATCAACTCCAATAGGCCTCCCCACTACCCACAATGCACCGTGCCTCACTGGGGGCCGGTCGGTGGGAACAGAAGGAATGAGCATTAAAACTCCTCCTTCCTCTCACACACTCCTGCTCTACACCCCCTTTTCGCTGGCCCGCACGGCACACAACACTCTCACTGTCTCTCAGTGCTATAATAATAAACACTTGCAATAATATTTTCACAGCAAGCAAAAGCCGGCCTCAGATCACAGCTCCGCACAGCTGCGGCGGACACTTGCCTGGACACACACGCAAATTCATACACTCCTCTCACACACACAATCAGATATGTGAGAGTAAACTGTACGACATATGCTTCTGGGTACAAACATTACACAATTCAAGCGTCTCTGTTTGGTTTATGATATCTATAATGCACAAGCTACAATACTGAAAATAATTTGTTTGTTCATGCATTAAGATGGTTTACAAGACTTATTATTACATACAAACTTTATACAACAGATTTTACAAGGCCACAGTTCACTTTGTGGCTTCTGATTGGTCAATACAGAGTATCTGTACTGCTAAAACTTTATATGTTTTATACAAACACCTTCAGGGCAGAACATTAAAGAGCATCTACACAAAACTGCACATGTAACAAACAAGAGGAAAAAGTACAATTATAAATAAACATGATTTTAATTATAATATCAAAATCAAAATCAGTACTACTGATAAACCCCAAAAATATAGCAACAAAACTATGACTTGTTGACCAAGTTCTGTAACATCAAGAACTATCTTCAGACGGAAAGATGCACTTAATTTGAATTTGATCAGAACTGTGAAACACTACTATTCAAAAGTAATTTTTTAAAAGAATTTTTTTTTTCAGCAAGGCTGCATTCAATTTCTCAAAAGTGACAGTAAAGACGTTCATAGTATTAAAAGATGTCTATTTCCAATATTAGGATTATTTCTGAAGGATCATATGACTGAAGACTGCAGTAATGATGCTGAAAATTCAGCTTTGCAATCACAGGAATAAATTATATTTTAAAATATATTAAAATATAATTTTTTTTATTTTAAATTGTAATAATTTTTCACAATATTACTGTTTTTTTTCTTGTGGTTTTATCATGTAAACGCAGCCTTGCTAAACATAAGAAACATCTATCAATAACATTTAAAATCTCAATGATTTCAAACTTTTGAATAGTAGTGTATAAAACAGTTAGCAAAATGCTGTTTAAAATTATAATAGATTAAATATGCAGAAACTTTCCAAAAGTATAATTTACATTTGGAACTGAAGACTGGAATTAAATGCAAACTCATGACTTTGACGTTGCTAGCGCCATTCTCTACTGTTTGAGATAAAGGAACGCTTATATCATACTAACTACACAAATACAAACGATAAAGATAATAAGGGAACTTATAAAACAAACTCCTCAAGGTGAGAGCATGGAAAAACGGAGCAAAATTCCCCTTATAAATCACATGCACAACGGTTTCCACCGCCCTCTTCTGGCGACTGACATTAACTATTAATATTCAGACTGTCACCATCATGATGGGAATAAAAGCATTGCCAGAAAGACATAGGGAAGTGAGAGTCGAAGAGATCAAATCAAATAAATTAAAATATCTCTATTAATTCTCACACAACACTCCACACAACACTTGATACATTATATCAAGTCTGAAAATGTTTAAATGTAATGTTTAGTTGTACACATTAGCATTACCATGAAATATGCTGATGTTGACAAATCAGGCAAATGTCAAAGACCTCCAAGCTCCAAACCTTCCATCAGAGTTTCCTGTGTCACTCTTACCAAAGAGGATATTGCGTCAAGTGCTGCTGATGAAAGAGAAAATGTGAGTGAATATGCTTCATTGGGAAGTGAGAGGGTTTTGTGGCTCTTCATGAAGGTGAAGTGGGTGTAGATTTAAATGTGTTAAAGAACCAGTCAGCCCCATCCCCCCCTACTCATTATAAGAGCTCCTCATTGTTTTAAACAAGTGTGCCAGTGAATATGTGGGTATGTGAACATGAATGAATGTGTATTTAACCCTGCGTGGTTTTGAGTGTTGGGAAATGAGAGGTGAAGGGTGTTACTGAGGGCACAAGTTTAGGAATTCATGTGTTTTCAAGAATGAGAAATTATAAAGACTAAAATGGATTGACCTTACCATTTCATTAGGAGCTCACTTGTTTTTAGGATTAATAATGATTTAATATTACTAATAATAATTTATCAGTTATTATAATGAATTGTAAACACACTTATGTGTGCATATGTTTATTTATATGGACTGCAATTTTTTTTCAGTGTTCATGGGTGTATATGTGTGAGTGGAGGTTGGGGGTGAAGCAGACCTATTGACTCCTGAATGGATGAAATAAAGACCAAAGACCAGCACATGGGAATGAGCTCTTGGCTCTTGGTGGGAACGGAGCATTGAGATGCACTGGTGTGGGATTAATCCTTCATTCAGCCTCTCCTTCACTCGACCGTTCTTGCCACAATGGGCCCCACCCTGTGTATGAAGGGTTTCCGTGACGACCCCTAACCTGGCATTTTGCACTGCTATTCCCAACCACTTTGTGAGAGCACACAGTTACTTTGTTCAATATTTACTCCTCCTCATATCCCTCAGATACCCCCTCTCTTCCAAAAACCACTTGGACATACAGGTCCTTCTCAAAAAATTAGCATATTGTGATAAAGTTCATTATTTTCCATAATGTAATGATAAAAATTAAACTTTCATATATTTTAGATTCATTGCACACCAACTGAAATATTTCAGGTCTTTTATTGTTTTAATACTGATGATTTTGGCATACAGCTCATGAAAACCCCAAATTCCTGTCTCAAAAAATTAGCATATCATGAAAAGGGTCTCTAAACGAGCTATTAACCTAATCATCTGAATCAACTAATTAACTCTAAACACCTGCAAAAGATTCCTGAGGCTTTTAAAAACTCCCAGCCTGTTTCATTACTCAAAACCGCAATCATGGGTAAGACTGCCGACCTGACTGCTGTCCAGAAGGCCATCATTGACACCCTCAAGCAAGAGGGTAAGACACAGAAAGAAATTTCTGAACAAATAGGCTGTTCCCAGAGTGCTGTATCAAGGCACCTCAGTGGGAAGTCTGTGGGAAGGAAAAAGTGTGGCAAAAAACGCTGCACAACGAGAAGAGATGACCGGACCCTGAGGAAGATTGTGGAGAAGGACCGATTCCAGACCTTGGGGGACCTGCGGAAACAGTGGACTGAGTCTGGAGTAGAAACATCCAGAATCACCGTGCACAGGCGTGTGCAGGAAATGGGCTACAGGTGCCGCATTCCCCAGGTCAAGCCACTTTTGAACCTGAAACAGCGGCAGAAGCGCCTGACCTGGGCTACAGAGAAGCAGCACTGGACTGTTGCTCAGTTTTGCATGTCATTCGGAAATCAACGTGCCAGAGTCTGGAGGAAGACTGGGGAGAAGGAAATGCCAAAATGCCTGAAGTCCAGTGTCAAGTACCCACAGTCAGTGATGGTCTGGGGTGCCATGTCAGCTGCTGGTGTTGGTCCACTGTGTTTTATCAAGGGCAGGGTCAATGCAGCTAGCTATCAGGAGATTTTGGAGCACTTCATGCTTCCATCTGCTGAAAAGCTTTTTGGAGATGAAGATTTCATTTTTCAGCACGACCTGGCACCTACTCACAGTGCCAAAACCACTGGTAAATGGTTTACTGACCATGGTATTACTGTGCTCAATTGGCCTGCCAACTCTCCTGACCTGAACCCCATAGAGAATCTGTGGGATATTGTGAAGAGAAAGTTGAGAGACGCAAGACCCAACCCTCTGGATGAGCTTAAGGCCGCTATCGAAGCATCCTGGGCCTCCATAACACCTCAGCAGTGCCACAGGCTGATTGCCTCCATGCCACGCCGCATTGAAGCAGTCATTTCTGCAAAAGGATTCCCGACCAAGTATTGACTATTGAGTGCATAACTGAACATAATTATTAGAAGGTTGACTTTTTTTGTTTGTATTAAAAACACTTCTTTTATTGGTCGGATGAAATATGCTAATTTTTTGAGACAGGCATTTTGGGTTTTCATGAGCTGTATGCCAAAATCATCAGTATTTAAACAATAAAAGACCTGAAATATTTCAGTTGGTGTGCAATGAATCTAAAATATATGAAAGTTTAATTTTTATCATTACATTATGGAAAATAATTAACTTTATCACAATATGCTAATTTTTTGAGAAGGACCTGTATTACATGGGGGAGTGAGTATAAGGCGCAGTGGAAGCTGTGGGATATTGATATTAAGCTGGACGCGGAAATGGATCCGTTCCTAAAGCACAACATGCATACAATCAAAATTCTGTAAACATTACCTGACATTTCCATTCAAAGTGATTAAAAGAGAGTAGAGAACTCCTCTCAATCACCAAAAGGAGCATGTTTAATGTCACATCCCATGGACGAAGCCTTTTTTCCACACGAAAAAACTTATGTCGCCATTATAACACTTTGGCGTTAGGAACCACATGGAAGCGCCCCCTGCTAGCCTCACCTGTTCCTGCAGTCTTTTCTTCACAGATAGATGTCTCTCAGCTTGCATGTTAGCACTGCTTAGCTTCAGTAACCAATAGAGAGCTGCAAGAAAGTGTTGTTTTAATATTATTTATATAGCTATTATTATAAAATGTATTAATACTTTAAATGAGCTTTATTTTTTATTTTCAGTTTACGTTTTAGTAATTTTGTTGTGCTTTAGTCATTTTTGTTTGCTCATTTTTGGGGGTTAAAAATTGGGGTTATTTTTAAAGTCATTTTTATTTCAGTTTTTTGTTATAGTACTTCATCTTATTTATTTTCAGTAAGTTGCCACGGCTGCATTTCTTGTTCATCTAATATTTATATTTTATTTCAGCTTTATTTTAGCTACTGATTTAAAAAAAAATGTTTTAGTTAATGCTGCAAGGTGATAGTAGCTGACTAAAAAAAAGCTAAATAGTTATATTAAATTCAATATAAAAATATACACAAATGTTTTTGAATATTGGTAAATTGCTTGAATGTGTTTTAAATGTTAGCCTACATTTATAGGCCTATAATTTATTTATTGCAATATTATTTGGCCAATATTATTTGTTTGTAGGTTTACTTTTTACATTTTTGCAGTTGAATGAATTGTTTTGTTTCACAAATAATTGTATTACCGTTTGAGTTTACAAAGGTATACAATAAACATCTTATTGTTTCAACTTACACCATATAGTGTGACAACATGGCCCGCAAGAATCAATGTGTTCTTAGTAAACTGTATTTTATTCCTAGGCAATAACAGATTATACAAACTAAAGTTATAAATGAAAGTTAAAGAGTGGTCACGTATAATTAAATATTCAAAGTCAGTCCTCATAACTGTAATTTAATCTCAATTTCAGACTCTCGATCCACTCAAAAAACCCACGTTCATTAAGGATTCATTTTCAAAATGAATTTTTAATGAACGCGCGAGCTATGATTTAAACTTATTATGAATAGGCCTATAAAACTTGACTGACTTGATTCAGACTTGAGGCTGTCACTGCAGCTCACCACTTCCAGGAAGTGGTACACTGAGGAACTCTTCGAGGCACTTCATGAAAAACGTTGGCGTTTGGTCGATGCATTGATTAAACTAGGCTATATTATAAACTATATTCACATTTTTTTTGTCATCGTCGATTCTTCTCATAGTCATCGTCTCAGCGCGTCAGGATTATATCAACTGAACTGACATGGATAAATCGCGTGGGATATGAAAGTGAAACATTTGAATGAACTTTTTTTTTTTAGTTTGAAGATGAGTTTTAATTATACCCATAAAATATTGTGATGTCTTCCTCACCTGAGAGACCCCACAGTTCGGGTAAGTTTCATGGTGATACACTGTTAAAATCTAATCTATCTATCTATCTGATACTGTTAAAATCTATCTATCTATCTATCTATCTATCTATCTATCTATCTATCTATCTATCTATCTATCTATCTATCTATCTATCTATCTATCTATCTGTCAGTCTGTCCGTCCGTCCATATCTTATCTAATTATTTTGGGAGAGTGATTATACAATTATTATTCATAAATGTTTTATATAAAGTTGCTTCATACAACGGGTGAAATAAGTATTGAACACGTCTCCATTTTTCTCTGTAAATATATTATTTTCACCAGAGGTTGCTAACAACCCAAGTAATCCATACATACAAAGAAACCAAAACAAATACATTCAGAAATTAAGTTGTGTACCAATGTGAAATGACACAGGGAAAAAGTATTGAACACCCTACTGATATTTATTTTATACTTTGTACAAAAGCCTTTGTTGGTAATGACAGCTTCAAGACGCCTCCTGTATGGAGAAACTGGTCGCATGGATTGGTCTGGTGTGATTTTGGCCCATTCTTCCACACAAACAGTCTTCAAATATAGGCCATCAAATATAGGCCATCAGTTGGGTTATATATATATATATATATATATATATATATATATATATATATATATATATATATATTGGTCCTGGAGAACTGTTAAAGTTATACGTCTGTCTTATCATTTCAATTGATAGGAACCATTCTGAAATCTAAGGGTAAAAATGGCTCCTCTTACCCCGCTCTCCCTACAGGACCAGAGGAGAAGCCAGCTGTGAAGGCCCGGCTCCTGTCTTCACAGATGCTTTTGGTGGATGCCCTGTATCACCTGGGTCCTCTGTTAGACTGTGTTATATCTGTAGGGCTGCTCTCTAGAGAAAACTGTTATGAAATTGAAGCTGAGCGAACGCCGCCCAGCAAAGCCCGAAAACTTCTAGAGATTGTTGACGCTCAGATGGACGAAAACGGTGCCTCTAGATTCATGGAGTGTCTGAGGAAATGCAAGAGACATTACCCGCGTCTACGAGCCTGGTTGACAGAAGAAGGTATGCTATATAATGCATAAAGTTGCACTCTGTCTTAAAGCACAAATGCAGCATGATGTAAATACTGAAACGTTTTGTGCTCTCATTTAGATCAGTCCCAAACAACAGTTGTTCAGCAAAGTCCAACAGGTAGGATGTTACATATTCTCAGCATTTTCACTTTTACTATATGTTCATGTAAATGTCTCCCAGCCCTCACCATTGTCATGTCCCCACGCAGAACGTCATCTACAGGCTCTGTTTAGTGTTCTGAGCTCACGCTTGGGCTGTTCTGTTCTTCCGGTCTCCTACGATCTCTTCTCCAAAGGCATTCTGACTCAGTTGGAGATGGAGAATATCGAAGCCATACTTATTCCAAACCAGCAAGCAAAAACCCTGCTGTCCATCTGCCTGAAGAAAGGAGAAAAAGCATGCAAGAGCTTTTACACAGCGCTACAAAATGAGGACAAACAGCTAGCCGAGGAACTTAATGGTCAGTAGAACTGTAATCTAAATGGAGAAGATCTAAATCCATGCAATGTTATAATAATTATAATTATTATGCCACAAAAATAATCATCTCTTAGAACTCTTAATGTTATTCCAGCTAGGAAAAATCAGTCACCTGGTTTAAAGTTTTCTTTTAAATTTGTCAGTGAATATTTTGGTGGAAGACCTAAATAAAGAGTCTGAAGGCAACAGCGTGCAGATAGCAGTGGAGGAAACCAGAGGTCAATTGAGGGCAGCTTTACCTCTGTCAGGTGATTCATATTTCACCATTACCCATTTTGTTGAAAAATATTCGAGAGACTGACTTGTGGTAAGAAATATACTGTATATGGCTTGTAAATGTGCTCAAAAGGTAACCAGAATTTGGGTTGTTTACAAAATCAGTGGCGTACACAGACCTCTGCTGGGCGGAGGTCCCTCTAGCCCCCCCCCCCCCCCCCCCTCGCATTCCGGGGTGGGGGGAAGAGGGTTTCGGGGGCGGTGGTTCCCCTCAGTTTAACTGTCCAAAATGAATGTAAGATCTACATTTGCCGAACTGATGTTGTCCATGTCTGGTCTTGTTTCCATCAGGAGGCCTGCAGCAGGTCATGGCTCAGCTGGGCTTGACAGTGGGGGATGAGATTAGGTTTAATGTCTGTGAGGTTGGTGTGGCGGTGGGTTTGCCGCGTCGGACGGTCAGAGAATACCTTCTCGAAGGGGTCGCAATAGAAGACTCATCCCAGCTGGAGGCTCTGGTGTCCCTGTACATGGAGAAGACGCAGGACGCGGGCAGATTACTGAGCAGAGTGGCAGAACTCAGTCCTCAGTGTAAGTCATGGCCAATCCAATCCAGAGAGATCCATCTTGGGGTCGAACTCAGATTCTGTTTGATCCATAATTTTTTGGTGTTAATCTTTTTTTTTTAAAGGCATAATTCACCTAAAATTTAAATTTTATCATTTATTCACCCTCATGTCGTACCAAACCTGTATTACTTTCTTTCTTCTGTGGATTATTAAAGGTCCCATGTCAAAACTGAAATTTCCTGGCTTTTTTCATGATAACGGAGGTCTAGGGACTATGAAACTACCATATTCAAGTTTCAAAACAGACATGAGACCTTTAAAGAAGATATTTTGAGGAATTTGTTTATACAAGGGAAGTCAATGGTTACCAAAACTGTTTGGTTTCCTACATTCTTCAAAATATGTTCTTTTGTGTCCAACAGAAGAAAGTAAGTCACACAGGTTTGGGACCACATGAGGATGAGACAATAATGACAGAATTTAAGTAGAGTGCATCTTTTACCAAACAAGATACAAAGTTACATTTCTTCATCCTTCACTGTTTCCAAAAGACAACTCTTTCTCTGAATTAAAAAAAGATTTTATCTTTAGGAAGGTCACAGTGATTATGGGTCAATTACATTTTGTCTGGATCATTTACATGCATTGCATACGATTTGAATATGCCTCATGATTAATTTCTAATAAATAAATGACAAATATTTTTTGAGGGTATAGTGACAAATGTCAGGGTGATACAACTGTCCTGATATAATGAAAGTCTCATTAAACATTCTTGAGAAGAAACGTTAAGTAGGTTGGCATAATCTTTTATTATTTTTTAGAAAATATAATAAAATTACATACTATAATAATAATATATATATACATATAAATTTAAATGCTTATTAGTATTTTATTAAAGTTGTGATGCAACGTGCAAAAATATGCAGAAAATAACAAATAGTATTTTTTATAGAAGAATATTTACATGATGATTATGAAAATTATGATTAACATGTACATGTATTAAAGGTGTACGTTCTTTTTATTTGATAGTTACACCACATGACAATACATTTCATCTTTTATTGAAAATGGCTTAAGTTCTTCATAACTACATGAAACCATCATGAATGTCATCTGTAGGGGTCCAGCTCTCTGAAAGGGGGTGTCTGCTGTTGAGGCTGCTGCAAAAGGCTGAGACTCTCCTCCGCAGTGGGATCCACAGTCACCTGCACAGCTGGGACCACCTGCACGATCAGGACCACTTACGCAGCTGGGATCATTTGTGTCCCGGTGACTGCTCGGATCAGCGCATGGTGTGGGCCATGTTCAGTTTTCTGGTGTGGGACTGCATGGCAGAGGTTCTGGAGGAGCCCGAGGCGAAGCCTAGTGGAGGCATACTAGGGATGATCGAGCAGCTAAGCGCCAGCGGCAGAGTGGAGGCTGCTTTGCTGCAGGAAGTGGAGCAGTGCTGGACTGAAGGGGACGCTGAGAGCCTGCTGCAAAGTGTGAGAGTCCTCGCTCAGGTGCTACGAGACCTGCATCCCCTCCAGGAAGGCCTCCAGCTGTCCTCTTCGGTCGAGGGGCTGTTTTCCTGCAGGCCCAGCAGGCTTCACCGGGTCACTTCCTTCCAGGGCGTCTCTGCACGGGTCATCCGTAAAGCTCTTAGCAGCATGGTCCCATCCATCTCAGACCAGGATGCAACCCCTCTAGCTAGACAGTATGTGGAGGCTTGTGTTCGTATCGCACGTCTCCTAGAAGTGGTGCAGCCCACACGAACCACCATTGACTTTTCAAACGCCTCCATTGCTACAGTCACTCAACATGTGCGGTTTGTCTTGTCAAATCCTGCTTTTAACTCCGAAGCCTTTGACGCTGGAGTCCGACATCGCTTGCTATCTGTGTTGGACTTTAATCCTGCGCAGCTGGGCCTGGGCTCTCTGATGCAGCTGCACCAGGAGACCCTATCCGAATTGCAGAGCTACTTACAACTCGGAGAGCAACACAACTTCCAGTTCATTCTGGAATCAGTACGGATAATCGGCCCCGCAAAGCTGTTTTCCGTGAACAGGGTTCACGGGCCTGTCGCCATCGATAATGGAGTGGAGGAGGTCTTGCGTTTTATCACATCAGAACCCACTTCCTTTCTGGTACGTCTGCATTGCCTTTGCTATGAAGAGGAGAGGGGACGTTTTAAGGTGTGCGCACCACGCTGCGCATGCATGTATCTGCTCAAGGCAGAGGGGCTGCGAGACATGCAGTGGTGCGGTGGCAACGTTCTGGTCGAGGTAGGTGGGAAGGTGTGGGTCAGAGAGGGAGAAAGTGGCAGCTGGGATGAGCTCCAGGCGCTGGCTCAGAGACACTCTGCTCAGCTCAGGGATGAAGGCTGCTGCTTTAAAGTCAAGGCCGACGGTTTAGAGTGTGAGGTCAAATTCATATATAGGAGTGGAAGGCTGTGGGCTGTGCCACATAGGGACTGTGATGTAGACTAAAAATACGGGTAGCTGACATGTTTGACATGCTGAACTTCATTAAAAGTATTTGAAAGAATATTTCTCAACATTTATAGATTCATTTTATGACATTGTATTAAAGGTTACATGGAATATTTGTACTTTAAAAAAAATGAATTTTTAGCTCTTCAAGTGTAGAAACAAAAAGTGATTAAAAACATACAGTATAAAAAGAATAGGTAAATGGCATATATTTTTTAAACTAAAATTATACTGTTTAAAGCATATTAAGGTAATTGCAGATAAAATCAACTCTTCTCATTGTTAGGTGGTTTATATGGTGCTATGCTTCTGAAAATCAATCAATAAATCAGGTAAGAAAAAATTATAGAAGACTTTAGTTTTGTTTCCATACTAGTGTTACAAACTAAAAGTTGCTTGAATATTCAATGAAATTATGAAATGTCAATTCCTATTAGTTTTGTTACATTTTTGACCGCTTTGCTTTTTGTAATGTCCTCAAAATCAGAAAAATAATGCCTATAAAAATGTGAAAATCAAACCAACACAATAAAGCATTTAATTATCTAAACTTTATTGTGGGATTGTGCACTTCTTTTAAAAATAAAAACAATGCATTAAATAAAGTTGAACAGTCAGTCAAGATTGTCTACATGTATACTGATATTTAAAATACTTCATATGAGAATTACACATAAGGTTAAACTGTCTGCAAAAAAGACTGAAGTCATCTAGTGTTTATTTATGTATCTGATGAGACAAACACCTGTTACCTTGTGCAAGTTCCTATGCATAGGCAGGCCCACAAGGCATCACAGAATCTTAACATGGGCATTACACGGGTGCAGCCAGGATGTGATTAAAACCAAACTAGGGATGTCAAATAGATTTGGAATGCTATTATGCATAGACGATATTCCTCAAGTCACTTGATATGAGATGACAATGCAAACCACCCCTCTCTTTTAAGCTTTTCCACCTGTCAGAAATAAAAGACAAGTTTGCAAGCATGAATATGTAAAATTAATAACTTGTTATTGATAGAAAACAATGTGCATTAAAAATGATATAGCATACTTGATTCTCAATGCTCTGGATTTCCATACTATCTAAACTTTGTGGTGAGACTCTTCCCGCTGACCTAAGAAAAGAGTATTAGAAATGTCAATTAGCTTGATGTAAAAAGCAACACATATTCGGAATATGCTTTGTAATTATACTGGTACAGTTAAACCGCTTTTCAGAGTCCAAGTTTAATATATCAAATCTTACAAGCAAATCTGCTCTTGGCTTTTCATAACTCACCTTCGACTGCTTGCACTGGGTTGTGGTGAATGGCTTCTCTCAGGAAGTGTTAAAAATTGCTCTGGAGTAAACCCCCTAACACCTGTAAGACATCAATAGTCATCATATACCTCTTATTTTGAAGATTGAGAGATGATGTATGCTTCATTTAAACACACACACACACACACACACCTGTATGAGTGCTGCTGGAGTGAGGAGGTACTGGGGAAATGGCAGGGGAAACTCTGAGGGAAGTGCTCTGCTTCTGTTGTTCAATGAGCTCTAGTAATCTAGCTCTTGCTTCGGCACTTTGACGGTTCAACTCCTGCAGTTTTTGTTCTATCTCCATTGTTGAGGATCTCTCTACACAAACAGACTGAACAAAAAAAGATGTTAGTGTAAGAAACTACCACTTTCAAACTCACTCTGTACTATGGAAGCTTTATCCACCTCAGGAGTAATTGTGAGAAGGTTTAGAATGAAGCAATAAACCCAAAGAGGTATTGCTTTTATAAAATGGTTAGATGACATTCACTTTTTAAAAAACTTTTGCTGATAATTTAATCACCCCCATGTCATCCAAGATGTCCATGTCTTTTAGTCGAAAAGAAATTAAGGTTTTTGATGAAAACATTCTAGGATTTTTCTCCATATAATGGACTTCATTGGGTACCAAACGGTCCAAGGTCCAAATGACAGTTTCAGTGCAGCTTCAAATGGCTTTAAACGACACCAGACGATGCATAAGGGTCTTATCTTGCAAAACAATCGGTCATTTCAAAAATAAATAAAAAAAGTTTAAGTTTTATATGCACAAATGCTCACCTTGCTCTGTTCTGTGATGGACATTCGTGACTCTCCTGTTCGAACTCGTTCATCAAAATGAACGACACTTTTTTCAAGTCATTTCGTTCATTCAATGAACGAGATGACTCGAAAAAAGATTTGTTAATTTTGAAGGAGTCTTTTTTCGAGTCATTTCGTTCATTCAACGAACGAAATGAATCGAAAAAAGATTAGTTTATTTTGATGAACGAGTTCGAACAGGAGTCACGAACATGCATCACAGAACAGAGCAAGGCGAGCATTTGTGCTTATAAAACTTAAACTTTTTTTATTTATTTTTGAAATGACCGATCGTTTCGCAATGCATCGTCTGGTGTCGTTTAAAGCCATTTGAAGCTGCACTGAAACTGTCATTTGGACCTTGGACCGTTTGATACCCAATGAAGTCCATTATATAGAGAAAAATCCTAGAATGTTTTCATCAAAAACCTTAATTTCTTTTCGACTCAAGAAAGAAAGACATGGACATCTTGGATGACATGGGGGTAAGTAAATTATCAGCAAAAGTTTTTTAAAAAGTGAACTACTCCTTTAATACATATACCTGGCAAGATTTCCTAAAATAAACATTTTAGAATGAGTTCACGGTTGTGTAAAATTTATTTTTTATATTTATATATATACACACACACACACACATATATATATATATATATATATACATACACAGACGTTTTATTATATATATATATATATATATATATATATATATATATATATATATATATATATATATATAGTATAAATATGCAATTGTGACATTGCGACTATTGCTCTTAATTGTGCCTTCATATCTCCACAATTATGAAAAGTAAATTGTGAGATAAAATGGTACAATTATGAGAAATCTTGGCAAATGTGAGAAAAAGGCTTCAAGGTTTGGAGTCAGTAAGATTTTTTTTTATTCAGCATGGACATATTAAATTATTCAAAAGTGACAGTAAAAGGCATTTATAATGTTAAAAAAATTCAATTAAAAAAATGCTGTTTTTTAAACTTTACATTCAAAGAATCCTTGATGAATTAATGTATCAATGTTTCCACACAAATAATAAGCAGCACATATGTTTAAAATGTTACAACGAAGCACTTTCTGGAGCTAAATCAGCAAGTTACAATAATTTCTAAAGGATCATGTGACACTGAAAACTGGATTAATGATGCTGAAAACAGGGCAACATTTTTAATTATTTTAAATTGTAATACTATTTTTCAATATTACTCTCTTTACTGTATTTTTGATCAAATAAATGCAGCCTGGGTGAGCATTAGAGACTTCTTTCAAAAACATTTAATAAATCTTATTGACCACAAACTTTTGAACAGTTGTGTCACAATTGTGAGATGTAAAGGCACAATTATGAGAAACAAAATTGAGAGATAATTAACATGAAAAACAGACTACTACCTTGCACCAATTCCACAATATGCAACTAACCTGCTGTGTGCGCTTTGGCTCAGTAGAGGGCGACACTTGTCTAACTGCAGAATTTGTTGAGGACAGCCGGTCTGCGCTGTGCTCCCTCGATACTGAAGCTCCACTAGGAGTCGGACGGTGCTGCCCCAACTGGGCCCGGATCGCTGCATTCTGACGGGTCAGTTCGGCGATCTCCCCTAGCATGGCGTCCTGTGAGAGATCGTCCAGCAGAGGAGCTGGCCGTGGTAGGCTGGCAAAAGAGGAAGGAGAGATGGAGATGTCGAAGTCCTCAAGTGAACCCTGGCTTCCTGTTGCTGAATAGGAGCCACTGTAGGGCAGTGAGGTTGCGTGTGAGTGTGGACGACACACTGGGAGAATTAAGAAAAAATATTGGTGAGTCATACTCAAATTCATGAGTCATTTAAACTTAAACTTTCAAAAAAGAAAAAAAAGTGAGTGACTTCCTAAGACACAAATACATACGGTTTTAACCTTAAAACTCAGTTGCTGCTTAATCATTAAAATGTCATTGTTGATAAAGTTATAGACAGCACACCTCCACAATGCACCTGGAAAAAAAGTGAGTTGTTTTGCTCATGCAAACCCACCACCATCATGCTAAGGTGATTGAGTGGTTGCCAGGCAGCTCAAGTCATTTTTCTTTTTCTGAAAAAAATTTAACCTAGTATTTGCAAATTCATCACTAAGGAGTATTTTTCAAGGGGGTTGCTATGGGATTTAGAATGGTTGCTAGGTGGGAACTGTTGAAATTGTTCAAATTCTTATGTATGGGACCTCTTTTCAATGTCTATGGGGATTTTCGTGGGGATTCCACAATGTTAAGTTTGAAATGTAAGCAAGTATGAACAACAACAATAGTGATGTTTGCGTTGGTTTTAAGCCCTCAACACTAGTTGGTGTAAATTGACAGAATGAGGGATCTTTGTGCACTTCAGACTGACCAGCGGGAGGCAGACCATCTCTTTGGCGAGGAGGAGAGAGCAGAACAGCTGCAGAGACAAAGTCCTGTTGCTGTAGATCCTTTTCAGTACAGCCAGACTCCAGATTGCTGCTTTCTATAGAACACAACACACTCCTCTTAATCACTGTTGAGGTACATACTCAAAATAACCAATCCTAAAAATAATCAATGGTAAGATCCTTTAAAACAGTGCCTGATAGGTTGATCTACAGTTTGTGATAGTTACTTTGAGCTGTGTTGTCTCTGATTTGAGCTGTTGTGTGTGGTTCTGCAGAATCTGGTCTTCCCACCACCAGTACTACAGCATCTAGACGCTGCTCTAGTTCAGAAATCTGCTGTTGCAGTCTCGTCTGTATGGAAGCAACAAGAAGCACCATTAAAAATGGCATCTGAACGGACAATCCAGCAAATAATATCTGGATAATAAGGACTAATAGTTCACCTGCAGGGTGGCGCTCCCTTCCCTCAGTGTTAGTGACTCCACAGTCAGGGCGTCAATCAGAGCCCTCTGCTCCCTCACCTCTTCCTCTAGCCGCCTTCTCTCCTCTGCCTCTCTCAGAGCCTCCTCTTCTCTCTGTGTGCAAGTGATGTCAATAAGGAAGTGACTCGACTGAACGATTTCAAAACAACTTTTGGATTTCACTTGTGTGTGGCCTCACTTTTCTGATATGTCTGGCTAGACGTCCAAGTGTTGCCACTAGAGCCACAGAGAAGCCGGTGAGGCCCTGTCTCTCTTGCTGCGGTCTGGCTTCCGAGCTCATGGGCCTCTGGTGGTCTAGAGAGTCCAGCTCAGTCTCCACTTGCTCAAGCATACCCTGCAGAAGCTCCATACTGGACTGGTTTCCTGACAGAGAGCTCAACCCTGAACCATTCAGGGCAGATATATGCCCCAAGCGCCCCCTATTGGCTTGAACTGACTTTCTCTTCCCTGAAAAACAAACAAAAAAACGAGGTTTATCTGGATGAAATGCAGTTATCGCTGCACAGTATATAATGTTTAAGTGTCGAATTTTATATAATAATAATAATAATAATATTTAATATAAAACCATTTAAATTAATATTAATATTTAAATTAGAATATTCAAATTACGTGAGAGTTTATAGCCTATATGTATATACACACAGAGCCATTCAAAAGTTTGGGGTTGTTAAAAACTTTTTAAAAAGTTTCTTTCACGGTTTAAAAAGTTTAAAAAAAAGTTTCAAAAACTATTTTATATATTTCTATTTTGGTGATAATATACTGAATTTATGCTCAAGAAACTTTTATTATAACCAATATTAAAAACAGTTGTGCTGCTTAATATTACCCAAACAGTGATACATTTTCTAGAAATACAGGTCCTTCTCAAAAAATTAGCATATTGTGATAAAGTTCATTATTTTCCATAATGTAATGATAAAAATTAAACTTTCATATATTTTAGATTCATTGCACACCACTGAAATATTTCAGGTCTTTTATTGTTTTAATACTGATGATTTTGGCATACAGCTCATGAAAACCCAAAATTAGCATATTTCATCCGACCAATTAAAGAAGTGTTTTTTTAATACAAAAAAAGTCAACCTTCAAATAATTATGTTCAGTTATGCACTCAATACTTGGTCGGGAATCCTTTTGCAGAAATGTCTGCTTCAATGCGGCGTGGTATGGAGGCAATCAGCCTGTGACATTGCTGAGGTGTTATGGAGGCCCAGAATGCTTCGATAGCGGCCTTAAGCTCATCCAGAGTGTTGGGTCTTGCGTCTCTCAACTTTCTCTTCACAATATCCCACAGATTCTCTATGGGGTTCAGGTCAGGAGAGTTGGCAGGCCAATTGAGCACAGTAATACCATGGTCAGTAAACCATTTACCAGTGGTTTTGGCACTGTGAGCAGGTGCCAGGTCGTGCTGAAAAATGAAATCTTCATCTCCAAAAAGCTTTTCAGCAGATGGAAGCATGAAGTGCTCCAAAATCTCCTGATAGCTAGCTGCATTGACCCTGCCCTTGATAAAACACAGTGGACCAACACCAGCAGCTGACATGGCACCCCAGACCATCACTGACTGTGGGTACTTGACACTGGACTTCAGGCATTTCCTTCTCCCCAGTCTTCCTCCAGACTCTGGCACCTTGATTACCAAATGACATGCAAAATTTGCTTTCATCCGAAAAAAGTACTTTGGACCGCTGAGCAACAGTCCAGTGCTGCTTCTCTGAAGCCCAGGTCAGGCGCTTCTGCCGCTGTTTCTGGTTCAAAAGTGGCTTGACCTGGGGAATGCGGTACCTGTAACCCATTTCCTGCACACGCCTGTGCACGGTGGCTCTGGATGTTTCTACTCCAGACTCAGTCCACTGCTTCCGCAGGTCCCCCAAGGTCTGGAATCGGTCCTTCTCCACAATCTTCCTCAGGGTCCGGTCACCTCTTCTCGTTGTGCAGCGTTTTTTGCCACACTTTTTCCTTCCCACAGACTTCCCACTGAGGTGCCTTGATACAGCACTCTGGGAACAGCCTATTTGTTCAGAAATTTCTTTCTGTTTCTTACCCTCTTGCTTGAGGGTGTCAATGATGGCCTTCTGGACAGCAGTCAGGTCGGCAGTTTTACCCATGATTGCGGTTTTGAGTAATGGAACAAGCTGGGAGTTTTTAAAAGCCTCAGGAATCTTTTGCAGGTGTTTAGAGTTAATTAGTTGATTCAGATGATTAGGTTAATAGCTCGTTTAGAGAACCTTTTCATGATATGCTAATTTTCTGAGATAGGAATTTTTGGTTTTCATGAGCTGTATGCCAAAATCATCAGTATTAAAACAATAAAAGACCTGAAATATTTCAGTTGGTGTGCAATGAATCTAAAATATATGAAAGTTAAATTTTTATCATTACATTATGGAAAATAATGAACTTTATCACAATATACAAATTTTTTGAGAAGGACCTGTATATGAAATCTTTTGTAACATAAATGTCTTTACTGTGACTTCTGAGCAATAGAATGCATCCTTTCTGAATAAAATTATCAAAAACACCCCCAAACCGTTGAACAATAGTGTAGTACCGTTCAAATGATCTTATATATTTAAAAAATAGTGTCTGATAAGAGTGTCCTACCTGGTTGAGAGAAAACAGGCTCTGGGTTCAGAACCTGGTTGACTAGTGAGGTAGACTGGTTTACATCAGGATGATTCTGTCTGGCTTTTACACGCTCTACAGCCACTGTGGCATTGAGGGCTGGGAAAAAGGAGCATAGGTGTTTAAAATAAAACAACAAAGTTCAACATGACATCAAGGTGACATCACATCTAACCTGAAATTATATAAAGTAGCTCATGTCTTCATTACCTGCCAGGTCATCTCTGACTCCAGCATTACATGGTGTCTGGGGTAGATCTTGCTCCGGGTGGTCTGAACCCCATGGAAAGGACTTTGACCTACACTGATTTCTCTTCCTGAAAACAAAAAAAGCATGTTAAAGACAATTAAAACTGCATTAGAAGTTGTTTATTGAGGATATATGAACAGTCCTTCACACCTGTGCATCATAGAGCTGAGGTGCACCGAGGAATCATGGACTTCATGATGATCCTCTTCACACTCCAACTCATTCAGGGCCTAGAAATATATTTTTTAAAATCAGGTACTCTAATTTGAATTCGAGGAATCGTGACAGCCCTAGTTTTATTACAGAGTAAAAGCTGTAGGCGTTGCTCTTGCGGCAGTACCTGCTGATCCATCATAGACTGGCTGAGTAATGACAGCTGGGTTGGAGGATCAGGTCTTCGATGAACAGGAAGCTCAGAGTCAGACTCGCAGTCAGGTGCCACGGTAATGGTAGGGAAGCCTATAACAAAAATGTATGAGCTTGTATATGTACATAATACTTGTCAGATAATAATCAGATAATGGCACATCAATTTCTACTGCACAAGAATGGACTACCTGTACGACGACGGGGTGCATCACCAAACAGGTCTTTCACCACAGCCAAAGCTCTGTCTGATCGTGCAATGACATCCTGCAACTGACACTGATCTGAAAACACCTAAACAAATAGATTTTCATGATATTTTTGTGATCTGATATGTAAAATGGTGGAAACAAAATCAAATGTTAGTATGAGCTTCTTTTAACCCTGACATGAAATAAGGGTCAGAAAAATCTGATTTTTTTTATATGGAACAGTTTACTGAACCTTGTAAAACAATGTTTGCATGTGTGTTTTTTGTTGGGTATCATATCCGATACATCAGGCTTTTATGGCTTATGTTATGGCTATAATATGATACATTATAGGAGAATGTAAAAACATTTTATTCAGAGGCCAAACTGAAAAAAAAAAAAGAAATTTGGTGCAGTTGCTAAAATTGAATTATGTAATGTAAATACGTTTATATAGCAAGATTTATATAACAGTAAACTACTTACATAAACTGCATATAAATACCAGTTGTCACTCCATATCTCATAATATTAGTCTTAAACGATGATAATTAAATGATTTGTTTTATGATCAAAGCTCTGTATTTTGTATTGTGGGGGGAAATCATATAATGCAATGCAACGTTGATTGAGAGATTAATACAATTAATTGAGAGTAGAAATAAACATTCATCAAAAGCCTGATGTATAATATTCGATACTTATGTTTTAACATGATTTTTTTTTTCGGAAAAAAATAAGTAGTGATGTATGGATAATTAAGTAAACCGAAGTTGCCGAAGTTCAGTCCAGTAAGTGTTCATCTTGAAATATTACGAACAACATAGGCTACAAGTTATTCTTACATTTAGTTTATAAAAATCACTAACGATTTCCAAACAAATAGACACATGTACAACAACTTGCAGGTGGACGTTTTTACAATTATAATAAAAAAGGCCTTTTTAGTTTCTAAAAAAAGCTGTCAATAAGACTACAGAAGGCATGTACCAGATTGTTTACATGACGTTTTTCAGTCATGTTTCCATCATGTTGATAAATTCGAGGCCTATTAGAAATCTGCATGACATTCAAGGTGGTGGGAATGAGACCGTGGAAGTCTTGTATCGCTGTAAAGCGTTGAGCCGTGTTGCTCGGACAATGTTCGTGTTTTGGGGGAATGTTTCTGATGAGGTCACAAATAAGTTTTTTTTTTTTTCACTTCTTTTCTTTTCTGTCTCCTTTTCCTCTCTCTCCCCGTTGCAGAAGGCCATGCAGTTCCAGTTACTACAATATGCATCGTTCTAGATGGCTATTTATACGTCAAGAATGATTAAAGGTGTGCGCCTGATTTCATGGAACACCAAAGGAATGAATAAGGCCATTAAGATTGGTAAGGTAATGATGCAGCTGAAACATTTGAAGGGGGATATTATATTTTTACAGGAAACAGATCTTAAAACATCAGATATCCAAAGAATCAAAAAACCTTGGATGAGTCATGTGTTTCACTCGAAATTCTCGGCCAAAGCTAGGGGGGCTGCTATTATTATTGCCAAGAATATATTGTTTGAGCCAGCACATATTATTGAGGATGTCAATGGCCATTATGTCATAGTATCGGGCTTGTTACAGAACCTTTCAGTAGTCCTAGTCTCTATTTATGCTCCCAACTGGGACGATGACCAATTCTTCATCAACCTCTTTGCTAAAATCCCAAATAGCGATAATCATCATATACTGATAGGAGGCGACTTTAACCTAGTGCAAGACACAATTCTCGACAGGTCGTCTTCCAAGCAAATTAATCTATCTAATTCTGCTAAAGTGGTTTTTAATTGCTCATCTCATCTAGGAATTTCGGACCCCTGGAGGTTCAAAAATCCCCAGAGTAAAGTTTTCTCTTTTTTTTCTCCGCCACACCAAACCTTTTCCCGGATTGACTTTTTCCTGATTGATAATAAATGGTTACATCTGGTTACCGCTAGTGGCTATCACCCCATAGTTGTTTCGGAACATGCCCCCACCTCACTTGATATTAATCTTCCTCTTAGTGCTATCTCCCCATCACTTTGGAAATTTAGTTCCCATTTATTGGCGCAACATGAGTTTGAGAACTTTGTGGCCACTCAAATTAGTAATTACATTGAATTCAATGATACCCCTGAGGTCAACAGTGGATTCTTATGGGAAGCCCTTAAAGCCTTTGTTCAAGGTCAGATTATTTCCTTCACTTCGTACATGCGTAAGGCTGAAAGGACTAAAAGGCAGGATATCTTAGACAAACTCCTCAATCTTGATGAAACTTACGTCGTCTCTCCCTCACCTTCTCTTTACAAAAAACGACTTCTGCTACAATCAGAATATGATTGCCTGATGACTCATATTGTAGAGAGGCAACTGCAGCAATCCAAGCAACGTTTTTTGGAACATGGCGATAAGGCGGGTAGACTACTAGCCCAACAGGCCCGTGCGGCCAGTGCCTCTAGACTAATTCCAAGAGTTATGTCCCCTAGTGGTAATCTTACTTCAGACCCAGCTGAAATCAACAGAGTTTTTTTTAGACTTTTACATTAACCTTTATAACACTGAGCAGTCTTCAGCTTCGATATTGTCCCCCAATCCCTTAGATTCTTTAATATTTCCTAGAATTGATGAAGATTGGGCTAAGAAATTGGGCAGCCCCATTTCCCCCCAAGAAGTCAAAGAAGCGATTAACTCGATGCAAAATAAGAAATCCCCAGGCCCCGATGGGTTTACAGTTGAATTCTACAAGGCATATTCTAATTTATTAGTCCCAATTTTAGTGAGGATGTACAATAATTCATTTCAAGAAGGCCAACTCCCATCGACGATGTATATGGCTTCTATATCCTTGCTCTTGAAGAAAGACAGGGACCCCACATCTTGCGGTAGCTACAGACCGATTTCTCTGTTAAATGTAGACTGCAAGATACTAGCCAAAATTCTGTCTCTCCGCCTCCAAAATGTAATGCCATCCATAATTTTTATTAGATCAAACAGGGTTTACATTGGATATGCATTCCTTCTTCAATACTCGGAGACTACTTGACATTATTTTCTCTCCCCCATCTAATACCCCTGAAGTCATAGTTTCATTGGATGCGGAGAAAGCTTTCGATAGGGTCGAGTGGGACTATCTGTTCTCTGTGTTAGGAAAATTCGGGTTTGACCCTAAACTCATTTCTTGGATACGGCTTTTGTATGCTCTCCCGTCTGCATCGGTGTGTACCAACGGTGTTCGATCGCCACCCTTTTTACTTCAGCGGGGGACACGTCAAGGCTGCCCGCTCTCGCCTTTGTTATTTATTATAGCTATTGAGCCATTGGCCATCTGGCTTCGAAGTCATGATGCATTTAAAGGCATCACACGCCATGGCTTGGTCCATAAACTTTCTCTCTATGCAGACGATTTGTTATTATACGTCTCCGACCCCATAGCTTCTTTCCCCCCTATATTATCTGTTCGAGAACAGTTTGGCTGCCTATCAGGGTACAAGTTAAACCTTCAAAAAAGCGAGTTATTTTTTGTTAACCAATTGGCTAAATCTCTTCCTCTTTCTTCATTCCCCTTTAAGTTAGCCTTGGATGGTTTTAAATATCTGGGGATATTTATCACCGGTTCGCTCAAAGACTTGTTTCTTAAGAACTTTACACCACTTTTTGAAAAATGTAAGTCAGATATGGCTAAGTGGAGTTCCCTTTCCCTTTCTGAAATAGGTTGTGCAAACCTTATTAAAATGGTTATCCTGCCGAAGTTTTTGCATCTTTTCCAACATCT
The DNA here is from genome assembly GCF_051911475.1 of Siphateles boraxobius. Lineage (NCBI taxonomy): Eukaryota > Metazoa > Chordata > Actinopteri > Cypriniformes > Leuciscidae > Siphateles > Siphateles boraxobius. The sequence continues at coordinate 19,014,094 of NW_027508876.1, forward strand.
TCCAGTTTGCATTAATAAATCCTTTTTCACTAATTTAGATCAGCAATTGAATGGATTCCTTTGGAATAACAAACCGGCTCGCATCAGGAAGTCAGTTCTTCAGCTTCCCAAATCTGAAGGGGGTTTAGCCCTGCCAAATTTTCGATACTACTTTTGGGCATGTAACATTCATAAATTACTATATTGGGTTGGCCCTTAAAAGTTGTGCCTCTAGTCCGCCCTGGGTGCATATAGAGATATCTTCCTCTCGTTATTTACTTTCTGACATCAGCTCCCAGCTTCCCCTTGGGGTACACAAAATCTCGAGCAATCCAATAGTTATTAATACTATTAAGATTTGGCATCAATTCAGGAAACAATTTGGTCTAAATAGAGCATCGATTCATATACCAATTTCAAATAATCACTTATTTTCCCCGTCCCTTGCAGACAGCTTCTTTGATATTTGGGCAGCTAAGGGTCTCTCTACTCTAAACGACTTGTATGAAAACGAAGTCTTCTCCTCTTTCTCTTCTTTATCAGCTAAATTTAAACTTCCTAATAGTCATCTTTTCCATTTTTTTCAAGTGAGGCACTTTATTCAAAAGTTATTTCCCCATTTTACCAATCGTCCACCCGAATCAGAAATTGACTCAATTCACACCCTTGACTCTAGTCAAAGACGACCGATTTCAATAATTTATGGTAAAATAATCTCCTTAACCCCTTCTCCGATTAACTCCCTTAAGCTAACGTGGAAGCAAGATTTGGGCATTGACATTTCCATTGACCAGTGGAAAAACATCCTTAGTTTAGTTCACTCTTCATCTATTTGTGCTAGACATGCCCTAATACAATGTAAAGTGCTTCACAGAGCCCACTTCACTAATGCCAGACTGGCAAAAAAAAATCCTAACAGAAGTGGTGCCTGTAACAGATGCAGACAATCCCCAGCCGATCATCTTCACATGTTCTGGTCATGCCCGGTGCTATCAGACTATTGGTCCGACATTTTCAGAACACTCTCACAGGCTCTCAATTACACTTTTATCCCTAATTCCTTAACTGTCCTGTTCGGCCTTTCCCAAATCAGAAGTATACCAGCTACAGCGCAATGCGTCATTGCTTTTACTACTTTGCTAGCCAGGCGTGCCATCCTCCTTAAATGGAAGCATGCTTCTCCTCCATCACATGAAGATTGGATAAGAGAGGTATTGCAATGCATCCACCTTGGAAAAATTAGACACTCTCCTAAAGGTTCGCTGAGATCATTTCATAAAACTTGGAGCCCTGTACTGACTACTATTGAAGGCCTTATCGTGAAGTCAGAACCTCCTGATTAGACTTCTGTGGAGAGGGGGGAGACTTTTCTTCTTTTGTTTACTGTCTTATAATAACAACTTTTGTATGCGTATTTATTATTATTTATTTATTTTATTATTTTTATTATATATATATAAATTTTATTTTATTATTATTATAATTTTTTTATTTACGTGAGAGCTATGAGTGGCCTTAGGGGTGGGGTGGGGGGGTTGATTGGTGAGGGTGTATATTGATGTGCGGAACTGTTCTGTTGATTTCTTTCTTTTCTCTCTCTTTCAGACACCTTGTTTCATTTTACATCTGTTGTTTGTAACACCCTTTATATGTCTGCAGAAAACTTAATTAAAAAAAAGAAAAAAAGAAAAAAGAAATCTGCATATCAAATATGACACAGTATATAAGGCTAATACATCAATTTCTTTCCAGCTGTAGTTATTACAAAGCTTAATTCTGCGAGCAGTCAGTGAACCATACGCACCTCTCTGATGATGTTGAGTCGGGCTCGATCAAGTCCTGGAGGGCTGGAGGAATGGTTTTTCTTCCGTCTGCGTGTGAGAGCTTTTTCTCTTAATTCCCACTGTGCCACGACTTTATTCTGAGATCTGTGCATCTCATGACGTCGGGCCTGAGATGAGATCAATTTAAGGATAAAAGATATATTAATAAATGCATAAGAATAAACTTTTATAAAAGTTTTTGTGTAAATACACTTTAACAGTAAACTTACCAGTTCCTCCGGTGTGGCTTTATGTAATGAAAGATCATTGACTGTGCCCTAAAAGAAAAGGAAAAGAGAGAAAATATAAGGCACCACTTCCAAAAAAAAAGAAGAAGAAGGGTTTTAAACGTGTAATTGGTTGCATGAAGGTTTCTCACCACCCATTCTTTCTTTGGTGCAGACACCTTCTTGGTTCGCACTGGTCTTTTACCCACACCATATAAAGGACGGTTCATTCGCACTAAAGACATCTCACAGTAACAGTCACCTATGGAAACAAAACATATTATTGCTGGACAATATACGCCGTGTTTACCTAACCTCAATGATAAAGTCCGAACTTGAACAGGAATAGTTTTCTATATTTGCAAAACAGTGGGCGTTAAGGAAATTATTTTTATTATTTAAAAAACAACAACATATCATTACGAATTATGAAGCTCATCTATTCATTATTTGGAACAAACATGCTAAAAATTCAAACACATCCTGGCTAACTGCTAGCTAATCGTGCAATAATGGATGACCGACACAAGTTGGCTTGGTACTGACAAAATATATACTTATTTTACCTGAAACTGACGGACAATTAACGGACAAAGATTTTAGCCGTTTGTTTTTTGTTGGTGTTGTAGAAACAGGATTGAGGAAGCGTTGATCAGGACAAATTTAAAAGCACCGCTACAACACAGTTTAAAATAAAAGTCCCCGCGCTCTGTGGCTATAAAATAACATAGGTTAATTATGTTTCTCAAAGACTAGAATATTTCTAAAAAAGAAAAAAAATAAGAAATAAAGAAAAAAGTTAAGTAAACATCATAAGAAGCTAAATATAGATAGGCTACATGTTGTCTTTGTTTGATACGTTTTAGCGTTTCCTGAAATACTTGATTTTGTCCAGCAGAGGGCGCTGTCGCCTTAAAAATCCATTGTTTCAAATGACATTTTATTTAGCTCTGCAACTAAGCTTGCTACTTGAGAAGTCTCGAAGAACAAGGTCTGCTTGTGTTTAAATAGAAACTAAAATCAATGTAATATAACACTGAGAACCTTTTTTTATATATTTTATTTACATTTGACAAAACTGAAAATTCTGTCATCATTCACTCACCCCTCATGTTGTTCCAAACCTGTAGGCCTATGGATTTCATTCTTCTGTTGAACACTAAAGAATATATTGTGAAGAATGTCGATAACCAAACGAACAGTTGATGGACCCCATTGACTTCCATTGTATTTCCCCACCATACTATGGAAGTCAGTGGTACTCATCAACTGTTTGGTTACATATTCTTCAAAATATATAATTTTGTGTTTAGCAGAAAAAAGAAATTCATACAGGTTTGGAAAAACTTGAGGGTGAGTAAATGATGAGAGAATTTTCATATTTGGGTGAACTACCCCGCTTTGTTCAAATGTAAAGAAAATGTAATAGGCTACAAATAAATATGATTTTAATATACAAGTGGCGTCCTTATTTCTCTTTATTTATGATATAAAAGATTGCATTACACTACTGTACATAATTTATCTTGGTATTATTTGTGTTAATATATTAATACATATATTTGATCATTTATTATTTTTTTCTGTCCGTTTGCTGTATATAGCCTAGCCTACCTTTTTTATTATGTCGGTTTAAGTGCAACATGTTGTTCATTGTACATTGTCCGTATATTTTGTCCGTCTGCTGTTGATAGTGGCCTTTTATTCACAGAAAGCGATCTTTTAGTTCTAATTGCGGGTCCTAATGGATGTGAGCCACCGGCGAGCTAAATGCATTACAATACGGCGTTTCCGTCTCTTTTGTGCTGAGGGAGATCCCCACGGGCACCGCTAAACACCCATCGCACAGAAGCCGCTCCTGAAACGCCCAGGGGCCCCCGCCAACATACAATGACACTTGTTTGCACTGTGCAACTGGCGGAGAACCAAAAAGTCAGAGTCCTAATCTAAGGCACGACACTGCGCATGCGCCGCTTGACGGGTAGCAGCAGCTTCCCTCTGGATGAAGGAGAGTTGTCAGTGGGTCACTCTCAGTCTATCAATTCCTCACTATGCACTGCTGTCCTGCTTGAGATATTGACAGCTGACTACGAGCAGTTGAGTGCTCTTTTAAATATTATTGAGCTGGACCTCCTGAAAACAGCATGATATGGATTAATGTGGAAAAACGTTCTTGACTGGGAAGAAAAAAAGATTTCGTGAGAACACATTGAAGAATTGAGCGTATGGATTACAAGTTAAGTCAGTGCTGGTTGCTCCGTCTCTCAGGGGAAGACATTTGAGAAGTGGCGACATGAAGATCCGTTCAGAGCGGGATTGATGCAAAGTGTGTCTTAAGTCCTGGAGGTTTCTCACAGGAATATGGGATATTCTGAATTTATGGTTTATGAGCACAAAACTCCATCGGTTATGGCTGTTATGCGTTTTCATATGTGTTGTCTCAACATTCAATCCGAAACAAAGCTACTGGAAGTCTTGTGACGGAAACAGTGGATACTTGTCTGGAGCAATTCTGCTGGATCTATTGAATTAACCTCGGAATTTCTCTGCCCAATGACATTTCCAAAGTTGTTAGTTGGGTTCCTTTTCGCAGAGTCTCCTCCTTTTATTAGTTTCATTTGTCGAGTCTTTAACTTACCTGGTCCTGACCAAAACCTGAAGTGTTTTCTTTGCACGGGTTTGTGACAGGATGCGGGGATGCACGGGATTCCCGATGGCCGTCACGGTGATATTGACACTTCTGACCATCATTAACGTGAAGGCGAGTGGAGAATACTGTCACGGCTGGCATGACTCTCAGGGCGCGTGGCGAGACGGCTTTCAGTGCCCGGAGCGCTTCGACAGCGCCGAGGCCATCATCTGCTGCGGGAAGTGCGAGCTCAGGTACTGCTGCTCCAGCACTGAAGCTCGGCTGGACCAGGGCTCGTGTGATAATGATAAACAGACACAAGACTCCAACACTGGAAACAAGGACGACAAAGACTCTGGTGCAGGTAAGCTGAGACGAAATCTGCATTGTTTTCTGGTAGAGTAACTTCCTCTGTCTGAAACAAATTAGGCAATTACCGTGTAATCGAATTGTACTCCAGCTAAGTTTAAATAGTTTAATTCAATAGCTTTCTGAGCAGCAGCAGTGTGTAATGTATATCGACCCACTCGTTGTGTCCCTCAGGCGTTTTGTGAGTAAAAGCTCCACTATGAGAACGTTAGTAGGGTTGAGTTTCGTGTTCCAATTAGGTTAAAAACGCTTAAGGTTAATGTTGTTTGGCTGTAACAGTTTATCCCCAACAATCCATCTAAGCAGAACTGTGGAAACGAAGCGCTTCTTATTTAGAACGAGAACATTCCCGAGCGAATGAATCTTATGAACAGGCCGTTTTAGCGAATCACTTTTGAATCTGTTGGAGGCTTGGAGCCGTTCATCTATGGGAGCCGTTACTGAATTAATCGGACTCGTCCTTTCCGACTCGAAATTAACCGTGTACGGTACCGTGCGGGTGTAGTCAGTTAAAGACACACATTATGAGTTTTTTTTTGTGTGCAATACGTAGCATTATTCTTAACTGTCACGATCCCGTATACGGGATATCTAACTTTACTTCGCTATATTACTATTAAATCCTAATCTAATTATGACAAACTATATATCGTTGGAAAGGTCTAAGACTCCTAAATAGATATTTTAGCGCTGTTTCTCTCTTACAAATTATGTTTGAACAGTAATATATGAATTTATGACAAGAGTGCACCTCAAAAAATCGACGTCATTACAGGAGTTTCGGACCTTTGTCACAAAAAGTCGACGCACACACTTTTAATAATTGAAACTTTGGTTTTTAATGCTAAAAGTTCATAATAAAACATAATCTAGTATTTGTCAATAAAAAAATATAAAACTATATATTAAAAAGTAAAGTAAGAAGTCCTCTTAAAAGTATAATATATATTATATATATATAAATATTTTTATTATTATTATTATTATTATTATATCACATATTTTAGTAGTTATCATAAATTAGGTATCATTTGAAAGCTTACGAACTCAGAATTCATCCTGTGAAAACCGTTTTGAAATTGGATGTTGCGTTACCATAGAAACGGTATGTTTTTTATTAGGCCACTCCCCTTTTGGGCATCATCTTTCATAATTTATTACCTTTTTTATTACCTAATTTATTACCAAAACCTTTTCTAATATTGACAAAACACATATTGCCAGAAAGGTCTGAGTCTAAAGGTTCCATATTTAGTGACAGAAGTGATATAATAGAAATTTATGAATTTGTTACAGCAGATTGCATACAATTAAATTCAATGGACTGCAATGGCACCCGGTGGCTATTTTTGGTACTACGCCTAAACAAAATCTCACGGGAACTTCAATTTTTGTGATATCAACTTGAAATTTGGAACACAACTTGGTTAGATATATAGCTTTCATTTTATAGTAATTTTATAGTAAAAATATTTTGTAAAATATTTATTTTATATTAAAAAATATATATTAATAAATTATATTCGATTTACTGTAAATTATAACTTCCATAACTTTTTCATACTTTAATTTAGGCCTATTGAAGTGCTTTCACTTCAGTAATAATCTACTGATTGTTTTCTTTAAAACAAGACCAAAGTTAGGTCTGTATTCCAAAGCATTCTTGAATTACAACTATTTAAGTTTGTATCGTGCATTTTAATGTCAATTATCAAAAGGGGGGGGGGGGGGGGTGGCAGCTAATAAATTAAATTAATCTAAATAAATCAATGCATGAATTAGGCCTAATCAGTTAGCTTATATATATATATATATATATATATATATATATATATATATATATATATATATATATATATATATATATATTGGTGGCATAACACATATTGGATTATTTAGAAATTATTGTTTTATTTATTTCTACTAATTTATAGCTGTTTTGTTGAAATCTGAAATTATAATTTAGTAATATACTGTTGAGGACTGCAAATGCATTTTTTTCTTCCTTAAAAGTAGGCCTACTGAACCAGAATCGTTAACGATTATCACCCCTAAATATAAGGGTCAAATGTCATTGCTATCTAGGTTTTGACAGCTGCAGTTAAATTGGCATCCAAATTGGCACCTAACCGTCCACTCGCTCACAATTCACAAATGGTAAATTGTAGCCTACTGCGCGAAGTTATAAATAGGCCTTAGCACGGTAACTCGCGCGCGATCCTCAGTCGTCCGGTTCCCCACGAGGATCAAGTTCTCAGACTTGACCGGATCCCCAGTGCGATGTGCTGACAGCCTCGTGCATAAAACCAAGTCAGTGCATCATTTCCTCTACCTTTGTGTAAGCTCAAAAAGTTTGAATTCAAATGAGTGTGAGTCCCTGAATTTCCCCTCAGTTGAACTAAAAATAAAGTGCACACTCATTGGGGACACCGGGGCTAGTTGTCACGCTTTTTAGTCCAGTGACTAATTCTTAGAGTAGCTGCATTTTTATATAGGTTCGGATAGTTCCATCGTTACTAACCCTAAAAATGCAACAGTTTATTGAACAAAATAACAAGGCATGGATGTTATCACAATTGTCACAATGATGAAACCTGCAATTAATGCTCAAATTTTTGCACATTAGGCCTATAGATTTTTAAGATGAATTAAAACCGTAAAACAATAATAAAACAACAAAAACATTTAAATGTACAAAAATACCAAAACATTGTTTGGCTAACAAATATTTTAACTACTAAATTGTTAGAATTTATAACATTTAAAACAAAACACGTGACAGCTTGCACTGAGTTGGAACATTGTCTTTGTCCTGAGAAAACTGTTCAAACATAATACATAGGCCTAAATTGACAAACCCAACAGATAAAAATAGCAGTGAAATAAAGACTTTACATCAGAAACAGGGTTTTTAGACACTTCTAATGATGCATATCTGAAAAGCAAAAGGAAATGGTGGTCTGCTATGAGGTTTGACAGAGCTTGTCTGGCAGTTGAAGGCCTGGCTCCATTTGGACAATAATGCAACAGGTGTGAATTCAAGTTAAGGGGGGCCCAAACCTTTTAAGGATATGAGGGGGCCTTGCTGTTGTCCTGTATGTGAACTTCACTGATACATTGGCTGGATCCACTAAAAACATTTTTGATTTGACGATCTTACATAGTTTTATCTCTTTTTTATTCAATGTTACGTCAAATGGATGTGCTTATCTAAATGATACAAAGAATAAAAAAATACATATTTTTCATGCTTTAACAAAACTATTGAAAAATTCCTGGCTTGACTATGTCGCCGTCCATTAGACACCTTTTGTTACCACTAACACACTTTGGATTATAACAGGAAAAAGCGTAATGTCACTCAGGAACAATAAATCATTGGAAATAACCTGCATTAACAGATTCTCTAATGTTTTTCCACACACATTTGTATGTAACTGTGAATAGTGAGTTAAAAGGGTGGTGGTGGTGGTGGTGGTGGTGGTGGGGGGGGGGGGTTTCGTGTTTCAACTGCCAAAAAAGCAGTGATTTTCAAAACATGCACGCAAAGTCAAAGCTTGCCAAAATTCAGGTCATTTACTGAAAAATTCCACTGTTATAATATTAACTACCAACGCACAAAAGAGGTCCTGTAAAAATGACTCCCCTGTCATTTTTTGCTCAGCAATCATGTTTGATTTAATAATGTAGTAATAAATTGTTAAACAATGGCTGTTTTTTTTAAAGTTATGGCTGAAGTGGAGTCTGATTTGCTCCTTTAAAAAAATCAAAAGCCAGTTTGCATAGCTATTACGGTATATATGATTTGGTTCAACTCAATTTCAGAGGGTGATGTCTAATTAAGCTGTAAAGCAGAGGTACCTGTTGGAAAAAGCATGCACATGGTCAGGCAGTGAGGCCAAAGAGGTCACCACTGGTTGCAGGAGATTAGAGCAGATCAAAACTGTCGTAATAAGTGTTAATGAGGGGCCCCGGACCCCTGGGGACAAGTCACTGGTGCAACATCTCGTCTTTCATTTTTGCTTCTCTCTCCCAAATCCCTTCATCTCTCATGGGCCAGCAGGTTACCCATCTGTGAGAGGGGTGGAAACATGTGAGCGCTCTGTTCTGTGATTTAAAGATACATGTGTGTGGAATATTGTGACACATCAACAAGGTTCAGCAATGCTTTAGGCTTCAAACTTGCTTATTGTTATTTTTAAAGGTGTAAAAGTTACATGGAGCTCAATCACACTACTGATATCCTAGTCTTCTTTATGGCTGGGGAAGGACAATTGCTTCGGATGCATTGTGGAATTCAAAGCGGATATGGGCTTTCTAAAGTGACGGAAAAAGTTTGCTCAGGGGCTATGCACAAACAAAACTCCCGAAAGTCCTCCAGTGTGCTACCATCCAGCAATTTTCTCTATTTTTGTAATTTGGGATGCCTGATACTATAACATTACATTTTTCTAGTATCAATAGCAGTGAAAACAGCTGGATGACCTAGATACATTATAAAAGGTTTTATTACAAGCACACATTTTAAAAAAACTTTATGAACGGTACCTCAAATCTTGGGCAGCTTGTTTTTCTTTCAGATTTTTGACAGATGGAGCGTAAAAAAGGGCAAACAAATTCCCAAAGAATAACACTAAGGCAGGGAGCCGAGCCATATTTGGGTTGGTTCTTTTTGCTTGGATCAGTAAACATCCACCTAGTCACTCCAGAATGCGACTACTGATTGCAAATGCGATAAAAATAAAAACAGCGACAATAATTTAAAATCTTTACAAGCTTTGTGTGCGAGTATACATTGTTTTATCCGATATCCTCTATTTCCTTTACACTGCGATGAATATCCACGAGCCATGATGTTCGATTTACGAACAAAGGTCTCTTATGAACAGGTTATGATTTAATAAGCCGGTCAGAAAAATTCCCAAGTGGTGCTCAGTGTAGAGCCAAATGACGTCTAGCTCTCGATTTAGCGGAGTCCGAACCGTGAGTCAATTTTCACTCATGTTCTATTTGAAACGTTTATAAAGCTACTTAAAGGTTTAGTTCACCCAAAAAAAGAAAATTCTGTCATTAATCACTCACCCTCATGTCGTTCCAAACCCATAAGACCTTCGTACATCTTCGGGACTCAGATAAAGATATTTTTGATGAAATCCGTGAGCTTTCTGAACCAGCCATAGGCATCAACGCCATTGCAACTTTCAAGGCCCAGAAAGGAAGTAAAGACATTGTTAAAATAGTCCATGTGACTACAGTGATTTAACCTTAATGTTATGAAGCGACAAGAATACTTTTTGTGCGCAAACCCCCATGACGCCTTTATTCAACAATCTTTTCTCTTCCATGTCATTCTCCTACACTATTCACGTAGTGTAAACAGTGCAGCTTTTATTTTAATATATATATATATATATATATTTTTTTTTTTTTTTTTCTCTAATTACTTTGTCATACTTTTCTTGCTTCTGCTTTACAGTACCCATCTACGTGCCCTTCCTGATCGTTGGCTCGGTCTTCGTGGCATTCGTGCTGGTGGGCTCCGTTGTTGCCGTGTGCTGTTGCCGCTGTCTACGTCCCAAACAGGAGCTTGCGTCAGGTGGCGGCTCAGGAGGAGGGTCCAGCAGCGCCCGTGTCCTCGAGACGATTCCCATGATGGCCAGCACGGGTACGTCGCGAGGCTCGTCCTCTCGTCAATCGAGCACGGCCACCTCCTCCAGCTCTTCGGCGCCTCCCGCCGCTCCCCGTCCTGCACCCGTCCCCATGCTACGCGCCCAGGCCTCGTGCTGCCTGCCGCCAGATGCCAGCGTGTACGTGAACATGCCCACCAACTTCTCAGTGCTAAACTGCCAGCAGGCCACTCAAATTCTTCCTCACCAAGGCCAGTTCCTGCATCCTCAGTACATCGGTTTCGCCCACCCCGTTTCTCCGGGTCCAGCTTTCCTAGACCCCACTCAGGCGGGATACCGCCCATTGCAGTCTCCGTACCCTCCGCCAACCAGTGTGGCCAGTGTGTCCGGGGATCAGAAATACCCTCCAATTACCATGTGAATGCCAATGGGACCATCTTAGGAAATAAATTTGAATTGAAGTCACAAGAAGAACACAATGAATCAATTCAGAGCACAAAATGCCTGTTCGTTGGCATGAATACACACTTGCGTTGAAGCTCTCAAACTGGTTCTGTGATATAAAGGACACAGTCCTTAATAAAAATGGCTGCAAGTGTGTGTAACGTGCCTTAAGTTACTAATGGTGCTGTTGTAAATGAAGTGTGTATGTGTGTATATATGCGATGTATATTTGTGTTGTATAACCGTGCTTGTGCACTCTGTACGTGACTGTATATCTGTGTTGGTTTATGTGAATATGTGTGTGTGTAGTGCACTAGATGTTGTGTGTAATGGAAATCACAGGTGCTGTAATGTGAAAAACAGTCCTGGCTCCCTATTGGATGCTTGAAATCTAATGAAGTGAACACAGGACACAGACTGTGACGCTCCCCCCACTGCAACAAGACACACTCACTTACATTTTCACATATACACACTCACATTCTGCAGAACCAAAGTTTGCGTTTTTCGCATTGCCAAGGAACAGAATAGAAAATATACAAAAATATAGGCCTGTGTTTGGAAAGCGATGTGCGAAAGTCAATTACGCAGTAAAAACTGTCTGCCAACTGTTCCCCTTCACAAATCTCTGCCTTGTGAAAGGACTGTGTATGTGTGCCACTTTTCCTCCCCTCTTTTAGCATAAGGTACACTCGAGGAGCACCAAAAGAGTTCCAGGGCATTTCATTTGAAGTGGGTCTCTTTCAGCACGCTCAATGGCAGCAGTTTAGCGAGGAAAGAAAAGTCACAGACTCCTTCAGCAGAAGGCCATCACCCTTCTGAACTTGAAAACGCCTGCATTAGATCTCAAACTGGCAGAAAAATCACAAATGAAATGAAATGTCTTAAGTTATCTGGCTTTAAGTTGAAAGTTAAAACAATAGTTGGCTCAAAAAAAGCATGACTTTCTTCTGCGGAACACAAAAGATGATATGTTGAAAATGTATTTATTTTTGTTGTTTTTTGTCCATGAGTTGTTATAGTTAATTTAAAAAAAATTAATAATTGAAATAAATTAAAATATAAATATTAAATGAAAAATTTTACTTAAAAAACTGAAATAAGTTGAAGTTAAAGTTCTAAAGTTACTAAAATTAAAACTATAAATGAAAGCTAAATAGAAATGCTTTTTTAAAACTTAATTAAATAAAAGCACAAGAAAATTGCTAAAACCTCAACATGAAAACTGAAAAACTAATTCAAAATATTAATACTTTTAATAGTATAAAAATAATACTAAAATAACTGATTGGTTGTTTTGGACCCCATTGACATTGTATGGACAAAAACAGTTCTTTAAAAAAATCTTGTGTTTCACGGATGAAAGAAATTCATTCAGGTTTGGATTTTCTTTTTTTTGGGTGAACTATCCAATTAAATTTTGACAAGACGGTTTCTCGTGTACCCTTATAAGAAAAGTAATAAGTCTTGACAGGGAGCACGTCTTTTTTCCCCGACTAGGTATCTGTGGGCAATTTGACATACACATCAGATTTATTTTTGTGTACGACACGTGTGTTTGTGGAACTGAATGAGTATTTGAGTGAATGTGCCTCTCTCTCTAAAAGCAGGGTGCGATGTGTCTTTTACATATAAAATATATTAATAATAATAAATATTTTTAGAGACTGTGAAGTGTCTCTGGGTTGTTTGTTAGAGATGCTGAGTGCTGCTGTCAGCGGTATGCGTGGCATCTCAAATGAAGACGTGCAGGGCCTGTTTGCAAGACTGCCATAGCTAAATTAAACCAGAGTGCTCCTGTTACTCATGGATTTTAAGTGCTCAGACTTTCATCACTCTCAACACTCATGATGAAACCGAGACCAGGGGCTGCATGCATAAATCTTTGCATACTTTCCATGCTAAGGGTTTGCATATACAGGAAGACAGTTAGTCAAGACCTTATGCACATGCACTCATATTTCTTTTAAATCATTAGGATAGATATAGATACTGGAACCCACGCTGAATCAGCCTGGTCTGACGTCATGATTGAACAGCTATAAATAATACAGTATATACACTACTGATCAAAAGTTTGGGGTCGAAATGATTTTTTTAATGTTGTTGAAAGAAGTCTCTTATGCTCACCAAGGCTGCATTCATTTGATCAAAAATGCAGTAAAAACTAATTTGAACTATTATTACAATTTAAAATGTTCAATATTTATTTAAAATATGTATTCCTGCGATGCCAAAGCTGAATTTTCAGCATCATTACTCCAGTCTTCAGTGTCACATGATCCTTCAGATATCAGTAATATGCTGATTAATTTCCTTCCAAAAAATGTTTAGTCTTGCAGTCAAAGTAAAAGTCGTTTTTGCTTGTCTCTCTGAAGGAGATACTGATAAAATAGAAAATGATGAATGACAGTAAGTTCAAAGCGGCTGTCAACATACAATTAATATGAATACAAATGGTCAGATTCTTCAAGTTGTTGAAATATGAAGTGCTGGCAGTTCAAAAAGACATTTATAGGCTGTTAACATGTCTAACAGAGAGATGTTAACAGGCTGTGCGTTACATTTTCTACAATAATAGAAATCATCAATTTACTTGAAAACCGTTGTTAAAATTACAAATATTATATGTATCATTTTATAATAAATATACGACCACTTATTTTACCTTCATTAAAACACTTGTTTTAAACACCTTGAACAAAACTAAAAATATCAAAAATATATTTTCTCTCACAATGCATGTGACCATTTACCTACAAATACCTGCAACATTTAAAAATGATGTTGTATCAAATGACAGTTGAATCAGAACTCACCTTATATGTCATTGCATTGATGACCTAACAGATCTGAAAACATAACTTGTGCCTTTATTATTTTAACTTTGTACATGCAAAAGGTTTATACATAAGGCCCCAGCAGTGTAAAAACTCATCAGTTGAATTAACTTAAAAAATTGTGGAAACCCATAGCCTTAAAATTAAGTAAATAAACGTAATTGAAAAAATTAAGTTGTGTTTAATTGTCAAGTTCACATAATTACATTTTTTCAAGTATGCATGAAGTTGATTTGCTTAATAATTTTAAGGCAAAAGGTTTCCTCACTTTGTTAAGATAAGTCAACCGATCATTTTTTAAAGTGAGGACAGTGTTTAGTTAGTAATATTTGATAATATTCAATAGTACACAAATGACAATTTGAGAGTTGAATTTAAAGAAATATTACTTGAAAGTGCTAAACACAAATAGTTGTTCATAGTTTAGTTGATCTTGTTAGAAAGCACAGGTGTCTTAAAACACATTTAACAGCACAAACTTTCCACCCAGACGATGGCTGCCTACAATTATAATATACAAACAAAAAACACAATAATTGCTGTTGTAAGTAAAGCCTGTCTGTGTTATTGGCATGTTATATGGAAACTTTAAGGTCAGACTAACTTTCAGGGAGTCCTTGGACGGAGTTGAAATGGATCCGTGTGGTTCTTGCTGAGGTGGAACAGGAATGGATTCCCCATATAAGAGGCAGTGGAGCTGGACAGAGCTGGCTCTTATTCAGAGACATGGGTGTGGACTTACTAGCAATGAGGGATCATTGAACTGATTGAGGTTACAGGGTCACACACACCCTTACAGTTTTATTAAGACTTAAATTAACTTGTATTTTTCTCAATAATATAGTCGTCACTCACTCCCATAATTAATTCAAAACATATATCTATTTAAGGCAGGAAGTGTCTTACAAAAAACTTCACAGGATTTATCCTGCTAAGCGTGTTTTGGAATGATTTAAGCTTAATATTTCATATACCTGTGAATTTTGTGCACTAAAAAAAGAAACAATTTTGCATCTGTTTTTTTTTCACTGTATTTAGCCAAGATTATTTTGGAAAGACTTAGAAACCTTTATTAGCAGAAAACTGAAATGTATGATAAAATGTGTGTATTTGATGTCCTTTTTTATACTCAGAATGACAACTTGGAATGTAGAGAACAACATATTATACAGTTATTTATTTTGTTAGGAAAATACCATATACATCAAAAGAAGTGGGCTCAATGCAAACCAAATTTTCCACATTTAAAAAATGACTTTAAATTATATGTAAATCTTTTGGAACAATCAAAAAACGCTGAAAACATGTAGGCTAATATTTCTTTTTTCCCCCTATGTGAATATGTAATAGCTCTCATGGCACTGAATAAAAAATATATATTTGAGCCGATTTGCATACACTGTAAAAAATTATTTTCCTGATTTGTTATCACTTTTTTTTGTTAAATCAACTTAGATAATTTATGTGGTTTGGATAACATAGTATTTTGAGTTTATGTTTTTTTTTGTTTTTTTTACAGAAGTTCGAATTCAATCCTCACATTGATTTTCTTTCACATACACACTAAATGCACTCGTTTTGGGGGGGGGGGGGGCGCAAATTTAATGATTCAGGGTTTAAATAAGGCAAGACTTACACATGTTGTTAAGCGTTAGTCCTCTCGTTTCTTTCCTGTCTTTAATCTTACGACAACACTCCACCTCAACTCATTTCCTAACCTGTAACTCTGACTCAGCTCTGAAGCTCACTTCAAACAAACCCGGAGAAAGCACAAATCAAACTCCACTTATAAGCCTGTAGTGAATGTTGGCTTTCATATAATTGAATCAAATCACGCTAAGCTAATCTTTTAGCTCTGCAATTTTAAAACGAATTCTCTTCCTGAGCCAATAAGTGAGCCCTTTTGACACTTTCTCACGTATGCTGCTATTCATTAAGTTTGGTAATCCCTTAAAAACCTGAAGAATGTAGTAAATTCGATTCGAGTTAAATTATTTTGTTATTAACTCACCACTATCATTCTGAAATGTCTAGTCCGGAAAACTCTTTTCCAGCCGTCAGATATAATGCGACGTTGCGTTGCGCGAACTATTCGATCTTCGAAACTCGAACAACTGACTCTTATGAATCGGTTCTTTTAAATAAGTAGATTCACAACCCAGACTAACTGATGAGTTAGCTATTTGAATCAGACTCAATCAGTCGACACCCACTGAATCGTGCCGTTTACTTCTCACTGAACTGAGTCATTTAATTAAAACAGGACAAAAACAAGCCTTAAAAAGAGAATGACACAGAGTCACAAGTCCAGTTTATTTAACAAAATAGTCCAGGAACCCGACAGGTTGAGTGAAAGCGGGCAAAGCAAAGCCACAGCTGTGATCCACAGCAGCCACTTATTGGAACAGAGAGGGAATGGACGGATAACTAGACCAAGAGAACAAGGAGACATGGACATTTCTGATCTGGATTAAGAGAGAGAATAAAAGAGAGAGGTAGACAGAAGGTGAGAACATGAGCTCTAAGATACAGAGGCCACCATTAAGTAGAAGATTAGGTGAGCCAGAGAGTCAGTGAGAGAAGGTGTATTTGTGTGTGTGTGTGTGTGGTAAACTGGGAAGCTCCATGCTGCAGGGTGGTTGGTTTCACCTCAGAGGAATCGCTGTGTGTTTTGGCAGCCTCGCTGGATGGGAAGGAGGGGTAACGGTGCATGCGTGTGTCTGCTGCAACTGTAAGCCACACCTCCCCCATCTCAGGTCTGCAATGGGCATTTCTCCAAAGTGTGTATGCATGTGGGTGGGTATTTTGTGTTTGTTTTTTCAGTGGCCTCCACTCTTGCATCGCGGTGGTGATGACGGATACGCCAAACTCCGATCTCTGGAGACGCTGACGCTAGGACTCAAAAAACACACATGCAGACACACCAAGAAGCACACCAGCCACCCTTACTTACACACAAATAAGCGCGAATGCAACAGACAAGCCATACGCACATCCTTCCCGATATATATACGCTCACATAAACGAACGTGCAGATGCATACACGCACCCACATGATATAGAACCAAATGAAGCAGTCTTCTGACTCATGATAGTGATATAGGCACCATTGTCTCTGGCTTCAGCTTCTGGATGCTACTCGGCTCCTTTCACCTGTCCATTCATGTGTAGTGCATTTCGACTGGCCATTTCGGTGTGAGAATATGCTCGCCCACCCACCCCAACCCTCTGTCTCTGTAAATCCACTCCCTCCGGCCTCATTGGGAGGTGGTGTGTAATGTAGCTCGGCCGATTGTTGCGCTAGCTGTGCCCAGTTCAGTTTAGTTCAGCTTAAAGGCCACAGCAGGATCACCCAGCACAGGTGTGTGCCGTTAAAGTCTTTACCAGCTGTTGCTGTGGTGACAGCTACATACTGGGCCGCTGAACGGTGGTGTCATAGGAGCGTACAACCTGGGATTGAGATACCACGCCATCCTCCTCCTGCGAGAATGCATATCCATCTATTGGGAGATAGAAAAATCAATTGTTAGCTTTATTATAGGGAGATTTACATGCATGCTAGTAAAAGCACAAAACTGTATAGCTGCGCTGATTTAATGATATATTGATATAATCACAATTATTTTTCTCACAATAAATAAATAACTAAATAAATATATATATATATGTATAAACATATTACAATAACTTTTATGTTAGATGCGATTAATCGATTTGACAGCACTATTTAAAATATATATAATTTTTTTATTAATGCTATGAACCAAAACAATACAATGAGACATACTTATTCAAAGTACAGCAAATACAAAGTAAATAAATTAAAATAAACGAAGAACAGTGCCAAAGGACATGAAAAAATATTACAAACAACAGAAAAAAGGGTGCTGCTTTATACATCATACCTGCTTACAATGCTATAAGCTCTAATTGCCTACTATAAAGGTTAAAATCATTTTTAAAGCAAGAAAAGTTAGACCATTTCATTTTATGAATGTGAAACTTCCCCATTAATATTAACAATTGTATGAAGTATTCCTTATCTTTCTCGATCCCATGATCATTGAAGTGTATCATTATGTCAAATCCACTCAGCTGTAAATCAATGTTCAATTTCTTCTTAATAAAACGCTCCACATCAATCCAAAATATTTTTGTATGTATGCAATGGAAAAATAAATGAAAAATTGTTTCCTTTTCACCTTTACAAAAAGTACAAGAGTAATCAATGTGTTCATGTTTCAATCATGTTTTGCTGGATATATTCTATGCATTATTTTAAAAGAGACTTCTTTTACTTTGTTATTAATGTAGAATGTATCTACTCCTCGCCAGGCATTACGCCAATTTACCTCTCCAAACACAGATGACGAGAAAAAGCGAGCTGGAGGGTAAACAATATTATTAAGTATGTTCCTAATATAGTTATTTGAGACTTTATTTTGTAAAATATTTGTATTACCAAGAAATATTTTACCCGTGACATCTGTAAAATTTAGATCTTCCTCCTGTGATGCATTTCTAAGAAGGATCAATACTTTCCTGGGAATTGCATCCATTACAACTGCAAAGTCTTTAGGTCTAACGGTATTTTAAATGTATTCAAAAATTCTTTGTATGTTAATAAATTTCCATCATTATTCAAAAGCTGACTAACTAATATAATATTGCTTTCAAACCAGTAATCAAAAAAGAGAGATTTATTTTTGTAAAGAATGTCTTTGTTGTTCCAAATATGATATCTCCTAGGCGCAAAGTTATGTTTGTATGCCAGTATCCATGCCATGAGAGCTTGTTTATGAAATTTTGCAAGCTTAAAGGGTATTTTTTCAATTGAATAATTACACTTCAATAAAAATGAGAGGTCGCCCAATTGTTTCAATAGATAGTTAGAAAAGGCATTCCAGATACTTTCTTTATGTTTTAAATACTGAATAAGCCAATTTATTTTAAATACATTGTTCAAAGCATCGTAACTCAACACCTTTAAACTGTTACCACTGTTTATACCACTGTTGAATCAGATCGAATGCATTAATTTTATGAACAGCAGCTATGCTAATTATTTCCCATTTGCTTTTCTGCTGTTATCTCGGGACGCTAGTCCCGAGGTAAATGGCGTTCGTCAGCTCCACTTTGTATCCAGCCTCTCACGGAGACTTCAGAGTTCCCAACACCTGCGATGAGATGACTAAACGACTGTTTTATGTAAAGCTGCTTTAAAGCAATATGTATTGTGAAAAGCGCTATACAAATAAATTTGAATTGAATTGAATTGAATTAAACCACCATGATCTTTGGAATTGCATAAAATTTCTTTTTTCAAATAATGTGGCTTGTTTTTCCAAATAAAATCAAAAAGCATTTTATCCATTTGTTTGGTAACTTTAGGGGGAATATCCAATGATAGCGAGACATAAACTGATCTAGAGATACCTTCAGCTTTTGACAAAAGTACCCGCCCCTGAATTGACAGATCCCTTTGTAACCACGCATTAAACCTCTTATTAATTTTGCTAATGATTGGATTGAAACTTAAATTATTACATAGATTTTCATCTTTACATATAACAACTCACAAGTATGTTACTTGATTTGCTATTGGAATATTACAGACATTAGTAAAACTACAATCTTTAAGAGGAAACAGAACAGATTTATTCATATTCATTTTAAGCCTTGAAACGTCTGCAAATTCTTTTAAGCATTTTACTGCTTTAATGATTTCACTCCTGTCTTTCAAAAATAAAGCAGTGTAATCTAAAATATTTTATTGATTCTTCATTTTAGGGCGGCAGTGACTAATAGATAAAGCTGATCATGAAAAGAGTCAAATTAAATTCTCAATTGGGTCTATGCAGGGCCAGCCCAAGCCTTTATGGGGGCCTAAGCAGAATTTTATTTGGGGGCCCATGGTGCCGTGAATATGATTGACTATTGTCAATGCTTGATTATTTGCAGACTACAAAACACATTATCAATTTTATTAGTTGTAGCTGTGTTCCTAACATGTGTTGTGTTCCTAACAATGTCTGCCTGGCATGTTTTTACCCTTATACGGTTTCAAATTGTAACAGTAGCAAACCCACAAGAGTGGCCAGGTCTTATTTTGCACTTTAATATTTAAAGTCTTAAACTCTTACTAAGTGGTATACTCAATGTGGTGTACTAAATAAACCAGCAAACATGCTTTTGGTCAAAAAATAAAAAAAAATAAAAAAAATGTGTGCAAATGTGCAGAACAATTAACTAAATAACTTTAGATAAACAGCATCTTCTTATATAAAAAACAATTTAATTACAAAACGGACAATGTTAAATTAAATACTTAAATAAGACAATACTTAAATAATACAACTAAAACAATAATAAATGTATTAACATTAAAGGGGTAGTTCACCCATGAAAATTCTGTCATTATTTACTCTCTCCATGTATCAATTTCTTTCTTCTGCTGGACAAAAAAGATATTTTGACGAATGTGTGTAACCAAACAGCTGATAGACCCCACTGATTTCCATAGTATTTTTTTTTCCTATATGGAAGTCAATGGGGACCTGGAACTGTTTGGTTACCTACATTCTTCAAAATATCCTATTTTGTGTTCAGCAGAAGAAAGAAATTGATACATGGAGGAGAGTAAATAATATCATGTTTGGGTGAACTATCCCTTTAACTATCCATGTATACTATAGGCTGCTGTCCCGCTTCTAACAAAGAGACAGAAGCAACTGCTTTTTTTCACTTTAGACATAACAAACTGTGTTTATGTAAACCCTGAGTGTATTTGACAGTATTTGCACAATCAGACGCAATTTAGATAAAGTCCAGTAATCGGGTTTTAAGTGTGCGCACGTCCAGTGTGTAAGCGCACAAAAAAAAAAAAAAGCATGTCAGAACAGCACGCGAATGAAATGTTTAAACGGCAACCTTTTTAAGGCAAATGCAAATAATAAACTTGTGATTGCGAATAAGTGCAGTGTCCCTTGAGTTACTGCTGCGTTAACATGTGAAACAATTTACGTCGAGTTACAGGTCACGGTCAGGGTCTATGGTCGGACCATAGTTTGGGGGTCCCCTAGTGGCGGCGGGGCCTTAAGCAGCCGCTTAGTTCGTGTATAGGGAGGGCCGGCTCTGGTCTATGAGCTTTCAGTGGAATGTCTTTGTCAGTGACGCCAACAAAAAACACATTTAAAAATGGCGGAGGCCAAAGAGCTGCGAAAAGAAAATTCGGAGGAAAAACAGTTGTTTTATGTTTTTATATTTATACATGTATATTTTTTGTCATACATTTACAATACCGTTCAGAAGTTTGGTGTCAGTAACTTTTAAAAATGTATTTTTTTATTCAGCAAGGATGCATTCAATTAATAACAAGTGCTGTCTTTTGAACTCTCTATTCATCAGAAAATCCTGAATATTAAGCAGCACAACTGCTTTCAACAGTGATACTAATAATAAATGTTTCTTGAGCAGCAAATCGGCATATTAGGATGATTTCTGAAGGATCATGCGACACTGAAAACTGGAATAATGATGCTGAAAATTCTGCTTAGCCATCACAGGAATAAATTACATTTTAAAATACATCAAAATAGAAAATGGTTACTTAAAATTGTAATAATATTTCACAATAGTACTGTTTTAACTGTATGTTTGATCACATAAGTACATCCTTGGTGAGCATTAGAGACTTAGAAGAACATTTTAAAATATTTTACCGACCCAAAACTTTTGGACAGTAGTTTATTTCTGTTTTCTATAGGTTTCAATTTGCACATTGAAGGAGAATATTGTCGAAAATGTTTTTTTTTTTTTTTACTTTGAATAAAACCTTTTTAAATTTGATTAATCTAATAAATTGACAGATTGTTTTCCAGATAGGATAGTGTAAAGTTTGGACAAAAAACCCATAAGATATAATTGTTTTCTGATAACTGACAGGTTAAAATAACCATCAACTGTAGTCCTACTACTCCGACTAGAATCTATATTTTTTATTTATTTCCACAGTTCAATGAACAATAAACTCGTTAGGATGCTGGTTTGGGTTTTCCTGGAAAACAACATGGCTGAGACGGTTCGCCTGCTAGACCAGCATTAACATTTTTAGTGCTGCACACAGAGTCTCTCGCAGCTGCCAGTGGATGTGAAGTGTTAACAAGGGCACATGAGGAACATGCACTTACGTGACACTGTCTGCTGCACAGAGTTTGAGCGTCCCACGCTGGAAGGCGTTTTCCTGAAGACCCGTGTCAGCAGGTGGGCACGCTCGTTCAGACTGGACAGAAAGAGACAGGCAGGTTATGCCACCAATCACAGCGCAGTTACTAGCTGATATGCTACACACATGACAGTTAGAGGTCAAATCACATGCATTTCTACAACAGTGCTCTACTCTGCCGCGTGGCCATCTTGGCAAATGCCAGATACTCTTAATGATGTTCACTCGAGCGGAACATACATTTACACACATACTCGCACGATTCTAAGTAACGGCTTCCCAAAGCACTCATAAACAACATTAAACTTAGTCCTGCGATCCAAAAACCTCTCTTTCAATATTTCCACCGCACTAAATCCTCAAGCTTTCCAATCCTTCAAACAAAAACGATAAATATGAGAAGTATTCAACAGCTCTTTATTCTAAAATTAATGGAGCCAATAAAGTCGTCTCTGGTTTCTAAATTAAATGGCAAAAATTCAATTTTGGAAACTGAATCTGATGGCATTTTGCAGCCAGTTTTGAAAAGAAGAGGAATCGAATGATCCTGACCCCATCTTTGTTAAATACGTTCGATGTAAAAACAAATCAGTCTATGATGTTTCCCTGTAAATCAGATAAAAGCGGTCTTTCCCCTCATCCAAAAAAGAAAGTGATCCAAAAACCAGTTGACATGGATGAGGGCCAAACTTCTCAAGGTTACAGCTCAAACTCATATTGTGCAATGAAGGGGACCATTTGCACTGTTATCGTTGGGAAGGACGTGGCATTCGTTTGGCTGCTAAGTAAAACAATTCGACAACAGTATCTGGGATATGGCAGAACATCAGCCAATAAAAGCTATGTCTGCAAAACAGATGACCGGTTGAAAGACGGGGATGATGAATGGATAAATAAAGAAATAAAAGGATGGAATGACGCATGGGCTCGCTGGTAACCGGAGCTCTTTCTTCCTCTGTCGTTTCTCTGGAACGCGGACCATCCTTGGAATATCAGACAGTTGTTTTGATTAATCAAATTTTCAATAACTTATTTTCCTCAGACCGTCCCTCAAGTACGAGTCCAGGCTTGGCTTATACTTCGGAAAATACCTCGCTTTTGTCCGGCAGGGCTAGCTGGGATCTTCTTGGGAAAACAGATCTGCAAATCTAAACGCCTAGGATGTACTCTTGAATTGTGTCAGCCTCCACCCAATGAAGCTGAATTCAAGCGGATGATTAATCATTCGGCAGATTTCTACACTCGTTCAGGATGACTTACAACCATTATGCTTTTTACAGCTGGATATTTACTGAAACAAATGAGGTTAAGTGTTCCACTCTGGGGGACTGAGGGGGGTAAACCCAAACAGGGCTTACGTCCAACATCCCTCTGATTAGAAGTCCATTCTGTTAACTCCCTGGCCATAAATTAGTGGCCTAAAGACCACGGAACACACAAAGGTATTACAAAAAAAAAACTGCATGAGACTACACGTCCGTCTGCCAAGTTACTGTCTCATATAGGGCTGTACACCAAATGCAATATGTAGCGTAATATCTCTGGGCTAAAACTGTTAAATCCAGCAAACGCTTAACTCAGTCAGCCTCAAGTCCACAAACACACAGCATGAAAACAAACACATGCACAGAGCTACGATCTTAAGGAAGCTACACACCCAGTGCTTATAGCTATGCAAACCTGACCAGCTCATGGCCGCCTGACATGGCAGAATGCAAAATGGAAAGAGAAAAGTGAAAGAAAAGTCATGAGATGAAGATGACGCTGAAAAGGAAGGTTCAGGGAAGAAGGAAACAGAGGTCACTGCACATCCCTATAGAGGGTCACATTTAGGCAGGACTGGTTCTACCTGCGTACATGCCTGCCTTTGACTCTATGAGTCTATGAATCCTCAGCATTGGGTCTGTGGGTATTCAGGCAGGGGTTAGAGGATCACAAGGAACACAAATGCAGTCTCTTTCCCAAACACACAACCACAAACTAATTCAAAAAACAATATGAAGGGATAAATACTAAACACATTAAATCAGCTCTAAAACCTAATGAGCTTCCTCCATAGGTATTTTAAGGCATTGTTGGCCTGATGTGAAGGCTGTTTAAAAAAGATCTCTTCTTTTGACAGAATTGTAGTAGCGTTGCATTGCTTTGCATTTTGGTTGAGAAAGCAACCCCACAATGTACTGCAACAAGCAAAGCAAATAAAACTATTTAAACAAATTAAACTGTAAATTAACCTACTCTCTCTCTCTCTTTCTATACATTTTTTATAGTATAGAAAGTATAGAAAATCCAAGATGGCAGACAAAGCAAAATAATTGTTTAAATTGTATTAATTTATTTACAATATTTAATGTTTTAAAATTTAATTTGATATTTATATGAGTTACTGCCTATGTAGAGTCACTAAAGAGGTGCCATTGCTGTTGGTATCAGCTCAATAGGTTTTGTAGCAGATTAAGATTACGCCTACATTTATATTAAAACATCTTGAAAATCAATCGAAGCTATTTTATCTGAGTCAATGGGTTAATTTATTTCAAAGCATATTTGATGGACATACCTGCGGCCGCTGGCATCTCTGAGGACAGCTGCCCTAGGATCCACAGCTCGAGCTTCCAGTTCCTGGACTTCCTCTAGCAGAGTCTTCCTCACTGTGCGTCGTCCTCTGAACGGTGAAATAAACAGACTTAACAGTTTCTCACGGTCTCACTTTTTTTTGTACGTCAGTGGCTAATATATATTGCCGAATTACACCATTTTCTCCATAAATACACTGATGTGTGCATGTGTGTTACTTACGCATTCCATGCCACATCTTTGAGTAAACATGCTGTTGGCACCAGTATCAGGCCCAGCCAGAAGCTCCAGCACTGCATTACCCTGCCAGCCTAAAACAGAGATTAACAGATCATCAGTATGAAATCAATGCTCAGCAAATGTCGCTACACCCAATCATGCTGGATTTCTCTCTCCTTGCAACAGCTGTTGACTGACTGTGTCACCTTCGACCTTTCTGAGAGTTTAATTACCTATTTACCTACCATTGCCGTCTGCTGTTTGCTCTTCTTTTCCCTGTCTGTTTAATGGCCCAAATTAGAAGTTTATTTCCACGCTAATGAGTTCCATCTTACAACAAACCATTTATAATGACTAATACTACTTGAACTCATTGCTCAAAACTGTTGATACAAAATATATACACAAACACACACACACACACACACACACACACACACACACACACACACACAGACACACACACACACACACACACACACACACACACAAAGCCAAATATCCGCTAGTTCTGTCGATTAATTTAATTGTTTTATTAACACCGATAGTTTTAAACGTCTTCTGCTATCGTATTTTCCTAAAGTAACCTTTAATGTTAATCCAACAGGCTTGAGAAACTTCACGGTGTGCAATCAAGTGATCCCACTTTTAAGGATCCTCCACAGCTGATATCACACACGGAATCTACTAGACTCCGAAAACCATTAGGCGGCATCTCCTCGCGACAGCTGCGCATACACTCCCAGACCAAGGCCAACCCTACCGAATTCTCAGACGAGCAGACGCACAAAAATACACACACTGATATACAGAGCTGGAAAAACATGCATAATGTGTGCTCCCAGCTTGGCCTACATGGAGAGATGGAGAGATTAAGAAATGAACTGCTGGACAGAGAGGGGAAAGAAAAGTCAACGCTGCAGGGTAAAGTGCGAGGGATGTCCCTTCTTTTTCTCTCCCTCCGAGAGCAGCTGCTGTGAT
The DNA here is from genome assembly GCF_051911475.1 of Siphateles boraxobius. NCBI lineage: Eukaryota > Metazoa > Chordata > Actinopteri > Cypriniformes > Leuciscidae > Siphateles > Siphateles boraxobius. The sequence continues at coordinate 19,040,033 of NW_027508876.1, forward strand.
ACTTGAGCACATTCCTGATTTCTGACACAAATCGAATTAATGTGCTGGAGGGCTTCAGAGAGCTCCATCCCAATCCTGACTGCTCCACACTCCCACAGCACGCACACACTAGCTTGGTTCCAAAATCCAGCGATCCGCCTCCGTAGGTTGCATTTCAGGGCACCGTAGACATGCTTCCAATTATGCTGCCAGAAAGAATTGCAAAACTCTTGGAGTAAATTGTTAATATTTAATAGTATATAATATATTTTAAACATTTTATGAATATAGAACAAATATTTGTAATAAATGCAATTTATTTAATTTAATACATTTGAAAATATTTTTTATTATTATTGTTAATTTTTTTATACATGGAATTTGTTGGAATTTTTTGTAGAGAAATACTGGTTATGAAAATAAATAATAATACAAGACCGAGATTTTAATTTTAAAATTAAAATCTCAAGACCGAGATTTAAAAAAACAACAAATTTTAATTTAATTGTAATATTTTAATTGTATTTTAAAAAATACATGTTAATTATAAACATGATTAATACAAAAATGAAACTTACAGTGTGTTTGGGGTGGGTAATCGATAAAGCATAATATCGCAATATTTTGCATGAGGATATTGTATCGATACACGGGTGCCAAATATCTATATTTTCAGGGAGTGAATTTCAGCTTGCAAATGCAAGCATTGTGCATAATTTTACCCTAAGCGCTGCGCTTATAACGCAGGAAATAATGCTGCGGAAATCGAAATATTTCTTTCAGACTGTAATTTTACCAACAGCGCATCTCTCTCTCACACAAGCAGTGAGCTGTGTGTGCAGGATGCGCGTTCTCGCATATTTCTGTACATGGACTGCACGATCCATGTTTATGTGTTTTCCTATAACAGCAATATAAATATGATTCAGCACATAATTACATTTCATAACTGAATACTGTTACCTTAGGGTGTTAGTAACGTTGTTCTTAGTGAAACTGCTTAAAACAATTGATTTTACTCAATTTTACTTTCACATATTTGTGAGTGCTGAATAAGCATATGCTTACTTGAGAGTTTTGTAAGCTAAAGTTTAATTTCATTTAGGATGCAGCCCATGTAGGCAAAAATACAGAGAGGCGGCTCACTAGGTTATGGAACAGAGCCACTTTGTGTATATATCCCTGTGAAGACATGAGAGAAAACTGTTCAAGAGTGTTCCTCACACACTCACACACACAGATGTCTGTAGCACTGCACAAACCAGCCCACTCGCTTAAGTCAACACTTCCAGGGTAGGCCGTAAAAGCCTGGGGCTCGGGTGACTGCATGGCAGGTGCAGGGAGACTGCGAAATGGGACGGCGGGCCATAAATCTGATACGGAACACCCAGAGAGCAAGTCATCCAGGCGCCAGGCAGCAGTCAGTGCGTAAAGCACAAATATGAGCAGGTGTGTGTATTTGCACTCACCTGGCCCAACATATCCGGTGCTATAGGAATGGTCGGCCAGATTGCAGAATAGACGGCAAAAAACAACATCCAGAGCACCATGCTGCCCCATACAGCCAGATGAGAAAACTAGAACAAGAGAAAAACAGGTCATGGTCAGTTTCATACTGAATATAGGCTTCTTCAACTGTAATGGACACTGTGTGAATACCAAGGCCGCTCTACTTTATCACAAGATCTGGTGTGTGGACAGCTGAACGGACGAGGAGTGTCGACGTCCCCTCAACACACACGGCGACAGGACAGAGAAATGTCCTGACATAGCAACGATACATGTTCCCCATCTATCTAAAGCACTTCTCAGAATATATACGACCCTCCTACAGAATCAGACACTTAATATCAAGTGCAAAGTGTTCTATAATGAGATCTCCTTTCAAATCAGATATAACAAATGCTTTGTAATAAATTTGATGCATTAGAAGGCGCTTTCAACGTTTTCATAGTATTTTTTGTCGTTTTTCATTACAAATATCAAAAAATTCTCAAATCAAGATACATACTTGAAAAGAAAAATAACTTCAACTAAGTTTATGTTTAAAACAAGAAAAAATAATGGTCAAAGTTTTAAGAAAAATAATATTTTTTGAAGTATGATTATAGAATCAGACACATGATATCAAGTGCAAAGTGTTTTATAATGTGATCTCCTTTTACTCCAGATAGAATAAATCCTTTGTAATAAATTTGATACATTAGACAGCACTTTCATATGCGCTGCCAGAGACGCTCATTGCTCTGAGCTGTGACGGCAGGCGGTGAAGTGTGTGTGTGTGTGTGTGTGTGTTTGTTTGTGTTGGAGGATGGGGACTGACGTACCCTTGTCCATGCTGTGGTCTCCATACCGGCTTTCAGACATACAGTTACCACCACATACTGCACCAGGAAGAGAGGGAGAGAAAGAGGGAGAGTCAGTCATAAATAACAGTAATGATATGTACTCATCATCCTGGTAAAACGTTCTGTACAGCCTCAACACAAAACCAGATGAGGGCTTTCACACAGGCATCGACTTACTATGGCCTCTAGCGACGTGCACTGCTTTAAAACACACAATTACACATTTATCCCTAAAGTAACACTCGTACACACAGAAGCCTGCAAGGAACAGAAAAGAAATACCAGCACACAAAGACTTCAGTCCCCATGGGACTCATTCATTACTGTTTTAATGGCTTGAGTCTAGTATCGCCTTCTATGTACTGTATTTAATAGTCTGGGTCACACACATACACACATGGCCTCATTTTTATAATGCTTGGTGAACTCTTGTTCAGTGAAGCGAAATACTGTTTACTGATTGGCTAATGGGGAGGGAACACCAGTGACATTGCATATTTACTGTACAGACCAGTGTTGTTTCCTATTTAGAGGCTAAAATGCAGCATGAAAATATTTTTTTTTAACCAAATCGGGTTTACAGTCTATATTGAATGTGAAATAATACAACACATCTATTTTCTGCAGGCTGCATGCAAAATAAACATACAGCCTGATCAGTGTAGTCTGCTTTATGAACCAGGGATTCTTTTGAGCTGGTTCTTTTAATGAATTGATTTCAATTCATTCAAAAGATTCACAAACTCGAGAGTTAGAATCTGTGTTATGAATTATTTGCCTAAACAAATACAGAATGAACATCTAACTCACTTACTGTCTGGATTTGTAAATGTAATTAAAGTGAAAACACATTTACAAAAGAGTTTTGTTGTAATTAGGGATGAGTCTGGGTGGGCGACTGGTCAGCATGAAATGAACTTTCACCCTATTTCCTAAATGGATGTTATTAGTCCTATTGTGAACAATTCATCTTTTAATTTTTTCACTTTCCATAATTCTCAAAACTTCTCTCTGGTGTTGTATGCAGGACTATATATATATATATATATATATTGTTTTATACTCATACCAGTTTGGGGTTTTGAAAATATATAGTTTTTCATATTAAATTAACCATTTCAAGCATTTTAAGTAATGCATTATTTAAAAGACAGTCATAAATTCTAGAGCTGAAATGCAGAATTTAAGTCATAAATTGCCCACAAAAACCACTGGTGAGCGGCCTTGTATGTTCTGATCAGTTTCCTCACAGAGTTCCTGTCGTTCTTGCTTTGAGTTGTGGGATCATTTTACAAGGACTTTTTTCAGAAATATCCAGCGAAAAGAGACATTAACAAGTTTACAGTGTAAACACTGGTGGCTAGCGAACAGAATTAACAGCTCTAGAAAGGAAATGATGCGTGACCTCTGATTGGCAGGGAGCTATGGAGAAGCAAATGCCACGCTGACAACTCACCGTGTAGACGATGTTCCCTACGAACAGGTAGTCGACACTGTTGCCGTTGTCAAAAGGAGTGTCTAAAGGAACAAAAAGGGCGATGAAAGATACTTAGCAATTGACACACTCAAGCCGAAGTGGTCTACATGTGTGCTTGTGAGTGCTTGAGATAGTTACCGTGTTCCAGGACTTTGAGTGGAAACCAGAAGAGAATAATGGAGTGAATGAGAGCATTTATACAGTGACCCCAAAAGACCTGGAAAAAGAGAAAGAGGCAATGAAAGAGAGAGGAAGGGAGGGACAGAAAGCAGGAACGGGAGAGGGGGAGAGTCAGTCAAGACAAACTAATGCCAAAATACACAAAGGCCACACAAACAGCTTCTCTGCAATTGCACAGCTAGTGTAATGTCCCCCAGATCACCCCGAAAACACACACATACAAACACTGATCCTCAGCTATAAATGAATGACTGTCTTATTTCAGCCTCATGAATCTCATTATTATCTGGATGACAGCAGAGCTTCTTCTTGCAATGCTGTTTATCCAAGGGGAAATCACAAGTCAAACAATATGCTGACGTTGTAAACCACATCAGACCGTGATAATCAATTATAGCACAGGATGTAGGCAAGCGTGATGATCATAATCACACATAATCAAACAGTCACTGCAGACAGATTTATATGTCTCATAGTATTTGTTGTGTCAGTATGAGTAATTAGTGACTGAAATTGTGCATTAGTATTGACTACTGAACTCTTGGTGTACGGTACCTTAGTGTTAAAACCTTCTGCGTTCTGTGTGATGCGGTACAGCTGAGGGAATCGTAGCATGTTCTGCTGACTGCATGGCCGGTCAACTATCCCCAGCGTGAAAGGAGGGAGAGCAGTAAAGATCTGAAACATACATGAACTTTCATGAAAGTGTTGTAGTTTATTATTTATATGTATCTGATATATAATATATACTCTATATATGATAAAATGGAAATACAGCTCAGTTCCAAAAACAACATTGAAGCCCATTAGCATGTTGCTAAGCTAACTATGGCATACCATAATACGAAGCATAAAAATACACAGAAAAAAAAAAAAAATTTAAATTGTGGCCTTTGGTGTATTTATACAAAATTTTGGTCGATCAATAGACATTTTTCAATGGCTGATGCTGATCAGAGGAGGTATAGGCCTATGTACACTTTTTTTTATAAAGAAATTAATACTTTTATTTAGCAACAACGATGCATTAAATTGGTCAAAAGTGACAGTAAACACATTTATAAACGTTACAAAAGAATTGTATTTCAAAAACATGTTGTTTTTCTGTCAAATAAATGCAGCTTTGATGAGCATAAGAGATTTTTTCAAAAACAAAAAAAATGTATTTAATATATTTTAAATGACACTCAGTAAATTAAAAACTTATTACACATTATAGTTGCAAAGTGGACCCTTTTATCTTCTGATAAATAAAAAACGGGTCAAAGATAGGCTGATATTGGCCTATTACTATTACTGACAATTACCTTGACCATGTTGGAACTTTTTCCATGAAATTTGCTGCAGTGCATTCTGGGATTGTCTTTATGAATGATACATTTGATGCTGCCAAAGCCTTGTCAGGAGTGCACCTAAGATGCCTTAAAATTATGTATTGGTAGGCAGCTCACAAGATTTTTGAAACATATGAACATAAAAATGAGAGCGAGACAGAGACGCACACACGTACCACATTGTACAGGCCAATGCACCACCGTTCAAACAGGATCTGTCCAGAGAAGCCATTTACAAACGCAAACCAAAGCTGCGGGAAAAAGAGGAGGAAGTTTGAAGTTTGTTAAAAATACAGAAGTAAAGATAACCAATACTGTGATAAATAGAGGACACGAATAAGATGAGTAACATGGAAACCCTCTAGCAAAGTGCTTCGGACAACATCAAACTCAAGGCAGAGGTCAGTTCATACAAACAAAAGGCTACACACACACTCATACACATGTACACTTGCTGTCCATCCCCCATAATGTTTCTGCTATGAAGACAAAGACAGTCTGTGAACTGTGACCTTTAAAGCTCTTCTTTGCTGGAAGCTAATCCTCAGTAAGACCCCCAAAACACCCCTCTCCCCCAAATACACTGACAGATGTGCACAGACAATCGCATTCCGAAAATATAGAGACATCTAAACATTTAACCTTTACCCAGATCTTCCCGTAACACACACACCCACCCACATCAGCACACAGTCCGATACACAGAGGCCGAGTCCTCGGGGGGATGAGGGGGCATGTTTCTGCACCTGCTGCCATTTTAGGGGGTGGCACAGCTGACCACCGGACAGCATGGTGACCCTGTCAGTAAAGCTCACACTCTACCTAACGCACACACACACTTACACAGCTCTCGGATGACAGTGTATCTGGTATGCAGTTTTGAACTGGAAGGACCCAGCCACTATAGATAGGGGTCAGCGGCTCTTTGTCTGTGCCTGCGAGTATGTGTGTGTGTGTGATGGAAAGCAGAGACTAGTGAGGGGGCATCTCATTTATCACTGTCAAACACTTCCATAAACAGCTGCAAGCAGTCTACTTAATGTACGCAAGGGTGTCTGTGTGGAAAAAAAGCAAGCAAAAGGATCGAGGGAAAAAAAGAGAAAGCAAGCAAGCAAGCATGTTTGTGTGTGTGTGTGTGCGCGTGTGTGTGTGTGTGTGTGTGTGTGTGTGTGTGTGTGTGTGTGTGTTTGTGGTTAAAGGCTCATTAGATGACTCTCTTTAAAAAGTTATCTGATCATACCATGCAATTAACACATTCCAAAGGAAAAACTATGTTGTTTAAAGGAACAGATTGCTTAAAATTTAGTTTGAAGTAAAAATGTACTTGCATTCATGTCATTCCAAACCGTATGACTTTCTTTTCGAAAATGCATAATGCAAAAATTAATTGTGTGTTTATAACATTTTTATCTATATAAAACGTGCTCACAAATTTTGACCAATTCATTTCTGATTTTTTGATGATACTTGTAGCTGTTTGTGATTACTGGATAAGGAACAAACCATTTAAAAAAAAACTGCATGCCCAAAAAGCTATTTCTATATATATAAAAAAAAATTGTTAACGAGCACTACTTTTTTGGTTTTCAAAGTTTACAATCAGAGATCTCGCTTATCAAAATAATATCTTCATTATATTTCAAATTCTAAACCAGGTAAATTGATAAATAAAAAAGTATACTAATAAAACAAAATGGTACAAATAAAGTGCAGCAAGTGCAAAGTATGCAATGACTGATGAAGCCCTAGAACTTTCAGTGCATAGAAGAGCATGTCCCAGTCATGGGAAATTCCCTTAAACAAGTGAAAGGATACTATGACAAAGATATCGCTTTCTCCATTCAAACTAATTTTTTCCATTAATATATGATTGTCCTGAAGAATGAAAGCTGTATCATATACTTTGAAATATATGAACAATTTCATGCTCATAGCCATGAGAAATCGTTCTGTATTCATATAAAATGGACTGCAGAGTTAATATGCATAAAATTAAATTATTAGTGTTTTTTTCCAAAAAATTAAACACCAATTTCCTAAATCTTGTCTTTCAATAATTAAAGCACTTAAGTACCTCTTCATAAATATGACTTCAGGCACTTCAAGTACAAACCCTGTATCTAGAGAGTTCTGTTCATACCTTACACAAAAGCATGAAAAGCATTGTATTGAAAAGAGCAGCATGAATCTTTTGTGTTTCAAAAAAGTAAGAAAAAAATATGGGTTGGGAACATGATGACATATAAGGACAGAATTTTATGTTTGAGTGAACTACCCCTTGAAAACTCCCACATACTCCCAAAACACTTTATTGATATTATGTACGCACCTCTATGATGTAAAGAACCACATTCTTATAGAAACAGTACAGGATACATTTGGTGACCCGGTTGTAACTCCAAGCCCCGTGAACCAGTAAAAGCTTTTCCAGGTATGAGAACTAAAGAGAAAGAGTTTGAGAGAAGAATTAGTTTGCCCGCAGGAACACATGTGAACCATTACTGCAGGATCAGCTACCCGGATACAACAGCGCTGTGGGCAGAAGACTGCTGTGTGTTTTGTGTTGTGGTAGTGTAATTACAGTTTTAAGGATCAGATGTGTGTGTGTGACCGAGTCCCAGAATAATGAATTACATGAGTGTGTGTGTGTGTGTGTGTGTGTGTGTCAGACCTGAGCTATAGAGTAGTCAGATGAGTTGGTGGCCTGCATGCCCTCATTCCCGCTTATTCCAACTCCCACGTGTGCCGTCTGTATCATGCCTACGTCGTTGGCTCCGTCTCCGATAGCCAGTGTGATGGCCTTCACATGCTTCTTTACCATGTCCACAATCTCTGACTTCTGCAGTGGAGACACCCTGTCAGAAAAATATGACAAAAGTTAGTCATTCAAGTTACATATCAGCAAACAAGCACTAAACAAATTCACATTTGTTCTTAAAAACGGTTTATAATGTGCATCAATGGGCAATGTCATGACATTGATGATGTCATCAAACAGCAACAGAGAAGTGTAAAGTTACCAAGAGATTCGGTGTCATGACCAATTTAGACCCCAAAGTGATTCCATTGTCTAAAATAACTTTTACTGGAACATAATTCAATTTTAATGGAACAAAGTGCTTTGTTGTTGGAAAGAACAGGAATCATGAAGGACACCAGGTTTATTCTTGCTTATCTACTGGGAAAATCTTATTAAAATCTATAATTACATTTAGCTTCTCATTCATTGATAAGCAAGAAAAAACCTGGTGTCGTTTATATGGTTATCTACTGGGAAAATCTTATTAAAACCATAATTATATTTAGCGTTCCATACATTGACAACCATTTAAACAACTACCGCGTTATCTAGATAGCTTGCAGACAGTTCTGGTATTTCGGTCAAATACAGGCTATTTCGCTGCGCATAAAACATACAATACACTTCAAAAGATTATTCATATATGTAAATAAATATGCACTACTTTAATGACAAGGAGTTGCAGCTGTTGTGGAATTTTGTTTAAAGCCATGTTTAAAGTTTATTCCCAACTCGGGAACTTGGATATCAAAATTATCCCCGAGCTTCCCAGTTGTAAATCCGACTTCAGAGGGCATGTTCATGTCCAGTTTTTAACTAGGAAACTCATATTTATGATCATTCTGTGAAGGCAGCATGAGCATACTGTACCACTAACCAATTAAGCCTTCTAGCTCAGTCTATATCTTAAACACGTTAAAATATATTTTATTGTATGTATTAATGTATATAAATATACATTTTCGCTTGATCCGGCACTACAAAAGACTTCCTTTGGTGTCCTAGGCGGATTGTTCCGAATTAGCTAGTTATTGCCATAACTATACACTCTGGGCACATAAAAAGCATCTTTCCTTATTGACAGCCATTCAACATTAGCTGTATATTATGATGAAATATTTATGCCAAAATTATAGTACCACCATATTTTTTTACAAAATAACTTGTTTCGTTTTTTGGGGCATTTACCAACGTATTTTGAAGTAAATGTGCTATGGAACACAGTACCAAAACATAAAAAAATAAAAAACAGTTTCAGTGTAGTACTTTTAGTGAGGCCTGGAGACATGTAATCAGGAAACTATCATTAAACTATATTCTCTTTCTCCCAATGGAAGGTGTTGGATGAGATTTGTATTTTAAAGGAAAATGAATGATCATTGACACACATTTACATTCATTCATTTAGCAGCTGTTACACAAAAATTGAGAAATGCTAGAGCACAAATACTTAACCAAAAGGTGACCGTAATATTAGAAGTGCTGCAATAATAAGTTTCAAAGTTGGCCAGAAAAGTATGAGCTAGTACAGACACGTATGATCTCCCTAACATCATGAGCAAGGTATACTCATAAAAATCGAAAATCAAAAAAGACAAAATTCTCCCCAAAGCACTTTCTCTTGTCATTGTGTTGATCAATTCCACCCTTTTTCCACTATAACTCTATAGCTCACAGTGAGCTGGGGGGAGATCGGAGGCCGGAGGCAGATGAAAGGCGGGCTAATGTTCTCCATGGTGGAATTGAGCAGAAAATAAGAGGGTTAAAGCAGCTCTTTAAACAAACAGAGTGTGAACTCAGGAAACCGTGCGTGTAACACACACACACAAATGCAAACTTTCTCTCCAACACACACACTTTTGTGCTCCTCTCTGCTGGTTGTCTGTGAATATGTGCAGTTCGGGACAGTGTGGGGGGTACTGGAAGGGCTGGTTCAGTCGGTTTGTAGGGCTTTGGAGACCACAGTCCGGATATGGGCTTCATGCAACAGCAAGTCAATTACTCCCTCTCACAGATGGAAACACACTTTATTATCGAATCAGAACTGTCTGAAGCTTACAGCACACTTATTTATATTCAGATTATGTTCAGATAAACATTTACAGTACTCAACAATGTGATGTGAATGACTGCATTGTCTACCTGTGTGTAAGAGTGTGTGTGAGTGTATATTGACAGTAAGTGAGTCATTAGTTTGACATTTGCACAGAGCTCAGTATATTACATTACCTCTGCACAGCCTCTCTGTTCTGGGAGCCAAGCGCTTATTTTCACCAGTAATTTAGTCACCCAGGGCAAGACACAACCTTTTACTTAAAGACGCACACACATGCACTGCCACACGCAGTACACACACAAGCACGGCTGTTCAGTGCTAATGCCTGAATGAAAACCCATAACAAATACAAACCCCAGAGAAGATCTCTTTAAAATCTTAAATGTCTCTGCTAGAAAACAATGAGATTATATGGAGAGCAAACTGAGACTCATGCTTATGACGTTCTTATTTTTCCCTGATAAAAAAACCTAGTGATCTTACATGCGTCTCTTTTACAGTTTAAAAAAAGATGAATGTCTCAAACTGCTCAGATTAGCCAAGATAATAAAGTCTGCATTCAATGCCGATTATATACTCAAATATTTTGCATCAAATGATTCCATATTATTTGATCTATATATACAAATATTGTAAAAACAGTACACTGTGTATAATACATACTGTAAAAATAAGTGAAAAAAAAATACAATATATTATATACTATATATAACCATAAAATTGTATTGCCTCTGCTGATTAAGTTTTCAATAATCTGTTCCTATTTTTATTTCTCTTAAAAACTTGCATTAATTCGTCAAAGCTGAAGTGCAACATCGGAGCAAGGGCTTCTGGGTTTATCATTAGCTTGTTTATTAAGGCAGTGATGTTGATATATTTGTGGGGATGTTTATGTGTGTTTTTGTCTATATACCTGCAACATATGACAGCCTTGCAAGACAGCGCAAGGTCGAGGAAGGACTGTCGCACTTCGAAAGAGAGGGCGTATTTTAGCGTCTGTCCGTCTATGATGAGCGCCAACTCGTTCTCCTTCCTCAGAGAGTCACCCAGTGAGGAGCAATGAGCTGTTAGTGTGGCCCTGGTAGCCTGGAGGGGGCAAGAAAGGGAGAAAATGTATAACCACACATGCTCAAAACCCATAAATATATTACACTGCGTTCATATTTGTCATTTTTACAGTTTAATTTCTATACCATGTCCATAGCTATATAAAAGTCCTTCAATCCCTTCCTGAGAAACATGCCAGCACACATTTATTTCTGTAACACTACACTTCACACACTTCTCACGCACACACACACATATCAGAGCAAGAGTGTAATGCCAAAGGAAGTTGAAGGGGATGTTTTAAGTGGTGTCATTGGGGCTGTTAGCGCCACAATCTCTCTCACACACACACACACACCTGTTACACATCATCCTGTCACCCGAGACACTCTAAGCCCTTAAAGGATTCGAAAGCATGAACTGTTGGCCACCAACAACTTTATATGGGGAGAGAGAGTTAGAAATATGATAAAGGATGGAGGAAGGGAAGAAAGAAAAGAAAAGTTTTTATCAAGAACTTTGATGTTAGCTAGTTAGCATTTTATAAAAACAACAGATGTCTATTGGTATGTCCGCATTTCGATAAGTAGGCAATGTGTGAGATGAAAAGACATGGAGAGATAAAAAGCTAATATGAATGTATGCGTGCGCGTTTATTGAATTGTGGTTGCAGGCGGTTTCTGATTGAGATCTTGATAATGGGGACAGAATCACTAATAGAGAAAACAAACATCCTTCATTCTGTAACGAGAACCATGTGGACGACGCAGCACGCAACAAGGCACGGCGCTGGCGGCCACACACACATACACACACAAACATACATGAACGCAGCTGTTGAAGTCTCTGTCAGCGCTACGACAGCCTTTGTGTAACACAGAGAATGAATTCACTCCATACTGCCAGCTCTAATCAATATCTTGCCGAAACGATTGACTTGCTTCAAAACATAGTGAGCTGCCGACATAAGTAGGCATTATATATGTGCTTTAGATGTGAAGACTGTTCTAAAAGGTAGGAAACCTAATTATGTTCTCTTCTAAGAGCCACTGTAGCAATAAAGGCAATCCCAAAATGCACCGTGCTGCCCTTGTGAAAAAGAAGTGCACTTAGTTGTACACTTGTACACATGTAAAACTTTGTGCACAGAAAACTTAATTGTACCTCCAAGTATATTTTTAATAACTTATATGTGTAAAAACTGTACTTTCAGATAATACTATATTAATGAAGTAAAAGGAAACTTAAGAAAGTACATTTTCATGACACACTACTTAAATACACACTTAAATACAGTTTTAAAAAGTGCACTTTGTAAATGTAAAATTAAAGGTTTTACTTTTAATTAACATCAATATGTTTTTGATAATCTTTTGTTGTGTTTTAAAGTTTAAAGATGTACATTAGTTTAAAGTACACTTATTTTTGTGTTGAATAAAAACTAAAGCACATGTAAAGCACTTGATAATAATTTTAAACTGTGGTGTGTTATTCGACATTACATTTTAATTTTGAAATATTTTAAAATAAATTGAAAACTTTAATTACAATTCAACTTAAATACATGGTATACACGTTTCAATAGAAATGACATTAAAGTTTATTTAATTACCATGAATGCTTGACAGTACATTTGACAAACTTAAACCATATTTCAAAGACAAAGTAATTATGAAATTGCATATTAAGATTCAAGTCCTAAAGTCCTGTTTAAGTTGGTAATAATAATTGCATTTAATCTAAATTTAAACTATCAAATATTTTAATTTAATTGTAAATAACATGAATTTATGTGTTAAAAATACTGCATTTATTTGGCATTTTAAAAGATCTATGCAAGTACATCATTTCCATATGTAGTATTTTTAAAAGTATGCCAAAGTGTACATCTTTTTCATAAGAGTGGAAAAAAAATATTCAGGGATGATTTCATTTGATACTAAAAAAGCATCACTAAAATAATATTTTATATAATATTTGTCTGTATTTGTATGCTTATGATGATTATTGAATCGTTAGCTTAGCAACATGCTAACATCAATCTCTATTTAAACTAATCGAAAGTTGATTCTCATATGTGGATTTGTGGTACGCAATTTATGTTTGTGTCTATGTAGAGCATTCCAAGATGGTTAGGATGTTCCTTCAGAAGGCAGCTGTCTATGTAGGCAGGAGGAAGAGAAGCAGCTCGATAGGTTTCGGAACACTGTTTATAGCGGAGCTGAGATCATCCATCAAGATTCCTGAGTAACTAGAGCTCATCTCCTCTCCTCAGCTCAACCCGAACATGTTTTGCCTGTGTGTGTTTATCTTTTCATTCAGGAATTCCTGTTTGCTTTCACCTTTCCCGGGAAAACATGAGGGCAAAAGAACAGAAACGTAATGAAAGAATTAAGACTAAGATTATGGATCAACTGAGTGCTGAAAGTCAAAAGCATTTGTGCGTGTGTCTCAGTGTGTAAACACAGTGGCCTAAGAAAACTGCTACTGGTAATTCATTACCGACAATATTTCCCAGCTAACTCAGTTTATTATTAAAGACAGCTCTCTCTTTTCCACTCTCTCCATTAGACACACACGGCTGCTTCGATTTAGTATTAACTTCAGACAGGATGTGTCAATATGTCTCTCACCAGGGTGTGAGTTTAGAAGTCTTTATCTGGAACTAACAGGACTGTTTGCACATTTTATTTATTTAACAATTAAATGACCACATTAATGACCTTCTAAATCTTTGTGTATGAGTGGGTGCGTGGGTTTGTGTGTGTGTGAGCAATTAGCTTTGCGTTGCAGTAAACATCCTAATACTCCAACACAGAGGTGCTAATAAGCCTGAAGAACGTGCCAGTCAAACCTCTAGCTATAACGGCTGCCAGCCCCGTGTCCATGGGAACCGCCAACAGTCACTAAATCTTAATCCCTGGGGAAACCAGAAACCACACACTGAACACAGAATTCATCCTGCATTCATGCAAACTCAAGCTATACAGTTTCACTGTCCATAACCTTGTCAATACTTTAGGAAAAGGAGTTCCCAACCAGGGGGACAGGGCCTACTAGGCGGCCTGAGCAAACTTCCAAGGGGCCCTCAAGATGAAAAAACATAATTTACCACTTTATTTACAAAATATGAATCTCCAATGCACGTTCACGCAATAAAGTCTGCTCTTGCGTCAACAAAACACGCATGTGTCGTGGTGCTCTTGTGAACGGGAGTTGGAGATTCTAATTGTGTTAATTAAGTGGTCCCTTTTTTGTGTGTGCAAACAAAGCACTCGCATTGGGAATTAAACCCCTGGAGTAACATGAATTACTTTAATGATGTCTTTACTACCTTTACTTGCCATTTAACTCTTTCCCCGCAATGTTTTCACTGTTATACAGTAGGTGGCGCTATGACATCTTCTGAAAGATTACTGAATCTCCTGATTAAAACACATGTGAACGAAGATGCAGAAACATATGTAAGCAGATGCATATGTAAAATAATGCAATCACCAACATTAAACAGGATATAAATCAAAACTGCCTAATGTTACTGAATAAAATGTCGACTATAAGACTGTGCAAGCATTAGGGGTGTTTATGGACTCGGTCTACTTCAATTGTGCTTTGATCATTGTTCTGAATCTGATCAGGATGTAGTCTTTGACAAAAAAAAAATGCTCAAAATGGGGTTTTTTTTTATGAAACATGCCCACATTTAAGTGTAAAAAAAAAAAAAAAAAAAGTTTAAAAGCAGAGGGTCTGTTCGTTCTTTTGATATATTACATGTTCAGATATTCATACAAAGAAATATTCTGGGGGCCGTGACATTTTCGTAAAAATGATCAAAAACACTGGGGGTGGCTGGCAAAATGCTGGCGGGGAAAGAGTTAATAAACTCCATAGGCATTTAATAAATGTTATACATATGAATACAAAAGGAATATGCTCCCCATATATTTTATAGGGGTAGAATTTCTGTGAAAATATTTGTAAAAATCTTTATCCTTAATCCTTATTCAGTAATTCACAAATGACTTTATACTTTTTTATATAATGGGACTTTTGAATATTGTTGTGATGAATATAGCCTTGGAGTAAATAAATAAATAAATAAATAAATAATGCAAGACTAGTCCTTTATGAATAAACAAATAAACAAATAAAATGGTAAAAAATTACAATAAGGTTGTTAATGTTATAATTTATGATACTACTGTTCAATATTCATTCATAATACATTAATGTTAATATTTATAACATAAAATATACTACAATAAAAAACATTAGTATATGTGTAACGTTCATTGTTAGTTTGTGATGCCTTATGCGTTAACTAATGTTAATGAAATGCAAAATATTTTAGTGGTAACTTAATAATATGGTTCAAGCTACATAATTATTCAATTGTATTATAGTAGATGTTTAATGCTCTTAAAAGCGTGAAATGGCAATCACAAATGTCAATGGCACTTTTCTATATAAAAAACTATTTTTAAAATGGGTGAAAGTAAAGCTTAACTTAGTTTTACATACAAAAAAAGTTCTAATTATTATTCATCATATTTAATGAAAGATTAGAACATTACTTAAAATAAATGGTAGATAAATAAATAATTGGAAAGAGTAGTACGAGTGTCTCCCAAATGATGTGGGACTCAGCCATGTGTTGAGTTCATGTGGTGAAATCTGTTTGACGGGATGGAATGAGTGGACAGACACTATTAGACAGCTGCTGGTGATGCAGTTTCATTGTTATTCTAGAATTTCAATCAAGACCTTTTGCTAGGAACTCTTGAGACACTCTAGAGAAAACCAGAGTTTTACCCATTAAGGACTCGTTTAGACACCAGACTTCCCCTATTTTGGATGTGCTGTACATTTTTCTATGTCATTCCCTGACAGATATCAAAAGTGAATGTATTTCATGATCCAAGGTAAATGTTAGTTTCTGTATCTTTGTGCTGGGAACTGAATAGAGTACATGTTCTCACAAACACACATACATTTATAGAACACACTACTGTACAAGCGCACACACACACTGGGGCTTTGTTGTGTTCTCAGGTTCCTGCGAAAGGGATCTTATCACATTTATATTTAGAATAGAGAGAAAGGCCCCTTTGGTGTTACATATCACAGATCACATTCTCCATTCATAGAGAAATCTCACACACACACACACACACACACACACACACACACACACACACACACACACACACACACACACACACACACACACACACACACACACACACACACACACACACACACACACACACACAAGTGAGTGAGACAATAAGGCCAACTGCTGTGACATATTACAGGTCACCTTATCTGTTCAATGGCAGTTGTGTCATAAACAGCATAAGGCAGCAAACACACGCACACGCACGCACACACACACACACACAAAATATGAAAAAATCCCAACCGACCACAAACTTTTGAACGGTATAATATATATAAAATAAAAGCCTCTGCCCATAATACTTTTATTACATAGGAACTTTTTATAAAAGCAATAACATACAAGAGGCTTTGTAATAATCTGAATTAATCAAGACTAAAGACTGCTGTTGTTGTAAAGGCATTTTTTTTATTTAAAATACCCTCAAAAATTGCAAGTAATGTTCTATCCTATCAATAAATTACGTATAATAAATAATCAAGATTACATTCGCAATACCACAATTTCAAAGAGCTTAAATGAACACTGAACTTGTATGCCAAGAGACAAACTTTTTAAAAGTGAAGCTCTAAAAAGGACAAAATTTCAACATAAATATGGTCGTATGAACCACTTTTATGGTACTGTAGGCGCTATGATCTGTCATTGTACAGCAATAGCTGCATGAACCTTCAAAAATTTCTAATTTTGTGTTTGACAGACAAAATAACCTCATAACAGGTAATTGGTATAATAAATGGTAATTTCTTAAACGGTAAGAATTTTCATTTTCGGGTGAACTACCCCTTTAAATGCCAGAAACACCCCCATACCTATAAAACATAAACAAAGTGGATGCCTGTAATATTCTGGCCCCTAAATAATGTGCGCGACAGAGATTTTTATTACATGTCAGCCGTCTTGCCCATGTGCTGACCTCTTAGTTCTGTGTATAATATTCGCATTACACACAGAGATCAGGAAAGAGGAGCACAACCTGTGTGTGTATGATTAATGACGACTACAGTGAGCATGTTTGTGTAAGTCATGTAATGCAGGCTGTGTGACAGCAAACATGGAATGCAGCCTATCAGATAGATCACACAGACAGACTGTGTGTGTGTGTGTGAGTGTGTCTGGGAAAGTAAGAGTGAATATGTGTGGGCCATGGAAAGAATATGCACGACAAAGGAAGGAGGCAAAGAAAATGTTTGGATAAGAATAACTCCATGTGTGTTACAAGGACACCAGCTGTCTGAATGGGACCGTGTGTGTGTGTCACAGCAGAGTGACAGATGGAACTTGTCACAGAGTCTGAGTCAAAAGCCATCATGTTTACCCAGGAGGCTTTGCTGGCAGAATTTGTTTTGACGAGATTGAGCGCCAAAAGGAGATCGCGTTACTCCTCACTCGACACACACACTTATGCTCGAACACACTCTAATGCACACCCTGTTCCTGTAAATTTAGGAGCCGCTGACAGACGGAGAAGGAGTTGTGTGACAGGAGAGACCGAGAAAATTGACCAATCACACCATCAACAATGACAAACAAACTTATTTGTGCATTATATAGATGACAGACAGAAAGAAAGGAGGAAGACATGAAAGACTGTGATGTGCTGGCCCAACTGTGCGTTACATGAAACGGCAGCTGACACACACTCACCCATTCACACACACACAAACACGCTACACTCTTCATACCCTCCACACAAACACACACAGTTGTGACATTAGGCTCACCCCAGCATTGTGGGTTATTTTAAGTGCTCTGTAAGATAAGAAAGAATTCTTCAGGAGATTATAACCAAGACAAGAACCGCCCATCTCCCTAAAATGTCAATATTTTACTATGCTTTTTACTAGTGGCATAAAATGTCCAAATAAAAAGCCATTAAACACTCATTCAATAAATCCTATAATCTAGTTGGACAATTTTCAAAAGTACAATATTGACTACCGCAAATGGCGGCCCATTAGAGGCAGAACAAAAACAACACTATAGATTTATTAATCACCATCCATTACAACCACAAAATCTTGTTGCTGTGCCATAGGCTTTAGATTGAGCCTAATGGAAATATTCATACTGAACCTGAATTTTCATCATGTTTTTGACATCAACAATCAAGTCATATTTAAAGACTTGGCAAGTAATACTGATACAATGGGAATGGTTAACTTGCCCTTTTAAAACAGTTCCAGTTCTGGATGCTGATTGGTTAATTCATCCTAGCAGCTGCGCTAAAACATCTAAAATAAATAAAATGCGCCTAAAAAAACATTTCATTCTATATTTATCGGTTTGATGAGGATAACTTTTTTTCCTTTCTATATTTTTACTGGCCCCACCACAAAAGAACAATACATTTGTATTCTTAGCAATGCATTTTTATATTTACTTTTGACATTTCTTTTCATCAACGAATCCTAAAAACGGTGCATCACGATCTCCACAAAAACATTTAGCAGCACTGTTTTCAACATTGATAACAATAAGAAATGTTTTCAAGCAGCAAATCAACATATTACAATGATTTCTAAAGGATCATGTGACACTGAAGACTAGAGTAATGATGCTGACAGCTATTTCAATGTTATTTTAAAATAATATAATACAATATTTAACATTATTTGCATTAATTACAAAATTTTATTCCACAACTTATTTATGATCAAATAAATGCAGCCTTAGAGTCACTTTTTTAAATTACATGCAACATTCGGCACTTGGATGTGAGAGTCTAAAATAAGCAATTTGATGCTAGGGCTAACAATACCCTACAGCCATAATTATATTTACAATTATAGCAAAGCCTCAACAACTAAACCGACTCATCTGAACATTCTGTTTTCATTTTCAAAACAAAATGACTGGAATCAAAAAGAGCCAAAAATCTGCCAACTGTATTTTTACAAACCGTTATCAGTGTTTCCAAACAAGGGGGGGGGAATTAAACACATAACAGTCCTGTTTCTTCCTGGGAGCTTTTGTTTCCAGACCTCTGCTCAGTCTATGTGTGTATTATGTGTGTATAGTGCTTATATGCATGTATGTGTGTGTGTGAGTGATGCTCTGCTGTCTGGCCGACTGTTCTCAGAGATCTGAGACTTTACAAGCTCCCCAGTATGACTATCTTTGCCTGGAAGTAATTAACCTTGCGTATGAGAAAAAAATAGAGTAGTTGGACAAATAAGGAAAACATTATCAAAGAGACTGATAGCTAAAATTGATAGCTATTATAATTCACCTTTTAAAACTAGAATCATAAGCATTCGTTAAAGCATTCTTTCTTTAAAATCAACCTAGGGAACAGAAATGTTCCTCTAGTTAAAAATTCACCAGTGTGTGCTATTAAGCTTTTTCTCAAGTGCTTAATGAGTGTGTGTCCCAATTCACACACTATCCATCCCAAATAGTATTTGAAATTAGAATTAGTGTCCCAAATCGTAGTGTGTTGAAATGAGTTTTCCAAAGATATACGGATGGTCTACTTTTCCCGGTTAGCATCCGAAGTGCAGATCCCTGCACACTCTACTGGCTAATATTGCCCACAACCCGTTGTGCGTTGGACGAGGATTCGATTAGAACAACAAACAAGAATAAAAAGTGTTAAAAAGCTACAAACATGACGGATGAGTGAGTTCGACGGTTAAGTACAGAGGTTTAGATAAAGGCGTTTGAGCGATTCATTATCAGTTTCTAACCTGACGAAAAGATTTGTATTCAATGTTATCCACATTGTATTTAATCTGCAACAGCACTGCAAACTTTTGTAATAATACCCTTGGTCATTAACTTTTAAATGCATCTTTATGCAAATTGCAAACACACAAGGAGAGTTCTCCGCATTCATTTCTCTCCGAAACGGTAGGAAAATAAATGATATTTTAACTGTGACAAGATGATTGACAGGGCAGTTTAAACTGTGACAGCATGCACATAACGATGTCCCAAAGCTTGCCTACTCTTCTGTTACACACTCAAAAGTATGTCATTTTTCCTTCACAAAAACAGCACATACTTTTAGGGCATTATATAAGTATCATGGCTTTCATCATGTACAGGTGAAGTTAATTAAAGTGTCTGGTGTCATCATTGAGAACAAGAACAAAAGACACACACTTTCTTCACCCGTCCACACCCAACGTCCTCCAGAGACAACACACACACATATATACATACACAATATGTACTTACATCCAGGGAATCTTCATTGACGATGATGAGGGACATGCCATGTGACACCAACTTACAGGAGTAACCTGAGGCACAGAGGAGAGTTACAGTAGAGGCGTTACACAAAGCCACAAGTACACACCCCAACAACAACTTAACCTCTTTGTATATCTGTCATTACCCACTAATGCCTGTCTGCTGTCCAGTGCTTTATCTCCA
This sequence comes from Siphateles boraxobius, assembly GCF_051911475.1. NCBI lineage: Eukaryota > Metazoa > Chordata > Actinopteri > Cypriniformes > Leuciscidae > Siphateles > Siphateles boraxobius. The sequence continues at coordinate 19,060,813 of NW_027508876.1, forward strand.
GTCTCACACAATTTATTTTGAGCGGTCTGTCTGCAGCGCCTGCCTGACTGCCTATCTGACCTTCCTTCCACGTCTCCATTAATCTAGGAGTATGTTTGTGGGGTTTCCATCAGTGTCTGTTTGATATTCTATTCTGTCATATGTGTGTATTTATATATATATATATATATAATATATCAATTATACAAAAAGTCTCCAAACAAACCAGTAATAAACATGCAATATATTAAAAAGAAAAGCTTATTTTCCAGCTTTAAATCATCCATGCTGAGCTTAAACCAGCCTAAGGTGGTTTGCTTTTCTGGTTTAAATGGTTTGACTGGTCTTCCTGTCCAGCTGACAAGTTCGCAAATCTCTTATAAAACCAGCAAAACAGATCCCAGCACTTTGACACACTGATATTTTTGCATAAGAAAAATGTGACGTTTTGACGTTGATTTAACCAGGAAAGAGTGACTGGGATATTAATCTGTTTTTATATATATATATATATAAACCGAGGACTTTGCCTCCTCCTTTCAGAACACCACTGCACGCCACTGGTATATATCCAAGTATGACACGCACCGATATTGATGGCCGTCTCCTGCTTGTCTCCAGTCAGAACCCAGATCTTGATGTCGGCCTTCATGAGTGTTGCTATGGTTTCCGGGACTCCCGCTTGCAGCCGGTCTTCTATCGCAGTGGCACCCAACAACAGCAAGTTCTGCGTTGACACAGAGATGAAAGAAAACAATTGAAAGAGTTAGAAGAAAAGAGATTACAATTTTTTTTATTAAAAATCTATCATTTAAACTTTAAAAATCGAAATTGTAACTTCGCCATATAAATATGAATTGGAATTTAAATTTAATTGGACAGTATTAATTTGATTAAGTTTATTTGCGTAATTATTAATATTGTCTTGTTTTTGGAAAATATACCACATTGTGTGTATGATAAAATGTTTATGGATAATTTATAGTGTAAAATTATATGCATTTAAATTAAAATTAGAAATTTAACAAAGAATTATTTTAAATATATAAAGAAATTTCATTTATCGGTTGTAATTTTAATTTAGAATTTTAAATATACTTCTGAATCCTGTTCGCTAACTTCAGAAAATGAACTGGATTATGATTCTAGGGTGTTACGAGTGGTTTACCATGCTGTTTTACAATTGCGGACCCTGAAGTCTTTATTATATCCTGGTTTCTAGATATTGCTCGAGTTCTATGGAATTTTTAAATTAGTTTTATTCTCCACAGGCAAAAATCCTGAGTCTGATTTCTTAGAAAAGTAATAGCACACAACATTTTTTTAACCTTTCTACTAAATAAAGCCAGGAAACACCACACACCTTCTCATCACCACTCAATCTGCTCTCATTTACTCCTCTTCATCTTTTACCATTTCTTATCCAATTCTTTCTATTTTCTCTTTTCCTCCATGTATGTGTATGTAAGGGAATATTTGTGGAGTGTTTAGAGTATTTATGTGTGTGTGCAGAGGTAACACAGCAGTGTTGTTGACTCTGGTTTTATGGGGCTTTTGGCAGACCGGTGCAGGTAATTATCCTCACTGTGGTATACCAACCCCTCCTCAGACTACTAATCTGGGCCAGAGCCCTGAAAAGCACACAAAACCCAACAAACTGGATTTTCACTGCTCTATATAACAGCGTCTGTGTTCTGGGGTTTAGATCTCAGATCAGCAAGTTTTGCAATACTGTGTAATCCGGCCTGATGGGAAGTCAGTGAGTTAATAGCTTGTAGCAGTTAATGAGAAAACCGAGCACCACCTTTTGCACAAAATGAGTTCACATCTGTGAAAGTGTAATGTTACGGTGCCACCTGTTGACCAATCAAAGCACTGCAGCTGAAGCACACCCATTTACAATCTCAGCATCAGACTCTATCCATCTATCTATCTATCTATCTATCTATCTATCTATCTATCTATCTATCTATCTATCTATCTATCTATCTATCTATCACCATTTCAGTTGTATCCGACTATTGGTGATTCTATGGCCATCTCTTGCCATGCGAGCCGATTATTCCTAGCAAATATACAAGATATCCTTTCACAGTTTTGCTCAGGACCTCTAAGTCTAAGAGGTCCGTTTTCAGATCTACATTGTGTGTAACAAAATATGGTTCATCTATGTGAACCAGTCCTGTAGTAAAAAATCTGGATTGGTGAGAGTAAACACACACTATCTCTCATACAATCCCTTGATCAAATATAATAGCTATTCTCTAGCGATAAGCATAGCATAATATATTACGCACCTTCTCTATGAGTTCGTAGCATTCCTCCAGTTTCTGTGCCCGGTCCTTTAGCACAGTACTGACACGATTGTACTCCTTCAGCCATTCCTGATATGCCCCCTCCTCAAGGTCCACATACGCAAAACAAAGTGTCCGCAGCCCTGCGCATGCAAACCAACACAAACCAAAGTTAATCCAAAGAGAAGATAAACTGTGACAAACAATGACAGGCTTGAGAAACTCTTCACCTTCTGTGGCAAACTGCTCCAGATGGGCCAAACTTATGTCCTTATACTGTGAAGTCTCATTCAGACGCTCAAAAATCACATTGTCCTGTAATACATGCATAGCATCATTATATTGCTATGGCTTGTGCTATATAATCCTATCCATATTGAGTAGGAATGATTAATTATGTGAAACAAACAAAATATTAATGTTTATGTAGTATGTACTGTAAACACTCCCATTCAAAGTCTGGGGTCATTAATATTGTTTTTCAAGAAATCAATACTTTTATTCTGTAAGGAGGATGCATTAAAGGATGCAATTTCACAATATTACAGTTTTTACTGTATTTTTGATCATATAAAGGCAGCCTTGATGAGCTTAAAGGTGCTCTAAGCGATGTCGGGTGACATCACTTTTTGTTGACGTTTAAAGTATTGTCAAACAAAACGAAGGCTAGCTAGACCCTCCCTCCTCCTCATCCACGCACTAACCCCCCAAACCTTACCCCCAAACCCTTCTTATCGGTTATTGGCTGGAACAGTTTGTTATGTTTCGTGGTGCGGGTAAGCCCAGTTTGTTTTTGTTGCCGTTTGTGGAGCCTGGGGTGTCTGCAGAGACCGTGTTTTTTTACAGTGTGTTCAGGGGACAGGCAGCTAGCGGATAGTGAGGAGATGTTTGTTGTATGTGACAAAAAAATGTTTGGCCTAAAAAACGCGTGACATCGCTTAGAGCACCTTTAAGAGACAACCCCATTTTTAAAAAATCTTACTGACCCCAAACTTTTGAACATTACTGTACATTCTGTCTCCACGTTAAATATGCGGTTTATGAAACACTCACCGCTCCCTTGCAATAAAGCCGAAGTTTGCCCGTAGGTGTTCTGACAATCACTGACATCCGTTTGCGATTGCTGCAAAAAAAAAAGACACATGCATTGAAACACAACAATGTGTGTTTGTGATTTGTATGTGTGATGGTGTGAGAGTTCACAGCTGTTTCCTACCTGGAAAATTCTAGTACATTAAGAAGCTCATATGTCTGCTCTTTTTCTCTCTGAGAAACAAACACAAGAAAAGCACAAATTAAATACAAAAATATACAAACAGTAAGTTTTGAGTTCTCATTATTAATGGCAAGAAAACACACACTAACCGCCTCTATGATGACTGAATGTGGTGTTCGTCCAGTAAAAACAAAGCCCAGACTCTTGGCACCTTTAACCAGCGCTCCTTCATCTGAAAGCACAAGATTATGGAAACATCAGTCAAAAGTCACCAAGGCTGCATTTATTTGATGACAAAAGCACAGTAAAAACAGTATGATTCCAATCTAAAATAACTGATTTCTATTATATTTTAAAATGTAATTAATTTGTGTGATGGCAAAGCCAAATTTTCAGCATCATTACTCGAGTCTTCAGTGTCACATGATCCTTCAGAAATCATTCTAATAGGCTGATATGCTGCTAAAGATACATTCTTGTTATTATCAATGTTTACAACAGTTGTGCTGCTTAAGATATTTATGGAAACCATGATACACCTCATGTTGAATTATTAGTGAAATTTTGTTTTGTGCCAATGTTCTGTGCCAATTTTTTCAATTATATAAAAAACCTTTTAAGCGTGACAATTAAGTGGTTTACCACATACATCAACCTGAAGCAAAAGCTTCAAATACCAATCAGAAACCAAAAAGAATATTGTGGTACCTGGTGAGGAAGCCTGGTAGATAAGTTGGTCTCCTTCTCGCTCAGGAACAACAGTATGACAAACAGCCATCATGGTCAAAAACTCACAAATCTGGGGGCATGTGGGCTATAAAAAAGAGGAAAGGGCAGATTTGAACTATTAACATACATGAAACCCATGAAACTGTGTTTTAATGTCCAAGGTATAATAGAGAACAGCTAAAAAGCTCTTACATGGTTCTTCTCAATGTTCTGGATAAGAGCCGGATCATCAAACTCAGTAGAATTATGACTTGTAGAGGGAAGGTGACTGCAAAAAGACAGACAGAAAAAAGATGTCAAGGACAACATAATTTCATAATATACATTATCCTCTTAGACCTGCGTAATGGGGTAAACAGGGTACAGGACAGATAGAATCAGCGGCATCTGACCTGAAGTCCTCCATGGATCGATCGCATTCCAGGTCTGGGAAGTGCCTGGAGACAGCGTTATAGATCAGTGGCCACTCACACAAATATAAACAAAAAGTAACAGATCAATGCACCCTAATAGAGCCAGAATGATGCAAAGCACAAGGATAATGCGAGTGTATTGATGTATGAAAGCAAAAGAACACCACAATTACCCGTATGTAATTCCAGCTATGGTGCACTTCTTAAAGTGCATGATGTTGCAGGTGAGAGTGCCAGTCTTATCTGAAAATAGATATTTTACCTGAAAAAGAAAAAGACGTATTGGAGTAATAGTAGTATTGGTAGATTACCATTTGTAAAAGTAAATAAGAGCTTCTCCTCACTTGGCCTAGTTCTTCATTCAGATTGGATGTACGGGCCATAGCGGGAGTGTCTGTCTCGGCATAATACATCTCAACATCCTGTAAATACGCATGAAGACCAAAACATTTATTCATAACAGTTGAAATTCTTAGGTTTCGGTTTGATTCACAGTTCTCTGCTCATGGTTTTGGTATCATGAGCAGGAATATAAAATGCTGTATTTTAACATTGAGTGATGCAAAAAATAACTCTAGACCAGAGCATTTTGAGAAATATATGCACTGTATTACATATTCATTCTATTGTTTACTTAACCTATTAGTGATGTATTCATTATTTAGTGTATGTTTGAATAAATCTGTCATGAAAACGAGTTATTACAGTTTTCTATCGTTTAAATGTTTATATTTCACCAATCCCACCATCATACATTTTCGGTTTCGGCCCAGAATTTTAATTTCGGTGCTTGATCAGTTGATCCCAATGTAATTGGTGATATTTAGTCTTATTTTACCCAGTTAATGAAGAGAGCCTGTGTGAATTTGACCACTTCTAGAGTAACCAGTAGGCTGATTGGAATCAAGTTGTTATAGAGGATGATGAATGTCAGCAGATTGTACCAGAAGTTCAGGGAGATGTCACCTGGATAGACAATGACATAAGCTTATTTTATAAACATTAACATATGCAAAATTATCAAAACCATTTATTTAGGGGTAGAATGTGGCAGTAAGTGAAATGGTAGAATAAATATTGTAAATCCACATCTAAAAGGGCAAAGTAGGTTTCGCAGTTTATATTTACCTGCACGGGAAAGGTACCAGCAAGCCTTATCCGTGTGCTGTTCGTTCCATATGGCTGCCCCGATGGAGCTGACCAGCGCCATGACCAGGAGAATCCCGAACAGAACCAGGATCTGCATGTTTGTCACACGCTCCACATTAGAGCGTTTCAGTGGCGCTTTAGTGGAATTCTGCAGGATGGAAACATTATATTAATGCTCTATACACTAACAAAATAATCTTTAATCAATTATTATAATAATAATAATAAATGCATTTTTTGTGCTTTTGTCATTTTTGTTTGTTTATTAAATATTTCTGTTTAGCTTTTATATTTATTTCAGTTTTAGCAATTTTATTTTATTGCCAAGGCAACATTTTTTTAATTTAGTTCGTTTTTCATCTCATTTATGTTTTATTTTATTTCAGTTTTATTTCAATTAACGAATAATATTTTAATAGTTTTAGTTAAAAGTAGAAACACATACAGCTTTTTTGAGATCACTTGCCTGCATGAGTTTAGAATCATGTCCAGTGTAGACTACAATTCCCACAACCCATTGCGTGTTCCTGAGCTGGGCGCCTCGTAACAGCACCTGGTCCGGCCCAAGTGGAACTGGGCTGTAATTCAAGCACATGGTCACTAAATGAAGTGTGTGTATGTGTGTTATATTTTAAATTCACACTATTTCAAATAGTGAATTGGCGTACTTGAGGTTGTCTAAGCGCAGTGTTCCAGTGAAGTCGTACAAGTGTCTGTTTGGCCCCTCACATTCAAGACGACCAGTCAAAGCTATCAGTTCCTCCAGAGACTGAAAACTAGCTGTGATTGAGAGACCCTGGAACACAAGGAGCAAAAAACAAGCATGTTCAGAGCTCCAGACTAACATTTGAGAGCAATAACAGCGGTGCCACAAAGTTTGTGACTTTTTCTACCTCATACTTTGGTATTTTATAATAGTAATTTCATAATATCTAAATATAAACTCAAAAGCAAAACATGCAACAACAAAAAAATATTAGAAAGTGGATATGACTAATAAACTAATAAGTGCTTCTCTGCCGCCATTTACTGGTTATAGTGGTAACCACTATAAAAAAAAAATATTTGATATTTTTTCTTTTTAAATAAAAGTGTTTGTTTGCCACCAAGTGTAAGTTGTTTCCCTACATCTTGAAACTTTTAGTTTTACAAATGGGGACAATCTTTGAAGGATGAACAAAAACATTTTTTGGTAACCACATTAAAAATAACATTTAAATTGGATAATATTTAGAGCTTCGAAGTGCTGGAAAAAGTGTGAAGCACTTCAAAGCCCTTTCAATTTTACTCTCAAAAGGTTGTACAAACCCTAAAATTAATAATGTAAAAACAGCAAACTGTTTCTGCCACAATGGTTACAGTTAGTTCTACTACATTAAATCCATGGTGAATGCTGGTCATTTGTGGAGTGAAAAGCCTTCCATCACTTATCCGTTCATCAGTCGTGCTCCATCATCGTGTAGTAACGGTATCACATAATCGAGATATGATAAACGTAAAACTGTTCTGAGCACAGGTGTGACCTCTAACTAAATTTAGTCGAACCGACAGGAAAAAAGGTTGAAAAATGCGACCATTTGGTCGCAGTATGGAGCCCTGATGTTACACTCTTAGAACACATTATACAAAACAGACTTTTATAATATGTACCTGTCGGATCTTTAGGTTGGTCTCGCCATCTAAGTTGGACGTTTCAGTATAGCACATCGCCTGAGGCTCACTGTGAGAAAAACAGCGGCAGATTTTGAACACAAAACAGCACAACACAAATATAAACACAACACACACAAAATATTTCATTGAAACATATTTCCAAAATCACAGTTACTTATTTTTTACAGCTTATAAATCACACTACAGCACGACAAACTCCACGGATGCACACACAAATACACTGCGGTGCTGACCTGGATGACAATATGACCATGTCAGCCGGGAGATGCTGCCCATTAGTCACCTTGACTATGTCTCCTACTGCCACCTAGTGGGCAGGTGCAGCATTGCAACAGCATGAGAAGGGAGAAAATGAGATTAAGAAATAGATCGCAGTGCTTGGAAACAAAGAAAAGAGGAGCAACAAACAGCAGGATGTAAAAAATGAGGAGAAAGTTAACAAATAAAACAGCAATGATGAACTGAAAAAAGCAGGTGTTATCAAAACATAAATAAAAGCATCATTGACCGAAAGGAGTGAGATACAAAAGGAGTAGAATAAGAAAAAAAGATGCAGAAAGAGACAAAGACAGGGTTACCTGCTTCCATATGATGGTCTGCCATGTTCCGTTACGCAGTACTAGAAGACAAGGACATCATCAGAAAAATTCTCCTCATGATTATATAAACCAGATATAAAATTCATATACAGGTATATAACACAACTAGAAATTTACTTTATAAGAGGCTATATTTGCCCCAAAATGGGCTTTTTTTATTCTCATGAGGGCATATTTTTTCTAAATAGGTATCCCATTGTGTTAAGTCAAATATTTGAAATAATTATGAACAATTATGGATGCTAATTCTAAATCTTATAAAGTCTAGGGATGTCTGACATAAAAATTCTGACCAATAGCAAAAGCCCAATAATTATTTTAATTTATTACAGCAGATAAATAGACGATAATAAAATTCTATACTATTTTGCACAATTAATATATTTTTTAAATCATTTAAATACTGAAGTGATTTGGCATCACAATATTATAATGTACATTATATACAAGATGATTTCCATTACACGAGAGTAGATGTTAAAACTTCATGCTGATTTGTACTCGGCTTTCGCCAAGATAATCACCAACTAAGACGTAGCTTTACAGTAACCTATGCTTCTCCATCCATTCTTTCCATCTGGTGACGTGAATTTTCTGTCTGGTGTTAATACAGTGTATTGCGCGTCAGCACACACAACGGCTGCAACCACAGTGCGGTCCCCCCATAACAACCCTCTGGATTGAGCGGAGTAGGGAACATCTCTAGGGTCTTCAAGTGGGCACCTTCCGTCCTCAGTGTTTCGTCGACTAGCCCACGACACCTCAAGAGGGCTCGACAGTGACTCTGGCGTCCCAGAGTCACCCCCTCCGTCCCCCACTCAACTCAGCCCAGCTTACTGACCTCTACTTCCCTCTTGCTGCTGAGACCTAACCACAATCTCACAATCTCTCCGCAACCCAACCATACGCGCCAACCCGTTTGACTAAGGCTGTCGAGCCCCACTGGTGCGTTAATATGCAGTTTCAGAGGCAACGGTTCCGTATGGCATAGCACCTACCACAAAACACAATATCTGCCCAACCACCCGTCATCCACGCAATATACACAGGAACGTAATGACTGTGAATACTATACAACCTATACAAATAAACCAACAGTTGCTGCTGAGACCTAATCACAATCTCACCGCAACCCAACCATATGCGCCAAACCGTTTGACTAAGGCTGTCGAGCCCCACTGGTGCGTTAATATGCAGTTTCAGTGGCAACGGTTCCGTATGGCATACCACCTACCACAAAACAAAATATCTGCCCAACCACCCGTCATTCACGCAATATATACAGGAACGTAATGACTGTAAATACTATACAACCTATACAAATAAACCAACAGTTGCTGCTGAGACCTAACCACAATCTCACAATCTCTCCGCAACCCAACCATACGCGCCAACCCGTTTGACTAAGGCTGTCGAGCCCCACTGGTGCGTTAATATGCAGTTTCAGTGGCAACGGTTCCGTATGGCATACCACCTACCGCAAAACACAATATCTGCCCAACCACCCGTCATTCACGCAATATACACAGGAACGTAATGACTGTAAATACTATACAACCTATACAAATAAACCAACAGACCTTTCAAGTTTTCAAGAATTCTACGAAACCGTAGCATGGCGGCCTGTACACAGCCAGCTAGAATCTTTCCGTCTCAACCACAGCCAGTTGCTGCTCCTTTCTGCTGCTTCAGATAAGTTCTTTACTGTACGACGCAACTCTTGGCCACTGAATCCGACGTCTCTGAGGAACCGGGTTGTAGTGTGTGCCACAAAACCACGACAACCCACTTCCACTGGATAAACCTGGACTCTCCATCCTCGCTGTTCTGCTTCAGTGGCCAGATGAGCATACCGCAGTTTCTTCCTCTCATATGCCTCATCTACCGCATCCTCCCATGGCACTGTTAACTCTATCAGTTGAACAATGCGTGCTGATCCAGACCACAAAACAATATCTGGTCGTAGGTTAGTGGTGGCAATCTCAGGTGGAAAAATAAGCCGTCGATCAAGATCAACCAGCATCTTCCAGTCCCTAGCAGCTTCCAGTTGTCCTGGGCGAGAATTGGTGTTAGCACCTTTTCTTGGTGGTTGCTCGCCTGGGCGGAGGAATATTGTCTTCTGCGTGTAATGTTTTGCTAGAACAGGCGGCAATTTATTGGTCATACTACGCTTGCCTTCCAATGCTAAAGCCAAACATCGCAATACTTGGTCATGGCGCCAAGTAAACCGACCCTGGCTAAGAGCCACCTTACATCCTGTCAAAATGTGCCTTAATGTGGCAGGTGATGAACACAAAGGACAAGATGGATCCTCTCCTACCCAGAGGTTTAGGTTCTGCGGTGATGGGAGAACATCATATGTTGACCTAATAAGGAAACTGATCCTACTCTCTTCCATTGACCAAAGGTCTTGCCAGCCCATTTTGCGTTGTTCCACACTCTCCCATCTCATCCACTCTCCCTGCTTGGCCTGGGAAATGGCCTTTATACATCTCATCCTCTCCTCCTGCTTTCGCACCTCGTTGACTACCAGCTTCCTCCTTTGGGCTGGGCCTGCCTTGTGCCATTTAGGAGGAGCTAAACTGAGCCCAAAACCCCCTCTTCCATGCTGTACCTGTCCCACGATATCCCCAATTTGAAGGTCAGCCTTTGCCTCTACTACAGATTTCTTTGCTGACCACTTTCTACCAGTTTTTACCACAGGGGCTGTCTCCCTTACACATTTGTCGCGTGACTCTGCTAAAGTCATTTCCAGTCTGACCTTGGCACACTTAAACTCCTCGGTTAAAGCAGAGACTGGCAGCTGCAATACTCCTTTACTATAAAGTCCCACTCTGCTGAGGCAGCGTGGAACTCCCAACCATTTCCTGATGTATGAACTTATTAACGCTTCCAGCTTATCCACTGTTGTCAAAGAAACCTCATACACAGTCAGTGGCCACAGCAACCTTGGCAGTAGACCAAACTGAAAGCACCAGAGTTTCAGTTTGCCTGGTAGAGCACAGCTGTTTATGCTCTTCAACCCTTCCACTGCTTGTCGTCTAACTTCTCCCACTCGAACTGTGTCCTTTAGATCCCCATCGTACCATCTCCCTAGACTCTTCACTGGCTTCTGAGAAACTGTTGGTATTGCCTCACCATTAATGAAGAATGTTTTATCTACTACCTTGCCTTTAATTATGGAGATGCTCCTTGATTTAGAGGGCTTAAATTGCATTCGTGCCCATTCAATATTAGCTGTTAACTTCCCCAATAACCGATTAGTGCAGGCTACCGTTGTAGTCATGGTTGTCATGTCATCCATGTATGCTCTGATTGGTGGTAGTCGCTTCCCAGAAGCCAAGCGCTCTCCTCCTACTACCCATTTTGATGCCCTAATGATTACTTCCATTGCCATGGTAAAAGCCAGTGGAGAAATGGTGCATCCTGCCATTATTCCAACCTCTAAGCATTGCCATGTAGTGCTGAATTCTGGAGTTGAGAAACTAAATTGCAAATCTCCAAAAAAGGCTTTCACTAAATTTGTTACCGACATCGGTACCCTGAAAAAATCAAATGATGCCCAAAGAAGCTCATGTGGCACTGAACCATATGCATTAGCCAAATCCAGGAATGTCACGTGGAGCTCCTTCCTCTCCTTTTTAGCTGATTGAATTCGTTGCCAGATAACACTGATGTGTTCTAAGCATCCTGAGAATCCTGGAATGCCCGCTTTTTGAACTGAAGTGTCAATGAAGCCATTCTTTAATAGGTAGGTTGACAATCTCTGAGCAATAATGCTGAAGAAAATCTTTCCTTCGACGTTTAATAGTGAAATAGGGCGAAACTGACTGATGCTTTTAATATTGCATATTAAAAATTCTTTTGTTACATTTAACATTATTAAATTAAATGATTAAATTTGTGTTCTTAAAGAGCAAAGGCAAGCTAATTGTAAAAAAAAAAGTAAGTATTAATAATGATTAATATTGTATATATTAATGGTGTTTTCAGAGCTTTAATTAAAAAACATTTCATATTAGCTGCAAGTGAATATAGATATTTGACAAAATAGGTCACTACCATGACTGCAATGATTAGCACCTAACCCATAACTTGAGAGGCCAAATATAGTATTTCAACATATATAAAATGTAACGTAACAAAGCACTTCTAGCCCTCAAATTTTCTAGGGCATTTTTGTTACTTCAAGTTGCATGAGTTGCCTCAGTTCATTTTTAACCCAGTTACACAAAAATGATTGTAACACTCAACCTGTTGTCTTCTTCTTGTTCACCGTATTGTCTGCTTTATGTCTTTTCTGTGGGAACACAACATGTGACATATCATCAGCATTGTTCATATAAAATTTCAACTGAATTTCAAAGACAATGCACTTATCCAGTGTTGTCAAAACAAGGCCTGGACAGTTTAATGTCAATGCAACGCTCCATTCAGCAGAATACTCACATAATCCTCAATGATCTCCTTGATCCCAGCCACGGTCAGAATAAAGATAAGGGGCACCAGCGTTGTGTAGCGACCCGTTGGGGAGACATCAGGGATTTGCTGCATTTGAAAATGCACACAGATAAACATAAAATGAGATACTTTACTCTGGTGATACAACAACATGCTTTGGGAAAGTCCCATTTATAAAAAGAAAAAGATAAGGTAGCAAAAACTAAATCTTAATCTGTGTGGCTTCACAAGATCTGGAATAAAGTGTACAAGTTGTATAGACTATTATGATAGTTATGGTCCTTTCAGAAGTTTAAAAGCTCTAGTCATCTCACATTGTTACGAGTACATTATCGAAATATCTTCATTTGTGTTCCACAGAAAAAGAAAAAACGTCATACAGATTTGGAATGACTTGAGGGTGACTGAGCCTCGGAAACATTGTATTGAGTAAACAACATGACACAAAGAAGAAACCTTTTAGCTATTTAGCCATTTTGCTCACTCTTTTTCATGCAATACTATCTAATTGGATCACGTGGCAGCGGTTATTGAGAGTGGATCGTGACTCATAGTGGTTGAGAGTGAAATTAGTGGACCACTTCCAAAAATGGATATAATACACGAATGGACATGTTGGCAAATGACCGGAAAGTCATATGGTCAGCATAAGCAGTATGGTTCCTCAGATGGATATCCCTTTTGAAAGAGACCAATATGAGCAACACATTGTGTACTTTGAGGTCCTCAAAACAAAGAAGATGCAGTTCATACAGTTGTCTGAGCATCCCAAGTGTCATACCTGCATAAGAGCGATGAAGAGGAAGAAGGCATTAGCCGCTCGCCTGATCTGTTCGTACAAGAACCGTGGCAGGAAGGTAAGGATCCCGTATTTAGCGGTGCTAGAGGGAGAAAAGGGAAAATTGATGTGTTTAAAAGCAATCTATCAGCTTTAAACTATTTCAAAACATCTATATATATACAACCAGGGCCATAAGATCACAACTTTAGGATTAGCTCTACTCAGGCTTCTATTTAAAAAAAAAAGCAGTCGTAAGTGTTTTGATATAAGCCAGGATCCATATGCTTTCACATACACCTGACAGTTCATTGCTCACTGCATTAAATTTAGATAAACAATCCCAAAATAAGTGTTTGTGCTGTTAGGATGGATGTTTCTCGGCATGTCTGTCAATTATCTGTATTGATCAAACCCCTAAGTACCTCTTGAATAGCTGATTGCGGCAGTAAATGTTTTACAGTCATTAAAATAGCTGTTAAAAATCCCTAAAAATAACCTCCGGGACTACAAATTTGCCTCCATCCCAAGGCTGCCCATCTAAATCAGTCACTATTTGTTTGTGTGGGTGTTTTAGATCCGCATCTGGAGGCACTTATAGTGTAAATCAAATCGTAAGCATATTTCTAAAATACAGCATGTGTTCTTGTGCTAGCGTGGTCCTCTTTGTAAACATGACACCCTTCTGGGCACATCGGCAATGAGTTCACAGCCTAACACACCCAGTGTAACCCACACTAGGCATCAAACAGCAGCTCTGTAGCTGACCTGGAAGTACGACAGGCTATCGTTGACATCAAAGAGTGGCTGAAACCATTCATACGATCCCCTTCATTAACATTCAGCGGTCCAATCACACACACAGAAACCCAAACCGGCGTCGCCATAATGTGTAGTACCTGGGGTTACCCTAAAAGACTGATATGGATAATTGCTCTGCTGGATTTGTTGATCTGGTTACTTTGTGATTGACAGGTGACCAATTGATGCCAATGCAATGGGAAGCAGAAACCAGTTGGTAAATAAAACATGAAGATTAAGGCATAAGATAATTCTTATTAAAATTTCCACTGCTCCAGTCAGAGAGGCATTATGCTGAGAAACTGATGAACAGAAAAGGTCAGAGCTGAGCAGGTCATCTGAACTGAAATTAGCCAATGACAAGAGAGCTACGGATTTCTAGGCCCGCCTGTTGTTCCAGGAACCAAAATAGAGCCTTTTAGAGCAGAATCAAATCTTTAGAATATACTGGTGGATCGATGAAGTATGTGTGGGTGAGTGTTTTCGGGACTAAGAGGTTGATTTTGTATGAGCTTCCATTTTATGGCACTAATATGAAAGTGATCTGGGATCAAAATCTATCAGGCTTTTGTTACAAGTATTGACCTATCATTTTCAGAACACAATCATATACATAAAGATTCAAAAAGTGCCATTTTGTCATCAGCAGAATTTCACATATCAAACTGATATAATAGCCATCCAACAGATAAAGAAACACTTAAGTCTTTAGAGGACTTGGGCACTTTGGAGACCAAAAGACTTTTTGTTCAGGAACTGCAGATGAACTCTAGCCAAGCACGGCCCGGAACATGACCTTGGTGTACTCACAGGAAATCTCTGAGTGCTTCACTTAATGGAAACTATTCAGATGTCGCGTTCAATGCGTACTTGCATACATTAAGCATGGAATTTCCCTGAGGGAAAACCTAAACTTGATTAAAGCAGTTTTTGTAATCAATCTCATAGCATTAGAGGTTAATAAGATGATCTTTATGTTGAACCATAAAGTGTTGGAACAGCGGTGTTGGTGGTGAGGTATTAAATGCAGTGCGCTTAATTTAACAATTAATTCAAGAATAACGGGTAAAAACAAAAAGTTGAGAGTGACTGCGAAATACAGGAAAAATGGGAGGAGTGACTGGCTGATCACACTTTCAATGGGATATTGCCCCTCTTTGAAGTGCGCACATCTTTCAGAATGGGTCAAACTGGTGAAAATGGACAGGCTAATTATCAAGTAAACAACTTAATCACTCTGATATCATCATTTCACGTCATGTCCAAATCAAAATGAACTTGAAATTATTTGAGAACACTAAATGAACTATGAACGAGCAGCTTTTTGAAGGGAAAAAAATTAAGGAGCATTTCAAGCAAACATCAACATACTACTGTTTACTGAGAAACTGACATCTTTAATTTGGTAAAGCTTTAATTTATTTGATAAAAAATATACAAAATCTTAGTGTATTATTTGAGTTATTATTGAAGCAACGCAAAATATCGCATTTATTATTTGTGTGTAAAAACACAAAATTGATGAGACTTTTTAAGCAACTTGATAAAAATGTTCAGCAGTAGGCCTATATACACTACTGTTCAAAAGTTTAGGGTCAGTACTATTTTTTTGTTGTTGAATGAAATCAATACTTTTATTCAGCAATGATGCATCAACTTGATCTAAAGTGACAGTAAAGACTTTTTACTTGATTTTGATTTCAAATAAATGCTGTTCTTTTGAACTTTTTATTCATCAAGGAATCTTGTAAAACAAATATGTATCACGGTTTCCACAAACCTATTAAGCAGCACAACCTTTTTCAACATTGATAATAATAAGAAATGTTTCTTGAGCAGCAAATCAGCATATTAAAATGATTTCTAAAGGATCGTGTGACACTGAAGACTGGAGTAATGATGCTGAAAATTCAGCTTTACCATCAAAGGAATAAATTACATTTTAAAACATATTCAAATAGAAAATAGTTATTTCTAAATTGTAATAATACTTCACAATATTGCTGTTTAACTCTATTTTTTTCTCTCAAATAAACAGAGCCTTGGTGAGCATAGGATACTTCTTTCAAAAACATTACTGACCCCGAACTTTTTAACATTAGTGCACATAAACAAAAGACAAATTAAGCAAAAATATTGTAGTATTGTTTTCTTGTTGATAGTGCAAGTTACAGTAAATGCTGATCATTTGTATTTATATTAAAACTAACAACAAAGAGGGGAGTCTTTTCCATCTCTTTTTAAAAAGACAACCTTAGAGACCTGCAACAAAGATACAATTGTTTTCAGTATATTTAACATTCTTTTAAAACTGCAAATTTACAGTCACAAAAATACAACATTAACGGATAGGCTACTTGACGATGTTCAGCTTAAACAAAGTATACATTAAGAGCACAATAAAACAAGCTAGAATAATTTCAAACTGCAATTTAACAGTTTCCTGTTCGGTGCAATAAAGACTTAAATGAACTCACCTGACATGGTTGTCACAAAATTTGGTGGTTTGGGCTCGGTTGAGCAGCACGATCCGCGCTGTGGCATCTATCGGGTCCGCCTGTGATGTGGTTCCGGACATCTCATCCTCTGCCTTGCGGTAGCCGGCGGCCGAGCACGCGGGTCCTGCACCGTTCGAGTGATGGGAGAGAGGCGAGGCTAGCGTGAGTGTGCGTGGAACAAGACAGGAGGAAGAACAGACATAGAAATGTAGTTTACAGTTCAGTGCGCTAGCCACTAAACACTACTACTGTGTGCTGATGCAAGCCGCCCCTGGTGTCAATGACGTTTCCCTCTGTGCAACGCCCTCCCCGTCTCTTCCATTTCTCCCATCCTCCTCCTCATCATCATCATCGACCTCATCATCAACCACGAGCAAAAGCTCCGTCACCAATACAGCAATACGCGCGACGCCCACGGGACCCCCTGTATAGAATGTGCTGATGGGAGCACAATGGTGCAGCAAACACCTTTGTAGGAAACCTTGTGCATTTGTTTATCTTTATAAAAGCCTCTTTATTCCGTGGAAACACCTGTTTATTCACGATGCGCTGAAACGAAAAGCAGAGACAATGGCTGTGTCTCAAAACCTAGCACGCTGCCTACCTAGACTGCATTTTAGTCACCATACGCGTCTGATTCGAACATTTATAATACTGTGTCAGAGTCATAACGCGTACATCTTCCCATTATAAAAGCGTTGCGTAGCCGTTTTTTTGTTCTTGACGCTCGCAGAGAATTTTCGCCGTCCGAATGAAATAAAATGATTTTACCAGTAAAATACAATTAAACTTACGTTACACCACAGTCATAATATTATATTTCAATACAATAATTATATTTATAATAATAATAATAATTTATATAAAATAATATTTAATTTCTAACCATGTGTATATTAAATAATATTTCATTTTAAAATTAATGAAATTAAATAAAATGAAAAATAATATAAATGAATCGATAAAAATAATGTTATTTATTCAGGAGTAGCCTAGAGCTTAACACTGATTGGTCCGTGAGGTAAACATTATGCGATGACGTAGGGCTTCGATGCGTCCAGTGTAAGCGATTGCGGCGCGTCGCTCGCGTGGGGTTGTTCTTGTTTGAGACGCAACCACTGGTACGCTGAACGCAGCGATTCCCTCTCAAATGTTGCAGCATCAAAGACCACTGCCAAATTATTATTTTCCGCACATAATAAATAATGTACGCTCGGTAAATAACAGCTCTGTCTGGATGTGACAGGAGAGTTTACCCAGCTGCTGCATGATCGAAAGCGGGCGTGGAGAGATGGACTACACGCGTCACTTCTCCCATTCCATTCAGCCTCTATAACAGACAAGCCCCAAACCCTCTCCCACCGGGTCATTTGGGTCAATCTGTGGACGTTTTAATAAGGCTCCACTCCGTTGAGTCTTTGCAGTGACAGAAGATGGTTTCCCTCCAGACAGTGCGCGTTCTCTCTCCGCTTCACTATCCGCAGTCAGACAACACAAAAACCTTACATTTAAAGGCGCAGACACTGCTCGGGAGTCACGCCGGTGTCCACAATATGGTGCGAAAGGCACTAAACGTGCTTACTTTTACTTCCTGTTCATTTGCTCCTCCTTGTTATGATGGAAATTTTACCTGAAGGCACAAATATGCTGTTTCTCAAAGAGTTCGTGTTTGAAGGTCAACTTGTCAATATTCATAGCAGTAATAGGAGAATTTAAAAGGTTAAGACAGCTTACAAAGATTAAAACAAATGTGGATAGGGGAACAAATAAAGGTTAAAAAATACGTCATTAAAAACATATAGACAACTGATCTGAATATTGTGGGATTTATGGATTATTAACATGCACTAGGCCACACATTATATTATTGTTAACCAAAAGATTTTGCCCTATACCATACAAGTCTCAAAAGGTTTGACTTACAGATACTGACGTCAACAAAATAATTATATTAGCCTATAACACTATAAATAAACACTATTTGTTTATGTTATTATTTGCATAAGACAGTTGTCACAACAAATGCGAATAAGGGAACAAATTAAAAAGTTAAAGAATATAATTAGACTTTTATAGAAAGAGATAAAAATATATTTATAGTTAATATTCAATATTTTAAAAGATAAATATTGAAAGTAACAAATTATATTAGTGCTGTCAAATCGATTAATCGCATCTAACAAAAGTTTGTGTTTATATAATAGATGTGTATGTGACATACACATATATTATATAAACAAACTTTTATGTTAGATGCGATTATTCACGATTAATCGATTTGACAGCAGTAGGCTATATATATATTTATATAAGGGGCAAACTGGATATTTTTAGGCTCCACTCTGTGTCTTTGCAGTGACTGAACATGGTGACCCTTCAGAAAAAAACAAAAACATATACATATATATATATATATATATATATATATATAGGCCTATATTTAATTAATTTTTACCTTTTATGTATTTGCTGCTAATTTGCTTGCAAATAAACAGTATATAATTGTTGCTTTGCTATTGACTTTTCCCCCCATCTAGACACAACTATGCCGTCTCTTGAACCATATCGAGCCCTTTATCTGCTAGTCAATCGTGCAAAACCATAAACCATAAACCAGCTTAAATATACCCACATGATCATACTGGGCGGTATCTCCATCAGATCTTTTTGCTTTTTGTGATCTGCATGTAAATATAGCAAGCACTCATCTCTTTGGTGTCAAAGGCCAGCTTGACCACGGATAACTATCTTGTCATTAACTGAGAATTGTGTGAACTTGTACTTATGTGCGGTGTTGTGTATTTTAGTGCAGAATACACTGGCCCTTAAAAGTGTTTTTACGGAGTCATAGATTATGTCTATTGTCTCTTTCAAGGTGACTTCAGACTTAATTGCAACAAGAACTACAGCTGTAAACTAGTGGTTTAAACTACAATGGCTCTCAGCTGATTCTTAAGGTTCAAAATAAATAAGCCTTTTATTAATTTTGTATTTTTTAAATTAATAAGCATATTAATTTTGCTATCCTAACTAGCATGCATAATTATACACTCTAAATGCCCGTTCACAGCAAAAAAACGAACTATATTAGCGTCCACACCAATGGAATATAACATTGTTTATTATAAGCGCCTGCTGCAGTTACATTGTCTGCCACTTTAAATGCTCGAGCTCTTTAAAGTCTAGTGGATTCGATTTTAAGAACTATATCATTATTGTTATAGTTATCTTTAAAAGAAAAGGTTTATATAGAACCTTAAAGGGTTCTGTCAGGCGCTTTATTTAGAACCTTTTAGGGGTTCCCATCATAAGATCCTTTTATGGATTTTGTTTTAATACATTTTGTTGTAATTCTTTATTTATTTTGATTCGATTTTAAGAATTAAACACCTCGTAAACACTTTATCAGTAGAATAAAATGAAAGTATTATCCATTCATTTAAGACATTTCTCCTTATAGAACATTTTTGGCTCATAAAATTGGTTCTTTAAAATTGAGTCAAGAACCATAGAACCCCAATGAACCTTTTTTTCAAAGAATGTTATTTTATTATTTGCATTTAGCATTATATTTTCCCTTCTGTGACCCAGCAGTTGAGAACCACTGCTTTAAACATTTCCAGATAGAGATATCAAAGCAACCCTGACCATAGACGTTCATGAGAGTTCCTAAGACGTACTCAACTAGGGCCAAAGAATCAGGATTGACACACTTTTCATCATGCATCACATAAGACCGCTCTGAATGATCACTCTCTTCCTCTCACACTTTCATTTTCTCTTTCCTATTCTTCCAATCCCCAACCCCGCCATTCAATCTTAAAGATCGGTACAAGGCCCATGAGATGTGACTTAAAAGTTTATTCAGCGAAAAAATGGCCACACCGGCAGACACTTTGTATCTGATTAACATCACAGAACCATGGAATCAGAAACATACTGGTAAATTATGTGCAGTACATAGACTGGACACATAACAGTTTCATAAAGGACACATAGGCCCAGGTTAAGATTATCAACAAGTACTCAATTCACAGTTTCCCAACATGTGCTGATAAAACTGGGAAGCTAAGATCTGCACTGACTTTTGCCCTCAGATAAGGACCAAGAAACAAACAATATTGTTCCATTTTTGTGCGACTAAATCACACCCAAACACTGTCAACAATTGATGAAGAAAAGTATAGCACAACATTTCAGCTCAAAACATGATTAAACACTTGATTTCCAAACATAAAAAAAGATGTCCTTACAAAAACTTAAGGATATTTTAATTTCTTTCTGCATCTACGAGACGCAATATTTATTTAATTTACTTATATACATACATACATACACACACACACACATATATATATATATCACTGAGTTTGACCCTAGGCCCAGTGTGGGGTGAGTGTGGACATTTGGCCATCCGCCAGCTTTTCAACACTAAAAAGCAGCATGCTTTTAAATTATGAATAGCCCTGGGTTGCATTATTCATCCCAATGCCTTTGTAACCGTGCTCACTTTACCCAACGCATTCTCTTATACCTGCATGCATTCATTCAGCGGGCCTCTCTTATTCCATGCAATATCACTGCACATCTCTCCGTCTGTATTATACTACTCTGATTAGTCAGACTTTGGTCGTGCTGTTCAAATGGGTGTCAAATTCCTCTATTGTCTAGAATTTTCTGCTACGGCAACACAATGGCACTGGAATGGGTTCAAGAGGACAGTGAACCAGCAAATCTTTATAGTGGTACAGAGGTCATACAGACAACCAAACAAAATCCAAAGAAAGAAAATATGACATGCTCAACAAGGCTCTTCATTTGCAAACTGCATACAGCTACAGTCTCCCACTATAGGGATAGGCGAGTTATTTCTTCAATCCTATGGCAAGTATTCAATGCTGATACCTCTAATAAATGTAAAGTTTTGTGATTTCTGACGGTAAAGTAAAAATTATATTAACAAAGGCACCCTCATGTCGTTTCTACAACAAAATTGTTTTTCTTTCATGGAACACTAAACGTGAATAGCAAGCATTGCTGTCTCTGTTTGTCCTCGGTCATGGTGACAAATCTGTCCCTTGACTTTTCAATTATGAAAAAGATTTCATAGAGACTTTACATATATAAAAGGCATAATGTTATGTTTATTAAATATACTATGAAATTGACTTTTTATTTATTTATTTATTTAAGTATATTAAGTGTCTGTATGTATGGATCATTTTGTTTAAAGCTTAAAATATTTCAATTAATAATATAACTTAAAATGCTTGTCCCTTGATTTTTGTTGTTGTTCTATTCTCAATGTTAAAACTTAAAAAGTTATAAAACTCCAAGGTCAAAGTTCAAAGTAAAAATAGGCTGCTCAAATCAGTTCATTAAAATGTTATTGGTTTTACATTGTTTAATGTTTGTGTGAAAGATTTTCATAGAAAGAATAATGAAATATTGATTATATTTTTATATAAATAATACATTTCTTATAGTCTGATTAGAAGTATTTTGAGGTGACGGACACCATCTTAGAACATTTAAAAAAAAAATTACATTTACTTAATGTGTGAAATAAAATGAATAAAACTCAGGCTGTCATTATTAGTAGTAGCAATAATGTCAATGTTAATAAATACTTACCATCAACTTTTATGGGAGAAAAATGAACTGAACTGAATTCAAATCAGTATTTTTGGAAAATCAACCAAAGTTGAAACATTTTTCGGAGAATGACCCTGCAGTAATGACTTGTGCTTTCCAGCGTTCTGCTCAAGTGGAGATAAGCTACACTATCTCTTTAAAACTAATGATGCATATTAAATGTCATGCTAATTAAATAATTAAAGCATTCTAATAAACCAGAGGATCGATTTTATGTGGATCTATCCTATATGTGGCATCAGTGTCACAAGTATCAATATTTCAGGACCGATCCGCCCATCCCTTGTTCCCACATGCTCACGTGTGGCCTCTCCACCAGAAGTCCAGAAACCCTTTACCTACAGAGCCCCTCCTAGACCTGTTGCGCCCTCGGCGTGGCATGTTGGTCCCGTAGTCAAGGTGACCCACAGGTCCTGGTGGCCCCAAAGGGGAATGGGGGATGTGCTCGTAGCCTGGGTCGCTATGCCGATGGAAAAGGGTGAATGAGGAACGAAAGCCTCTTACAGGCACAGTGACCAGGGAAGGTAATCCTCTTTCTGTCAGCTCTGCAACTTCACCTGTATCTAATCCTGACCGGGGTTTATCCGAGAGCGCAGGTGAGATTGTTCACTTACACCACCAGGCACATCAGCCACCCACAACCTCATGCACAAGCCATGCAAGCGTCACAGTCTGACCCCTGGCTTACTAACTAGCATCAAGACCAAAAGGACTGTTATTTCTGTAATGCATTGCATGCATTTTGGTGCATCCCTTGACGCAAACCATGTCTGTGTGGGGTCATTCTTACAGTTTGGTGGATTTTATGTCCCCATGAAACAATACATTTTTCACATAAAATGTTAATCAACTTTTCATGCCACATGGTTTTCCATGCATAGAACGATTATTATAACATTTTTAAAAAACTTTGAAATAAAAGTCACATGTATATTTTTTAAACTAGCAATTTTGAGCATTTAGTGTACAAATTCTTTGACATAAAAAACCTAATTGTTGTGATACATATATTTTAAAGGTGTAAAACCATTCCAGTACACCCTGTTATAGTGCTACTTGCCCTTTAAAATCTTAAGCACATTTGCTAAATCACATGACTTACTAGAAGAGACATAATTTCCTTGGAGGGAAAGCAAGTCCATCAACAAAGGCTGCACCCGAAATCATATACTTCCCTACTATAAAGAAGCCGACAAACAGTATGTGACAAAATATTAGCCGAATTCACAGTACTCATAAAAGAATATAGACAAAAAGTACTCAGATGACCTACTTCTTCTTTTGAGATTCTAAAGTGCGCATACGATGGATACTTTACTATCCCATGAGGCCACGGGAGAGGATTTGGACAGGAGAGGCCATAAAAAGAATCACGGCAAGGGAAAAGTTTTGTACTCTCAGCTATAAGAGTGTTGAATTCACAGAATCCCTCATTTATTTACTGTAAATGTTTTTGCTCCTGGTACAGTCTATGAAAACAAATGTCCTCTATCGAGGACAATAAAGAATGAATCTGAATCTGGTTTGTTAATGGCAGTGAAGCGACAGATTACATGTATGTCCAAATTATATTCATACTAACTACACACATTCCTACTATATGGAACATACTTTTTAGCGGTCATGAAGTAATTACTTATTCAAAATAAGTACCTACTCAAGAGAGCAGGCTATGTGATTTCAGACACAGCCAAAGTATTAGCAAAGACTTTAGATATACAAAGACGGTGCTCTCATATTACTATGAATAAGCCCTGCCTTCTAAATAAAAGTATTGGTAAATTCTTTGCCTCACTGCAGCTGCATTTAGAAGCTCCAGATGTGCTTATAAATGCACATGCGCATTGGCTGGTCCAGCCTGAGAAAATGTGTTGGATTTTTTTTGTCATGATTTCAACATTTAGAAACTACATTTTTGAGATGGTTGTTGTCAGATTTCATTGGTGATTTCAAATATGAAATTTAATCGTAAGCTTGGTGAATAGCTTCGGAGAATTAGATTTTTCCCCATTCAAAGAGACAGGAGCTGTACTTGCATTAATGAAATAGCTGCCCGAGAGGCGTTTCAAAGATGGCCGCCGAGTTAATAGACTTGCCTTAAATGGACTTTGGTTGAACGCACTTAGAAATAGTGGCGGTGCTTAATGCTTAGGGAAGTGCTTAGGGAAGAATAAAAATGTCTCTTCCTCATTTTTAGAAAACTTATCTAAAAGCATAAAACATAACATGTCCACCACCCTGATGTGTCAATTTATACTGGACATAAAAATGTTTATTTTTCAAATTGATTTTATGTGTCTATTAAAATTCTTCCTAAATGTTAATCTTCTGCTAGCATATCTTTTCTAGCTAGTAATGGGCTTCATTATAGCTTAAATGTTCACAAATTTTCTAGACCACATATGAAATATTTGGTCAGAATTATTAGGTTATAGCCTGGGCTTGACCAGTGTGTTTTTCTGATAGACAGATGTTTTCTCCTCTGATTAAACTAATAAAAAAACAATTGAATTATTAAAAGGTTTTTAACAAACCTGCTCAGTCCAATATTCACCAAACTGTAGGAATGACCCTGGGCATGAAAGAGTGCAGAGAACGTTAGCTTTATTAGTCTATCCATGCAGTGCGGGCTGAAGGAATTGGCGGCTTCATGCACCTGTGAGGCTCCAAGCAGTAGCGGGAGGCAGCGGCCCGCTTGGGCAGGGCACTCACTTTTCTCAAACCTGTCTGCCAGATGGGAGCACATGTTGGATCCCACGGGCTGGTCCTGCCGGAGGGGGGAGTCCTGGCTAAGAGGGGTCAACACTAACTGTTCTGGTGGAGCCCAACAAGAGTTGCCATGAAAGAAACAACACAAGATATCAAGTCAGTAAGACCATAGAGCATAACACTCTTAAAAATGAGCTTGAAATTGTGTTCGATACAAGCATTACTTATGCAAAAGAAAGCTTTCTAAATAGAAATAGCTTTTTGTAGAAATAGCTTTTTTAGTACTTAAACCAATGAATGATAAGCAAAAATTGTTCTCTAATTGTTTCATGTATTGCATTTGCAATCATATTTGAATGTAGTTCTATACCTTTCATTCTTTTAAAACAAGAAGAATCGTTTGACAAAGCATTCTTGTGTATAGAGTCCCGATCTGAATTCTAATTCTGACTTGTGATGCAGCCTGAATCATAATGACACCATGTCCGTTTGTTGGCCAGAGAAAACACGTTTACAGATGCTGCCCTCATGTGGCCTTTAAACTGATGCACAGAAACACTGCAGTCACTAAAACAGGATCCTTAGACAAACCATATTGTTTGTGCCGTTAATAGAGTATTATCGTTTGTCAAATGATCAAAAAGTTTTTAAAACAACATCACACTCCAATGACACTCATGAAGCCTTGATGAAGACTCATGAAGACTTCAGATGCCCCAACACCTGTAAAGAGACGGCGCCAACTCCTGCCAGGACTTTAGATGACGCAAACTCTGAATCAACATGCACCAATGCTACAATTTTCTATATGTCATAATCATTTGTTAACAAACAAGTATTCATTACTTCAATGAGCTCATCGTTTCTGCCTTAAATCATTACATTGTTTAGATTTGTACATTTTTAGCTAACTGTGATTTGTATACCGGTATGTACATTTCTGAAATACATAACTTAGACAGTTAGCTCTGATAAACGATCACTCTAAATTGTACTGTGTGTGGACTCATGCAGTTTTTGTAAAGCTGCTTTGAATCCATGTGTATTGTGAAAAGCGCTATACAAATAAGTGTGAACTGAATTGAAATGTGAACACTATGCACTTGATTGGACATGCATATTTTTTGCTGATATAGTTTTCAATTGTCCAATTTCCCAACTCATACATAAACTGAGCATATAGAGAGCAAAGTCGCCCGAAAACAGCTGTCAATCATCTGTTGAGATGAGCAGAACTAAGTGGATTACTGACCTTTCTACTTACAACTACAGCAAACGGCTTTCTTGTATGAATGGCTTCTGAAAGATTATTCTTCAAGGCATATAATAAATGAGACAGATTAAAGATTTCCATAAAAAGCCCAAATGCAACTTTAAACTCAATCTAGGCTAACTGATACGACAACCCAGAGTCACACGTACGTTTCACAGAATTGAAAATCAGGTTACCAACAGTACGTCCCCGGCCCTGCATGTTAATTCTGGAACGTGCTGGGTTAGAGCAGCGCAGGCCAAACAAACGCTCTGAACAAACGTTCAGTGTATTCCACAATGCATGTGTGTCAGTCAGTGAAAAAGACAGCGTCATCACCCCACAAAGCTCTGCCGAATAAACACATGCTGGAAAAGACCTGCTGCCAAATCACTCTGCAATTTCTCAAGTCTGCCACCAACATTCAAATCTCAAGAGCGATGTACTTGCAATGTTGGCCACTGTTCAGTGCATTTAGTACTTTGGTGCAGTAAATTGACATCTGGAGAATGTTATATACAAGCTTTTACTTAGATTTGTAATAATACTAATTGTCTCAGTGGCTCATTTTCATTCAGAACAGACTACAATGTTGCAGCAGTCTTTAGATTTTAACCTTGCACTGCACGTATTTAGAAAGCAATGCTTTCTTGCATAACATTTTCTTGCTAAAATAAAAAACAAATTTTTACTAATAACAATGATAACAATGCAATCTTTTTATTTCAACTCTATATTGCAAGCGTTTTTAAATGAAATGCATTCTTGCAACTAAAGGACCTTATTGCTAAAATCCAAAACATTATTTTAAAAATGTTTAATTTATTTTGAAGTATATTGTTTGGAAAAAAGTTTACATAATTATATTATAACTTCTTTGTAATTGTGCAATTTATTTATACTATTCAAGACTTTTCAGAGTTTAAACTCAATATTAATGATATAAATTCAAAGGGATCTTAGTAATTTTGTTGGTTACATTTTTTTTTTAGTGGTTGATTTTTTTACAGTGCATAATTAAAAGAAATGTTAAAAATGCTTTGATTTATTTGAAGATTTGTAATGAAATTGAGTGACTAGAAATTGCTAGTGTCAGAATACCTCAAATAATAGATATAATATTTAAAGATAAACCTTATAGCTTTAAATATACAGTCTGTACCTGCTATATGACAATATCTAATTATAATATGATATACTTAAATGTAAAGTGATTAATAAAAAGGTAACTCGGGCACACATGACCTCAACAGGTGAGGTAGACCTGTTTACGAGCTTACAAAGTTAGAGCGCTTTAAACAGTCACGTGATCAGCTAAACAACCACTAATACGGGAGTTTCTCTCTCAAAGGTATATGCAGATCTGGATAAGATTAATTGTAACCGCATCACAGTTTATCTCGGAAGAACAGCTGACCCTAGTCATCACCTCCGCCAACTGGTAGGAAACAGAACATCACCCTGGTAACCTATCTGTTTACACAGCGAAAATGACAGGTCACCTGCAAGAGAGCGTCGTCACCAACCGGGACAGGTGGAAGATAACTGATGCTGGACGATCACAACATGAACTTCCTTTTCTAATATTTAATTAATAGTTTAAGCTATGTAAAGTCTATAATAACGAATAATTTACACATAAGGTAACATTCGAATATCCGATGGTAGGCTACAACAACATAGCACCGAAGAAAACACACGCGTAAACAGTTCCAATATAACTTACGTCGCCCATGTCGGCAGATTCTGCTTACCTCCCTCGCAGTGGATCTTCTTTGACCGTCTGTTGAAATACATTCTGCACGCATGTGTTGAACTTCCAGCAGCGGGAGCAAGATGATGGCATACGCATACTCACGCCTCAGCGGGGGAGTGCGGGACAGAGGCGCAGGGATGCGGTGTTTGATGGAAGTAACATAG
The DNA here is from genome assembly GCF_051911475.1 of Siphateles boraxobius. Classification (NCBI taxonomy): domain Eukaryota; kingdom Metazoa; phylum Chordata; class Actinopteri; order Cypriniformes; family Leuciscidae; genus Siphateles; species Siphateles boraxobius. The sequence continues at coordinate 19,088,940 of NW_027508876.1, forward strand.
TTCCTGATGATGGGTCACCCTCAGCCGCGCGCACTGTGCCGGGCACGCGCTCCTGCTGATCCGTCGCAAATGCACAGGCGAATCCGCGCGCGCTCCGTCATCAGATCCCGCCTGAACACTTTAAGCTGTCCAATGGGCCCTTATATGTCCTGGTCTTCAACAGTTTCATTCAGCTACTAATATATGTAAATTATCGTTTATATTGATATTCAACTTTATAGTAGGCTATTTCATTTGGTTTACTTTACCCTGATTTAATAATTATCCATTTTTACCTTTGGCACCCCATTGCTTAAAGGTGGTCTTATGGATTAATATTTAATTATGTATGTTTTAATATATATTTCTGCCTTAAATCTATTTATATACATTACCATTCAAAGGTCTCATGCTCACCAAGGCTGATTTTATTTGATGAAAAAAATAAAAACAAAACTGTTGTAGTTTTCTATTTTAATATAATTCTAAATGTAATTTATTCCTGAGATGGCAAAGCTGATTTTCATCAGAAAAGTAAACCAAATGAAATACTCTAAAGTTGAATATTAATATAAACGAGACTGTTGAAGAAAATTAAAATTGTTGTTTAAAAATAAAATACCCAGTAATTGAATGAGACTTACAGACCAGGAGCTGATTAATATTTTGGTGGAAACAGTGACATATTTCAGGATTACTTTTTTTTTTTTTGAGAGTAGAAAGCTCAAAAGAACAGCATTAATTTGAAATAGAAATCTTTTGCAACATTATGAAAGTCTTTGCTGTCACTTTTGATCAATTGAAATCATTCTTTTCTGAAAAAGAATATTACTTAAAACAAAAACAAAAAAACCTTTGTGACCCCAAACTTTTGAGTGGAAATATACTGTTTAAAAAAAAAGGATGTCTATCATTCCATTGTTAGGGAGCAGAGAAGAAAAAAATGAATGTGTTTTATTTTATTACATAGTAACAGAATACATATTCTTCTGTTTCAGCATCACATTATAACATAATACATAGTCATAGCGCAATGATGTCCATTTTTCATCATTAAATATCTAAACTTCATGGCCAAAGATCCCCCACTCGCAGCTACACATCAGCTCAAAAACCATTCTGTTCCATTCAGCAATATACACACACATTTGCTACACACATACTTGCAATTCACTCTTCTTATATAACACGCATCCTCACAACATACAGACAAAATAAAGGGATATTTTAGTATACAAGAAAACAATAACATCGAGGACAGGTTTCGAATAACAGATTCTGTCATTGTTTTAATCGAGATCCTGAAACATAAGGAGACATCTATTGTACATTGAGGAAAAGTGTACCTTGGAAAGACGCAAGATACCACTACATTCATGATCTTTCATTCAGAAGTCCTACTTCACGCTCGGCCTCACATGGGGAACGAGCAACACTGCATGAAGGGTACAAAATGGTGACTCAGAGCAAACAGGGCTTTCAGACAAGGCCATAAGTGAAACCATTGTATGCTTAAATACTGAGGGAAGGTAAACAGGGCACAACGTGTCTGCAATACGGAGCATGTGATGATAAGAACTATAGAAATAGCTAAACGTGTGGGTAAAAGTAGGAAAACAACAAAAACACAGGTATGTTATAATATAATATTGAACCACCATTCAATATCTTTCATTGCCTCCTTGTACCATTGAATCACCCTGGACGAAGTCTGGCCTGTGACAGGCTCGAATGTACTGCCTTAATAGTGCAGCGGCTGACAAGTGCTTTCAAGTGATAATCAATTACAGCTTTCATTTAAATATTGTGAACTATCTGCATGGTGTTGACAGGGTTTATACTCAGGTACAAATCAAGCATGCACTTACCAGCTCATACAATATCATATAATCTGATCGGCTCTCCAAAACTGTTGTTCAAATGCAAATGGCTTGTTCTCATTAGAAATATAATGACACTCAAAGCATATTCAGTCCATTGGGAAAATAATGACCACGCTTAAAAAATTGGGTTCTGTAGTGTTTATGGAGATGTGCATTGCCATTTCCCGTAATATAAAGATGCAGATGCAGCTATTGGAATTTCAGTGACAAATTCATCTATGACCAGATGCATCATTCATATCCCATAATTATTATTTTCGACCTCATTAAAAAAAAAAAAATCACACTAAAAACCTGCTTTGATTGAAAACGCATTTAAAAGTACACTGCCCAACATTAGGGAGCATTTACATGGAGGACTCATAGAGCTTCAAAACCGGAGGATTTCTCAGCAAGCGCTTAAAAGTAAAGGTTCCTTTTGAAAATGCAAATGAAACAGCATATGGTTCTTTCTACAATATGTCTTACTGTTAAAACCGAAAACACAGACATTCATATATTTACATGTCCTTAAAGAGAGGTTTATCCATTTTTTGAAGCCGCCAAACTTAAAATTTGAGACAGAATTATAGTGCAGTCACATCACATGTAGCGAAATTTCATGGGCAAAAAAATGTCCATTGTAAATAGTGTAGAGATGTATGAAGCACCACTCACACAGAAGTCACTTTCAAACCAAGCAGCTTTCTGTTGGTCAACGTAGTAAATGTGTGACCAAGTTGAATCGGTTGAGACATCCGATAAGCAATCTTTTAGTTTCACCCTCACGAAATTGGATTTCGCCCATGAAAATTTGCTGAACATTGGTAAACGTGAATGCACCTGTAGCTGAAGCTAATATTCCTAACTCCATTTGAGTTAGTCACGCCGTCTGTTAATGTCCACAAAGCAAATGGAGAATGGAAGAAGAGGAAGAAATGAAAAAAAGGAGTCTAAAAAAATAAAGCTTTGTTAAATCTCTGCATTATATTCTTTTTCTGCTTTTGGTTCTACCTTTAGCTTGAATAAAATGGATCTCAGAGAATGAAAACATTGAAGCACTATGTACAGGTTCCACCGAAGGTGGAAGAAAAGTCACTCGTTCAGTCCATTGATTGATAGCTACAGCCTGACATCATTCCTGATGGCTGGACAGAATAGGCTGCCTGCAGATGGGACAGGTGTTGTTTTCGGATAGCCAGCGATCGATGCAGTGGATGTGGAACTCGTGGGCACAGGGCAAGCGGCGCAGCTTGTTGCCCTGAGCGTACTCGTTGATGCAAACGCTGCAAGCGCGACCCTGCTCACCCTCCATGTTGACCTGACCGTAAGTGCGTGTGACCAAATTGTCGATCTGTTCTTTGGTGAGACCCCGTGGGTGCTCCTCGTCTTCGTCTTCATTTAGAAGGAAAAAGTGCGCCAGCCTTAGGATGGGCAATGTGCCGTTTTCCACCAGATTGTTAGTGTCCCTGCTGCTAGGTCGTCCCTCCGGCCCAGTCCTGCTCACGCGCACTTGTCCTTCCTCCTCACCCTCCACTAAACCTTCTTGTGCCGATTCCACTCCGTCGTGGGCCGCACCGCCCTCTGCGTTACCGACGCGGTATGCCTGGGCTCCGGCAGCAGGAGCGGAGTCCTGGTTGGGTGCCGCAGTTTCTGAGTCCGCTTCCGTCTCCATGAGGGAGCTAAGCTCACCGAAGCCGGTCATGATCTGACGCAGGATAGATCGCAGTGCCATGGAGCTGGGCTCGCCGAGGCCTGTTTCGGAAATGCGGCGCAGCGGGATGCGTATAGTGCTGACATAAGTGCGGATTCCCGCGCGCTCCGAGCGTGAGATGGTACGGCGGAAGCCGCCGCTGTCGCTCTCGAAGGTGACCGTGTTCTCAGCGGCCCGAGCACGAGAGCGAGTGCGGCTGGCAATGCTGTCTCTGTCCCGGTTCTCACCTGGCCTGATGCGCCGAACCTGGAGGTCCAGCATGATTGTGGGGTGGCGACGCACACCTCCAGCACCTGACACAGGAGTCTCCCCCTCTTCCTCACCTGCCTCCGGAGGATCTGTAGGAGCAGCCGGCTCTGTGGCGGCCTCTCCCATCTCCATAGCAACAGCCGTACTTCCAGTGGACTCCGCTGGGGCAGCGGTGCTGCTATGGGTAAGGCTAACGCTGGAGGCTGGGTTTCTGTCCAGGGGGGACCGGCTACGTCTCGAAGAGCGAGACAAAGCCCCACCTGCTCCAGCCGCCCGGCGCATGCGGCCACGTGAACGAGTCCTGCTGTTTCGTGTCTCACGGGGAGCTGGTGCCACCTGGGGGCTGGTCTGAGGCAAAGAGGTGGGGCAGTCCAGGCCTTCATTTCCATTCTGCCCCTCCTCTGTGTTATCCGAGGAGGTTGTGACCTGTATTTGACCCCTTACGGTACTATCATCCTGCTCTTCTGACTGAAAAGCGAGTGGGGCCTGTGGAGGCGGAGAGCTTGGCAAAGAAGGCAAGTTCCTCCTCAAAACTGTGGGAGGAGCCTGTGAGGTCAGAGGCGGCGTTACAGACGGAGCCGTGCTACTGCGAGTGCGGCGCACCGCAGCCCTCCTTCCCAGGGTGGGCCTGGCCATAGAGTACGGCGTGGGGTTTTGAAGTGAGTAAGGTGCAGACCTTGAGGGGTTGTAAGGGGTCGTGGGTGCAGAGGCAGATGACACTGGGGGAGGGGGAGGAGGAGGAGGGGGAGGGGGAGGAGGCGGCGGCATAGGGAGTTCAGTCGGGTCAGGGGTGTCGCTGTGTTCTCCAGGCTCGGGTTGCTCGTGGTTGATGTTGATCTCAAGACTGAAGCGGAACTCGCCGCTGTTGGGGTTGGTGCGGCTGACGGCCCGCCAAGTTTGGTTTCCACTCTGCCCGCTACGTGTGGCATTTCCTGTCCGCCGAAATGTGTTCAACCACTCTAGCAGAGAGTCTCCATTAGACGTCTCAGCACCTGGCTCGACTGGACCTGGAAAAGAAAGATTATATTATAAATGTCATATCAATATTGATGAATAAAAGGGTAATTAATAAAACATTTCACATTAATTCGGTTTGTTTTTACTTGCAAAACCTAATTTGATTCCTTGATATTTTAAAATTCACAGATGTATCACAATTCCGAATCAATAAAAAAAAATCTACATTTTAATTCTGATTAATTCTGATTATTAAAAAGCATTCAGAGAACAAAACATTACAAATAAGTGTTGTAAAATTTTTACAGCCAAGGACAAAAAAAATATATAAGTTTTTTTTTATTATAAATTAATAAGTTTGTTTGGCAAGGATGCATGAAATTGTTTAAAAGTGACAGTTATAATGATACAGATATTTTTTACATCAAATAAATATTGTTTAAGTTTCTATAAAAATATTAAGCAGTTAAACTTAATAATAATAAATGTTTCTTGAGCATCAAATCAGCATGTTAGAATGATTTCTGAATGATAATGTGACACTGAAGAATGAAGTAATGGCAGATTCAGCGTTGCCATCAGGAATAAAAAATATTGTAAAATAGAAAAACAGTTCTTGTAAATTGTAATAATATTTTACAATATAACTGTTTAAAAAGTATTTTTGATCAAAACAAATGGTAAACAAAAAAGAAAACAAAAAACTTTTAATGTATATTTACACAAGAATCACAATCGTGGACTGACAACAACAGTTTATGTTAACTCTGTCTGACGTTACATTTATGCCGGCTTCATTCTATTTCTATTGGTGGGTTAGATCAAATGTTTTAGTATGGCTGTATAATGCTATATATCTTCACAACCCAAAGATTTGTGCCCCTACACTGTTGCTAAAAATGCAGATGTATCCTGAATTGTTTTGTAATTTGCATTGTGACTCTGCCTTTGAGGCATTTCTTTTAAACAAAAAAAGCTGATTATTCAAATTAAAATGATTAGTACAGCTGAGCAACAGAATTCAAAAGCATTATTCCGCGTCCTCACCGCTACTGCCCTCGGCCTCACTGCTCTGTGGGCGGGGTTCAGGGCGTGGCTGAGATGACACTCGCTCCTTCGCACCATCCAGACGCTGCCTCAGCTCCTCTGCTGTGACTTCACCTGTAACCAAACAAAGACACACCTTATTGAAGTTTCATATCTATTGTTCATCTGAGTAAAGGGCTAAGTTTAGGAATTTCCTCATGCTTTGAATTTTTATTTTTCAGGGTAAGGGTAAGAAACTTTGTACATAAATAAAATGTTTAAATCTAAATATAACAATGCAACAAAGACAAATCACTGAATATAAGACATGTTTATTGGACTATGTGCCATAAACAAGTTGCGCATCTTTCATACGGCCGGATTTGGTGTGTTCTTACCAGGTGTACCCAGAAGATTGCTGTCTCTCATTAGTCTGTACTCCTCCTCACTCAGTTCATTAATGAAGTGATAGTATGCCTCCTCCCGCCGAAGCCGCTCCGCTTGACGATGACGTTCGTCTCGGCCGCCGGGAGGGTCCATCACCACAGAAACCGCTGCTCACAGATATGGCAATGACAAAAAAAAGGAATCACAATTACTCTTAAATAGATACTTATTCTGCCTGGTTATGGCTTTATCTCTTCGTAGTTCCACGGTGTAGTTTACATTTGCAAAAATGTTTTTATAAATGTCAACCTAATATAAAGTAGATTATGCATAACCTGTTCATGGACTTTATTATTAACATTAATATCTATGTTTATAAGGAAAAGTGTAAAATCTTTGGTCCTTTAACTGGTCACCATTTATTTAAGTGTTTCCGTTTTAATCACATTTGATTAATCTATTTTTTAAGTGTACAATGCCATGTAGTGTCTCAATATAAATCCATTTAAGCTCCATGCATAATGATTCTAAACAAACAAGCAAATTAGCAAAAAGCTGATTTCGATAGAGAATAGTATTATGAATATAGATAGGCATATCACTTAAAGTGTCTCATGTCAACTACTCATCTTCAATAAAAAATAAAAAGACAGCAATATAAATGCATCATTATAGACCCTGCTAATTATCAGTTTACCCTAATGAAATCGTGGTCAATAATAATGTAGAAGCTAGCTCCATATAAAATTCCATGATACTGAAACAGCAAGAAAATGTATTTTCAAAATATCGCTAGATTTATATAAAGAGAACCTGAGACATAAACTTCTCTGTCTAAAACAGCCACCATTAAGAGTCAGCACGACAAAATGAACGCCTCAGAAAGGCAATCCGTATAAATCCTTTCTGTGGAAGCAAAACAGCTCTGACACATGTTGAAAACACACCGAGGGCCACGTGACGTTGACAACAGTGTCAAATCAATTCATATGAATAACATCCCAGTAATTTCAAACAATCTTGCTGCTCTGTAATAATACAGTAGGCCACAGACAACACCGCAGAACAAGCCAAGCACCAAAACTGACGCTGTCAGCCTCACAACCAATCAGCGTACGAAAAGCGATGACTGACAGCCAGACTGCCCACTCAGCATCGCTCAGAGGAGGGACATGACAAAGAAAAAGTCGGGCTCCATGTCAGCTAGCAACCTATCCCAGAGACAATAAAAAGCCTAGGCTAGCACTCTACACAGGGTGAAATTCATATCCGAATTTTATCATTGAACTGTCACCATCGTCCGTCATCGGGCAAACGCAAATCATGCGGCAGAGCGAGCTGTCATTTTAAATGCGCAACACCTTTGATGGTGTCGACAGATTGCTGACAGGCTAACTGTGGGCCAATGAAAGGTTTAGATCATTATTTTGACAACATAAGGAAAAATGTCAATGACGCAAGAATGTAACAAAATATGTCATATAGTAACACTTTCCAGAATGAGAATAAAATAAAAAAACGAAGCTAGTAATATATGTGTAAGTACCTGAAACAGCAGCTGTAATATGGACGAGTTCTCTTTCCTCTCCGCTCTGATTACAATGTAGTCAAGATGGGACCAACGGAGCTACACAAACAACTGCCCGGACAACTACCATGCGCGCAAAACCAGTTCCCACAATAATACAGCCATAACACTATAATAATAACTATAATAATACCATTTGTTTAGGAAAAAAAATGGTTGAAAATTTTAATTCAATCCTTAAAGTAGCTGAAAAAAAGGAATATCCCAAAAATATTCTCTAAAATTAGAATCAATGCAATATACAGTACATTGACTAATCCTCCTGTAAAGTTTTTATATATATATATATATATATATATATATATATATATATATATATATATATATACATATGGGTGTATATAATACATATATGTGTATATATATATATATATATATATATATATATATATGTATGTATATGTGTGTGTGTATATATATATATATATATATATATATATATATATATATATATATATATATATTATATATACATATATATATGTATATGATAATGCAGTTTGTTATCAAAGGTTTTAAAAAATAAATCACAATAACAGTGGGAGAATGGTTTACATCTTTGACATATTTATCTATCTGAACAACAGCAAATATACCATACAAAATAACTTTATAGTGCAGTGTTTTATATGAATGTAAATGCAAATTATTGTTAATAAATATAATATTGATAGTTAAAATAATATTTGTTATTTTGTTTTATTATACTCTTATATTGCTCTATCTAATATTTATTGTTTGTATAATTTAACCAGATATACTTTGTATAAGTGTTGTTAATTATATATTGTTAATTAACATTCATCTATGTGTTTTATCTTAATTCTAAAGTGTACGCATGAAAAACAGAAAAACAAAGGCGCCCTTTAATAAAGAGTTAAAATCCACGTGGTGCGCCACAAAGCCCTCGCCGTCTGTGTGTGGTTGGTAGCGACATTCACGACGTTTTGCGACATTGCCGTACGTGGACCCTCAACTCTCCCGGGTGAGATACCGGCTGAGCGGCGCAGTTGCACAGAAATATCAAAGAAAGCGACTGGTAGTCCAATAACACTCTGCACTTTTCCTCAGATCAAAATCACACGTGGTTCATACGTCGTTTCAGCTCCCTGTAATCGCGCGCGGTAGATGTGGACTCTTTAGTTGAGCTGAAAGCGACGCGAGGGAAGGCAACTAATTGTCTAAACGGGGCTTCAAGTAAGTTGCCTCCCCAGCGGCGCTTTAAAGGGAAGCCACAGCCCGGATCCTCAGAATAACGGTGAAAATGGACTATGACTTCAAAGTGAAGCTCACCGGGGAAAGAGAACGAGTCGAGGATCTCTTTGAGTACGAGGGATGTAAAGTTGGACGGGGGACATATGGCCATGTGTACAAAGCAAAGAGGAAAGATGGGTGAGTTTGCAGGATGGACTTGTGCAGCGATATGAGGCCTGCGCTCCCGTCGCGTTCTGCTCTCAGAAACCAAAACAGACCGTGTTATCCGCACTCGGCCCCGTGTTTTAGAGAGATAGCTGTCTTGTCTTCAAAGAGAGTATGATATTCAAAGCTCACAGTTTCAGCGGAGGCTTATTTCGAGGGGATTGTGAATGTACGTCAGCAGGCAGGAGTGTTGTTGTGATTGACGAGCTTATGTAGTTATGATGGGCGCAGGTGCATTTGATGCAGATTTGGATTTGCAATAGCATGTGTTGCTTTTTCCTTAGTGATGAGAAAAAGTATATTTACCTCCAATAAAAACTACACTTTGCCAACGGCATGTTTATACAGCTGATCCAAAAGACACAATGTTGCATAAAATCAGCTCTAAACCATGCAGCTCTAGTATCAAAAGAGCCTCAGATTCTGTTTCACATTCTATGTGAATAAAATGCAGCATCATAGCTTGTTTACTCTGTCATGGCAGAGAATTCTACTGAATAGTTTACTATTTATTTATAATATCATGTTTCTATATTCATAATGTTATATTTAAAGCAATTCCATTTATTTCATAATTCATAACACCCATAACATCTTTTTTTTCTGCCATCGTTTCTTTGCGGAAATATGTAATCCCATACAGAGTGAGTATCCAGCCTTCCTCATACTTGTGATGTAATTTGTCGCCTCAGCTGTGTAAATATGTCTTTCAATTTCATGTCGACACCTGAATCCATTGCTGATTTGATAGACATCACTTTTGAGATATTATTATGGAGATCAGGGTTCACTGAACTTTTTTTGTTAGCTCTTTCAGGTGTCTGCAGGGTTTCTACTTCTCTTTTGCTGCTCAATTGAAGTATTTCTGCATTTGCACAGGTTGCGTCAGTGACTTTGGTGTCTTTAACAGTTTAATGAAGCAGATGTCAATGATTATGAAAGGTTACAGCGTTGACAATCCTTTCTTCATATTGGTTTGTGTCAACAAAGCCCTTCCAAGACAAAAAGGCCAGTGTGTATATAATAAAGCACCTCTTATTCTGTAAAATAAGACTTGAGTAGTGATGTATAAATCAATTAATTAATTCCTGCTTACAGAAAAGGATAGGCATTGAATATACCCTTGCAAGACAGATGGGAAAAGGGAAAACCGGAGGGTGTTGAAATTCTTTTGCTCTCAATGTTTTTGCCAACTTGCTGATAGGAATAGGTTATGCAAAACTAGCTCACACCTGACACAAAAAACACTAGGATTTTTCTGTGCTCTTCATTCTAAGCAAGACCAATGATTCTCTTTAAAGTTCCAACACAATAATCAAAGAGCTGGAAATAACAGTATGACAAGTGTAACCTTTCTAAGATAATATTATTATTTTTGTTTTCAAAAATTTGTCAAGTAACTTATCATGCTTTCTAACAGACTGCATCACACCGATGCTAGTCTTGATTTAATTCCAATAATTTTCATGATGCGAAAAATGCCAGTAATAAAAATGGAATTTTACTGCATAACGTGTAGTGTCACAGAAAATACATGAATAAATCAGTGATGTGAACTTAATCAAATCGAGATATGGATTAGTCTCTGTGGATATTAAACCACTGAAAAGACTCTTCTGCATCTGTCTGAATTTCGTCTGCTATACTGAGGTAGGCTACATGATGTGACACTTGTAGTGTTTTCAGGACATGAACGCATGAACTTCATCTCCAGAGCTGCTCTCAGAGTCACTACACTAGCGTTTCACCATTTCATTTGATACAATTATCATCAGATACTCAAAAGTCTACACTATAACCGGCCAAGAATTTGATTTAACTTGTCTTGAAGAAACTGACAATATGAGAAATATGTTATTGTTGTACAGTAGAATGTACTTCTCAAAGTAATACAGTTTATAAAAACATTGGTTTTAAAGAATATCACACAATGTTTTTCCCATGTTTGAATTTAGACTGTAAACCTCTGATGTACAGTGCTTTGTTTGCCAAAAAAATTAAAGGAATTGTTCAAATCTAATATTACATTTTAAAATATGAATTAAATTGTTATATTTGTATCAATTATTTAATTACCACTGTTTTTGTAATAAATTTGTACTAAATCATAAAACAGAATCTAGAGAGCTTAAAACAGACAACACAGAATCTCTAAAACCACAAAATACATATAGCATAACAATTATTAAATTGGTAATATTTTATAAATTAGATATTCTTTTTAATTATTAGCATTTAAACTATTACAACAGAATCTAGAAAAATTCTAACTGAAAACAATTTAGGGAAAAAAATAAAAATAATTTATAATAGGCTTGGGCGGTATCCAAATTTTGATACCGTCAAACCTCCTCTCTATTTTACCGGGGTATACGGTATTACCGCGACTAATTAAAATTATGACATAAGGCTCAGACAGCGTCACCAAACTGTTGGCTTGTGCCTACACCGTTCAGAAACTGAATACCAGATCGGGCAAAAAAAAAATAAAATAAAGGCCAACCCGTGCACGTTGTGTCTGATCCCGGCTGACGGCATTAAATGTAATTATGAGCCGGAGCCCTATTTAGAATCGACTATTTTTAATACGTGGGCCGTTATAATATTGTGGCGCCAAATAATTTTTTAACCCAGGTGCTGAGGGGGTGTAGATATAAATACTGTTTATAAATGAGCAAAAATGGGACACTTAATAATATTTAATTATTTTAATTATGACAATTAAAGTATTCATTTTATTAATTAATTTAAATTAAATTAGAAAGCAACAAGCAAGAAATGCATTTGTAAATCCGGTGACACGCGTCCATTGATTTTTATTAATACAACTTTTCTGTCAGTGCTGCAAAGATTAAGTTGACGATCGCCATCTCCTAGCATATATAGAGAGAAATGCAAATCATGGATTACATAATCAGAAGTTATAGGCTAGGCTTTTTCTTTTCGTTTTGAATTGTTTCGTTTAAAGAAATTGACGATTGATATCTCCGTAGTGAACGCGCGTATAGAGAGAAATGCACATCATGGATTAATCAGAGAGTATGCTGCCTATATTTCTTTTCCTTTTGAATTGTTTCGTTTAAAGAAATTGACGAATCGCCATCTCCATAGTGAACGATAGAGAGAAATGCACATCATGGATTAAATAATCAGAGAGTAGGCTATCCTATTTCTTTTCGTTTTGAATAGTTTCGTTTAATGAATTTGATGATCGCCATTTCCGTATGAAGGCGCATAGAGAGACATGTACATCATGGATTACATAATCAGCGAGTGGCCTAATTCTTTTCGTTTTGAATTTTTTCGTTTAATAAATTTCAAGCTTTATTTAGATATAGGCTTATCTGTCATGTCTGTGAGACATACACTGAGTTTCGGTTAATTTATGATGAGATTTCAATGCAAGTGACCGCGGCGCGCCAGCGCACGATCATGTCTTGATTATGTTGTCTGCTATATTTGATTCTTATTTATTAAATCCAGGCAATTGGTTGATAAAAAAATTATTAAAATTAAGATACAATTTATACAAAACGAAATTCACTTTAAAGAAAGGCCTTTTACAAAATGAAACTTAATTAAGTGGTCAATGTCTGACTCCCGATGCATCCCATCTTACTCGTGCTGTTCAGTTTTCATTATCAACGTAAAAAAACAAAACATTATAATATTTTAACAAATATAAACTAATGCGCTTATTTAATGAACTCGGGGCAAAATGCATCCTCGCAGCAGTGAGTGGGTGGTTGTTTCGGAGATGCGACATTAGGTTAGAGGTGTCTCCATCTCTCGCGGTCACCTTTTTTATTGCAACATTTACAAATTGCCTCGTCAGTATTTACCGCCTCTCCCTTCTCTCTCTCTCTCTCTCTCTCTTTCTCCTCCACACTGTCACTTGATGACAACTACATAAGCATTTTTAGGCATTGAATAAATTATATTTATATATAAGTGCCGGTAATGACGGTATTGAAACTGATACCGTTGCTATTTTAAGACCCCGCGGTATACGATATTACCGTAATACCGCCCAAGATTAATTTATAACTACTATTTCATATGGAACTAAATTTCTAATTCCAGTTGAATTGAAACCATGGTTTACTCTTGGAACGAAATAATAAATCCATGATTTAAAGAGTTTTCCATTTACTGAATAGAAATTAGAGCTGCAACGTCAAGAAATGGAAAAAAAGACTTAAAAAGCCTATTCTACATTTACTTTTACTGGTGTTTTTTTGCTAGGAAAACCTGACTGAGAATAACACAATGTCTGAAGGACATCACTGGTGATATTGAGGCATATAAAATAGCATTCCTCCAATTTTTTTTATTGCATTTAGTGCTATCACAAGAGATTTAATTTAGTGCAAAGCACAACAATATTTTGTTCACACCAGTTGCAAACTATGTTGGCGGAGGAAGAATGGATCTGCTGATGAGTTAAGTTGGTTCTGAAGTGCCGGTGTTTAAGTGAGACGCGTCAGACACTCAAAGCTGGGCTATTAAAGTCCAGACTGCCTGGCGGCCAGAGTCTCACTTGAAGGTCCAAAGTGTTTAAAAATGTTTTTGTTCACCATAGAAGCTGGTTGTTCCAGACTGGTTTACAGCTAATTTGTTCTCCAGAAACTGGACAGGGTGTTGTGAGATTTTATTGGCTGTTTTTTTTTTTTTTCAACATTACCTTCTATGTCTCACATTAGCCACCAGGAGACTTAACAAGGGTGTGCTAATATTGAAAGAGTTAAAATCTTGCTAACTTCTCCATGGTCTTTCCCAGTGTATTCTTTTTTCTCTAAATGGGGGTTTAATATCTGTCGGTAAAGATTTAGGGAAATTTAATGCACTGAAAAGTAATTGCGATTGCTGGTATGTCTATTTGCAGGAAGGATGATAAAGATTATGCTCTGAAGCAGATTGAAGGCACAGGGATCTCTATGTCCGCCTGCAGAGAGATAGCAGTAAGTACATCAAGCTTTAAATGTGTTCCTGTCAAGAGGATCTTCTTCAAGTCGCTATGGCTCATGCCATCTAGGTGGAATATGTTCCTACAAATACATTTGCAGCATGTGAATATTTTGTGAATAGCTCTATGAATTTGTAAGTGCAATATAAGTGCTCTTTAGAGATGTAATGTGTATTTTTTCGATGTTAGAATGCGTACTCATATTTTCTCAATGCAGTAAAGGACAATTCACTCAGAAATTAAAACTGTCATTATTGGTTCACTCTCATGTTGTTTTAAACCCGATGGTTTTCGATATAATGAAAGTGAATAAGAACAAGGGCTGTCAAGTTCCAAAATAATGAAAAAGACACCATTATAATATCATATAAGTGGTCCATACAAATGATCATATGCTAAAATCATGTGACAACTTTGTGTGAGAAACAGGCTGAAAATGAATCTCTCCTTGACGTGCTGTAACTGTAACTAGTTTTGTCAGATAAATGAACGAATCATTCTTTTGTGTCTGCTCTTATCAATGAATCAGGTGATCCAGTTCACAAAACTAAATAATTGGTTTGCAACTGATCCATTTCTTGAGTTCAACTATTAACTGTCAAGGTGAAGATTATTTGTAGCTTTTAGAAAACAATTTTTTTGCACATATGTTTTCATAAGATTTGAAATATTGCACATGGGTCATATGGACCACTTTTATGATGCCTTAAGCCCCCATTCACTATTGCCTGGAAAAGATCGACAAGCACTTTATTCAAAGTTTCTCCTTTTGCGTTCCTTGGTCATACAGGTTTGGAACAACATGAGGATGAATAAACGATGACAGAATCTTTATTTTTGACCAAACTATGGTTTTAACAAGCATACTTCAGGCTGAAGTGTTTTTGTGTACTTTGGGTTACTTTCTGTGGGGCCTCTGTAGATGTCGGTCTCAGCATGTGTGCCTGACTGTGTGTGTTCGTTCTTGTTTGCTCCCTGCAGCTGCTGCGTGAACTGAAGCACCCTAATGTGATCTCACTGCAGAAGGTTTTCCTGTCACATGCAGACCGCAAAGTGTGGCTTCTCTTTGACTACGCTGAACATGACCTCTGGGTAACGCACCATCAGGCACTCATATGCATTATGCACACACACAGAGAAATGTTTATATACAGTACATATCTTGTTGATGGTCTATGTGTCTTTGTAGCACATCATCAAGTTCCACAGAGCCTCCAAGGCCAATAAGAAGCCTCTTCAGCTGCCCCGTGGGATGGTAAAGTCGTTGCTTTACCAGATCCTGGACGGCATCCACTATTTGCACGCCAACTGGGTCCTGCACAGAGACCTGGTGAGGTTCTCTGTGTGTTCATTTGAATAGTTAATGTTCAGGTCATTTGCCATGTTTATCATTCTTTTGTGGTCATCTTGGTTAAAAGTAGTAGTTGTGTGTGAGTTGAATGTTCTGACACTAGGCTGATTATTAGAAATCCCAAATTAGAAATGGCAGCATTTATGTAAGATTGTTTACAAATATTTCCTTGTCAAAACAAATACAAGGACGGAACTTAAAAGACTTTTTTTTTTTAAACAAAAAAAAGGCAATTGAAATAAAACTGAAATAAAATAAAATATAAATATTAAATGAGCTTAAAACACTCGAAATTTAGAAATGTTGTTTTGACAATAAATAAGTTTAAGACGTACTAAAACAAAACTAAAAAATAAATTAAAACTAAATAAAAATATTTTTATATATATATATATATATATATATATATATATATATATATTTAAAATGACGAAAGCACATAGCAAAATTACTAAAACTTAAGATTATGAAAATAAAGACTAAAATAAAATCTAAATTTTAAATGAAAAGCTTAAAAAAAATTTTTTTAGAAATGTTGCTTTGGCAATAACTAAGTTTAAGATGTACTAAAATTACTAAAACTAAACTAAAAAATATATTCACCTAAATAGAAATATTACACGTTCTTTTTTACTGAGAAAAATATCACAAATGAAATACCATAAAATCCCTTACAAAAAATCACATGAAACATTACAAAAGCACATAACAAACTTACTAATACTTAAGATAAAATGAAAATATGAAAATAAAGGCTTGTTCAAAATAAAAATGCTTATAACAATATATAAATAATACTAAAATAACACTGTTTCTATAATAATGAATGATGAATTATAAATAAATGTAAAGCAATTATTGCAAAAGGTGTGTTAATGAAACCAAACTTCATTTAGTTTTAGTATTTTTAAATGGATCATGTTCTGAATAAGAACCAGTTTTTGGTTCCAAACCTAATCACATCCGTTTTAACATCACAACCCAAACTTGGTATGGTTGTCACAAAAACGCAGGGAATCTTGACCCTAATAAAAATATTGAAAAATACCGTTTCATGGCCATAAAGAATTATGCATGGTAAGTTTTCAAAATTCCTACCATTTGCAAACAAATTAATTTTGGACCCTGGTTACAGCATCACTTACCACACTCAAATGAGAGAGGAAGTGTTACAGCTCTGACCTTTGACTCTTTCACCACAGAAACCTGCAAACATATTGGTAATGGGAGAAGGTCCTGAAAGAGGACGTGTGAAGATAGGTATGACATCAGCTCTTTTGACAAAAAGGAGAGATGTATTTATCTAAATGTGTTGATGCACACTCATAAGCATTTTTTAACCTCCTTCCATCATGTGCAGCTGATATGGGTTTTGCACGGCTCTTCAACTCACCACTGAAGCCTTTAGCAGATCTGGACCCTGTAGTTGTTACGTTCTGGTACAGAGCACCAGAGCTGCTGCTGGGAGCCAGACATTACACCAAAGCCATCGGTGAGATGCTAGTTTATGAGCATCTTGCAAATGCTCATTTTAAAAAGTGTGTTTTAGATGACTTTCTCTCTACTTTACAGATATATGGGCGATTGGCTGTATCTTCGCTGAGCTTTTGACCTCAGAGCCGATCTTCCACTGTCGACAGGAGGACATCAAGACCAGTAATCCCTACCATCACGATCAGCTGGACCGGATCTTTAATGTCATGGGCTTTCCTGCAGGTATGCAACATCCACTTTTCATTCAAATCTAGACGATTCAGGGGTCATAACGGGTCTTTTTAATGAATCAAAGCTCATTTTCTCTTGCAGAAACAGAAATAGAAGTAAAAAATCATGTCATTTTTGTTGTTCAAATATTTAAATTTGCAGTTACAGTTCAGTTAAGGTTGATGGTTAACAATGCTTCTTTGTGCGTAATCTAATTTTCCTCTCAGACAAAGACTGGGAGGACATTAAGAAGATGCCGGAACACTCTACGTTGATGAAAGACTTCAGGAGGAATACGTTAGTTTGATTTCATCTTCAAAATGTTATTAGTAAGGTGTTTCATTTACTAGTGTTTGATTTTGATGGTGTTTGTCCCTCTTGCTGTAGATACACTAACTGCAGCCTTATAAAGTATATGGAGAAACATAAAGTCAAACCTGACAGCAAAGCATTCCACTTGGTAAGTGGGCGAAAAGAATTGCAGGTCTCATACTGTATGGTCATTTTATATACTTTAATTAGGGGTCATTTAAATGACATGATAACTTTTTATGAGTTTTGTCAACGGGGATCGTTTTTGACAATGTTGTTGTCTGTACGCGAAAAACTTTGTCGTTTTTAGTTCATCGTTGTCATGTAAACACCCTTATTTGTTTATTTTTAATTTGTTTAAAATTTCAACACCTGCACTCCCTCAGCTGCAAAAGCTGCTTACTATGGACCCAATCCGCAGAATCACATCTGAGCAGGCCATGCAAGACCCGTACTTCCTGGAGGAGCCTTTACCCACGTCTGAGTGAGTGATGCGAAGCGTAAAATCAGCCATCTGTCTATGACATGAGCAATTTTGATTTGGATTTCTGTATGTTTAATGTATGTATGTGCTCTTCTTACATAACTTAAAATCTTTTTGTTTAGTGTCTTTGCTGGATGCCAGATTCCTTATCCCAAACGGGAATTCCTGACGGAAGAGGAGCCGGAAGACAAGGCAGATAAAGTAAGAAATGTGTGTTTTCCGTTTTTTTGACTCTTTGTTGTGTATCTGTGTTCATTTTAATATTTATTACAGCTATTTAAAAAAATATGCATTTGAATTTGATCATGTCCCCTGACTCTCTTTCTCTTTCTCTTTGTCTCCCACATGCAGAAAAACCAGCAGCAGCAACAGCAGGGGAACAACCACACCAATGGGGCGGGGCACACAGGTAACCCTGACAACAGCCACGCACAAGGCCCGCCTCTGAAGAAGGTGAGAGTGGTTCCGCCCACTACTACCTCAAGTGGCCTGATCATGACCTCAGATTACCAGGTAACGCATGATAAGAAAAACCTTTATCTTATTTTATTAAAACAGGACAGTTTAATAAGTGTGTGTGTACGTGCACACACACACACACATATCTCTCCCAACTAATGCTGAGTAAACTATACAGGGACCCTCTCATTTGGTACATTACAATGATATTAGAGGTTAAAATGAACAACAGAGCCCTAAATATTATATTTAGCTACTATTTATTTTCAGCTATAAGAATTACACTCAAATGAAAACTTAAATGTTTGTATAAAACTCAGTTGCACATAAGGTATTTAACAAACAAACTATGAACACTGGACAACTTTCCTGAGATAAATGCAGTCAAGTGACACATTGTTTTATTGACATCTAATGTTAATCTTCTTCAGCAGCAAATCAGCATATTAGAATGATTTCTGAAGGATCATGTGACACTGAAGACTGGAGTAATGATGCTGAAAAATCAGCTTTGCCATCACAGGAATAAATTACATTTTAAAATAAGAAGAGATATTTTAAATTGTAATTATATTTCACAATATTAGTGTGGTTTTTTTATTTTAATGTATTTTTGATAAAAAAAATGCAGCCTTGGAGAGCATGAGAGACAACAATGTGCAGCTGATATCTGTAATTTAGGCATATTTCCATGTAGATTTATTCATTTAGCACATACTTTTATCCAGAGCAACATAAGTGATGAAGTGCCTATTCACAATGCCTTTCTCTAGCATCTCATTTTGTTCCTCTTTAGTTGCGATAGCCTCTCAGTCCATTTTCCTCCACACTGCAGACACGCAGTGAGATCCTGAGAGTTTCCATTTTGAACACTAAGAACCATTAGCATGCAAGCATTCGTGTCTTGGGTGCTTGTTGCTGCATATATTTGAAAACAAAGACCGTCGCTTTTCTTCTGTGTTCCAGCGCTCCAATCCACATGCTGCCTACCAGAACCCAGGACCAAGCACATCATTGCCCCAAAGCAGCATGGGATACTCCTCTACCTCCCAGCAGCCTCCACAGTACTCACACCAGACCCACCGCTATTGAGTCATACCATGCCCCCTCCCCACCCCCCTTCGCAGTGCCCGATAGGGAGAATGTACTTAGGGAGGCGGGTGTGGATCTGAGCTGAAGCGCCCTCTTACCCCAATGGGCGCTTTGCAGTGCAGCATTTCCATAGAGACACCACAGGAACAATAACTGTATACGTAACAACAACTCTCACCGTATCATACAGCCAACATTATACTCCACTTACAAAAGGAGAAAAAAAAAATTAAATGCATAAACTTTAAGTGAAAACATGAAAAAATCTGATGAAAAACAGATATTTGTTCCAT
Source organism: Siphateles boraxobius (assembly GCF_051911475.1). Lineage (NCBI taxonomy): Eukaryota > Metazoa > Chordata > Actinopteri > Cypriniformes > Leuciscidae > Siphateles > Siphateles boraxobius. The sequence continues at coordinate 19,108,782 of NW_027508876.1, forward strand.
TGGTGATAGTCTTTGCTGCAAGTCTGTGATACTTCACATGAAAAAGAAAAAAAAGCAACAAACATTCTCAATATGTGGTACTGAACAGCTGCACTATGTAGTGAGACTGGTTTGGAGTGAGGTGGGGATCCACCATACCACCCAATCTCTTTAGCCCTCACTTTGAAAATCTGTTGGCCTCTCCAATACTTAAAGCTGCTATGTGACTGCCAGCAAAGACAGAATGACGTTTGTCAGTCTGTCTGTCTCTTCGTCTGCCCTTATACACTCACACTCGCACACTCTCACACATAAGGAATACTCAAGCACTCACTCTTTTAGCCCATTGTTGGGGACCGAATTCTCTGTGCTGGAGCTGCTGACTGAAGCATAATGAGAACCTCTAGTGCCCCCTGCTGGATCATACTGGTAGAAGATACAACAATCTTGATTTTAGTAGTTAATAATTTAATGTTTTGGTTTTATGTTAGGAGAGGTCAGCAACTTCCATTTTGCTGTCACACCGGCTGTTATGCGGATGCGACAGATCGGCCTTAGAATTTAATGACAAAAGTGTGTGGACAGCAGATTGAACATGCATTGTACTGTATTGTAATTAAATATTTTACATGAAACAAATATCCTGACAATAAAAACGGAAGCATTTAAAAAAAAATGAAAGAAGTGGAAAAGCTGTTGTGTGAATGTTTGTGTACATTTCCAGTGGCAATAAAACACAGGCAATGCTTTAATTTTTGATTCTTTTAAAATAATTTTGAGCATTTTAGTTAGGAATTATGGCTGGGTTATCTGTTATAATCTATTTTAAAATGCATGCTATTAAACTTTATGAAGAACAATCTTTGAGGTTTGTTGCACTGGATTACAGTAGTGTATTTAAAGCTGTATTATATGCAAGTAATTTTTTGTTTAAAAAAATGTGCGTCTAATGCCAGTTTGGCCAGGGAAATTTGTGTTTCCTTCCTGCCTATTGGTATTTTAGTGTATTACTAAGTCTGTAACAAAGGGCTATTATATTGCGGTGTTATACTGTCTATAACAATGATTACATAAGAATCTAGACTCAGGTCATTAAAATTAGCTCATGGCTCAGATCGCTTGATGTAATTGCCACATTCCCATGACTTGATTCTTAGGAGTTCCATGTTAATTTTTTTTTTGTATCTATTTTGATCTGTCCCACTCAAGAGGTCTATAGTTTGTGCATAACATTTTTGTCCATTTTATTTAATTGAATTGATGTTTAGTTGATTATTTTAATTGCTGGCAAGTAATTTTAACAAAACAGTAACCCCTCCTGATTTACTGCTTAAATTAGACTAAATATTCAAACCTGTATGTTTATTAAATGTTTATCACTATTATTTCATGTTTATTACCCACCCCTGGTCAATATTTGCTGTTTCATGTCCTATTTTATACCCTATTTGTGGATAGTGCCAGTACCAAACGTTTGTTAAAATGCTATTCAGTCTTCAATTTATTGTTCCTTTATATAAATAAGTAGCCTAAGTTTTATGAAGCATTTTTCTGTGGCGTGTAAAGCTCGCCCAATATCCCCAGATAAAGCCCGCCTTCAATGACCGGGGATTTTCTGTCAATCATCCTCAGCCTCGCATCTGATAGGCTGAGTGTGACAAATGGTGGCGCGTTAAATTCTTATTCTAAAATGCTGATTGGTGCGAAGAACCCAACATGCCCCGCCCCAATCGGATTGTTTGGGAATGGTCAGATGGATGGACCCGATGAAGACACAGGATGGCAACCCGAACCGCTGAAACCCTGGACATGTGAGCGAATATAATTTCCCACAAAATTCACTTTTGGTAAGCATCAAACATTCGCTAATGTAGTTATTTTGTCATATTGCACTTCTTATCTTTACTGTTTATCGAGCTTTATGAAATAGTGGAACATGAGGTTTGGGATTCTTGTTGAGTTTATGTTGAATCTTCTTTATTTATTTTTAACTAATAGCTGGAATTTGTTCTATAATTGTTGGGTATTTTATATTTGGTGTTTATTCTACTGCATTAATAATGATAATGATAATAGCGTTTGTTGTTATAATAACAAAAACAAGCGTTGCGTGCCGTACATAGATACTAGAATATGTCCTCCTAAGAAAATCAAATTAAAAAAGTTTACATATTTTCAATCAGATCAACCTAATCACTGTTAAGACTGAAAGTGCTCTGTTAGTCAACTGTTATCAAAGAATATAATACATAACAGAAATTCGCAACTTTCAAGTATTTAGTTATTAACAAAACCGGAAACTTAATTAATTTAACCCCGAAAGTGTTAAAAAAAATTAGAATAATAATAGCTTTTGATGCTTTTTGAGATAAACCCTGCGTTATGCACCGGTTTGCTGAAATCTGACTGAGCAACTGCTCGTGACATTCACAAGCTTCATCATGTGTGACGTGATCAGTACTGAAATATTAATGTAGTCTTACGCGCATAGATGTGCTTTACTTCAGTTATGAATAGCTAATGCATTGCCGTCCTGTCGTTTAGGGAGTGGATTCGTGTCTCCCTCATAGTTCGGACAGGATGTGGCCTCCTGTGGTCACGGGATGGGTCTGATGGACTTCAAAGCCTGTCAGCAGCACTAATGGGGCTGTAAACAGCTGTGATGCACACTATCATTTTCTATCCATGCTTGTCGTTCCAGCATCCCAAAGTGTGCATTATTTGACAAGAGGTAGCTTGGATTTTGACTGTCTGAAGTGCTCTATATGTGTGTGGTTTTTGGAGCAGGCACAGACTTATGGAAATAGAAGGCCGCTGAAAGGAGAGATAGAGTGGCAGGAGTGCTTCTTTTATTTGAGGAAGACCGAGAGGGTGGGCTGGCGGGGGTAACGGGGTTGGGGGAGGGAACGGAACATACATGGGAGAGTTCCTCTGTTGCCGTGTGAACGGAGGGCTATTGTCCCGGGAACCTTTCAGAGTGGCTTCCCTGAGGTCCCCTGCCACTCTCCCTCCCCCATCATCCCTCTCTCTCTCTCTCTGTCTGTCTCTCTCTCTCACTCTCCCTCTTACTTTTTCACTCGTTCAGTCTTTGCCCGTCCCTTCTTTCTGGATCCGTTCCTCCCAACTGAAACAGTTTGCTGTGGAACTATCTCACTAACTGCTTTTCATGCCACTCAGATTCACATTCTGGTCTCTTTGTCTCCTGTGTCTCTGGCCCCCCTCCCAGCGCAGTCTTAATTCAATGCACTATGTAATTAGTGGGTTGTGTCCATACTGCCGTGCGCTACAGAATTACAATGCCGTGGAGAGATAGTGCGCTTACTTAATTAACGCATCACAACACTCACAGACATGTACATCATTAGACTACAACAACAGCAGTGTCTGAGTGCATGTGTGAGGCCCGATAGCATATTTGCAGGGAAGTTCACGTCTGTTTAGGTCAAAGCGTGGGGCTGTTTGTTTATTTTTCACTTTTAAAGGGAAAGTGGACAGGTTTGGAAGGCGATGTGTAAGAACAATGGACTTTGTGGCCACTTGTACACAGTTTCTATGGTAAATGGTAACAAACTACAGCTTATGAATGTAATACAGAGTTATTGTTCAGGTTCAGTTTCGGAGTGTGTTATATGCAGGTCCACGTGAAATAAAATTCTATAAGATTTAAATACACGTCATTCGCAACATTGCATTAAACATTTATTAAATGTTTGGGCTAATTAATTATTTTTTTTGCTGCCTTCTGCGTTTTACCATACAAATCCATTTTACGGAATTTACCGTAAATCAATTTTAAGTAATTCTGTCATTCGCAATGTTGTATTTACATTTAATAAATGTTTTGGCAGTTTATCTGCCTTTAGCTGCATTTAATACAAATAAAGTCTATGCTTATAACAGAATTCTGCTAAATGTATACATTTAGCAGATACATAGTAGTATACATATATGTAGTATACATATATATAGTATACATATATTAGGGCTGTGAAAAAGTTAATCGTGATTAATCGCATCCAAAATAAAAGTTTGTGTTTACATAATATATGTGTGTGCACTGTGTATAATTATTTTGTATATATATAAATACGCACACATGTATGTATATATTTAAGAAATATTTGCATGTATATGCTGTATATATTTATATATAATTTAAATTATATATTAATATAAATATTTTATATATAAATAACACATTTTTCTTAAATGTATACATGCATGTGTGTATTTATATATATTATATACAAAATAATTATACACTGTGCACACACATATATTATGTAAACACAAACTTTTATTTTGGATGCAATTAATCACGATTAATCTTTTCACAGCCCTAATTTTTATATATTATATTATATTTATATATATATACATTCATAATGTTGCATGTATATTTATTGAATGTTTTGGCAAATTTAATTTTGGCCCTTTCAGCTCCATTTAATATATTTCACGAAATATAAAACTATTTTATAGAATTCCACATATTTTCCTAAAAAATCCATGTAGGAAAGGTGAAAAAAGTCAGTGGATTCCATCTGGGCCCGGTTTCAGGGAGTAGTCACAAGTTGTATTCATAGTTGTGTTTATTTTGTACAAGCGGGATACGGGAGGAAGTTTGCGGTTACATAGCAGTTATTTAAGTGTTGTGATTGTGTGTGAGTGAAACTTTCTTCACACCCCAACTGCATCATTGTTCTGGCTGTTTGGGACGACAGGAAGTCAGAGATGTGACACAGAGAGGAACAGGAAATGGAGAGCTGGGTGTGGAGCTGGAAAACAGGAAGCAAGGAAGCAGGCAGATAAGATGACCTCTGAGATGCTGTCCCACCATCCCTTTTGTTCTTGTCCCTAATCTTTGACTTTCAACCCCCCCTTAGCCAATCACACAGCAGATGGCCTTGCAGATGGCCAATCAATGTGGGGGTTATTCTTGCAGAGATGGGAGCATTCTGTCATGGCGTTCAGTTGAACCTGAGGAAATGGCTTTGTTAGGCTACTTATGTGAGCAAGGAGAAATTTTGCAGGTGAAAATGTACAAAAAAAATTGTGTCATGCATAGACATAAAATAGTAAACTGTCTTAAAACGTGGTATATCTTTAGTGTTGTGCATAAAAAATATTAAATCATACAAGTTTTCTGTTTTGCATGCCAAGCAATATTTTGCATCAGCCATACCATAGTATATAGACTGTACATGAATAACTAGATAAAATATAATATTTATTCAGTAAGTCAAACATTATATTTTTATTATGGTTCTGTATTTGCAATACATTTTTATATGGTTTTGTAAATATTTTTTATGATGTGAAGATGTGCAGTATAGAGACAATAGGGGAAAAAATAACAAATAATAAGAATAAATAATTAATAAAAAATACATCTAGGGAAGAAATTAAACTCTTAACTATAAATATTATATTATATATTTATGTTTTTGAAATAAGTCATCAATGCTCACCAAGGCTGCATTTATTTGATCAAGAATACAGTAAAAACAGTAATATTGTAAAAAAATATATAAATATATATTACAATTTAAAATAACAGCTTTCTATTTTTAAATGTAATTTATTTATGTGATGGCAAAGCTGAATTTTCAGCATCATTACTCAAAGTAATGGAGTAATAAAAGTATTAATTCCTTTTAAACCAAATAATATTAAAATAATGTTTTTAATATAGATTGTGTAAAATATAAGGGTATAGAAATAATATTGATGTCCTTCCTGATTTTTACCACCAGGTAATATACCTTGAAGACGAATGATTAGAAATGAGAATGTCATTGTTTCCTTGGGAAACAAATGATCAGTTTGCATCTCTTGTCCTTTGATCTACAGCTGGGCCGCTCGGATGATGAACAGGATTACTTTGACTGTAGGCCTATCTTCTTTTCTTAATGCTTTGTAATCCTGCCGTACTAGGCCGTTTGTGGATGGAGTTATAGTCTGTGTTTCTGTTTGTGCTGGGATGGATTGAGCTTCATTTGTGCTGAACGTCAGGAGTGTGATTTCAGAGTCAGAGGTCAGTGTAGGTTTTGGCTAGTGTAAGAGGGTTAACCAAAATCTGAGTTACTCAGTTCCCTTTTCTTGATCTCCAACTGTCCCAGTTTAATTTGAACATTCACTCTCTCTCAATGTGTGGGTGTCTGTTATATAATTTGAGCTTCATCCAAATACAGTTGAAAACTGAGTAAACATGATAGATGGACCTTGCCTTCACGCTTCAGCTTTATTTTGTGCGCGTGTGTGATTTTAAATACAGTGTTTGTGTTGTGTCTGGGCAGGTAGAGCGCGCTGCGGGTGTATAAGGGTAAGTCATGCCGCTGGTGAAGAGAAACATTGAGCCCAGGCACCTGTGCCGCGGCGTGTTACCGGAGGGCATCGGCAGCGAGCTGGAGTGTGTGATGAACAACACGCTCTCCGCCATCATACGTCAACTCAGCAGTCTCAGTAAGTTACCTTGTTCCTTTCTTTCTTTAACAGATGTTTAACTGGCTAATTCGAGATTTAGCTTTAGCTTCTATTGTTGTTGAATTAAGCTAATTAGAATTAAGGACCAGGGGCGTTGCCATCATTTCAGAAGTGAGGTGGACAGAAATGTCAAATGTGTAATACCAATTTTTTTCTGACCTTAGACAGGCTGTATTTTTTCTTGTCTTTTGCTTTTAATTGGCTTAAAAAATTAGGGCAGCAATTTTTTTTTTTTTACAGATTTCTAAGTACAATCAACTTTGATGTTTAAGTAATTTCAACTTAAATTACATTAAAATGATTGAGTCAAGTTGAATTTTGTATTACGTGTATAATTTTTTTTTTAATGAGTAATGTAAAAACATATGTTGTCATAACTTATTGATGATATAATTTTTTTAGTGTTGCTGAATAATAACCAGTAATTTGAACTGTAATATTTTAGAAGAGCTTAAAAAAAACGTTGCGCTAGGTGGTATCTGGGCCCCCTGGACCATGTCCGGGTCCCTGTTGCGATCACATAATGGGGGGTGCTATCTATTTTTTTTTTAGGGCCCCTGGAATCGTCCTAACTGTCCCAAATCCCAGTTATGTTTTGAGTTGGGCCAGTATATACCGTAACTAAGAAGAAGACCCTAGCCTCAAAACCACATGACAACACCCTAGTAACCACCCACCAAGACAATGACGAGTTTCGCACTCACATTTTTTACTTGCTTTTACTACACATTACTCTAAAAGTTCAATTTCTTATTTATTTTAGACATTTGTTTTGTATTTCCATTACATGTGGTCTATAATTTAGTGGTCCAGTGGTATATCTTCAGCTCACGATGCCAGAGAGAAGCTTCTTAATAATAATTCCTCTTGACTCACGGGACTCTCAGTCTGGATTACGTAAGACCATTATCATGAAAACATGTCCTCTGAATCGTCAAGACTCTCTCTGCATATCCAGCTACTGATTTGCCCATCCATCCATCCTCGGTTCTTTTTTTCTGTCCACCTGTTCCATAACTCCCCAGCTGACCCCTGAAATCCCCTCAAGTGTCTTTACTGTGCCTCTGCTAGTGTTGTTCAGTGGATGCCTGTAGAAGGAGACGGCCTTTCAGTAGCAGCTGTGTGGATTAAATATAAATGACAGCCCACTGGACTTGAAGGGAAAGCTTTAGACGATGTGTACGTGGGACAAAAATAGTATGTGGATCTCTGGAAACATGCTTTTCATGTGTTGGTGGGTGTAGTACTGTAGTAGGGAGTGTAAGTGTGTGATCTTTGGTATATATATATATATATATATATATATGTGTGTGTGTGTGTGTGTGTGTGTGTGTGTGTGTGTGTGTGTGTGTGTGTGTGTGTGTGTGTGTGTGTGTGTGTGTATTCACTAGGCCAGGAATTTGTAAGGAACAGACACTCTTCCTTCCTGTAAATATTTTCCTGTGTGCTTTTGTTTAACACAGCAGTTATTAATAGCCTTGGTTGATGTGTTAAAAGTTAAGTGTATTCTTTGTTTTTCTTTTAAAACATTTCTCCATTTTGTTTTCTTGAACAGCCGCAGAATGTAATTTGTCTTTTTTGTCCTTAATGTTCTGTATTCGCTGTATGTTATGCATGTGAAAATTCATATTTTAAATACAGAAAAAAGCTAGATTGTAATTCATAATTTAGTAATTATATATATATATATATATATATATAATACAAATAATGTATCTGTGTGTGTGTGTGTGTGTGTGTGTGTGTCTGTATACTGATATAACTATGAATAATTTATGTAATTTAATCAACTACGGACACTTTTGTATAACTTTATTTTCTATATTAAATAAATGTAAAATGTATTATTAGTTTAAATGTAAAACTATTATTATTAGTTAATTATTTTTATTATTTCTCAATGTTAGTATCATAATAATATATATTGTAATATATGTAATATATTATAATAATATTATGATTAGTTATTAAAATTATGAGCATATTAATTTTTTTTATGCTTTAATGTATAGGTTATTTTTTTTCAAACCTAGACTAAAATATGATAAAACATTATAAATATATGAATTGTTAATTTTTTTAAACTGATCATATAAAAATATATTGTGTGGAAATTATTTATATACATTTTTTCACAAATTACAACTTGTGATGTCATCTACACCACAACAAACAATGCCCCTAATAAAGTTTTGTTAAAAGACAGTGTACCTGTTTACAAAGGAGACAAAAGAGTCAGTGAAGAGTTTGATATATGAAATATATTCATATTATATAATATATATTCCCTTTTTTATCTTTATAATGAAACTTTTTTTTCCTCACAAATGAAACTTCTCCTTATTCTCCTCTTATCTCAAAGGCAAACATGCTGAAGACATATTCGGAGAGCTCTTCAACGAGGCAAACCTGTTCTATTTGCGGGCGAACTCTCTGCAGGATCGGATTGACCGTCTTGCCGTCAAGGTCACCCAGCTGGACTCTACAGTCGAGGAAGGTGAGTCTGCTTCTGGGAAACAAGGGCTCAGTGTCATCCCTCAATACACGGTGGCCATTGGCATCTCAATTTGTCCTAAAACAAATCTCTGAGGTTACATGGCTCCAGTGTAAGATCAATACCATTGTATTCCTCCAAACCGAAAATCAACAAAATAAATAATGCAAAAAATTTTGCGCACCCCACATCTCTTTTACCCTGTTTTCACATCTCTTTTTTCAATTAAAAGATCAATACAGGAGTTTACTTTACACTGTCTGGAGCGCAGGTGTAATCAATCTCTCTCTCTCTCTCTCTCTCTCTCTCTCTCTCTCTCTCTCTCTCTCTCTCTCTCTCTCTCTCTCCCTCTCTCCCTCTCTCCTTCACCCTGTGCAGTCTCTCTTCAGGACATAAACATGAGGAAGGCTTTTAAAAGCTCTACCGTACAGGACCAGAAGGTGGTGTCCAAGAGCAGCGTACCGATCCCGGTGACAGAGATGTACAATCTGAGTGATAAACCACCTCCTCTTAATATTCTCTCACCCTACAGGTATGTGTCTATGAAATTAAAAGAAATGTACTTTGTTGTCCTCAGTAGGGAAATTTCAATTTCCTTCAATTCACCTCAATTTATGTAAAATACAGTCTTTGGTAAAGTCTCTCACAGACCCAATTAATATGCGTATCTCACATAAGAGATCTATCTATATACACTCCAAGGAACTTATAAGACTGCACTTGTGTCATTTCTTTGTTGTATACAAGTACTGGTCTGTTATTTACTGTAACACTTTGAGTTCTGTTTGTAAAAAAAAAAAATACAATGTATAATTGCAGGATTCACACCTAACTGCTTTATTTTTTTTAATTAAAATATAGGGTTGAATAGTATTAAAAGCAGAATTGAAATCAATAAAAGCAGTCAAGCATGAGCTTCATGTTCCTCAAGATAATTTTCAAATCAAGTGCATCAAACTATTAATAACATCACCTGTACTTCTGCCTTGTCGATAGGCAAACTGAAATGGATCTATGCATGTTTGGGTCATAGATTGAGGACCAAATGTCCCCACAAGGATAGCAAAAACTGAATTCACAGTCCCAATGAGGAAAACTTAATAAACATATTCTAAATACTAAAAAAATAGAACTCTGCTCATACTTTGTTTTGTAAATAATGCTGTCTTTGATGTTCAGTCATTTATTTATGTATTAACAAATGTATTACAATTGTAATGTATTATTTTATTAACAATTTTAATTAATAATTAAAGCTTAATCTTATAAATCTATTGATGCATTGATATTTTTTTATTATTAATTTCATTTTAATTTCATTTCATTGACTGACATTGAATGTTAACAATTTTAACCAATTTATTTGTTAAGTATTAACAATTTTATTACAATTGTAATGTATTATTTTATTAACAATTTTAATTAATAATTAAAGCTTAATCTTATAAATCTATTGATGCATTGATATATATTTTGTATTAATTTCATTTTAATTTCATTTCATTGACTGACATTGAATGTTAACAATTTTAACCAATTTATTTGTTAATTATTTTTATTATCAGTTTAATAGTAATATTACTAATATTAATACATTTATAATACATTTTATCATTAATTTATCTTTATTAATTATAATTAAAGCTTATACTTATAATCAAATCTCCAATTGACTTACATTGATATTATGTTTGCCATTCGTTCTTTGTAATATTTGCATAGTAAATCATATATAGCCAGCTGTGATTTATCCCATGCACAGCCGTCAGAAAACAAGATTCTTTCTGTGTTATGCAAATAGGAAATCAGCTCTGATGCAGCATTTAATTTACTGTACATATAATCCCTAAAACCTGTTCGTGCCTAAAATTTATGCATTGTTATTACTGCCTCGACAGATTAGAAAAATACCATTAAAAAATGGTCAGAAAATACCATTGAATATACCAGAAATAAATAAGACATTAATTCCTTCCCAAAACATTAATATGGATTAGAAGTGGCATTTATTAAACAATGTGACCAAAGTTAAATGAAGATGATGAATGTATCTTTTAATCTGTCTTCTGAAGTCTGTCAGTCAGAAGTCTGATTAAGGAATATAGAGCAGTCATGAATACTTAAAGCTGGCAGATGTAGATCATGTGAACGCTAGCTCTCAAGGTAGAGAATATGGGGCACTCATGAAAACTTAAACAGATCTAATGCAGAATGTTTGAAGGGTCAGTGGCTGCGCTCTTTTTCTGTCTGTTCGGCTGAATACGTTTTACACAGTTTTCGGCATTTTTACATAAATGATTAATGGCCAATTAATAGCACTTTTGGAAAAGCAGCCAGTCAAAAAAGATGCATCAAGATGCTTTTAAAATCCTTTTCCCTTCTGAAGAGGTCCGTAAAAGCAATCTAGCGACTGGTGGGAATGGTTACATAAATGTATTCAGAGCCAAATTTAACACACTCATTGTTTCATTCAGAGATTAATTGAGCGAAAACCAAAATCAGTCATGAAAATGAAATGTTTTTCATTTATGTTGCCATAGAGATGATGATAAAGAAGGACTGAAGTTCTACACTGACCCCTCCTACTTCTTTGACCTGTGGAAGGAGAAGATGCTACAGGACACAGAAGACAAGAGGAAAGAGAAGAGACGACAGAAGGTTGAACACCCTTTTCTTCCTCTCTCTTGAGTTTTTGTCCCACCTTAAATTAAATGGTAGTGTACAGTGAAATATCATTTGTCAAACTTCCCACTCCACATAAATGTATATTAAACATCAAATATGTTTTTACTTGCTGTGTGAGTAACCCATTAGGCAGCATTTTGCTGGAAACCTAGTTCATGAGGTGATATGTAATAATTAAACATCTCTTTGTCCTTTAATACTGTGCGACAGGAGCAGAGACGGTGTGTGGACGGCACGCTGCAGAGGGAGGTGAAAAAGGTGCGAAAAGCTCGAAACCGCAGGCAGGAATGGAACATGATGGCATTCGATAAGGAACTGAGACCTGATCATCGACATTCCCACACTGTGCACAGAGGAGGCTCCTCGGAGGGCATCATGTCCCCAGAGCACAGGTAACATGGGCTACATGCACTTAAGTGCACATATATAAACTCAGTTTGATGGAATCTAATTCACAATTCATGCAGGTCTCATGGAGATCATGCAGATCACGGTTATCTCTCCATGGCCAACCACGCTGGCCATGCCCACACTTACTCTGGGCCTCCGCCCAGCATGGCGGCCCTGTCAGCTCATACCCAAATAACCATGGACCAGGATTACCGGGGTGGGCCTATGGCATACCGCTCTGGCACACTGGGTCGTCCGCACCAGGCTCCGCCCCCTCCACCAGCATCAAACACTGTTAATGGCTCTATGAACCTCCCACCCGTCGACTACAGGTTTGTCATTTTTATTTAGATTAATCAATTAGCTACAAAAAAAACTTGAAATTAATTACTCAACCTCATGTCGTTCCATCCAAACACAAATGAAGATCAGGGGGTTTCTGTCACTCCAGAAACAGCTACGCAACTACCACTTTGACGATTCAAGAAGTTCATAAAGAGATCGTAAAACTTATCCATATGAATTGAACGGTTTAGTCCAAATTTCCTGATGAGACTAAATCGCTTTTTATATGATGAACAGATTGAATGTAGGCTTTTATATGAACTTTTTGAAGCGTCAAAGTGGTAGTTGAGTAGTAGTCAATGGAGGGACAGAAATGTCTCAGATTTCATCAAAAAGATCTTTATTGGTGTTCCGAAGATGAACGAAAGTCTTACGGGTTTGGAATGTACATTTCACATATTTGATAATGTTACTTAATACAGTTAATATAATATTACTTAATATTATTACATACTAGTATTACTTTCTAAAGACTGTTCAGAAATCATGAGATTTTAAATCTATCCAATTATAAAAATTTAAAAAATGATGTTATATATGTATATATACAATATAAATAATATATATTTTAATGTAATGTGTGTGTATATATATATATATATATATATATATATATATATATATACATGTACAATTTAAATATATATATATTTAATATATATATTTAATTTATTTTTTAGCGGTCATATGTTGTTAACAAAGATTTTTATTACTTTAACAGTTTTCTTTAAAATATAATAATATTAAAATAATATAAAAATTATAAAAAATAATTCTATATAATTTTATGTTTTTTCTATATGTATATGTGTGTATATATATATATATATATATATATATATATATATATATACAGGTCCTTCTCAAAAAATTAGCATATTGTGATAAAGTTCATTATTTTCCATAATGTAATGATCAAAATTAAACTTTCATATATTTTAGATTCATTGCACACCAACTGAAATATTTCAGGTCTTTTATTGTTTTAATACTGATGATTTTGGCATACAGCTCATGAAAACCCAAAATTCCTGTCTCAAAAAATTAGCATATCATGAAAAGGGTCTCTAAACAAGCTATTAACCTAATCATCTGAATCAACTAATTAACTCTAAACACCTGCAAAAATTCCTGAGGCTTTTAAAAACTCCCAGCCTGTTTCATTACTCAAAACTGCAATCATGGGTAAGACTGCCGACCTGACTGCTGTCCAGAAGGCCATCATAGACACCCTCAAGCAAGAGGGTAAGACACAGAAAGACATTTCTGAACAAATAGGCTGTTCCCAGAGTGCTGTATCAAGGCACCTCAGTGGGAAGTCTGTGGGAAGGAAAAAGTGTGGCAAAAAACGCTGCACAACGAGAAGAGGTGACCGGACCCTGAGGAAGATTGTGGAGAAGGACCGATTCCAGACCTTGGGGGACCTGCGGAAGCAGTGGACTGAGTCTGGAGTAGAAACATCCAGAGCCACCGTGCACAGGCGTGTGCAGGAAATGGGCTACAGGTGTCGCATTCCCCGGGTCAAGCCACTTTTGAACCAGAAACAGCGGCAGAAGCGCCTGACCTGGACTACAGAGAAGCAGCACTGGACTGTTGCTCAGTTTTGCATGTCATTCGGAAATCAAGGTGCCAGAGTCTGGAGGAAGACTGGGGAGAGGGAAATGCCAAAATGCCTGAAGTCCAGTGTCAAGTACCCACAGTAAGTGATGGTCTGGGGTGCCATGTCAGCTGCTGGTGTTGGTCCACTGTGTTTTATCAAGGGCAGGGTCAATGCAGCTAGCTATCAGGAGATTTTGGAGCACTTCATGCTTCCATCTGCTGAAAAGCTTTATGGAGATGAAGATTTCATTTTTCAGCACGACCTGGCACCTGCTCACAGTGACAAAACCACTGGTAAATGGTTTACTGACCATGGTATTACTTTGCTCAATTGGCCTGCCAACTCTCCTGACCTGAACCCCATAGAGAATCTGTGGGATATTGTGAAGAGAAAGTTGAGAGACGCAAGACCCAACACTCTGGATGAGATTAAGGCCGCTATCGAAGCATCCTGGGCCTCCATAACACCTCAGCAGTGCCACAGGCTGATTGCCTCCATGCCACGCCGCATTGAAGCAGTCTTTTCTGCAAAAGGATTCCCGACCAACTATTGACTATTGAGTGCATAACTGAACATAATTATTTGAAGGTTGACTTTATTTTTGTATTAAAAACACCTCTTTTATTGGTCGGATGAAATATGCTAATTTTTTGAGACAGGAATTTTGGGTTTTAATGAGCTGTATGCCAAAATCATCAGTATTAAAACAATAAAAGACCTGAAATATTTCAGTTGGTGTGCAATGAATCTAAAATATATGAAAGTTTAATTTTTATCATTACATTATGGAAAATAATGAACTTTATCACAATATGCTAATTTTTTGAGAAGGACCTGTATATAGCTGTCTGTCAGGCTGCATATGAAATCGCATACTTCCCTACTATATAGCAGGCGAAAAATAGTAAGCAACAAAAGAATTATGTCCAAATTTATAGTACTCATAAAAGAGTAGGCAAAAAGTACTTGGATGACCTACTTCTTCCGGCGGAATCCTGAAGTATCCCATGAGGCCACGGTAGAGTATTTATGAATAGCAGTAAAGCAACAAAACTGATGCTGGTAGGTCACATGATAATGACAACATGAATGTAGTACTACATTCACGAATGTAGTACGTCCAGATTACATTCATACTACACACACTCATACTTAATAGAAAGGACTTTTTTAGCGGTCATGAAGTAATTACTTATTCAAAATAAGTACATAATCAAGAGAGTATGTGATTTCGGACACAGCCTATATTTTAGGAAAGGGGTCTTACTGCAAGGGGATCGGTAGATTTGGTCGTCCTTGGCGTCAGAAAGTTGGAAAACCCCTGGTCTATATCGTAAATGCCATAGTGGGTATTTAGAAATACTGCCACCTAATGATCAACAAATTTGTGACATTTTTACTTTTGAATTTATATAGCATCAATTTATGTTGAATGAGGTGAAAAGCATGATTTAGTTTTCTTTCCCTCTTCCTCTCTCTTGACAGTGTGGATTACATGAATTCTGGGCCGCCGCCTCCACCACCTGCTTCTATCCCATCAACACAAACTGCGTTTGCTATGGCACCCATGGGACTGGTCCCGCCTCCAGGACATCTAGGACCAATGGGAGCCGTCGCTGGTTATGGCCCACCCATTCCACCTACCTCTGTACCAATGGCTGCCCCTCCTCCACCTTTAGCCCCACCCCCTCCAGCCAGTGCAGCCCAATCCATCACTCCCAAACGGCCCTCTGTGCCTAATGAGGCCCAACCCTCCAACGATGCTCGCAGCGACCTGCTCGCAGCTATAAGAATGGGTATGAAGTGTCTTTAGGTTATGAATATAAGAATATTACACTTCTTATACATAAACATCTTGTTTTTAGATTTCATAAGTTTTACTATTCTAAAACTCACCAAGGCTGCATTTATTTAACTCAAAAATACAGTAATATTGTCAAATATTATTCGAATTTAAAATAACAGTTTTCTATTGTTTTAAAATGTAATTTATTCCTTTGATGGCAAAGCTGAATTTTACTCCAAATTACTCCAGTCTTCAGTGTCACATGATCCTTCAGAAATCAGTCTAATATGCTGGTTTGCTGCTCAAGAAACATTTTTGCTGCTTAATATTTTTGTGGTCATTTTTTCAGGATTATTTGATTAATATAGTTAGAAAGAACATAATTTATTTTAAAAAGAATATTTGGTAATATTATAGATGTCTTTACTGTAACTTTTGATCCTTTTATTGCGTATTTTAAATATCGTACTGACCCCAACTGACTGAACTTGTTAACGACAATGAATCTAAGTAGTTTTTTTATATAAAGTGCAGCAGTTCATAATACATCTTATCATGAACAAGTTGAACAGTCAAAGCATGAATCAAACGCCTGGCAATTTCTGTTTTCCACGCATCCTTTTCTTATTTTATCCCTGCGTGTGGGCAGAAACAAACCATATTGAATAGTGAAATTGCTCCCTGTAACATTAACTTCCCTTCCTCGCCTACACTGGACTACAGTATCTCACAGGAGATGGATCATGTGAGCTCCACTGACTTCACTTCTTCGCTTATTTGCAGAAAGTTAAACTTCTGTAATGTTGCCGGACATTCGCAGCCACATCACATCACAAACTCTTGTTTTTCTCTAATTTATACTGAATGAGTTGAGTTTCTGATGTTTGTGTGTTTGTTTGTACTGCAGGTATCCAGCTGAAAAAAGTTCAAGAGCAGCAGGAACAGCAGGCAAAACGAGAACCGGTGGGCAATGATGTCGCCACGATCTTGTCTCGCCGCATCGCTGTGGAATACAGTGACTCTGAGGACGAATCTGAGCTGGAGGACAATGATTGGTCTGACTAAAACAACACTAATGCACAAAATTCACAGACACTTGGTAATTTACCTGCGAATAATAACATTGCATTTCCCATACACAAAATGATATTGTACTGTATGCATTTTAATAAAGGCCTGATAGGCCATCTGTATTATGGAATAATAAGATAGTCAGTCTTTTCCCTGAACTACCACATATGATGCTTTTTTCCCATTTTTTCTAATGCTTTTTAATGCAACACTTGTTAATACATGATATGGATATACTGTATGTAGTGAATAGTAACTGGAACTAAAGATAAAAAAAGCATGCTGAGGTCATCAAAAACAGACTTTTCTGCATGAAAGTTTCTATGTATGTTGAGAAACATTGAGGTCAGTAATTATATTTGTGTGAACTGGCCTGAGGTGTTCGATTAAACTACCTGAGATGTGTTTTCTTTGTAATGTCTGGTGTCTTCGTGCATGTGTGCGGCGGTCGGCAGTTTCGCGACAATAAAAATCTGACGAATCATGTTAAATCGCTCTCCGTTCCTGCACCTCGGTGCCTTTGTCATGGAAACAGGACAGTTTTGATTCTGAGCCTCATGTCTCTATGGAAACAGTACAGCTGAGACTGGGATCGCCATGGCAACAGTGGATTTGAGGCACCCGGCCAATTGATGCGGGAGTGTGAATAAACCCAGGCGAGGATGTTTTTAATGCACAGCACATTCTTTTAATACAAAATTAACAAGATCTCTCAGTTCATTAAACTAACCAAAGCAATAAAAGTATACAACCAACACCTTGGAAAAATATACAACACATTAACACAATGTTTTACAATGTTAATTAGTGCATGTTGATTATAATTCTTATAATATTGTTTTGCAGATAAGTAATTTGTTGTGCCTTTTCTCATCAAAAAAATAAAGTGCATTTCACAGTTAAAACTACGCATACGTGTACACAAGATGCACCCGACTGCTCCTTGGATTGTTCCAAGATTTCGATTCTAGTATCTAAATAAAGTACAGAACGAGTCTGAATCCTACTGTAAATGTAGGTTTCCTCACAAGACACCAAACCAGAGGTGATTTCCTCTTCTATGCTCTTCAAATAAACCAGAACAGGAGACAGACTCCCATCCGAGCCCTTTTTCACCATTCGCTTTGACATTTTCAAGCTTTTACATTGGATTACAAAGCACAATCATCTACAGTTGGATACAAGACTATTTAAATCATGGATTCAATAGGCAAACGTCCATCTGCATGTGGAAAATCCATCAGAGACCAGGCACAAAGCATGATAACATAATTTTACAAAGCTCTTCAAAAACAGATGGAGATATGATGTTTTAGTCGAAGAACTAACCCACAAAAGCCACCGCGATAATCTCCCGGTCATGTGCATTGGGCAATAACCGTTTCAATCCGCTGTAGACAAGCATGCCTAGGCAACAGACACTGGAATGTGGCCCAAGGTTAACCTTTGCACAATAGAGTGATGTAAGTATTTTGGTGGGCCCGTAAACAAGTTAGCATATAAGCACCTCCGCTTAAATCATCCAGAAATCAATGGGTTTTTGGTTAAATGCCTGAAATGAGGTCTGCGATTAACAACAAGCTCTAGATATTTTCACGTCAGTAATACCCCTTTGTGATTTTTAAGCTTTTACTTGTTTTGAAAAAGGCTAACAAGTGGCTAAATGGGACTACAGAGTTTTTTGGGGGCACTAAACGGCATCATGCCGAAAACGGAATTTCATCTACTCACTAGTCGTTTCCATAGCCTCACTGTTTTTATAATCGTGCTCTTTCGAACTATTCTAACTCAAAAGGAAATAAAGACTGAACGAGTTCATCCCATGCCATAATTACCGTAATTATGAGTTTCCAACTTGTATGCTGGGAATTTTCGAAGAGCCCCTATTGTACCATGAGACTGCTGTACTATCTGACTGCTGCAGTTTCATTTATGTGTTGATAGTCTTACCATATGTAACGGAGGCCAGCTAGTAAGAGCTGTGCGGGTAAACCTCACTCCCTTGATCTCAAGAGGAGCACTAGCGACAGACACTAGAGATTGCGATCTTTCACATCATTTTTAACGCGCCTGTCTCCTATGGCGGAGATGCCACTCATAGTGGGTCGAGTAGGACCGGTTATGGTGGCTCCTTGGTCCGGATGGGAATGAGGTTTGTGGGGGGAGTGTAATAGAGGCCGGCTAGTAATGCCCTGTCCCAAATGGCACCTCAAACACTCGTGGTCTTCCTACGAGTCTGCACTTTCGTAATGGAACACCACTTTGACAGTCCGGAAGAAGTCTGCTGCGGAGATTGCTTTAGTGCGGGCTCTGCAAAAGTGCGCATCGAGGATGCATATTGGCCGCAAAGGGGGCACCCTTCTGAACCCTAAAATGACAAATGGGACACGCTACGGTCTCACGGACTTAATGGACGCGCGCCCACAAGACCGAAAGTGCATATGAAGTGTGCCATTTGTGACAGGGCCTAAGAACTGTGTGGGTAAACCTCCCTCCCCTGATCTCAAACGGTGCATTATCGACCGGTGCTAGAGACTGCGATCTTTCGCGTCATTGTTAGCACGCCCGCCTCCCATGCCGGAGACGCAGATTTGAATCTCGCTTTGAGTGGGTGGAGTAGGACCGGTTATGTTGTTGCCGTGTTCCAGATGGGAGTGAAATTTAGCGGGGGTGAGTGTAAGAGGTCAATTAGTAAGGCCCTGTCCTAAATGGCACACTAAACACTCGCGGTCTTCCTGCTAGTCCGCAGTTTCAAGACGTAACACCACTTTGACTGCCGGGAAGACAAATGGGACACCCTACGGTCCATGGACTTAGCGGACACGTGCACACGGCATTGTGCATATGAAGTGGGCCATTTGGGACAGGGCCTAAGAGCTGTGCAGGTAAATGTCACTCCCATGGTCTCAAGAGGCGCACTAGAGATTGCGGTCTTTAGCATCCTAGTTAGCGCCCGCCGAGACACTCGTTGGAATACCCCTCGAGTGGGTCAAGTAGGACTGGTTACACATAGAGACGCATAATTCCCAGTCTGAGGACGTGAACACCTCCTAGTAGAACGTAACGTGTTGTCATCTCGAAATTATTGTAACTACGACATGGCTGTGAACGCAGTATTAGCGAGGGTGGCGCTGATGTTCGTTTACACGTCTAACATTTAGCTATTTTTTTCTGGTGATTGTATTTAGGTTTCAAAAGTCATACAAGTTTTGTTCATTATGAACAAAATGTGTAAGAATCATAAACTTTTGTTGGTCACAGAGCTCATTTTCTGCAATAATCCAAAAGCCAATGGAAAAATCCTATTGGGTTTTTGTCGAGGAAACCAAGTTGATGCTAACTTCCGTGTTGGCCTACAAATATACGCATCACTCCAGCGTTCCATGACACCAGGTGAGAAATGCCATCATGCCTTCTTAAAGTCACATGCCTTATTTACAGGATCAAGACGATCGGTAGAATGCCATAGCAATGATAAGAATAAAATTGATACAATAAAATCTCAGGATTATGAAAGATTCCAGACTTGGGGTGAATCATCATCTCCATGCTAAGCCCTATTAAAACTCGCATACCTGCTTGCTACCGCTCATTTGCTGTTTCACTGAAATCGTAGAGGTCACTCAGGCAAAGGTCACGAGGGTGTATCTGACCCGCAGGCACGATGTAAAGATGGTGCGATGGGAAGACTGGTAGCCACTCTAGCCCAAGCAGGTCTATCGGGAATATATTTCCCCCAACTACATCATTGTATCTGGAGAGACGAACATATATGCATGCGTTCACACGTGGCCTACACGCACACGCGCGGCCATGCACCGACAGTCACGCATTACACTTCACGTTCTTCATTCGTATAAACACTTTCAAGTTTCGCAAAATCAAATGCATACTGCAGAGTAGGTCACGTTGAGTGTACAGAGAGATTTCATTCATAGATTAGATATCGTAAATGACCAGAGGCAGAGCACAGTCACTTTCTGGATGAGAGGACACGAGGCAGTGAGATTATGGACATGTTTGCAGGGATTGAGACATCTGTCCAGCTCATGTTTTTTTTTAATCCCAAATTTACTAATATAATACAGGTCTTGTTGAAATAAGTACAGTTGTCAGTTGTTCTTAAAATCCAGTTGTATTTTCGTGGTGAGTTATTCATGGATGTTTTTTTTTTCAGCTAGCTGAGGTGTTGGTTTTGCTTGGGCATGGCTGTTATTGCTGCCAGAATATTGCTATAATTTGATGAAACACTCAGTCCGTAGTTATTGCTCGCTGATGGATTCTGCCACTGCACTGAAATGGATAGTGGCTGGTTGGCATTTGGAGGGCATAAGGTAAAAACAAGGGTGAACTTCAGCTCATAATAGCATGACTCCAGCCTCAGTTGTAAATGAAAGTACGATAGATTTTATAATATTCTCCCTCATCTGACATTTGCCAGCTCTGAGAGGCCAGCTGTTCTCTTCATCATAATCTTGTAATGTGGACTGGTTGAAGAGATTCACCAGTTTACTTAAAATCATATTGACTTTAAATCTGGCTCATTTTAAAGTGGAAGTGTATGAAGGCTGGCATATCATTTAACAGAATATGCTTTATCATGGATAAATCTCATGAAAACTACTCAATGTCATGTTTCACCCAAAAGAATGATTTCAATAATGAATAAAATAATAAATAAACTACACACACATAGGCATATATATATATATATATATATATATATATATATATATATATATACATATATATATACATATTCAATTTTTGATGAAAGATGACCCAGACAAGCATTCTGAGATTCACTCATGTTGCTTCAACAACACACCCCTCTAATTAATTTATCTCAATATTGTGGCCAAATCATCCTTCTTTTTTTTACAAATGCAATACATGTAAATTTTATGCAAAATGCTATGAGCTACCATTGTGTGATAGCTGTCCCGTATCCAGTAGTAATTACCAGTTGAACGTATTAAAGGGAGCAGTGCTCTATTAAAATTAAAAGCAAATCAATAGAAAATACATTCGGTTCAATCCTACATGTCGCCGCATAAACAAACCTCTTATTCTCACAGACACTTAATGCACGTTTTGTAATCAACAGTTCTTTGAAGTGAGCCTCTACTCACTGGGGGCTGTTTAAATGAATAAACATCTTACACTTTCTCCTAGGTCCCGCTCGCTTTCATCCTGCATTTATGGAAGAGGATGCGGAGATGGTTCGACTTCCTGTCAAAACTAAAATAAAGGCATCGACGGGTACGTTTATTCATAGAGTGGTTCTCATTCTGAGTTAGCTCTTCATGGTTTTCTGCTTTGGAGGACATTTTACATTCGGCCGAGATTTAAATCAAACAGAAGAGAGAGAGCACGCCTCTCTCTCTCTCTCTCTCTCTCTCTCTCTCTCTCGTTCTCCAGGTTGGTTTCTTTGGAGGACGCAAGGCGCGGATCACCAAGCGCCTCGTCTATTTTTAGCACACCGCGGTTACTTAACGTTCAGCGCACGTTCTTGAACGCAGCAACAGCAGAGCGAGATGAATGAGCTTTGGGATCCTGTCTAGAGGACCGCCTTGTGCTGCCCCTCATCCTCCTCCTCCTGTGCAACAGGGGGCTGCCACTGTGGCCAAGCCAAAACAAGCACAAAAAATGCAAAGGACATATGTACAAGATATTTACATCTGTCTGTCACACAGCATCCTGGATCCTGGAATCCTATTTTTGCTGGACAGGGTGTGGCAGCTGGTCGGATCAGGATCGGGCAAAGATCGTGTGGCAGTGGTTGTCATATAACATATAATAGGGGAAGACATAAACGGGTGACGAGCACACGCCCCTTCTTGTACTAGGGGAACCTCTGGCCTGTGCAGTTCCCTAGGCACATCAGACGTCGCTGGGGGTCCGTGCTCGCTGTGCCACGCTGGCAGGGATACATCCACAGCACACCAGCCATAGCGCTTTCTGGATCTCTTGATTTCGGAAGGCGTAAATTACGGGGTTGATGACCGAGTTGTAGGTGGCGGGCACCAGGGTGGCGTATGTGTAGAGTGGCGGGTACGTGTAATCGGCTATGAGCGAGTAGACAGTAAAGGGCATCCAACAAGCGGCGAATGTGCCCAGAATGATTGCCAAGGTGGATACGCCTTTCCGAGTTGTGACATAGTGAGGGCTCACGGCTAAAAAGTGGTGCTGGAGGGAGATTTGGTGCGCATGTCGCATGACAATTTTACAGATCTGCATGTAAAGCTGTAGCATGAGGCCGAACAGCAGAAGGAAGGACACGGATAGAACGGCCACGTTGTTTTTTGTAAGGGGCCACACCACGCTGCAGCTCGCCTCCTGGCCCAGGCAGTTCACACCAATAACAGGCAGCAAACCTAGACACAAGGACACTCCCCATAGAAGCACAAGCATGGTGTATGTGAAGGCAGCCGTTCGCTCAGAGTTATAGGTGAGGGCGTAGTACAACGACAGGTAGCGGTCAATAGTGATAGCCAGCAGGCTGAACACCGATGCGGAGAACGATGCTACCACCAAACCCACAGTCAGAAGCTGTGCCGAGTCAGAGCGAAGCAGGTAAGCGAAGGTAAAGTGCAGGACTAACCCCAAACCGGCCAATAGGTCAGCAAGAGCTAGGCTGCCGATCAGCAAAAACATGGGGGCGCGCAGAGACGGGTTCTGCCAGATGACCAAAACCACCAGGGCGTTCTCGCAGGCTATGAGGGTGCCGGATGAACACAGCACGATGTCCCACGGGTTTACCAACAGCTCAGCGGGCGGCCTCGCCGGCAGGACGACCGCGGGTGGGTACGTTCCGACGGTGATGTTCTCTAAGCTCCCCGCGCCGCTGCTGCCCCACGTGGGTTCTTGAGCCAGCCAGCTGGGAGAAACTGACAACTCTTCACTCATTCTGCCGCCCGTCTAAAATGACAAACACAGAAACACATTATGAGGAGAATAGCTAGTCTAAAGAAAAGAAAAGACAAAACAACAAGTATAATCCTCTATATTTGATCATAAAAAAAGGAATATGTCCACTGTACAATATTAGAAATAAAGGTTCTTTGTTGGCATCCTTTCCACTGCACAAAAGATTCATATAGTGGAAAAGGGTTCTTCAGATTATTAAAATGTTCTTCATACTAAGAAAAACATTTTTCTTTTAAGAACTGTACTGAAAGGTTCTTTGTGGAACTCAAAACGGTTCTTCTATGGCATTACTGTGAAAACCAGATTTTGAAGCCTCTATTTTTAAGAGTGTACAGCATTTATTGCATTTATTAGCATGTTGTTCCAAGCCTAGCTTTCTTTTATATTGCCTGGGAATATTTTGAAGAATGCTGTTAACAAAAAAGTTTGGTTCCCATTGACTTCCATTGCAATTTTTTTTTTTGGTCTATATAAAGGAGGTCAATGGGAACCGAAACGGCATGGTTACCAACATTCGTTAAAATATTTTTTTTTGTTCGACAGAAGAAAGTCATACATGTTTGGAATGACATGAGGGTAAGTAAATGCTGACAGAATTTTCATCATCCTTTCAAATATTAAATAATATTTACAAAAGAACTACCAGATGTGGTTGCCAGAACTTCACAGTAAAAAACAATTACTACGACAATAACAACAACATACAGTGCCGATGTTACAAGCATTATGGAATAACATTTTGGTAAATATATTTTGCATTTTCTCACGACATGTTATTAAATGATGTCATTTTAAAACATCAACATAACTGAGCTATTTAAATATTTATATTATTATAAATATAATATTTTATGAATAAATGCAGCATAAAACACTCTGAAAACAAAATAAAACTCATTTTTAAATAAAATATTAAAAGGTCTGGTTTGTGAATTCTGGGAATGCCTCTTTTTCTGGGAATTAAAAATATAGAAAAAAATATTTTACCTTAAAATTATACATATTGCCTTAAATATAATGCACATTTTATCAGTAAATTATAAAGTGATTCATACTTTTTAAATTTCAGTATTTTACAGCAAAATTACATGTGTGTGTGTGTGTGTGTATATATATATATATACATATATATATATATATATATTATTTATTTTTTTACTTTGTGTGCTATAGATATTAACCAACAGATGGGTGTTTACTGCATTTGTACATTATATTCCCATTAAAATTGCAGTTCTACATTGTATTGGCATTCAAGAAAACATCACAGATTATAACCATCCATTATAACAGAAACATTAGCCAATCATGATTATTATCACAAAAGCCATTGTTCCCTTTAACTATGCATTACTTCTATGTTAGTGACAGTGTCTTTGTTCTTTTGTTCAGAACAAAGAATCAAATTAAGATAAATGAAAGATTTTGCCTTAGTGGTTAAGTGGCTATAGGAGCCGGCTATTATTGAGATACTTTTGAATCATACCCTAGTACAATGGTGGGAAATCAAAAAGAAGGGAGGGCCCTATTGAGTTCTGATATTAAATAAAGGCGGGTTCCAATTCTTATAAAAGCGCCCCTGCATCAGCATCCTTTTATCTATCACATTCACATATGGACTCTCAAAGAACATCTCAACTCCAGCAGCTGGATGCAACCATTGCTACCGCTGAGTCCTTTTACCTTAATAATAACGCTTCATCTCTTGCTCAGTAAAAAAAATCTAGGTTATGTGCTATAAAATGCAAGGCAATACAAGCAGAATGATTTCAAATACACCCGGTCTCCATTCACTCCCCATCTGGAGGCTTCCCTACCTTGTCTTTTAGGAGAGGCGCCTGTTTAGATGTTTTTGCGTCTCTCTATTCTTTCCATTGTATTAAATGGCAGCGCTGTTTGCAGGTGCAGCGCCACGCGGACGGATGGAGGGATGGGGATGCTGTGATCAGATGCCGGACCGGAGAATCTTCACTGCCAGCAGGGATAGCTGCTCTTCGGCGTCTGCACGAGGATCACCACCGACTGCGGCTGTGCGAGGCGCTGGGACTGGGAGGGGGCGAGCTTTCCCTCTCAGACCAGAAGGTCCCGTCACCTGTGTAATCTGCTGCTCGGAAACTAAAGGATGCCACTGTGTGTTGTAAAAGGCATTTTCGTGAACACAGCCTAAATAAACGTATTTTTTTATAAAATACGTTATTTAAAATTTTCTAAATTCGCTATCAACTAGAACGTCTTTTGAGCTAGTACTCAGCACTTTGTTTGCTAAAACACTGTAAAAAAAATTAATTAATAAATAAATTATATATATATATATTCATGATTTGTAGCCTAATCACAACATTTTTTCTTATGTCAAATCAACTTAAATCATTTATGTGGTTCAGATAACAATATTTTGAGTTTCTGTTGATTAAACCAATCTCCTTCATTGTATTAACTTTTTTTTAAAGTTAAACCAACAATATTTTTTTACAGCGAGTATTTTGCATGTATGCTCCTTATATAGAGATGGACATAATATTTTATTTAAAAATACTTTATTTGTAGGCTACTAAATATTATATTTTATATTATATTAAAAAAGCACCCTGTGTTATACATCAACCCTTATCAGCATAACATTGTCCAAAAAAGTATTACATTATAATAATTTTTAAAAAATCTCAAAAAGAAAAGATATGAACTCTTAAAGATGTCTTCTCTTTTTAATTACTCTGGCCTGATTTCACAGACAGGGTATTAAACCAGGATTAGACATTATTTCAATTAGGACATTTAAGTATAGCTTTTATAAACGTGCTTTAGAAAAAAACATTACGGATATGCATCTTGAGACAAAACAATGGCACTGACATATTTTAAGACATGCCATTGCAAGTTCCTTTCAACATCTCAAACATGAATTTTAGTCTGGGACTAGGATTAAGCCTTGTCTGTGAAACAGGGGGTTTATCTTATTTTATCTATTTTGTTAGGTTTTTCAGTATAGGGAATGCACATTTGAATTATTGAAAACTATAAATTTGTAGAAAAATTAGCATTCAATTCTTTCTTTCAAACACATAATGTCATGACTTTGAGCGAAAGACTACTGGCAAAAATAAAATGTAAAACTAAACCGTTACTTTTTTGAACGCCAACACATGTATTACAATGTTTAAATTTAGCTTGCCATGGCAAAATGCAATATATTGGCATTATTTGTCTGATCAAATGTTTCCAACCATTTTTCGAACGACCCAGAAGGTATTACAACGCGTCTCTGTATGACGAGACCCATTTATATAGCATCTGACATTCAGACTGCATCTTTCTGGTAAGATGCACATTGTGTTGCTCCCCTGTGAGAACTATTCTCGGCGCTTGCTATTAACAGCATGCTCATCTGTGTCACCCACTTCCCCCACTATTCCCTCTCTCCTCCATTCTCTAACCCCGTGCAGCCTTCGTCCCCATGCCTCTTTTCAGTCTGTGCCATTTCAGACAGTCTCACACCTCCTCATAGACTAAGCTGCCGTCAATGACAATGCCTGATAAAGTCCTTCACAGACTGAAATTGGCTCGGTATGGGCCTCAAAGAAATTGCTGTTAAACGCTAATAAATATATGTAATGCTTTATACAAATTTGAAAGAATCAAGCATCAAACTCATTTTAGGCATAGGAAATGGACCGAATAATTGCAAAACAACACACAACCTTTCAAGCTAGAATGAGAGCAGAAGAGCGGTCGGTTAAAAGGAATGATGCTGTGCAGTTCTCCATCTTGCAGTAATCTGGACCGGCCACTGAGGGGCCACAGTGACCAAGAATGAGTCATCAGCACTAGGCAAGCCTTGGTTGTATGTACCAGGGGTCCAATCAAATCGCAGCAGGCTGGTAATAGCTGGTATTTACATGCTTACATGCATACATCCTATCTTGGTGTATACACTTTTATTTCTTTTTCTTTAAAACAGAAAATGATAATTTCACAACAGGCCGTCTCAAGCAAACCCTCACATTAACCTTCCAACATCTACAAAACTGTATCAAAAGTGCACCATAGTGTTATACATCTTTTCTGGTTCTATTCTCATTTTTTTGGCTATATCAGTAATATTATTATAATTCTCATAATATTTATACAAATATCACTCTGTACAAGGTAGAAATACATAACCCGAAATGCCCCGTATCCGGAGCTTTTAGACCCTCCCCGTCATTATAATAAACACACCCGCTTTCCCCATGCACAAGTCTTCAGCCTCCTCACAGCCATAGGAATCAAAAGGTCGCAGCATGAAAGTCGAACGCAAATCCCCGTCATATCATAAAGTCAGTTACATTAAACACATTCTCTCCACAGTAAAGGACTGAACACGAGTGATGAAACGCTCCCACAACGTAAATACAACTGACAAACAACGTTCAAAAGGCCTTGCGACTGCATGGCGTCCAGCGTTACGGCTGCGCGGAGACTGGCGAGGGAGGGCTTGGACGGGAGGGGTGGGGTGTGTGTGTGTGTGTGTGTGTGTGTGTGATGCAGCAGGGTTCTGCATACAGGCACGCCTGCTGCACAGGTTCCGTAAGAGGACGCCGCTCTGGCCTCTCTCAGTCTCTGGACTGGTAAAACAGGATGTACCCGGACTCAGAGTTCTTGGAAATTTCAGAGGTTAATCCGTAGAATTCTTCAATTGCCTGGGCATCGATTTTCTAAAGGGAGAAACAAAACATTTTTTTTTAAACAAATGCAGGAAGATCATTTTACAATCAAGATTTAGCACATGGACACCTTGGACACAAGATTTAGCACATGGAAGCCATTTAAATGGGAGTAGGAGCAGTGATGGCGTTGACTGGTATATTTTGATATCTGGACTGCATCAAAACTTTTTGTATTTTCTGACAGACAAACTACACGTCTGAACTGTTAACAACTGAGTGATGCTTTGTTAGAACCAAAACACTGGCTTTTGTGAAGGATGAGTGATTATATGTGTATAGATCGTTTGTTGGGGACTTTTAATCCATATGTCTATGGATAATATTGTTTGTTGTATATATATAAATATTGATTTTGTATATTGAGGTGATTTAGATTTGTTGTTGAACCTTTTTAAACCTGCTGAAAAATGCATGTTGTATATGCAGCAATGTATTAGTGTTTGATGGTTTTTCATATTTGCAATCGATGTCAATGTTGTTGTTAATTTTTGTATAGTAACCACAACTTGATTCACATGTTGAGCCACCTCAAATAAAAGCAACTAATGGAACTTTGCGCATTCTAATCGAAACCCCACAGTGATTAAACTATTGAACCAATTCTCATGAAACTTTATTACACATAGCTTTGGACTTTTTCAATGACAATTGTATAAAATAAAATAAAAAGATTTTTGAAATATTTTAGACCTTAATATCTATAGATTTTATTTACTTAACATCATTATTACTGATTATTATTTATTTATTAATTATTTTAAATAAACATATCAATGTTTTATATATATATATATATATATATATATATATATATATATATATACACACATATATTTGTGCTGTCAAATCGATTATAATATCCGTTTATATGTATGTGTGTATACATATATACAGTGTATATATATATATATATATATATATATATATATATATATATGTGTGTGTGTGTGTGTGTGTGTATACACAGACACTAACGTATGATCATATATATACACACATATATTACATAAACACAAATTTTTATTTTAGAATTGATTAATCGATCGGACAGCACTAGTGTTTGTCTGTGTGTGTATATATATATATACATATATATAAATATATATATACACCCATATATTATATAAACAAAAACTTTTATGCTAGATGCGATTAATCGATTTGTAAGCACTAATATACACACACATACACACACATATATACACACACACAATAAAATATCTATATGGTCTGCTTTACTTTTTAACATTATTTTTATTTATTTATTTATTAAAGGTTTATTCTATTTTATTTAAGATTTTAACTAAACGTATCATATATATATATATATATATATATATATATATATATATATAGTCAAAATAAAAACTAGAATTAATTACAAGAATGAATTATAGGAATTAAGATTAGGATTTTAAATATATTTTAATTTGTCAGTCCTGCAAATCATCCATGTAAAATTCCCTATTATTTACAGGTTTTCCGTAACTGTGGGAACCCTAAATCTCAGTGAAAGGCTGGTACTTTTATACATGACGGATGGCAGCTTACCTCTACGATGTCGTCATCAAACAGTAGCCAGAAATCATGACTCTTTACAATTGCGATGTAGTGTCCTCGGTTTGGACCACTGTAAAAGCACACAAACATAAAAACAAGCTACAGATCAAGGAAGCAAATCAAGACAGTTCTGCTTTTTTGCAAGGACAAATTTAAAAAAGCTTACATGAAGAGATTCTGTTCACTTAAACACGTATTGTGAAATCAGTCAACATGGGAGGAAGAAAATGTATAAAGGTCTGAAAGTCCATTCTGGCTTCCTGGTTTCCATCAAAATCTGTACCGACTCACCTGCCACAATGCACCACCACAGCGACCAGGTCGTAAAGCCTCTCGGGATTGGTGGCATCGCCAGAGGTGTTAAAGAGGCGGAGCTCCAGAGGGAAGACCACGCGGTAGCTTAGCTTAGTGTAGCGCTGCAGCTGCTCCATGTATTTAAATCTTTTCAAGTGCAAGGCGAGGATCATGGGAAGTTTCTTAACCCGCATTCTAGAGTCAAACACAAACAGATATTCATGTATCCAGTGTATTCACTACATATATAGTAAAAAAGTCAGGAAGCAGCTGACAGAAATGAATGTGTGCTCACCTTTTGTGTGCCTCCTGTTTACTTCTGCATTCCTCACAGTAATATTTATACTCACTGCACAAGGTCTCTGTATTACTGAAACCTCTATAAGGGGCCAGTAAGAAAAAGAATAGCTTATTAAAATGGACTCATATTCATGTTTGCATTGGGTTTAAGTGCGATTGTGCTTTCGGACCTGAGACAGTGTGTGATCGAAGTGTTCTGCTCCACGTCCACTGACAAATCCAAGAAATCCTCATCTTTGCTGCTTATCTGTGGAAGAGCAAAGTCCAAAGACCCACCTCAGATCAAAGCACAGCCAATCACAGCCAGCAGAATTATCAGGATCCTGTCTTATTGGACGGTATCCAGTTAAGGTACGTGAGGTGCAATTACCGTCTCGCAGGTGAGGCATCGTGTCTCGTTGGTCAGCGTGCCCTGGAAGATCTCATGAACCCAGGTGGAGGAGGGCGGGGTGCTGTTATTGTTCTGTGAGTCAAGTGTGCCATTGGCCAGTTTGCCATTCTGCTTGTCTTGCTTGCGCTCTTCTTGTAGCAGGTCTGCTATAGTGTTCAGCAGGTAGTTGAGAAACTCATGTGCATCTTGTTGCATGTAGTTATCAAACAGTTCTGCAGGGTGACAGGGAGAAAGATATAAAATGCATAAAATAGCACAAGGAATCGTGTTTTCAGCCCTGGTATTAAGATGCGTTTTAGTCGATCAGATAACAAGTGGACAACACTAAATACAGGTGTATAAAGGGTCTAAAACATTTGGAGCTTGTCCACTTTTGACCGCTTCAAGAGGTAGTCGAAAACGCATTCTGAACAGCCACAAAAGACCACCTACTCTCCGTCTACTGACCTAACACCAAAACATTATGGGAAGAGTGTTAGCCAGTAGCCAGAAGAGATTTAAATTTTGTCGGCAAAAGACCCAAGTTTGGTTTGAAGATGAAAAATGTACCAAGCACAGTGTCCTCTCACCATTCCTGATATGTAACACACAGTCACCGCGTTCAGCGTGGTCTTGCGGCTTTCAGAGCAGAAACGTTTGTTTTCTGTCGTCTTCGGTGGATTCATATGTAATTTATGTGAGCTTATTTTGTGCACATTAGATAGAAAGATTTGAAGAAACCATACATTTACCCACCCATAGTCCCTCCCCTCAACGAAATCAGGACAGAAGTGGTGGAAAGTGAACAAAAGAGACGGATTAAAATACCAAGTGTAAACGGGTATGTGTCTACCTCGATTGTATTTGTGATCTGATCAACCAAAATGCATCTTAATATCAGGTGCAAATGGGACCTTTAAGAATCATATGTGTCAAAACCACTTAAAATGTACATTTCTAATTTAATTCGCTTCATCTAGATTATTATGGTTTTCAAAAATTCATTCAACTTCAAAACTAAGACATGTGCAAGTCAATGACCTGAGATACCGAGTTGTAACGTTGAATGTGGGTGTCCACAAAAAAGACGGCAGAAAACAATTCCGAACTAGACGGTTTTGCAATTATATGGTAACATTAACAATAAGGTTCCATTTGTTAGCATGAATGAACAATGAAAAATAACTCTAAAACATTTACCAGTATTTTTTTATTATTAAATTAAAAGTTGGATCTATAAATGTTATTTAATGGACTAACAATTGTATTTTTAATAACCACCATTAACAAAAGTCAATAAATACTGTAACAACTGAATTGCTCCTTGTTAGTTTATGCTAGTTAATGCATTAACTAATGGGACCTTATAGTAAATTGTTACCGTTTTGTGTAAGACAGAATATATATTTATTGTAAATGCCTCATCATTCATGGTTGGCTATATGCATATTATTTATTTGTTAGATACTATGCAAAAAATGTGCACAATTCAAATGTGCACAATATATATGTTATATATATTAGGTTAAAGGTGAAGCAGCTGTACTCGTACAACGAAAAAAAAAAGTTATAGCTGTTGTTCATTGTTTAGCCTATTGGTGGTGGTTTTGCTTATTTTGTTTACAACTTGAATGCATCGTAAGAAAAACTTCATGTGTTGTACTGCTTTAATGTTTCTGACCTAGAACTAGCATCCATACTGAAACCGAGAAGTAACTGAGAACATTAAACTGAATTTTAATACAATCCCTTCCTGCTCGTCTTACCATTCTCTTTCCGTAGTCGTGTAATGAACTTCTTCGGGGGTATCACGCCAACTTTCCTCTTCTGGTTGGCTATACTGTGGAACAGGTCGGCCAGGCAGGTGAGCAGGTTCTCCTTGCGGCGCGGCTGGCTCCTGTACGCGAGGATCTTCTCCCGGAACGGCCGGCAAAAGTACAGAGCCTGGAGTACAGAGTTACAGTAGCAGGTGTTTCCGAACTGTGGAACGAAACACACAGAACACACACACACTGAGAGCAGAGCATGACGATAAACATGGAGCCATGATGGTAGACAGCAGGAAACGCCTTTGCTTACGTTGACCAATCCGAAGTAATGCTCGTTGACAGGGAACTGCTCCGAGCCAATCTCTTTCTCCAAAGCGGAGGCATTGGCGCCCTGAAACGGAACAGGTGAACAGTTGTTCAGGTTTTTACACCTGCTTACCATTGGATAGAGAATCCTTTACAAAAATTACCATGATAACCACAGTTTTTACCAAATAGTTATTGTTTCTACTAGGGATGCACTGATATGAACATTTTGGCTGATACCTTTAACCGATAATTCTTCAAAGTTGCAAGCCGATAACCGATATATTGGCCGATAAATCTATTTATTTTTATTTTTTGAGAGCCTGATTACAAAAACAAAGGTCTCACCATAAAAAGCCACCCAAGCACTTCAACAGAAATTAAACATAAACAGTATAGTTAGTAGCCTAGTTTGAACCAGTGTAAGTTTTAAAATTAATTTTACACCTATGGTCCAACTCTCTTATTCAAATAAAGCTATTGTCTTACAAATAAATAAAATAATGCTTAAATAATGCAAACAAGTAATTGGACAACATTACTTGCATACAAAGAATCAAAATGCATGTGCCATGGATAAATAAATAGGAATAGCCTCCGCACGGACAATAATTAAGTGATTTTAATTAAACCATATTGTTGATGAAAATAATATGAGAAAAAGAAAAGTGCTAGTTAACTTATAATGCATCAATGTTTTGGAAAAAGGAACTGAATCTAAAATTAAGCCTATTTGACAGACTTGCACTGCACATGTTGCACTTAACTGTATTTTCCCTTTCGAATTGATTCCAATCAAATTTTAAGCAATTCAAATCCATTATGGTGAACAGTGCGCATCAGAAGTCTCATCTGAATGCAATAATCCATTTATTATAACGATAACATTAAAAATTAAATTATATATCGGCTGATATGGTGGCCGATACACTGTGCATCCTTAGTTTCTACAATAAAACTATGGTAAGTTTATATTACATACCACTTTCTTAAAAAAATAAATAAATAAAATGACTAGAAAATGTGCAGTGTTTAGAAGGAGATACTATTAAACCTATTGTGGTTAATTGTAGTAACTGATATTGTGGCAGGAACTATACTCACCATGGTAAATTTCAGAAAACGTTTGATGCATGCGAGACACTTTTGGTCAGATTGCAACATCCATTGATTAAGAATTAATGTTTTAAAATTGTAATACCACAAACAAACAAAAAACACGTAAATGTGAACATAAAAACAACCCTATTACACCGCACATCTTAAGAGGTAAAATTACATTAGCAGTCATTAGCATTTCACTGCCGTCGTTTTTACATTTAAAGACGTCAAATGCCATGTAAAAATGGAATTAACAATCAAAACGCAGATCAAGCAAATGAGATATGGAGGCACATATTGGGTAGGGAGAAGCAGAGAGGGGATGGGACCATGAAATCACGATGTGACCGACCTGGCAACAGCTTAGCACTGAAGCACAGGTACACTGAACGCGTTTAACATCTCCATGATGCTCACGTTCACAACACAATGCTTATCTGAATGCTTGTACTAATTTATTACACAAATAACAACCGGAGATTATTTAGATGTCACTGTCTCGCACTTATTAAGCACATCTCGCGATCATAACCCGTGCTGAATGACACTTCAGCTCAGCAGTTAGCAGATCTCTGCTTTGCTGCCTTCAGCAAATCCTAGAAGGACGAGCGAATTTAAAAGCTTAACGTTGTGTTACAAAGACAACACGGTCGTTTCGCAAAT
This sequence comes from Siphateles boraxobius, assembly GCF_051911475.1. Taxonomy (NCBI): domain Eukaryota; kingdom Metazoa; phylum Chordata; class Actinopteri; order Cypriniformes; family Leuciscidae; genus Siphateles; species Siphateles boraxobius. The sequence continues at coordinate 19,143,617 of NW_027508876.1, forward strand.
CTACCCAATTACGGAAATAATTTAGGCCCAAGTCAAAACTCATAGCAGGCACACAGACGGAAAAATACAGCTCGCAACTGCAGCAGAGGAAAACTGGCAACCCAAGGAGTCAGATTCACAGAACTAATGCAGCACGCGACCGATTACAAGATCACGCGTGTATTGATGTAAAATTATCCGTGACTGAAGTGATATTTACTTACCATGGTACAAAAAGAGGCAAATTTGGAAACTGTCATTAGGATTTCCATTCGCCCAGCGCCATCTTCCACCCAATCACCGCGCGGAGGCGAAAAGGAGTCCCCGTGAGGACAGATTGCGCTCCTGCCAGAGGGGAACTGCGCGGGGTCATAGTGCCCCAGCGCCTGATTCAGTTATTATTCAAATAATTTTATTTAATAGAATAGGCCTACAATAAAACATAATGTAGAAATATAAAATTAGATAATACATGCAAGAAATTTTCATAAAATAATAAGTACAATATACAATAGAGAAAATAAAACACATTAATGAACACTTAAAGACATTTATGTCCATTATGCAGTTTATTTGATAGTATATTCAATTCAGCAGATAGCTTGTGCAGTTACATATTTTTTGAAAGTTTGTTTTAATTTATTACATTTCTTATTAAATCATATTTTTTTCCCACAAATTAACTTAACCCAACAACTTTAATTAGTTGTTTTTTAACTTTAACTTTAAAAACAAGTCAATTAAATCTCTACTTACAGAGCTTGTCGACTGTTGTTTTTTATGTTAATGCTTGTGTCAAGGATCACAGACTGGTCAGGATTTTGTTTAATTCAATGCATTTTAAATTACAAATAAAAAACTATTGAAGTAAGTGTTTTCGTGAAACTAACCCAGTTAAAGCTTCTTATTTAAGATATTTAAAGTAAATGGTTGTGTGTTTGTTCCAAAATAATGTTCCTTTGAGGAATAACTTAATTAATTTATTACATTTTTAATTTAAAAAAGCTTAACCCGGTTTTAAAGCTCTCGTTGTTTTTTTATTTTTGGAATATATATATATATATATATATATATATATATATATATATATATATATATATATATATATATCCATGCTATGCTTTAGCAGGCAGGTTAAAAACAGAAAAAAATCATCAAATAAAAACCTGTTTTTGTTTGGCGAAGATATCACTGCCCGTGGAGCAACAGCTCAGAAGCTGTTTTTACTCAGGCAAATAAGTAGTCTTCCTATTCGTGCTTTGAAGGGAAGGCCACAGGACCCCATCATTCTCTTTCCGCCGTACCCGCCATCTTGCGAACAAGCAGGGGTAAGATGTGCTCCAGACATTATGTATTAAATCCTTAGTTACATAGCTCTCATTGAGCAAAAGTGCAACACAAAACACTCTAAAAATACATTGCCTAGCATGGCATCGAAATCAAGTCCGCATGTACGTTGTTGGATGCCGTAAAGAGTAAAATACAGAGTCAAGCTGTAGCGTGTCCGTTCCATGTGGGCCATGCGTGGACAGGATATGCGAGAGTCGTGGATAAAAAAATAGTAAAATATTTCCGAATTCCGATCGATGTATATGTTGTATTTCGAACAGGTAGAAATATTTACGAGAGTTGCAAGATGTCGCATCACTTTGGTTCCTTATTGGCAATGTATTTCTTGGTCATGAATTGTAATTTCATAGGGCTGTAACGATCTAATGTTAAAAAAGACTTGTCTTGATGTGTTCATAGTCATATTTTAACTGCCTTTAATGATATACTATTCATCGTTATTGGAATAAATGCTATCTAAACATGTTACATTCAATTATTATGTACGGTCAGTGATGACCAAAGTTCTGTTAGCTAAGTTTGATATTAAATATTTTCTGTAGTATTGTAGTTGGGAATCAAGCGTAGTTTGAGAAGTGGTTGAGAATTTCTAACTTTATTTTTGCATCTCTTGCACCCAGTAATCAGGCATCATGACAAACACCAGAGGCAAGAGGAGGGGGACCAGGTATATGTTTGCCAGGCCCTTCCGCAAGCATGGTGAGTTAACTTTAATAGTGCTGTATGTATTTTGTACTGTAGCATATAAACCTGTTTATATAAAACTTAAGTCCTGACATTGCTTTTTCTTCCACAACAGGCCCAATCCCTCTGTCCACCTACATGCGCATCTACAAGAAGGGTGATATTGTAGACATCAAGGTAAGTTTTAGTAAATTAAATGTTTTAGTGTACTTTTTTTGTTTAATAATCAAGACAATTTCTAAGAAAACCATCTTTTTATCCAGGGCACAGGAACCATCCAGAAGGGAATGCCTCATAAATGCTACCATGGCAAAACAGGACGTGTTTATAATGTTACACAGCATGCTGTAGGCATCATTGTCAACAAGCAAGTCAAGTAAGTACTGCCCAGAACATGACAATTCAATGTAAAGTTACATCTGACAGACATGTACAGAAACTACATGGTTAGTGTTTCTACATATTGCTGTTAATGCCACTTTTTGTATCTCTACTATACTCTTTATCATACGAGTGTTCACGAGGGGGGTGTTGTGATTACCGCCACGATCGCTGTGTTACGTCAAACAAATTGGCAGCCATTCACTTGCATTTTAAATGTGTATATAATCTCACATAGCACTCCAGTAATGTTTTCAAGTTAGGCTAATGTGTTCTGAACTTATCCATATCAATGAAGCTGTTTAATGTGTAATGCCCCAGATTCACTTTGCCATAAGGGCCGTCCAGTGTCCTGTGTGGTCATTCATATGGGGAAGAGCAGTCATCCTTATGCACCCTGGACTGGTACATTAATGCCTTTGCCAGATTGTCAATATGGAAACACGCCTCACTTTGATCAAGCTTGTAAACGCACAACAATTCTTGTTGTATAAGTGACCAATTACTGGTTTTCCTTCTAGGGGCAAGATCCTGGCTAAGAGAATTAATGTACGTATTGAGCATATTAAGCACTCAAAGAGCAGAGACAGCTTCTTGCAGCGTGTTAAGGAGAATGAGAAGAAAAAATTGGAGGCCAAGAAGCAGGGTACCTGGATTGAACTTAAACGCCAGGTATGAGAACTAGGAAATTGATTGTTTTTACTTTTATATGGACAAATGTGCACAGTGAGACCATTGAACTCCCTGATGTAATCAATGTTTCATGTTTGGATGTTGCAAATGGTTTTTTGAATTAAAATTAAAATGCCATTATTATATTTCATTAAATTTACATTAGTTAAAATGACAGAATACGTAAAACACGGCATTACAGCTCTGGCTGATGCTCTTGGGTGGTTTGTGGTGTTGATGTGACTATCTTGTTTTCAGCCTGATGCTCCACGGTCAGCTCACTTTGTGAGCACCAAGAACAACGAGCCTCAGCTCCTGGAGCCTATCCCTTACGAGTTCATGGCATAATTCTGCTGGCCAAAATAAAGACCTTTGTACTACATAAATCTTGTTTGAAACTCTTTCTTTAACAATTTTTCCCCCTTTAATTGTATTTTTATGTTATGAGGATGAATCTATTGTTAATGATTGATAGTACGGTGATAGTGAAATATAAAAAATGATAGTGATATACAATGCACTCTCTCAAAAAAGGTATAAAAGCTCTCACTGGGGTGGTATCGCTTCAAAAGGTACTGTGTACATTTAAGATGCTAATATGCACTGTTCAGGGATAAAGGAGGTACAAAGATGTTCCTTTTGAAAGGTTATTGTACATTTTTGTGTAATTCAGTACAACTATTTTCTTTTAGTCCCTTTCCTTTTATTTAATAAAGCTGTTAAAGCACTATAGGGTTTTTATTTATGTAAGGGGTCTTGTTTTTTATTTCAGTTTTTAACCTACAAGCTTACAGCATGTACAGTTGTGGTCAATTAATGGCACCCCTGGTAAATATGATCAAAAATGGCTGTAAAAAAATGAATCTGCATAGTTTATCCTTTTGATCTTGCATTCAAAAAATTCACAACCTAACTTTTCAGTGCAGTAAAATAATTGAAAGTGGGAGGTAAATCACATTATGAAATAAATGCCTTTTTCCAAAACATACTGGCCATAATTATAGGCTCCCTGTTATGAAATACTTTTTGCCAAGATAACAGATCTGAGTTTTCTTCTATGATGCCTGAAGAATTTGGAGAACAACTGACAAGAGATCAGAGACCATTCCTCCATACAGAATCCCTTCAGATTCACAAGTTCATTGTGGCGGTGCTGCTCTTTAGTTCACTTCAGTCATTTTCTATAGGGTTCAATTTAGGCGACTGGGACGGTCATGGCAGAAGCTTCATTTTGTGCTCCGTAACAGTTACCCTTTTTTGTGTTGATTTTGATATTTGTTTTGGACCGTTGTCCTGATGGAAGATCCAACCATGGCCCAGTATAAGATTTCTGTCAGAGGCAGTCAGGTTTTGACTTTTTATCTGTTGGTATTTGCTAGAATCTATAATGCATGTATCTGAACAAGATGTCCAGGACCTCCAGCAAAAAAATAGGTTCACAACATAAGATATTTATTATATATATATTTACTTCCCCTTCCCCCCTCTTTCAATTATTTTACTTCAATGAAAGGTTTGATTTTTGCAAATTTTTTGAATGAAAGATCAAAAGGATAAACAATGCAGATTTATTTTTTAAAGCCATTTTTGATCATATTTACCAGGGGTGCCATTAATTCTGACCACAACTGTAACAGCCTTCGAGTCAAGCCATTATATTCTGTTCAAGGATATTCCTATATTAGGGTCTCTTGGCTTTGGTATGGATCAGAACCTTTATTTTTAAGAGTGCATGAAGTGGCCAACAAACTTGGTCCAAAGTTGTCCAGTTCTTGCAGCCAATCACAAATGATGTTGTTGTTTTTTTGTTGTTGTTTAATGTCATGAATTATTGCAAGATCCAGATGTGATACTATTTTGGCCTTTTCTCCTTTTTAGCTGTTCTCTCATACAGCCTAAAATCAGTAAAGTACAGAAATAAGAGAATGCCTGCAATTTCAGCTAAATAACTTCCTCTTATCAATGTTGCAGCTGGCCTTATGTTAAATTGCTCACTTTGGTAGAACAGCCTGATCTTTGTTTTAAGTCATTTCATGTCCTATCTTTTGCTACTTGACTGAATCTTGGAAGGTTACATTTTTCCAATTCTTTTCATAACCAACTCCAGAGTTTCCTAAATGTTCTTGTTCTTTAGTCTACATAACTGCTCTTACCTGCAGGTGCCGTTTTGAGAACCTATAAAGTTGGAAAAAGTTATGCAATCACAATTGAACAGAGGGGGATTAAAACATGAACAAAAATGTACCTTATATGTGTAGTTATTCTGTGTCAAGGTGATTATACACCTTGTGTAATTCAATTCAATACAATGAAAGTGGTCGAAGATTTATCTGAAGTAAATTTTTCCTCATGAATCAAAAATATATTTAACCATTTTTCTTGCAAAACAGTGGAATAAGAACAAACATGATTTTGTGCTTATGTCTTTATGGTAGTTCATATAAGCTGTCACTAAGAGGCAGCATTATCCTTTACCCTGACAGAATAAGTCCCGTTCAACTCAAAAGATCCTTGGGTTGGTGTATGAAGACAAATACTGAAAATCCTTGCATATCTAATATTTATTAGACTGCTATGTCTGCTATTGCTTTTGAAGCATAGATCATGACTGAGTATTAAAATCTATTAATGAGTTTTTTGGCATCAAAATGCATTGATCAGGCTGACAACATTGTTGCCAGTGCTGGGTAATAATTTATGTAATTGGATTACGTAATCAAATTCCTAATACAAATACTTGTAATAAGATTATATTACATTTTAAAATACTCGTAATTGGAGTACAGTTACTTTTTTATTGATTACACGATTGCTTAATATTCACAAATTAATTATGATTCACTGATTCTCACTAATTCTTATTTGAAAAAAAAATATTTCTAATTTTATCTTTGAGTTTTCCTTTCTAAAAAATCCTATTGCTTATATATTGCTAATCTTCCAGTTTTGTGAAACTACACAAACAAGAGCGGTGTTAGTTGCCTATAATTACATGGACAAATGAGAGGCCACAAAGCATAAAAAAGTCAAATATCTTTTTTTTTAATATATTTTCCTTTAACATTTTTAAGATTTCATTTATTATCAGCTTTTCATCACGGGTCAAGTGAAAGAAGATGAAGAAGAGGAGTCCAATTCAATAACTTTTACTAATAATATAAACTTACAAGGGTTCAAACAGGCAGACGGACGGAGAAAACACACACACACACCAAAATACAAGGTAGAACCGACAAAGACTAACTGAACAGAAGGGAACTAAATACAGACACAAAATACAATAGTGAGGTGAGCACGGGTGACACGGATGATGATGATGACAGGCAGGTGCGGGTAAATGAGGGAGTGAGTGTGCAGGTGTGAAGACAAGAGGGATGCTGGGAAGTGAAGTGCACACGATGACAAAGTGGTGCAGACGATAACTGTGACAGCTACAAGATTATTCTATTCAAATCAATGTGATAAATGAGTTAGGTCAAAAGTATTCAAAAAGTAATCAGATTATTAGCTAAAATGTGTAATGTAGATTACATTTTTAACTACAATTTTCATCATGTAATTTGTATTCAGTAACGGATTACAGTTTGTAAGTAATTATACTGTGTGTGTGTGTGTGTGTGTGTGTATACAATGGATTGATAAAGAATTATTGACAAAAGGAAGTTCAAAAAATTACAATAAATTTGCTGACTGACTAATATCAAATTATGAACAAAATAATCACAAAACATGCTCACCCCTAAATATCCAAATTTGCTGATATATTTATCTGCTTATTGTGTACTTGAATATCTACTGTTCTGTGCCTGTGTGTGTGTGTGTGTGTGTGTGTGTGCGCGTGCGTGCGTGCGTTCGTGCGTTCGTGTGTGTGTGTGTCTGTGTGTGTGTGTGTGTGTGTGTGTGTGTGTGTGTGTGTGTGTGTGTGTGTGTGTGTGTGTGTGTGGTGTTCTTTGTGTGATTTGGTGTGTAAGCGAGGACCACCTCTCTCTATCTTGACTTGTGCTGTGTAATCAGAGTGGCTGAATGCCTGAATGCATCTGACAAATATGTTATCTCATCCCACCTCAGTACTTCACCCAATATTTGCTTCAATTAGGGTCAGTTACTGAGATACGCAGCAGCTGTGTGGGTGCGTATGAGAAACAGCCTTAATTCCATGTTGTTCTCACATGCACGTCCTTCCCTTGATTTTTATTTTATGATGTACGCAGCACTGCATTACAGTTCAACTGCTTGATTTAGATTTAGCTGCTAGGGGCAGAATCTGACCTTCTTCCTTTTTTTAGGTATGGTCTATTCATTGTGTCCTCAGAGGACACACAGGTCTGGGAATTAGGCACAGTATTAGGATGGCTCGCTGAGAGGTCATAGCATGACTGTGAGAATGTGAGGACGACTAGATAACCTCATTGTATGCTGTGCCTTTCCATTGGCCCTGTTCCCCCTGCTATCGTGCTGGTGTTAGATATTAGTACGGATTGGGATAAAGGTGATGAGTTCTCGCAGAGGTCATAATCAATAGTATCAATCAACAAGTGACATGGTGCCCTGGTATTGATCACTATGAAGATGTCGAAAGTGCGAGAATGGCGGAGGAATTTCCCTTAGTTATCAATTAACACTGACTATGGTAATAAGACCGATCTTTAATTGCATCTTTAACATTTTGTCATTTTGTGTCTGTTTTTCCTGTGAAGTTGTTGACAACATTTTTGATGAGGGAAGCCCCAATTTTACACTCTTCAGTTTATATCGCATGCATTAAATAGACAACACTGACTGTAACACTTAAAATATCAAGACAGATTGATTTATTTAAGACAAACATTACCACAATCTTTTTTACGTTTTTTAATGTTCAAAACTCCCAATCTCTGGAATGTCTAATTTGTTCTGGTGAATCATTTCAACCTAAATGGTCCTCTCTGTCTTCCCTGCAGAAAAAATTAGCTGGTCTTCCAGCCTTGTCTTAGCTGGTTTAGCAGGCTGGTTTTAGAGTGGATTTGGACACTTTTTTAGCTGGTCAGGCAGGGAGATCAGCTGACCAACCAAAACCAGCTGAACAACAGCTTGGCCAGCTGAAACCAGCTACATCCATCTTGAACCAACTAAGACCAAAGCTGGCCTTAGCTGTTTTTTTCACCATAGTGTAAATGTAATATAACATTGGATAGCCACATTCATTGAATTGGTTTGTCCTCTCTCATAACGTTGTCTAGTCCGATTCATTCTAGAGAATCAGTTTGATTGGATGGTTCTCTTTCTCATACGTATAACGTTGGAAAGTTTAAATTTTTGTAATGAATCGGCTTGTTCGAACGCTCCTCTCTCACATGTAATGTTGGAAGTGCTTTTGTGAATAGTGAATCAGTACTAAGTCCTATATGGTAAGTCCTAGTCTATGCTAAATTTATACCTCCTCTCTGTTCGATCCGTCCTCTCTCATTAATGTTGTATAGTCCAATTTATTCTAGTGAATCGGTTCATTCAGATGGCTCTCTCTTATAGTCTGATTCATTCTAGTGAAATGTTCCTCTCTTTCATACTCTTAGAAAAAAGGTATAAAAGCTGTCACTGGCATGGTACCCTTTCAAATAGTACAACTTGTGACCCAAAGAGTGTATATTAGGACCTCAAAGGTACATATTGGTACCAAAAGTGTACACATTAGTATATTAGCTTTTGTACCTTTTTTTTTTTTTAGAGTGTATAGCATAGGAAATGCTAATTAATGCTATTGAAGCACATTCATACGGTCCTCTCACTCATATGTAACATTGGGTAGTTCAATTCATTCTAGTGAATTGGTTCATTTGGACAGTTCATATAAATGAACAGAAATTCACTGTAACTTGAATATATTTATCTACTTTTTGTACAGACTTTTGTAGTATAGTTTGATAAGCTACATTTTCAAAGTATCTTCCGCAACATTGCTGCAAGGTTCTGACTCATAGATTGAATTAAACAGAGTAAACAGAGGATTGGAAAAGAGGAAAAGGGGATGGAGCAGAATGGGCAGAGGCAAGTACCGAGGTCCTTAATCATACCTGTTTGACTCAGAGATTTAGGCCATCAAGCAGCGCGGCAGCCATATCGACCGCCCATGTTACACATTAACTTTCCTCTCTCAACCAGGGAGACAAGCAAACACGACATACAGAGATAATACAACTAGACATCTTATTGTCTTCTCCCACCACAGTCTCTGACTTGTTTTGAAACCTCCTAAAGGTTGTAAAATAATAAAGACTGGCTCAAATGGGAAACTGAAGGCATGACTCTCCAATCACCATCGACACACCATTTTGCCTGTGAGTCGGTGTTTGTCTTTTTGTTTGATGGTGCTTATCAGGACAGATCATGGCCATTGAGATATAGAGGCAGCTTTATTGATCAATCCCAAACATGGGAGGGTTGGGACACTGCAAGACCGGATGATGTGACAGAATAGGCATGACGGTGACCATAGGGCAGGAATGTCCGCTGAACTTGATGTCAGATGGATGGAGTCTGGATTAGCTTGATAGAAGGTTATAAGCTGTCCACTGTGGACTATTTAATGTAAGATTTTGGTTGTTTATCCATGCATCATTTAAATGTGAAGTTCCTGTGAATAGCTATGTTCTAGATCAAGCTGGAGAAAGAGAAAAACAAATCCCCCTTTGGCTAAAGTGCATCAAGCAGGAAATACACAAGACTTTGAAATAAAACATGATCACCTTGAGACACAGGGGCAATCATGACTGTAGTAAATCATACATATCAGCGGGCTGTTCTTGGAGGCTGATAAACCACAATTAGGGCAGTAATTTCCATGTGTGTGTATGATGGATGGAGCCAGGCAGTCTTTTAAACACCCTAGAAAGACACATTCATGCACAGACTTGAATGGAGCCACTTGACGGTTTTATATCCACATAAATCTCTGTCAGACAATTCTAAAGACCTTCAGTCCCGATCACAACTCTGTGAAGGTGCACAGTTGCTTTGTGTTTATCAGGTGTTATGCCATGTGTGAATCACCATGGAAAATAAACATTTAAAACATGTGATGCTAGTTCATTTGTGAAAAATAACCAGATGACAAATAGAAAAAAATATTTTGGTAAATAAAATATGGAAACCATAAAAATTCGTAAGCTATGTGAACCATGGAACCATTCACTAGGCTATAGGCTATTCTATTATTTATTAAGATCTCTAGCTGCCTATATACCCCTAATTTCGTAACATTTTACAAAATATTGTGGTTTAATTGTTATGTGTAATGTTCTCAATTATAACAATAAATACAAAATAAACAAATGAGAGCCATAACTACGCGACGTCATGCGCTAATCATGTGACGTATACAGGTAGATCTATTCAAATCAGGAACAAGCCATATTATCTACTTGTGAAAGCGCAATAACTACTATTGGTGAGCCAAAATCATTCATTATTATTCTGATAACAACACATAATAATAAATAATATGACAGCTAAGCTGATACATGATATTTTTTTCGCGTTTGCCTATTTTTGTCCCAATTTTCAATAAACTCAGTTGGTATGTTCCACTCACAATAAAACGTAGCTCAATGAAATTGTTTTGTTGTGGGCCGAAGACCGACCTGCCTCCTGTTGACAGTAGCAGTTTATAATCGACTAGAATGGGTGAAAGAATTAAACACCCGAATAAACATTTAATTTGTTCTTTCTCTGACTGTAAAGCGACGTTTTCAAAGCTGTGGAAGTTGGAAACGCATTACTGCAGACACACGGGACTGGTGAGTGAAACAAAATCCATAACTTAATCTTGTCTGGATTTTAGATGCTGCTCTAGTGTGCATATTAGTACTTACTGGTCTGAACTTTTTATTTTAAAAAAGTCGTATTTTTATTTACTATTCATCAGAAGCCATTTGCTTGTGGAAACTGCGAGAAGAGCTTTTGTACCCGTTACCAGCTTACCCGACATAAACTGAGCCACAGTGGCGAGAAACCCTACCTGTGAGTCCACATACTGACAGAAAATTGTTTACTCGAAGAACTTGCTATATTAAGACTTGTAAGTAGGCCTAGATGTGTGTGTTTTTAAAAAAATATATATTATTTTACGGCATTTTCAAGTGTTTCGTCTTGAGTTATGTACCCTACTTATATGTACTTCTCACTTTTAAAACAAGTTTGTAGTGGTATAAATTTTGATTCATGCCAGTGACCTTTGTTCACTAAAAGTCTTGTTCAGTGACCACTTCTGCTGTATACGTTGTGTTCTTATTGAACTTCATCATCATTGAATCGTTTACTCAACCGATTCAACTGAACGAACTACTCGTCCCCTTTCGTCTGACCTAGCAAGCTGCCTGCCCATTGAGTGTGTATAGGCATGCTTTAAAGGCTCAGTGGGCTGCTCACTGAGGTTTTTAATATGCAGTCACAGAATACCCTTACTATGCCCTTTTTGTGCACATTTCTGCTGATCAAAACTGGTAAAGGTGCTCAGTCAGCGAGTGTTCAGCTGCGTTTTCCACGCCTGGCAGCTTGAGGAACCATGTTGCTCATGTTCACCACCACGAGGAGAGGTATTATGTGGTAAGTAATCTTGTGATTTGATTAAGTTGTTCATTTTATCATTTAAAAGGTTTACTTTGTATTTACAAAATTTTGTAGTGCAACCATCAAGGCTGTGGAAAGGAGTTCCGTAAGAAAAAGCAACTGAAGATTCACATGTGTGAACACACAAATGAGTTGCCCTTTGAGTGAGTTCATTTTTATTTTTTTAAGATCACATTAGGGTTACACATTATGTATCCCCTCTCCTCCTCCCCTCATTGTTACCAGCTACTCCATCTCATTCTGACAGATGTGACTTTAAGGGATGCAACAACAAATTTGTTTCCTCTAAAGCTCTAAAACGACATGGGAAGGTACATGAAGGTAATAGAAAACCTTTTCTGAATTTCAAACAATCAAGTTTTTTTTAAAAGATCTAACTATTTTCCCCTTCCTTTATAAATTAAGTTTACCCATGTGGTGAGGAGTTCTGCAACTTCAAAGGAAAAACTTGGTCCGAGTTTCAAAAGCACAAAAAGACTGCACACAGAGGTGTGTGTGTGCAAAGTCCTTTTGATTAATCAAATTGAATGCAAGTTTATCTGTGCTCAATTTTTCTCTTGTTTACAGTTACCCTGCCATGTGATCAATGCAAGAAGATCTTCCACAATGCCTGGTTTTTGCAGAAGCACAAACAATCCGTTCACTCTGGGGAGCGGCGCATGTTTAAATGCTCTAGAGAGGGCTGTCAAAAGAGCTACACCAAAAACTTCAACCTGCAGAACCACATTCTGGTCTTCCATGAGGGAAAGCGTGACTTCACCTGCCCTTTTGCAGGTTGCAGTAAAGCCTTTGCTATGAAGGTAAGCGTTTCCCTTTATTATGGTGGAGTATCTTAAATTAATAAATAACTTTTCTTTTTTTTTAAATATACAGGAAAGCCTGAAGAGGCATTCTGTAGTCCATAACCCTCAGAAGTCAAAACTGCAGGTAAACTGATATGTAGCAGTGCACCAATCCTGTGTGTGTTTGAGACGTATTGGAAATGCTCATTTTTATATGATCTTACAGAAGCCAAAAGTCAAGCAGCGCAAACGCAAGACGACTTCATCCAAAACAGATGCAGCTAAACTATCTGAGCATCTGCAAAATGTGTCCTTGAACAAGACTGGATCCAAGAAGCCATTGCCTTAACATTAACTTTTTTTCTTTTTCATGAGTTTTTCCTCAGTTTAGTTTATACATGCATGTTTTCAGTTTAGATTCATTTGTGAAATAAACAATCACTGCTGCAACTCTTTGTTTTGTGGTGAATAAAGTTCATAATGGTGGAAGAGGAACAGTCTCTGTTCATGTTAACTTTTCAAAAACATGTTGGGCTGGATAGTGGGTCCCAGAGACCTGAACTTTGACGTCAAAGGCAGTTGCCAGTTTTTAGAGCGCTGTAGTGACTGTTTTTGTAGGCCAACCTGGAATTTGGCATCACTCTGGTTCCCTATACAACAACCTATTAGAAATCCTTGCTATAAACAAAGATATCTTGTTTAACCACAGACCTTATTTTAGGTTTAGTTTAACCCTGTTTTTTTTAATGAAGACTTTTATTTTGTGTACACTGATACTGTTTTTGTAGTTACTTTCCTGACAGATGGTAGTTATGGCATTTGTCAGCAGGAGCTAATGGGGGACATGCTTAACCAGCCAAACCTTGAACTCTTGCCCAGAGATGGTAGCAAATGCTAAACTCCTGAGATATTGCTGCTAATCTTTTTCAAAGATTTTCAAAAAGTATTTTAGAAGGGCAAATATTTTCCCCACATTTCATCTCTAGAGAGCTTGGAACTTTTTAACATTAGACTTTTCTGAGATTATTATAGTAAAAAGGTTGGATCAAATCTGTTAAGTGGGGTTAGAAATCATTTTTACAAATCAACTGAGGCTTAACTCTCATATCCTCACTGGGAAAGATTTATTAAACATCTGTCCACATTCATACTTGCGCACAAACACTTGTTCGGTCTCTCTTTTACACAAACATTCACAAACGTAGATCACATTTAGAGATAACATGTATATAAAACCTCCGGTAGAGTGGACTGCTGATCGGCATGGTGAGGGGAGACCTTAAGGCTGCTCTCCAGAGGGCGGTGGCCTCATGGGCGTGGCAGGTTTTCTAAGGCCTTGTTTATTCAGCATCAAGTAAAAGCATTCAATTTTCCGAGACTCTGGCTTTGACCGTATGGTGCCTCCGTGGCAGAGAGTAGAACACATAGGACCATTAGAACACAGATATGAGGTGAGGCATGGTGCCCTGGTGAGGTTAGATTAGACTTCCTGGCCAGGACACGACGGTAAGCGCCACTCTGCTCCGTTGCTCCTTCAGCATGGGCACCAGCGCGGAATGACTCATGCCAGCCGTGGACAGACAGTTTACCGCCACTATCATGTCACCACACCTGGATGGGAAAAGAAGCATTGTGATGTCAATGCTATTGATATAATCTCAATGGTAGAGAATAATGTTAATGCAACTGATTAGTTTTTAATGAATCAGTCAAAAACAAATTAGTTGTTTTTAATGTCACAATCTATCTATTGGAAAAAGATCTATCTATCTATCTGTCTGTCGTTGATTTAAAATTAAACGGATCAATTGTTCACAATAATATCACTAAGAAAAAAAGAAAAAATCCATTTCACGCCGACTTCAATATAAATATTCACAACAAAGTTCTGTGGTATAAAATGGTTTGTACTTGTGATTTGTACTCGGCTTTCGCCAAGATAATCACCAACTAAGACGTAGCTTTACAGTAACCTATGCTTCTCCATCCATTTACGCTTCTTTCCTTCTGATGACGTGAATCTCCTTCTGTCTGGTGTTAATAGCTGCAGTGTATTGCGCATCAGCACACACAACGGCTGCAACCACAGTGCGGTCCCCCCATAACAGGGTAACAAAGTTCTGTGGTATAAAATGGTAATTTATTAATAAAAATGTATTAACCGGTATGTGTTAAATATGTATAAATACATTGTTTATGACTATAATGAAACATGATAATGAATTATATTTCATAATTAAAAATTAAATTTATAAATATATTCACTAAATGTAATAATTATAATTACATATGTAAGAAAAAAATAGTGTTTTTGTTAAGTGTTTTCCAAAAAAATATCTTTTTTTTCTTGTTTTTTTCCCTCCACATTTTAATCAAGGTAATATTAATTAACAATTACCATCACACACCTGCAGGTAATAGATAGGTGCGTAGGAAAGAAGACCTCAAAAAGTCAAATCTAAAAAACAAAAGGAAACCCCACACACTATCAAATACTTGCAAAATGTATCACAAAATATTTATTAGCAATGTTTCGGTCTCATGACCTTCATCAGGCATAAACAACAACATACTGTCAAAGCTCAATCATTGATTGTATTGATAGTGTGCTGGATTTCCTTTTGTTTTTTAAATCAAGGTAATATTGAAAGTGATGTATCATCTAGCCGTGAGGCATTAATTCATTGTTTATTGTTTGTTTTGTTGTGCTTGCTCACTTTAGACGGCCATCGTAGTAAGCGGGTGTTCCAAGGACGATGGTCTTGATAAAGAACGCCTGGTTGCTGTGGTTCTCCTCATAACCTCCAACAATGCTGAAGCCCCAGCTGCCAGGGTGACTTCTGCGGAGGACAATCTCATGACTGCTATGCAGGTAGCTGTGATAGAGTACAATGTGGAAAGTAAGTGTGCATTATCAGGAAATATATTTTTTCTGTTTAATCGCTGACAGGTCAAAAAATTGCATGTCAGATTACTCTGAATAATAGGGGACAACAGACATAGAAACACAGAAAAACAGATGCAAGTTGGTAGGAGACAGAGAAATGGAGGATTTGGCACAATGACAGGAAGGGAGAAGGAAACAGAAGGGTGCCAAAGCAAAAGCGATGGATGATAAAGGACAAAAGGGAGGACAGAGTGAAAAAGGAAGGAGCGAGATTGGACTGAATGACCCGAGGCTAGGCTAAAATGGGCTAGGAGCAAGTTATCTCCAAATGTGCGTTTCATCTGATAATCTGCAGCTGTTTACATCACGACACAGCCATAATCCCCTCATGGGTTAACACTGCATAAAGCTGCTGATCCAAAACACATCAACACTACAGACATTTTCCAGAAAAGTCCTTAAAATAGCTGCCTTTTTCCCCTTCAAAGCTGTTCCCACTCAGATTTGGATGGGAAAAAGTAGGTGAAACGAAACCTGGCATGATGGTATTCCTGGCCAGATTGCATTGACTATTTTAGGGTTATTTGGATCAGTGCTCAGCAAGGTGAGGAAGCTATTTTTAAGTCTCCTAATGGAGTCTGAATCTTCCAACAGTACATCCACTCAAATAACGCTGTTGTTTTATTTCACTCATCAAACAATCTTCCAAGTGAAGCTCTACAAAATTTGATTTACCTGGGAAGTCCAAGCCACATCACCCATGATGGCGACCAGCTTGCGTCGTAGTCGTTTTCGTGCGGAGGGAGAAGCTCTTCTTCCAGGCCCGGTTCTTCAACTGTGCTGACCTCTATTGCCTTCAGTTGGACAGAGCAGGACGCGGCGCTGGTCTTCAGAGTGCCCACTGCCTCACTGTGGCTCAGGTAGGTCAGATCCTGACCATTAATACTCAACAGTACATCCCCTGAGCAATGAGAGACGACAAAGACACTTAGAGACACTCCAAACAGCCACACAGAGAGCACTGCAACACGGCTGAAGCCCCCATGGAGACCGGTTTCACTTCAGTGCACTTCATCATCAGACACACAAGCGGGAAACAGTGTTTTCCTTTTTTTGGGGGGCCTTTTTGTCTAGAGGACAGGAAGCACCACAACTTGATGTAATGTGAATCCACAGCGTGAAATAGACAGCACGATCATTGAAGTCCGATTATAGAATTAATAACTCTGAGATGGTTCTTTTTAGGGAATCAAGTACATACAGTACAGCCAGTGTAGTCTGGTTTCCTAACAAATTATTCTAATGAATCTATAATATTTAGTGAATCAAACACATAGAACCAGTTTATTCTGAATCCTGAATGCATGACATGGTTTATTTTAGGTTTTTAAACGCATATAGCACAAACAGTGTAGTGTGATTCTCGAATGAATGTCTAATTACTGGGGTCTTTTTAGTAAATCAAACACAGCAAGTGTAGTGTGATTCCCAAATGAATGACTCTAATGAGTCAATTCTTTTGGAGAATCAAATACATACAGCACAGCCAGTGTCGTGTGATTCCCTAATGAATGACTTTAATGAGTCAGTTCTTTTAGAGAATCAAACGCATATAGCAGAGCCAGTGTAGTCTGATTCCTGAAAGAATGAGTCGGTTCTTTTTAGTGAATCAAACATATACAGCACAACCTGTGTATTCTGATACTTAATGAATGATTCTAATTACTCTGTTCTTTTTAAAGCTCATGGTTTCAGAATGCCAGTCTGTCAGTCAATTCCAAAGCAAGACGCAACCAATAGCAAGATAGTCTGACGGCAGACAAAAATAAACAGTAAATAAATGACTTTCGAATGATTTGTTACAAAAGTGTGCAACAAATATGTTAAACATGGAAGCTCGAACAAAGCTTTAAGCTTAAGTGCATACCACCACACATAGATATGGATATATATAAATGCCACATTCAACCGCTCCAGACACGTCAGCATGCCCGCCATCTTGGAATGGTCAGCATGTCGTCACTCACATAAAAAAAAGAATAATGCCACAACATTGCGCAGCTTCTGGTTGTGAAACCGCCGAGATTTCATTTTCCAAAGAAATGGGATAACCTTTCACAAGTGCAAATGTGTTGGGCTGTGTTCTTATATGTATTATTAACTCAGAACTCAGTATTACAGGTTTATATTATGGTGTAAGCTGACGCCTTCATCTTGTTGTATTGTGTTAGTTTTAGTTTCGCGAAATCCTCTGCTGAAGTCTATTGCAGACATAGATATATTCATACATGCATCTAACTACAGTTGCAGACACACAGTCAACTTACTCTCGAGTTTTCACCAACCAGCTTTGACCAGTCCAATATGGCCGACGGCATATAGCGGCCCATAGAAACAGCCGCTATTGAGGCATCTATGTATATATCTATGCCACCACCTACTGCACAACACCTGCATGACGGCTGACTGAAGGATCTAAAGGAGCTAAAAAAAAGGATCAGGCTTAGCATAGCTGATACAGATCGGGACATCCCTAATTTACTGATTATTAAAATGATCTCATCATTTGGCAGTGGAATTTAATTTCTTTTTTTCCTTTTTATTTGGATAAATGACCCCAAAAAAAGTCCTGCAAATCTTATCACAACCAAAAACAAACCTTTATTTTTTCAGAATAACATAAACCAATGAATCATACACAATAAGACCAGGAATATTTATAAATAAAGTAAATGGGCTCAATGTTAATGATAGGTAATGGATAGCTGATTTAAGGTAATAGATAGACAGCTAATAGGTAGCTGCATAAATTTGCATTTGTTTATGTAACTCACCACGTTTGATTCGTCCATCACGTGACAGGCAGCCATGGGGTTGGACGCTCGTCACAAAGATCGGCAGCTCTCCGCTCTTGCTGCCCCGCCCCCCTGCCACAGTCATACCCAGTGACTCGTGAGGTTCCTTCTTCACAGTGATGTGTTTCTCCTTACAGGTCACACACTGGGAGAGGTCCTACAACACACGCTCATATTTATACAGTACAAGCAGCACAGTCTAAAACTCTCTCAGATGTGGATAAGAAAAAAGGGAAGCCCATTTCTTAATTGACACTCTGTTTGGCTCTCTGTAGAGTGCTGTTCATCATCCCAATGGGATCAGCTCTACTTCAACTTCATAATTGATCTCATAATAGATCCAACCAGGAGTAATTAAGGTTGTGGTGTAAACTCCTGGAAAACTGGAGGCTACCCAGATGCTTCGGAAATAGGGCTCCCTAATTACGTCTTCACAGAGCTAAAATAGATTCAGCAACATACACAGACTTGTTCTTGCTCTTGGCTGCAGGCATTTGTACTCACTCTCTGGGTGGAAGACCTGGCAAGGTGCAGACTTGGGACAGGGCTTGGGGTCGCAGTGCACGGAAGCGGCGGGATGTGTTCATGGCTCCAAATGTCCCTAGTCAAGGTGGAGCCTGTGTGCACAGCCATAGTCTGCTTGCTGGACCGGCTAATCAGCAGATTGACTCTTTCTCCACTAGCCTAGAAGATGACAGTAGGCAGTCTGTATAAATACCTAATACTCTTACTCTAGGGGTGTCGTATTGGGGGGGGGGGGGGTTAAGAACAATTCCAAGAGCCCTGAAGAGAAAGGCGGCCTGATGGGGACCACATGATTTAAACCTAAGGGCAAGCGATAGAAACCATAGCGGCACCCCTGTTTGAAAAGGCAGTCTGCTGTCTGCCAGTGCTATTCTTATTAATGCTTTAGCTGCCCTTTCTCTGTGTGATCGGGGCAGCCAGATGGGAGAAAGGAGCTCACGTAGACATAAAGATACTATCAATCACATTACCCTCTGAGTAGGGCAGCAGCGGTAGTGTCCTAATGTCCCAAACAGGCACTGAGATTTGCACAGATGACAATAGCTGTTTTATTATGAGAACATTTACTAGAGGAAAATAGATTTATATTTTCTGAAGAAAAAAGCCTTTGAAGTGTGAGCCTGTGCAAAAGTCACCGTCATGCTAGGGTGGTTGCAAGGATGATGCTATGTCATTGCTAAGGTGTTGCTAGGTCTGGTTTTCCAGGCTTTAGATGTGGCTTAAATCTAAATAAATGATAAATCTATGGGATTTTTTCCCCGAATATATACAGAATATATCTGTAATCATATTAGTAAGTGGCCGATATTAGACTTTTTTTTTTCTTCTTTTTTTTATTTATTGATCGAATCAGCTGATATTGGTTATTTAATTGTACATGAAGATTTCTCATATTTTTACATTTAGATTACAGTGTTGTTCAAACTAAAATACAATTTTATATATATATATATATAAAAAGAAAAATAGAAAATCTTGCTGTGGCATCTAACTAAAAAAGGTTTAAATTAAAGTAAATCTGAAAAATTTAAAATATAAAAATGTTAATTCAAAATAATAATTAACTATTATAGTAATAGTATATAAATAATACTGAAAATGACACCTGTTGCTTGCTTAAAAAATATTTTTTAAAATACTAATAATATAATAGTTATGTAATGTTTAGCAAATCTCATAATACATATCCCTTTTTTAACTTTATATTATAATGTTGTGATGCCTAAATTCACTTGTAGCATTTAAAATGACTGATTTTATTTTTTTGAGTCTTTTTATTTGTAATTTATTTAGACAAAAATATAGAATTTTAATATCATTTATCAAAGCAAAGGTCTACTAGCATCTTTATCTTGACCTGAACTGCCCCCCACACATTCTTTCTCTCTACCTGTATAATCTGAGCTGCCAGCTCAGGCGTGCCGTGTCTCAGGTCATGCTCGTTGACGGCCAACACTCTGTCGTTGCTGCAAAGCCGTCCATCTTTAGCGGCTAACCCTCCCTCCAGCAAGTCCAGGATAAACACACCCGCTTCATCTGTACGCCGCACCAGCTTGATCCCCAGCTGCTCTGATGATTCCCGCTTGTGCAAGGTGATGCGTATGCTGGCAGGGCTGCCCTTGGGTGTAGCAGTTGCCACAGGTGGCCTGGCAGAGCAGCGGCGTTCTCTCAGAACCGTCAACTGCAGAGTGGCGCAGGGACGTGCCAGTGTGGAGCGGGCGAAGTTATGGGACACATTACTGATGTCTACGTTGTTCACCTGCACTCGAATGGGAAGTGTAGAGAAAGATTGAATGGGTTTGACAAATGTGATGTGCTCTATTATTTTGAGTCGGTAGCTGCAATAAAATGTTAGTGAAGAATTGTTTTTGTGATTTATGGGGTTTTGGATTGAATAAATGTTCAGCTTTCAAATTGTGCTGATAACAAAATGCGGAAAGATGTCAATAAAACAGATTGTGAATAACATGCCATCTGACATTTTATTTACCTCAGGCCATCTGACATTTTATTTACCTCAGGACATCATTCATAATATTATTATTACTTTTTTTTAACATTACTACATTTTCATATTACATCATAACACCTGTTATTAATGTCTTAATTAATCTACACTGCTGTTCAAAGGTTTGGGTCGGTAAGATTTTTTATTTTTTTATCACAAAGGCTGCATTTATTTGATTAAAATTATTTTAATTTAATTTAATTTATTTATTCCTGGGATAGAAAAACAGAAATTTCAGCATAAGTAATTTAGTCTTCAGTGTCACATGATCCTTCAGAAATTATTCCTAATATGCTGATTTGCGGCTCAAGTAATGGTTGTGCTTCTTCATATTTTTGTGGTGACTGAGATACATTATTTTTTCAGGATTCTCTGATGACTAGAAAGTTCAAAAGAACAGTATTTGAAAAAATGAAAAAACTTTTGTTAATCTATATATGTCTTTACTGTCACTTTTGATCAATTGAATGCATCCTTGCTAAATAAAAAGATGAATTTCTTAAAAACAAAATCAGTAGTTTATGTTTGAATAAAATGTGGAATCTTTAGAGACAATTTTCTAAAAAAAAACAAATTTGTATGACAGCCACCATTTAAATCATATATCTTGACAGTTGAACAAGAACATAAATATATAATTAAAGAGCAAAGTGATATCTTTTTCAGTCAATGCATTAAACTAAAAATTTATTTTCTGGGTCAAAACGACTCAAAATGATAGAGCACGTCACATATTTACGTGAATATCAGTTTGAACAATTCTGTTCTGTATCTGTGGCATTGACTGCATCTCTTTGTAGCCATTCTGCAGCCACTATTAATTAGAGCTCTTTAGAGATTGATTAAAGTATCAGGGCTGATCTGTAAATAGCAGTGAAAATGCTATTTAATCAGACAGTTATTTTGGAACATAGCGGCAATACCTGAAGTAATTGGTCCCCAGCCAGCAGTCTTCCGTCTCGAGCTATAACACCGTCACGGTACACTTCCTGTATTACCACATTTATCAAGGGGGTCTCGTTTCCACCAACAATACTTATGCCAAGCTCTGTGTAGGGGTTTGCACGATGAACCTCAATAGTTGTGATTTCTCCCTCAGGTAGAGACGGAAGTTTAACACAACCTAAAGAACAAGACTTATGAAACCCAAGCAAAGATTTCAAAGGAACTCAGAAAAACAAAGTGATTTGGTTCTAGGTTCATATGAAATAATCACACCTTCTTCAGCAGAAAGAGGCAAAGTTTCAACAAAGTCCCATCCTGAAGAGGCTGAACTACCAGTACGGAGAAGATGGATGCACGGGTTGCTGAGAGGACGCTTCACACGTGGAGGAGCGCACTCCAGACCATGGACACCTTTGAGAGAAAGAAAGACAGCTAAATTTTAATTACAAGTGAACAAGTTAAAAACAAGTGTCAGCTAAGCAACATGTGCTAATGCAAATCTCTAATGAAAAGAATTGCGCGTATGGGCAACACAAAACGGACGGGAGCAGCTCCGCTGGAGAACAGTGACAGAATCTAAAACCCCATCATATCTTCGTTGCTGTCAGTTACCGAAACCACACACGAAAACCAGAAACACATGGTAGACGCATTTGTGCAGTGCAGACCACTGTATGACATGACAGATAACTAGTTGTCCAATCCGGTTCCATTCAAACAGCACGGGTTTTCCAGAATGTGGTTGTTGTTCTGAAATTTGACAGGTGTGAGTTTGGTTATAGAATGCGGTTGTCACTCCTGTAAATAACGAAACTGCGTGTGAATGTAACCGTATTAAGGACTGACAACCATATTCTGCTGCTGTGTGAATGTGGCCTTAGAGTGTAATGTCTATTGAAATCAACTGTGTGGTTAGTGAGTGACCAAGTTGTTGATAGTGTGTTCTGAAATTTATACTTAGGGTACTAACTGTCTTCTTCCGTGCTTTCTTCAAAGGCGGGGTTGTCTACTCCAGGCTCTTCTGTCCATGTAGGAACATTGTTGCCTGCGTTGGATCCAGCAGGTGGTGATGGTGTACTCTCCTTCATCTCAGTCTGGGGCGATCTGGGGGGATCGGTCGCCGTGACCCTGTCTTCGCCTCCCTCCATCTGCGTCCGATCTAGCTTTGTTCGCTGGCTCTGTGTCCCAGGACACCTAGACCCGCACACATAGTCATAAAAATATAAACACAGTAACCTTTAACCTAAAATATTCAGGAGTCTAGGTACATAGAGGTCTGGTTGACTTGAAGTGGAGGACAAGGGCAAGAAAAAGGAAGCAAATTACACAAGAAGCCTTGCGCTACATCCTAAGGGCAGATACTATTTCAAGAATCTAATGTAAAGGCCCTGATCTTGTATTCTCAAACACAGTCTCGTCACATTTGTCTCCCAGACAACACTGGTCCCGTGAAACTATGGGATTTTTCTTTGCCTTTGAGCTAGGAGTATTGTAGCATATTACAAACATAACTCACATACAATTAACTAACAGCGCTAATTAATTACTCTAAGCACCCATGAGGACAAAGACCTGAAGGATAGTATTACATGCTGAGGTCTCATAGTGTAACAAGAAAGCGCCGATTGTCAACAAAGCTAACAGAAGATGGCTAATGCTGGTAGTAACTCAACTTCTTAGGAAGGCGTTAGTGCCTTGTTAAGGTTAGCTAATCTCCTTGGGTGCTTTTCCTTTGAGCTATAAATAAAACATTCTTGCAATAATTATCTATGAATGATCTGGCAAAACTTTGAAAAGTTCCACTTTCTACTTGTTTTTACAAAAACAGATGATTATAGCAAAAACTTTTTTTTGTCCTCTGATTTGTGAACTACTGTAGCTCAAATTTGAACTGTTCAACTGACGTTTGGCATCAGACATCAAACCCTTAGTAGGCCAAGACCTTCAGGTCATCCAAAGACACCATTTAATTCTATCTTCTGCACCAGAACTAATTTCTAAATTTATACCACTCTCAAACCACACAGTCCTGCCAACTCTTAGAACAAAATACCACACTGGACTCTAACTCACCATAGCTCTGGGTTGCCCTTGGCAGTCTCACAGAAGAAGTGGTTGAAAAGGTTTCTAGAGTTGAAGTTTCCCAGCATGGCTGAAGAGAATATGAAACTGCTGCTGTCCAGTGCATTACACAGGACCGACTAATCTCCCATCACATGACAAAGGGGCAAATAATCCCCAAATAGGAAGTCAGATCAACCCTAGCAGGCTCCACTCACAAGAAAGTCACAGTAGCATTTGTTTGCTAAGCATCATTTCTAACTCTAACAGATACCTGTGTATGATATTAGTTCTGACTCAAAAGCCTGGCATGCTCAAGTTTTACTTTCAAGGTATACATTTGATCAATTCTTGCATTCAATGGGAATCAAACCCATGGGCTTGCCATTGCTAGCACCAGGCTCTACTGTTAAAATAATGCAAGAATACATAAAATGATTATTTCAGCCAGGGGCATCACTAGACCATTTTTACAGAAGCACAAGCATCAGTAAAGTACCATAAAATATTACTCATAAAAACCTTTTGTGTCAATGAAGATTACCGTATGCCGACCTCGGAATTATTTTCTCTGATAATATTTCAGTGATAAAGTTGTATTTTTTTTAAACAGCTGTTTAGAATAAGAACTAGCAATGCCAGATACGCAAATGAATCACTCTTTTGATCTAATCCGTCAAATGGGTTTGCAAAAAGGTCTGAAACTGTTCGTGATTCAGTTTGATTTATTAGGACAGTTCAGTCATGCACTGAATCATTTACAGCGGTTTCTCACTGAAATAGTCGTGGGATCCTACAATCCATTTTAGGAAACAATACATGCAAATGTCTTGTAATTTTTGTCAATGACAAATTTCAAGGAGTCTTTACTGCAGGTAAAGATGATTTACATTCCAAGCAGTATTAAAAAAAACAGTATCCAAATATAGGAACCCTTTTTTGTGCCCCAATACGGATGAAAGGCTAGAAATGCCCTTGATTTCAACAGCTTTTGCATTTGAGATAAAATATTTGAATGTGAATATTTGTGTGAGTATGTGAGTGTGAGTATCTTACCTGTGTTTGAGATGTGCCTCCAGGTCACAGCGTGGCATGCTGAGAGAACAGGAGGGCGTGAGCGGACAGGTGATCGACAACTTATCCAGCAGCTTGTGCACCAGGATGCTGGAGCGCCGGCAGACCTGCAGCTGCAGATGCGCACGGTCCAGCGGACAAAAGTCCCGTTCCTGCAGGAAGCTGCGCAGGCAGCGGGCACAGAAGGTGTGGCCACATGGTGTATCCAGGGGCTGAACCAACGGCTGAAGGCAGATGTGGCACACCAAATCATCGTCCACTTCCAAACGATAGTTATAAAGGTGGTTCTCCCAGGCGCGGTGAATCTGTCCACATTCAGAGCAAAGGGCCTCCAGAAGAGCTTCGCTCACCATGCCCGGGTCCACTCCCTCTCCCAGACTGCCCATCGCGCTCGGCTTCGGCTACACACACTCAGTATCTTGGTGACGGGGGTGTCCGCCCCATGGGCGTCAGAGGCTGTGTGACTCCGGCAGGGGACGGCCACCCCCTGGTAGACGGTGTGACATCACTCTGAAGGGTCGGAGAGAAGAAGTGAGGTAACTGTTGTGAACGAGAGAAAGTGTTTGTGTGTGTGCCATGTGTTGTGTGGATGAGATTATGTTGCAGAGCAGTGTGGGTTTACTCCTGCACATTAATCTGACAGTGTAATCTCTTGCTCTCTCGCCCGGAGCAATCTTTCAATCCCGCTGAGAGAGAATTATCTAGGATTTCAGCAGGGAGCACAGAGTCAAGAGGTTTGGATGTGAAAGTGAGAAGACGAGAGGCAAGAGAAGAAGATTAAAAAAAAAAACAGTCACTGTACTGTATAAGATCTGAACAGATTTGTTCATAAAAACAAGGGTGTAGGGGTGGAATGCAAACTACTTCAAGTTATTAAATACAAATATTAATCAAAATCTACTAGATTATAATTAAAATCACTCCTCTGAAAGCCCTGTTTCTTATTTTGATACATTTCAAATTTAGAGAAAGGTTCACATTCTGTCTATATTTACTCGACATCATGTCGTTCCAAGCCTGTTTGACTTTCTTTTTTTTCAATGGAACACAAAAGGTGAATTTCGTAAAATTAAAATCTTAATACTTTTTTATGATTTCAGGTAGTTTGTTCCAGTCATTATTCACAGGAAATGTTGATGTCTGCCTTAGCTTGAAGAAATAAAGTCATACAGGGGTGGAAAAACTTTCATTTTTGTGTGAACTAGACCTGGGCTCAATGAAGAAGTTTAGAGAAAAACAGTATAGGAAAATCAAATAAATAAACAAATAATAAAAAATAAGATTCCACTAAACCCCTAAAAAATGTATAAAAAATAAATAAAAATGTTATTAATTAAATAATACATCTAACAGTACAGTACTATAGTGGAATATTTTCCTTATAATATTGTACACATATTTATAATATTTTTACACTGTAAATTGAGGGGTTTTTTATACACAAAAAATAGGCCTTTATGGGGCCTTTATTTAATAAAAAATGCAGTAAAAACAGTCATGTGAAATATTATTACAATACATTTTTTTTTAAATAATTTATTCCTGTGATGTCAAAGCTGAATTTCAGCATCCTTGCTCCAGTCTTCGGTGTCACACAGCAGCAAAAAACTGTTTTCAACACTGATAATAATAATAAGAAATGTTTCTTGAACACCAAATCAGCATATTAAAATGATTTCTGAAGGATCATGTGACACACTGAAGACTGAAGTAATGATTCTGAAAATTCAGCTTTTCACAGGAATAAATGACACTTTAAAATATTTTAAAACAGAAGTTTAAGTTGTAGTATTTCGCAATATTATTGTTTTACTGTATTTTAGATTAAATAAATGCAGCCTTAGTGAGCATAAGAGACTCCTTTCAAAACATCTAAAAAAAAATATAATGTTCCCAGACTTTTGAAAGTAGCTACTGTACATGAGGGGGGGATTTGAGGTCCGTGGCATCTAAAAGACTGAAACCCCCTGAACTACATGCACCTTTTATAATTGGCTTTTTAAGGCCACCAAACAGCAGGGGGCAATCTATTGGACCAACAATAACTACAACCTTCGCCTGTATTCACAGCATCCGACAGCTGTGCGTCCGTAACCAGCCCCACGCTTGGTCTGTCAACAGCATCTCTGTGACTACCTGCCTCTGTTTTTATCTTGCAGCTGGACATGAATAAATCATGAGGACACAAGGCTCCTCTGTTCCCACTACAAAGCCCTGTCAACGTCTCATCAGACACACATACCCATGCTCACTCGTCCAGCACACTGTAATGTTTCAACATGGATAGTCTGATGATCTAAATGAAGCAGCTTGTACTTAAACCTTATCCCTTGATAGCATGATGTGGGACTTCATTACATAAGGCTGAATGGCCTTTGGGCAGTAGCCATTAGTATTCCTATTCTATGTTGATTCTCTGATGAATTTTAATCTCAAGGGAGTGTTTAGATATTGACCGCAAGGGCTGTTCGACAAGGCCACTCACTTGTTGTATCCTTGTATCTTAAGCTGTCACAGTTGTCTCTGTTCTCACTTGCAAAATGGCACATTCACGCTTATCTGGCTGTCTGGCGGATGAAGAATTAAATGTTTGTTCAGCTGAACTGACATAAAACAATAGAATTAATGACTGATCTTTAAACATCCACCAAGGAAGCGAGCAATATCTGACATTTTCCATGAAGAAGGATATGCACATCCATAAAGTCTTTATTTATTGAGCAAACGGCTTTCAATAGCAATGACATGTTTCCATTCTGCCGTCCAGATCTATTCACAAACCACCATTTTTGACACCCATCACGCGCATGTTTTCCAAATCAATACATTGACATTAATTTTCTGAAAGGTTGTACGTTCACAAATAGGTAGGCAACAAAAATAAATGAATGGAGGGAGGGTGAGGAGAAATAACGGCGATTTCTCTGCTGAATTAAAATGTCTGTGGATGCCACCTGCATGATTTGTCTCGTTAATAAGGCGTATCCAATCCGGATCAATGACACAAACAAATATCGATATCTCATTATTTCTGGTACAGAGCGGCTCGCTGTAAATTTTTCGTTTAATGTCTCTCTCTGTCTGAGACATCGCCTGTACAATGGACGACAATGGCATCTAACAAAATGTTGTAATAAAGGATCAGCGAGTAATACTATGAGTATTTGAACAACATTACCTATTCACGTTCCCCTTGGATGGTGTGAACTCTGGCCCCGAGAGGGGAGAATCATGGAGCTCAATCACATCCACCGTAGCTTGCCCGAGCCGCATCCGCACGTCAAAACACCCCCGTATCTGTCTTGTAGCGATGTCCGATTCGTGGACGAATGATTCATTTGAATCGGCTCTTTTGAACAAATCAGCCGAACCGGTTCGTCAAACAGGTCTAAACAATACACGTATACTCTGCATACGTATTGAAATGAATCGGTCCTAACGGCTCTCGAGTCAACAACTGCCCGACTCTTTGAACCGAGAACCGGGTCTCTGATAGTAAAATCATTTGGAATTAACTAATAAGGATTTCATTTACATAAGTTACCTTAAAGCCGAATAGCAAAAATTTTACAAATAAAATGCTCTGGAAATATGTGTATTACTTAATTGTATTGGTTTTTTTTATACGACACCAAACTCAAACCAGTTTTAATTATTTTAAAATATAAATAAATTATTACCAAGGGATGTAAAGGAATTTTAGTTTTGTTTGTTGTAAATACCAATTAAATTTAGGTTACAATTAGTGGGATCTGTGGTTTTTCATGGTGGAAACAAATTTAAGTAAACAACCACAGGCCTATAAAAAAATGAATCAAAAAACGTAATAAATAGCATTATCTGCCTACATATGACTTAACTAGAACGTTTTAGAGCATGTAATATGCCAGGGGACCACATAATGACGTAAAGAACCACTGAATCATTTTGCACGGTTTCGTTCAAACGAACTGTTCAAGAGAGCCGATTCTCAGAAATGAGTCGTCCTTCTTATCACCGACACCGGCCCCGTTCCGTTCCGTTGGGCAGAAACGGACGCTCACGCTGCTGAATTTGGGACCACATATTTCTCTAACTTTTCCTGCCATAAAAGATATGGTAGGAGTAGTATTTTAGTATGTGGTTCCGAACTCAGCAAGCAAGCTGTCAATAGATTAGCATATGTGACCATGTAGGTGCCTGATTGAAATGCGATCGTAGAGCATAACGTCAGCAAAGTGTCGCAAATAAATGTTGTACTTGTTAATTCAAAGTACAGAAAGGTTTTAGATTTTTCGTTTGAAATTTTATCGTCATGCTCATATACGCAACTGACGTCAGGTTATATTTTTACATCGGTTATTTAGGTTAGGACTGAACTAGTCAAACGGGGTCCTAATTTGGGTCCTCAAGTATAGGAAACAACAACAGCAGCTAGCAAGCAAGCAGAGTCGAAACGAATTATAATTTAATTGAATGCCGTTAAAGTTGAAATAAACCATGGATGATAGTGAACTAGAGAGGTATGAATGTCCTATATATTTATATATGTATATGTATATATATATATATATATATATATATATATATATATATATATATATATATATATATATATATATTTATATTTGTTTACAACCAATTCAGAGTGTTAGTTTAAGATGTTATGCTATGCGTGAAACGGTGAGTGAAGAGGTAGTGGTAACGTTATAACGTTAAGTAATAATGTATGGCCAGGGATCATACTAACGTTACAGTTCCACTGCCTTAAAGAAGTACTGTGAATACAACTAAGCAATATAGAAATATTGAATCTTCTTGCCCCTGCTGCAGTCAGGATTGTCAATGAAACAGTAAATACTTCGGGTCCTTAGGTCACTCTATAAATCCTGTTAATATTCCTTCCTCCCACAGGAAAGCAGTAGAGGAGCTCCTTAAAGAAGCTAATAGAGCAAAAGTCCGTGCCCAGACAATGGGTCCTGCTGGCTGGTAAGTCTGGATAACCATGTTAGAAAGCTTTCTTTATCATAAATAAATGAATGTGGAATTCCCTTATATATTTTGCGTCTGAAAACTGGTTAAATCGCTGTATTCCAGGATGAAATGTCCGCTGGGAAGTACAAACAAGCGCTTTCTGCTGAACACTCTTCGTTCCTCTGCTCTGACGCGTACTTCTGAGAGAGGAAGGGATGAACATAGGTACAACAGAGTTTGTGAAAGACATCGTAAAACAGACTGTGAAAAGTGCAATCACAAAGTCGATTCACATAGAAGACAGAATTCTTCTCATTTTCACTCTTCAAAACACCGCTCTTCGACACTCAATCATTCATCATCCAGAAGCCTCTCCCCCAGCCTATCCCGGAAATCAGATAGGAGTCGGTCGCGCTCACCAGTGCGGGACAGTTCTCCAGATGTTACAAAATACACTGACAGAAAGAGAGAATGATGAAACAGTCAACGGAGAATTTGTTTAGGGAATGCATGAGATTTTTACGCATGTGTATTTTGCTGAACAACATTATTAAAATAGCATTTTAAAAACAACTAAACAGACATATTTTTATTATTGAGAAAGGCTTTGAATATTTATTTATTTTTAACTTGAAATGCCGATTTATATATACAGTAGCCTATGTATTTAGGCCTATATATATATATATATATATATATATATCTCAAAACATTGTTATCTGAAACACATTAATTATCTAAGTTGATTTGACAAAAGATACAAATTTGTGATAACAAATCATTTTGACAGTGTATATATATATATATATGTATAATATGTGTGTGTGTGTGTGTGTGTGTGTACTGTGTGTGTTTGCAAGCTTTACTGTCGCCACTCGCCAGTAAGCAAGCATATTTTATCGCCGTTCGTCCTCTGCCATGGATTATTTCTTATCGAAGAGTGAACGTTTGCTTTGTTTCAACGTGATTCTCCTTACTCGCTCCTCACCATGAAAAACATTATGCATTTAATCAAAAATTACATATCCTACACGTGTAGCCAAAACTGCGTACTCATTTACTGTATTATGAGACGAAGCATCTTGTGGGCGTAGGCCGGGTTTATCAACATCTGATTACTTATCGTTTTACATAACACAATTGTTTCAACCATTATGCTTTATCTACGCTGAAATCGTTTATAGCTACACATTACTCCTACTCAAACATACAAGTGGTTCCAGAACGCTTTTGCGTGTCCCCTAACTGGTTTATTGCATTTTATCTAAAGTTTCAAAACGCATTTTAATTGCTATAGCCGATTTTATGTACCAGTGCCTTAAGTTGTGTATTTCCGCTATGGCATGGCAAAGCTACATTAAATATCACTTTGCACCATTATTCCTCTCAAACCCTTCCATGGATATACTTCCAAATTGCGTCGTCTCACTCACGCTTCATAAATCCTTTTGTGCTCTTTCAACATTGTGAAAATAGTCGCGGATAACGGTTTCCTTCCCTTTTCAAAAGAGCTCATATAAACACCATTAAGCGTCGTTACAAGGCTTGATTTGCGAGGAATGGATTTACCTGAACTTTATGATATCGCATGAGAGCCCCATTAAGATAGCAGAGAAAGTGCCATTATTGTCATTTGAAGAGGCCCATGTAAACACAGCACTATGCCATACAGTCTCCACTCCAATGTTGCTTGAACATAATAAAAAGGTTTCAATCTTTTTTATAGGCTAAATATAGAAGATCGTAGTCTTTGGGTGATTCTTCCGTTACTTTTTACTGATCTTGATACTATTTGAAATGCAACACATTTTATGTTAAAGGATGAAAGTTGATTTTGGTATAATGTGCTCCCCTTCTATTAAAAAAAACAAAGAGAAAATTTGGCGAATTTAATTTCAGCCCTCTAAAAAATGAAGAAAAAAATAGAAATTTAACGCTTAAATCTATTTTAATCTATTAAAATTGACTGTTTTAGACGTGTTTTTGGCATAGAAGTTTTGGGGAAATTCCAATCACCTTTTTATGCTGCCCGTTTCTTTCTGGGTCTGACCTCTCCAAACAGCGGGCCGCCTCGTGCGCGCACGTTACGCACACATCTCTAACTAATTGAGTTTCGTTTCACTCTCCATGTTAATTCATTTACACCGAACAGCTCGTTTTTATTTAACCACGAGGACTTTAGTTTAATGGACCGTGTGCGGGTGTGCTTAATGGCAGGTAAGCTTGGTTGAAGACAACAGTTGGTTTGTAGCTTATGTGTGTAATGATTGCCATTATCACCAGTGTTCTTATTTTACGTGACAAATACTTAGGAGGCCTCTTAAATACATTTAGGCAGTATTTTGGGGCGCAGTCTGATAAAGTGGGACTCGCATAACACAAATTCTAATTGGCATCATAAGCTAAACGTCAATTAGCTGTTATTTTAAATGCATTTTAAAACTTAATGTTAATTGTGCTATGTGATATAGCCTGAATCTCGAATAAAGTGCTATCACCCGAAACTCCGCAAGGCTTGGTGGTCATGGTGATTTTTCCGAGTAAGATAGGATAACCTATTTCTGGATCAACACATTTTGATTCATCCCGATGGTGCAGCTCAACTCGCACGCTGCTTACTGACGTTGTTGTAAAAAAATTTCCTTCAGGACAATAAAACAAAAATCAGATGGGTTTGATGATTTTGCCTCTGATAAGTGAGAATCGATCCTGTCTCTACTCGGAAGTTGATAATACAAATAGAGAACCATATAAAAATAACTGCTTTAACAAGCACTTTCAAGAAGCTTTTATCTTTTTTATACCGGGTCAGTTTTTCAGGAAAAGTGGCAGCTTTTCCGCGGGGAGCAGAGATACGGATCCCCCGATTCACCTGTCTTTGTGGTAGGCTAGTATTACAACTGCAGGTGTAGCACATATAGTCGCAGGCAAACAGAGAGTGTTTACCAAAGGCATTGATTTGAGCATGGTCAGTTCTGTTCAATTATTGTCAAACCGCGGGGCAGTCAAAAGGAAACACGAACAGAATCTACTGCCAGTTGACAGCTTTGTGTAAACAGTGAAAGCGATGGTGCAGCAGGGTCACATGGTCCCGGTGGCACACCTATGAGGCCCTAGAGCGGCGCCAGACGCTCAGACTGCAGGTAGAGCAGAGGTCCTGATCAGGGGCAGGGCGCTGGCTCATGTGCTCGAGTACAGCACGGTTTCCCCGGTCTGTGGCAATCATGAATCGGGAAGAGCACTATTACTCACCTAACCATCTGTACAAGGACTCTTGCGCCTTCCAGAGACACCCCAACGAAGACTACTGCCAAAACCCTCCACCGTGTCTGTATATGAGTAGACAGACTCAGTCGGTCTACGCCTCACCGTCCTTGGGCGCACAGGACCAGCCAAATCTTACCGACATTACCACATATAACATGTCGACCCGGGATGATCTAGCAGGGCCTCATCTTCATCTTCCTCAGACTCCACAGACATCTCTACAGACGCTCGGGGGTTACGGAGACTCTCTTGACCTGTGCGGGGATCGGAACAGATACCATCTCCCATTCCCGTGGATGAAGTCAACTAAATCTCACTCACACGCCTGGAAAGGACAGTGGACAGGTAACTCGTATGCATACTTTGGTCATTAATCTTTACATGTTTACCAAATAACTTTTATTGAAACGAAAGCAGGCCCTAATGTCAAATTCATCCGCACAATTTCCAAACTCTCAAGCGCTTAAACGAAATATCCATTTGCAAGTAGATTATTATTGTAGGCTAATATTTCTATCTAAATCGTTAGAGCAGTCATTTACTACAGTTTAGAATACACGTCCAAAACCGCCTATAAGAAGAATGCAGCAGAAATTAAGAATGTTAGTTTTTGATTCTTTACTTCACACTAGAATAATCTACATTTTAAATTCATTGGCCCTATACATTTATATTGCATAGTTAATTAATTTCAGCAGCCTGATTATTTTTATTAGCCTACAACTATTCACATATAAGATGAGTTTGAGAACAATAATTGTTTGGCTACAGTTATTGTAAAATTTGATTATGATTACAATTAATATAAAATCAAATTACAAAAAATAATAGTAAAAAGTTTAATGACAACAAAATTTAATTTAATTTAAATCTAATTTGGCCTATATACAATTATTGCTAAAAAAAAATATTATGTAGCCTATAATTAATATGATTATTTTGGGATTATAAACGATGACCTGAGGAACACAGTCAGTTACTTGACACTTGAAAGGTCTCCAAAAGCGTGACATTTATGGGCCAATGCAGAATTTTATTCTTGATTTATTTTGCTTTAAGTAAATGCATTTTTTTAAAGACTAATTTTAATTCCTTAATTAGTAGCCTATTTTATTAGAAAACGAAAGGGATTATATTATTGCTGAAAATCATCACACAAAACAGCTGGTTCTGATACAAATATTTCTAGCGTTCGGTTCAGATAGCCTAAATAACTATTTCAGAAAATGTTGATTCAGGAGGCTGCTTTTACGATTCAATTAATCGATTGCTTTTAGTGCCGAATTAAATTAATTCGACATAACACTGTCAGAAACATTTTGTTTTAGGAATTTAAATCAGGAATGGTTAATGTTAGCCTAAATCATGAATTTGTCATAGACATTCAGGAGTACAAACTGAACTGGTTCTGACCCTTTAACTTTTAGGCTATCATGCGTCAGATAACTTTTAAACTGTAGTCAATATCCTCAGAGGCAGATGGTGTGACAGCGAGAAAAATGTCGAAATATGACTTTACTAAAAATGTCGTTCATGTAGGCTATTTGTGTTTTAGGCCCTTACATGGTAGAGGCCGAGGAGAACAAACGCACGCGGACTGCTTACACCAGAGCGCAGCTGCTCGAGCTCGAGAAAGAGTTCCTCTTCAACAAGTACATTTCGCGCCCACGCCGCGTGGAGCTCGCGCTCACCCTCAGCCTCACCGAGAGACACATCAAGATCTGGTTCCAAAACCGACGTATGAAGTGGAAAAAGGAAGAGGACAAGAGGAGAGCCAGAGGAGTGGATCCCGAACAGGATTCCTCCATCACGTCCGGGGATTTGAAGGATGAGTCGTGTGTGGCCCCGGGGACTCTAGCGGGACCTCCTTCACCCCTGCACTCGCACGTATCTCCAGTTTCACAAGACTCGTAAGACTGTCCAAAAGAGACATCCGAGACTGTATCATCAACACAATCTATCAGTTTGCCATCGATGAGTGGAACTATTTATAAGTGTGCAAAATGTGACTTTCCAATTCATTCTCACAGTGACAATGACAACATTTGGTCAGATCCTGAATATTGGCATTAGAGGACGATCTCAATTGCGCGAGAGACGAATAAGAGTAAATTTCGTGTTTTCTGTGGATGCTAATCGAAATTCAGCACGCCATTGAAACACAAAATGTTCAAGATCAAATAGGATATAGGCCTATTCTTGGACATTGGCCTATTAAAAATTTTATGTGTAGGCTACTCATTTTTATTGCTAGATGGACAATAAATAGTTTCTTAATTTAGGCCTAAATGGTAGCATACATATTACATCATTCTTCTAATAAAATTAGACGTGGCGTCATCATGTGTTTTAATTTGGTGCCAACAAAAATAATAAAGCAAAGCAACCCGTAGCCTATGCCTCAAGACAATTAAAAAAAATCATAGTAGCCTACGTCTTCAAGATGTCTGTTAAAGAGTGCTTCATTTGGAAAGCATCTGCTGTGTACAAACATCTGAGAGACATCTTGAAGATGTCAGTTTTACATGGGCTTACATAAACACCTTAAATACATTTTCTAAATGATATGCATCTCAGAAAACGTCCTATTGCGGATGAGCAAACACTCACACACAAAAAAAAAAACGTCCTCCAGATGTAAACTCACATCAAATAGACATCTGAGATTTTGCTACATGTTGGGAGAGTGCATCGACAAAAACATGTGCTGCCGTTTTTATCACTGTATTTTATTATAGATATACATAGCACAATTAGATCACAAAATAGTAAATATTATATTATTGAGTTAGGGGCCCTAAAACGTGGCTTCTAAACGCCATAGGCTACATGAATCAATTTAATTAGACACTATTTTTCTTCTGTGTTTTCTTATTTTAGCCTACACAAATTAACATAGGTCTACAAATTAAAATAATATAGCTAGGCTAGGCTACAATCAAGTAGAGAGAGGCAGTAAGCACTTTTGTAAAGTTAACTTGAGGTAGGCTACAGTTTGGTTTGAATGTCAGATAGGACAATATTGTGTAACCTGAGGCTACAGATTTTTTTAACCTCTTCGATCGCGAGCTCCCGCTCCGCTGCACAGTCATTCTTCAGGCGTTCAGACAGTCGGCGCACAATAACCACTTTGTTGTTGAGACGGGCGCATATGACGAAAGGGAAGCCAAAGCGTTCCTTGTACTCCGAGTTTAGACGGTGCATGAGCAGAATCTCTGCGGAATCCAGTGCGGTCATACCAGCTTGACTCTGCTCTTCTCGAGACTCGCGTGTTAGTGTCCCGCTCTGGAGATCTCGGCCTGCCAAATCAGGATGACACCTCAAAATGCCCTCTTTACCTGAACACATGTAATGTACTTTTATTGTATATACACCGGTAAATAAATTATTGTGTTTAAAACTTCAGACAACGTGATACGAAGTGTTGTTAAGTTGATAAAGCAGCTGAAAAAATAGCCTACCTGAGTCTGACAGATTGTGAATAAAGTCTTTTATGTGAGCCTCGATGTCTGTTAGATCTTTGAAAGGCCGATGGGACCATATTGCAGCAGAAATGATGGGGCATTTCTCAACCACATTACCGAATAGTTCCACAAATTCTTCGTATGTAAGAGCATTTACATCGCTTATGTCCATGGCTCCTGCGCTTGTCCTCTGCAAACTGTAGCCTACTGGAAATGGCTAAAGCCAATATTGGACGAGGTCATTGTCCGTTGGGGCAAATAGCCTAGCTTTCCCATTTACATATCAGTAGCCAATTGTATCGTAATGTGAATCACTGAGGAGGATTTGTCGAAAATACCCTCACACACTACAGGTAACGTATGATTATTGGGGTTTATAGACCTATATTTAAAACATTTTCAGTAGCCTTAATGCACAGACTCTCCCTGGCATACGGAGGTGGATTATCGATTAAATAGCCAACATAAATGTATGCAAATGTTGTGTGCTAACATGATATCAGTAAAAATGTTTTCTGGGACCTAGTTTGGTATGGATCAAAATCACTGATCAATTTTTCTTGGTATCTCTGTTTTGTTTTTTGTTTACTAGCTTATTTTGCCCTGCTGATGTTAGTGGATGAGGGGGAAAAGTCACGTGACTTAAACGAAGACTAGCAAATTAAGCTTCACTAAACACCAATAAACATCAAGCATATTAAAACTGATTAAACATAAGATAAATTAAGATTAAAGACTAAACAATAGCCTAGGCTATTGTTCTTAATTTGGCTGTTGTTCGTTAATCGCCCATTAGCCTATACACTTGAGTTTAGATTTTGCTTTGAAATGTTATGTTCTCTTCTGTAAATATGTAGGATATATAATGACAGTGGAAATAGACCATTATATATAAGGTCTGATTACAGTTGAAATGGGTTGTACAACAAACAAATCAAGACAACTAGTAAACATTTGGTCACAGGGTTCTCTGGTCTCTACCCCGAGTGGTGCTCACTGCAGAGCCAAATATCGTTCAGCTACACCTCTGTGGATCTAATGGGTGGATGGATAGAGTAATGGGTAGGGTTAGGGTGTTTGGACCTTCTAGCTCCACCCATTATGCCCAAATTACATCCAGAGAGGGGGAGCTGGACTTCACACTCCACTTATGGCTCTCTGTGTGAGACTCTTCTCTGCCCTCAATTCACTGGCCCTGTCCCAAATGGTACACGTCATGCACTTTCGGTCTTGTGGACTTACAATGGCTGGGTCGAAATTCGGGACAACACCGGGTGTCCCAGTTGTCATTTTAGGTCTCAGAAGGGTGCCCCCTTTGCAGTCGATATGCGCCCTCGATACACACTTTTTCCGAGCCCGCACTGATGCGAGCTCCGCAGCAGACTTCTTCCCAACAGTCAGTGGCGTTACGTCACAAAAGTGTGGATTCGTAGGAAAACCTCGAGTGCTTAGGCTGCCATTTGGGACAGGGCTTTACTACAGCCCTGGTGTCATGGCACTGGTTCATGCACCATGGCGCCCTCCTCTGTAGGTCTATGATACAAACACTTTCAAAGTCAACGCATTCCATATAATATAAACTGAGCAATTCCACAAGGGTCCTCATCATCCTTGCTCGGGCCCTAACTGAGGATTCACAGAAATATGAGACAAAAATGCACAATTTGTGTTTTATTTGCTCTGTTGCATCTTAAACCTTACACATAAACATTTTTCAGCTACTCCAACATAAAAATAACAATGATCCCTTTTCAATATTATGTCCACTCATTCACTGTCCCAGTGCTCTCGAAAGCAAGGGAAATAAACCATGATTACATTACAATTAATACTTTATCACTTTAAGCAATGGAACTGAAAAAGTTAATTTTGTTTATAGAAAATCTGCTCAAATGTGCAAATAAAATTTGTGTTACAAGAAATGATAAGCATAACTAAGCATGTGGTAGACTATTCTTATTACATGATAAATAATATTAAAGGAAAAATATTAAGCCATAAATGTTTTAAAGGTAATTTAATAAATAGAGTTTTCTTATAAAAATAGAGCAATTTATTTGAGTCTTTAAATGCAGCAAAAATAACATAATTAATACTGTCCAACTTTTGTCATCCTTCATTATGGTACAGAAGCAGGTTATTCAGTAGGCTATTCTAACGTTCTATTTAAAATTAGAAAGATTTGTTATTTTTTCATAGTTCCTAAAGGAGCTTGCTGAACAAAACAACATTCAAATAACTGTATATTATTAACATTGTTTACACCCATAAAAAAATTAAAAATCAACATTTAATAACCGAATCAGGGTTAATAGGCCTAAAACATATTAATAGGCCTTAATAATATTAAACATATTATTGGTGGTACAATAAATGACACAACAATTCTTTCGACAATTTCTCTTGAAACTAAAAATGCTATGTGTTAGTGGTATTTGAAGCACACATTATGCATTAAGTTTTCCCAGTGCCAGACATAATCAAGGCTTAAACTCACATTCAAACAAGAGGTTCTGTTCTTACTAATCCAGGACTGTCCACAGATTTGCATTCATCTGAATTCTCTGTGTTGGACTGGAAGGCATCCTGTCGGTTCTCCATCAATGTAGCATCAGGGGTCATCGGTGCATTCTGGTATGTTACTTCATTGTGGCAGGATCCTCCAAAATTGTAATATAGCTGTAGACAGATATCACAGTAAATGTGTATCAGCCAGCAATGTTACCATATTTTAAAAATAACTATCACATAAAAGTCACCCTCTCTTCCAAAGCAGCCAGCTCTTTTTCCATGAAAGCCACAAGCTTGGAGAAACAAGGTCGATCTACAGGATCCAGTGTCCAGCAGTGACACATAACGCTGTATCTAAATAAAACAAACAACAGTATTCTGTAATAGGCAATGCATAATAAATGTTCA
The DNA here is from genome assembly GCF_051911475.1 of Siphateles boraxobius. Classification (NCBI taxonomy): domain Eukaryota; kingdom Metazoa; phylum Chordata; class Actinopteri; order Cypriniformes; family Leuciscidae; genus Siphateles; species Siphateles boraxobius. The sequence goes on from NW_027508876.1 coordinate 19,183,027, forward strand.
ATGTAAATTTTGTCACTGTCAATCTTTTATATATATATATATATATATACATACAGTATCTCAAGAAAGTGAGTACACCCCTCACATTTCAGCAAACATTTTAGTCAACTTCTCAAGGGACAATACTATAGAAATGAAACTTGGATATATTTTAGAGTATCAATGTGCTGCTTGTATAGCACTATAGATTTACTGTCCTCTGAAAATAACTCAACAGACATTATTGTCAAAATAGCTGGCAACAAAAGAGAGTACACCCTAAGTGATAACGGCAGTATGTTGTTTAACCATGCAATGCCACATGTCCTATTCATCATGTTCATGTTTTTGTCTGCTTGACAGGACCATACAAATTTGTGTATCTTGTATTAGAGCATTTAGAATTTGTGCTTTGAGTTCAATTCTCTCATAATGACCACTGGATGTTCAACATGGCACCTCATGGCAAATAACTCTCTAAGGATTTAAGAATTAGAATTGTTGCTATCCAGAAAGTTGACCTAGAAGATTGGTAACATCCTGAAACTGAGTTACAGTGGCCCATACAGAGGTTTTCCAATACTGGTTCCACTCGGAACAGGCCTCGTAGAGGGTCGATCAAAGAAGTTGAGTCCTCGTGCTGTACGTCAGATGCAGAAGCTGGCTTCAAAAAACAGACGCATGAGTGCTGCCAGCATTGATATAGAGGTTGCAGAAGTGGAAGGTTAGCTTGTCAGTGCTCAGACCATACACTGTACACTGCAACAAGTCGGTTTGCATGGCAGACCCAGGAGGAAGCCTCTTCTGAAGCTGGCTCACAAGAAAGCCTGCAAACAGTCTGATGAAGACAACCTGTCCAAGAGCATGAATTACTGAAACCATGTCATGTGGTCTGATGAGACTCAGATAAACTTCTTTGGCTCAGATGGTGTCCAGCATGTGTGGCGACACCCTGGTGAGGAGTACCAAGAAAATTGTGTCTTGATTACAGTCAAGCATGGTGGTGGTAGCATCATGGTATGGGGCTGCATGAGTGCTGCTGGTACTTGGGAGCTGCGCTTCATTGAGGGAAACATGGATTCCAACATTTACTGTAACATTCTGAAGCAGAACATGATGCCCTCCCTTCAGAAACAGCATGATAACAACCTCAAACACACCGCCAAGATGACAGCTGCCTTGCTGAGGATGCGGAAGGTGAAGGTGATGGAGTGGCCAAGTATGTCTCCAGACCTCAACCCTATTGAGCACCTGTGGGGCGTTCTCAAGCGGAAGGTGGAGAAGCGCCATGTGTCTAATATCCAGCAGCTCCGTGATGCCATTATGGAGGAGTGGAAGAGGATCCCAGCAACAACCTGTGAAGCTCTGGTGAATTCCATGGCCTAGGAGGATTAAGGCTAGCCTGGCTTTGCCCTCCTACGTACTTCCGCTCAATTTTCATTTTCCTTCATTACTAGGTCTGGGATTGTGCTGTAGTCTTTGGTTTTCTCCAATAAATTTTTTACCGGGCCAATCAGTGAACAGAGGGAGTGGCTGAGAAGGAAGACGTTGATGTTGTGCGTTATTTTGAGTTGTAGTTCAGTAACGGCAGCGGAGAAAGATGCGAGCGAAGCCATTCTGACTGTTGTGGCAATGCTGCAGAATATCAAGAAGTTAAAGGGATAGTTCACCCAAAAATGAAAATTCTGTCAGATTTTACTCACCCACATGTTGTTCCAACACCCGAATTAAGATATTTTTGATTAAATCTGAGAGCTGGATCACTCCTCCATAGGCTTCTAAGGGATTGACACTTGCCAGCCCCGAAAAGTTATTAAAGACATCGTTAAAATAGTCCAAGTGACTACAGTGGCTCAATCTTAAAGGGGTGGTAAAATGCATTTTTTCGAAGGCTTGATTGTGTTTGTGGGGTGCACTGTAACATGTGTTCCTGCTTCGTTTTTTAAAAATTGCATTATTTTTCATATATTTTACCTTTATTCTACACTGCTCTGCCCCTCCTTGTAAAACTGTCTGATGATTTCCGGGTTCTATGAAGCCAGTCCCTCAAAACTACGCAATGGGCTCAGATTTGTTAGCTGGCCCAGTATGTTGTGATTCGCTAACCGACTAGTGCACGTTTTACGGAAACGTCACGCCCCTTACCTTTACTTGTAGTTTGTGCAATGGCGTCAGTCGGACCAAGAGAATGTTAGTGAAGAGGATCGAGCAGAACCTGTTCAAGAACGGCTGTTAAACGACGTTTCAGAAAGGTTTTTTTTTTGTTGTTCTCTCATTACTTTTTAGATACGCTGTTATTTAATTGTACTAATTATTATAGAATTACAAAAAAATATGCTTCATAAACAAGAATTTCATATAATCGTTCTAACAAATTATACTACAGTCCTCAAAGGGATTTTTTTGAGTAAAGACTGCGGTCTATAGTGACCGTTTCTGACTGTATGGCATGGTTACTTTTACATTTTTAGAAGGATTGTAGCCAAATATCTGTTGCCAGAACTATTAACCCAGAACGAACACTAAACATCGGCTTTACTAACGTTACAGTAGCCAAATCAAACACAGAACCATGTTTAGCATACCTGTAGATAAACAAGCATGTAGATAAACATAAAAGCTCTAATGAAAGAATAATTTACACTAATTCCAAGTTCGCTGTTGAGATTAAAAAAATGTTTGTAACGTTAGGCGTTTGTCGGATAACGTTAAGTATGAATGAGCATTTAACAAACCAGCAGACCCAAACAGCGTTGTCATTTGTTTACTTCCTTGCTACAACGTACAATTAACAATACGAACTATTACAGGAAAACACATCGACGAAAAATAAATCATACTTACAGGTTGTGGCCCGTAAACAAAAGCTTCTGTTTTTAAAATTGGAACTGCTCCATCTTTCAGGACAAGCCGAATCCTGCATTGAACTCGCGAAGATTGTGGAAGCTTTCCTCCGTAAAATGTTCAGCACATAGAGTGAGATTTGGGTCATAATTATGAGGGACCGAGTTAAAAATAAATTTTAACCATTGATCCCTAACTCCCTCGTCCCTATAAGGCTGAACAAAGTGGACCTGCAACCGGGATGAAAATAACAGCAGCGTTTCGACGGCATTGCGACAACTCATCTCCAAAACAGCAATATAAAATGGCCTCGCCCCGCTTATTAAGTATTCTCGGAGGAAGGGTTTATGTAAATAATGGGATTTATTGACGTCAGCAAACCCGGAGGAATGTCGTGAAGTCCAAAACTGGTCGTTTGCTGTAGTCCTTAGAAATTGATTTTTTTTTTTACTTTGAGCGCTGTAACTTTGCAGATGTTGTTTATGCTCAAACAGCGACATTACACACTAGCTAAAGTTAGAAAAGTGAAATCGTGTTTTACCACCCCTTTAAGTTTATCAAGCGACGAGAATACTTTTTGTGCGCAAAAACAAACAAAAATAACGACTTTATTTCAACTATTCATTTCCGTCCTCTGGGCCTCTAGTCAGTTAAACTAGTGTAATTGCGTAGAGCTACGTCACACGTAGGCTCACTATTGGCCGACGCTGGTCATGTATGTGATGCGTGTGACGTACAACAACAGAAGCTTACGCTATTACACCAGTGAACTGACTCGAGGCTCACAGAGAAGGAAATGAATAGTTGAAATAAAGTCGTTATTTTCGTATTTTTTGCGCACATAAAGGTATTCTCGTCGTTTGATAAACTTAAGATTGAGACACTGTAGTCACTTGGACTATTTTAAAGATGTCTTTAATAACTTATCGGGGAACAAGTGTCAATCCCTTAAGAAGCCTATGGAGGAGTGATCCAGCTCTCAGATTTAATCAAAAATATCTTAATTCATGTTCCGAAGATGTACGAAGGTCTGAGCGAGTAATTACTGACAGAATTTTCATTTTGGGTGAACTATCCCTTTAAAGCCGGAGCAAGAACAATCTTTGCTTAGTTTTGTTGGTGGCCATGATGTTGTGGCCCTCCTCCCCACGTGGTTCGGAAAAAGTTTGATTTTCCAGCTCGTTCCGTCAGTGGTGAATGAGTCGGCTAAGGCGAGCGCTAGGCATACGTCACGACCAAACATTAGCGATTGGTTATGGCAGATCCAGAGTGACTCTGGGCAGATCCAATAGTTTTAGACTTCAATAGAGTACCCGCCTACAAGGAAGTTAACGCTTGTCAATGGAGAGGTGCCAGACTCTATGTACAAATGAAATGTACGAGAGTCGGGTGGGACCAGGCTAGATTAAGGCAGTGCTAGATAACAATGGTGCTCACACAAAATATTGACATTTTGGACAGTTTTAAAATGTTCACTTAGGGTGTACTCACATTTGTTGCCAGCTTTTTTGACAATAATGGCTGTATGTTGAGTTATTTTCCTAGGACAGTAAACTGCTATACAAGCAGCACATGGATTACTCTAAAATCTATCCAAGTTTAATTTCTATAGTATTGTCCCTTGAGAAGATAATAAAATGTTTTCTGAAATGTTAGGTGTGTGTACTCACTTTTGTGAGATACTGTATATATTCATATATATATATATATATATATATATATATATATATATATATATATATATATATATATATATATATATACATACACACACACATACATATATATATATATGTATATATATATATATATATATATATATATATACATACATACATACCGGATATATCAATTTGAGTTTTAATTTGATTAAAAATAGAGGCACTTACATAGATTCTGCTGCATAATAGGGTTGCTCCATTTGATATCCACTTTCAATCATTCTGTAGAATGTGTTATTCACAGTTATACCAGGATATGGGGTGACTCCTAATAGACATGAATAGTCAGTAAAAATAACAAAACACTGTGTGCTTTTAATCAGGAATGATTTATAGAAATGTTCTTGTTTAAATACAAGTTAAGCTGTTTTGACAGCAAAGAGAGACACCTAGAGAAAAGATTTCCCATAGAAGAATGCCATAGGCCCAGACGTCGCTCTGCATAGTGTACACCCCTTTGAAAATACTCTCAGGAGCCATCCACTTTACGGGCAAACGCACCTGCAAAAATGGCATGTAAACAATTACAAGTCAACTAAAGGAAGACCAGTCAAATCTAGACTATCATACATGCACCCAAAATACCTACATTTCCTCTTACAACGTAGTTGGAATCATATTCAATGTCTCTGGCGAGGCCAAAGTCGCCGATCTTCACTTGCCTGCCATGTGTCACCAAAACATTTCTGGCTGCCAAGTCTCTGTGGATACACTGTAGGCAGAAAATTGTTTACTAAAGCCTTGCATTGACTATACAACGATATGAGAAAACAAATTATTAACCGCTCAGATATAAAAAGGGGTACAAAAACACAGAAGCTTTGGGGGTTAAGAAAGGTGTCTGAAATATCAGGAAGTAGATGTTTCTTGACCAGAAAGATAAGCTCACATTTTTAGAGGACAGGAACTCCATGCCCTTTGCAACTTGAAAAGAGAAACTCAGGAGGTCATCATAGGTGAGACTCTGAAGTTCCTCTTCTTGAAGTTTGTCTTCACATTCAAGCATTTCTTTACAGAATTGACAGAAAACAATTTAGTTTTATTATCTATTGTATTAATTATTATTAGTTATTTGGTTACAACTAACAAACAAAATGAGCATATTGAAATTCTGCAATCAAATTTTGCTTAAAGTGCCCCTATTACGCTTTTTTGGACATTATCTTTCATGCAGTGTGTAATATAACTGTTTCTGAATAAAAAAAGGTCCTACATAGGATTGTTACAAATTTGCATAATGGTCTTCATTGGCTGCCTGCAAACAGCATTTACTTTGACTCGCCCTCAAACACTATAGTTGGAGCTAAGGGCTGGAAGTGTTTGGTTCGTGTCATCAAAATGTCGAGAAGACGCTGTTTTCTGCGCTGCGAAAGCAAATCCACTTTGCATGCACTTCCAAAGGATAAGGACTCGGGCTTGAATTGATATGGTAAAACCGACGCCATCGTTACTGTTCTTATCACTGTATAAGAGTGCTGCAATTCAGATTGCAACTCCAGATTCCAACTCATGCTATAAGCGGAAGACCAATCACAACAGACTGGGTCATCTGACCAATCAGAGCAGAGTTGGCTCTCAAAAAGGAGGGATTTAGAGAGACTGAATTCTTTATCGAACAGTTTCAGACTGTGACAAAAGTTGTATATTATGATAAAATGAAAGTGTTTTTTAACCTTGGATGCATGTAAACCTATTGTAGGAGACCTCAAAAACAAGATTAGGAACCTTTAAAATAGCATAATGGGCACTTTAATTCTATAAATTGATGTTTTATGAAAACATGCATGTATGGTTTAATAAGTGAAACCAAGTTAATATGAATAATAAAATTAGTAGGTAAACATTAGTCAATAAAAACATGAGGTGTCAATTTTTTTTGATAAAAGTCATTGTATAATTCACTTGATGATATCTATGTTTTAAAACCTCTCAAATTTTCCTTTTCTCCACCTACCCTCAACAGTAGACACTGAGCTGATGCTGGGACTGAGGAGCGCCTCGCTCTCCTGTCCTTTGCTTGTAAGAGTCATGTGCAGGCATGGGTTGTTACCAGGCTCAACATACTCACTGAGGAGGCAAGACAAGGAGAGTGAAGCACATGTGTGTCTTTTACAGTAACTGCATGACAGTTTATTCAATTATGTACACCCTTAGATTTACGGTTCCCCTTCAGTACAAGATATTCATTTCCCTCTATTCCGCACGGGGCTTTTTTTTCTAAAAGGCCACCAATGTAATTCACTTCTTGGTGGACTACTATGCAAACCTGGAGTTTCTCTTCTGCTGGAAGTTGTGGTAGAGGCCCCTGAATCTGTCTCTGTTGAAAGCATCCGTCAGATATTTGTGAAAACGTTCCCTGTTGCTCTTCAGGTAGTTCAAGAGATCTCCGTTACAGCAATACTGGAATATCAGGTAAATAGGACCTGCAAAAAAAAGAAAAAAAGAATTCTGTCTGACTCTGACTGTATATTATGCTAATTTGACATATAAGTAAATAAATGGACAATAGTATTGATTTGAGTTCAAGTCACAATGAAATTAAAATGGACAAATCTTATTTTTTTATGGAATATTACAGTATTTATTATTAAAAATAAATGTTTATAAGTTATGTTCCCTCGTAATCTTTTATTAAAATAACTTTCCCTTCCTCTTGCAGCGATATCTCTTTTCTTCTCTGATGACGTGTTTACTGGCATGAGGGCAGGACAACCTGTCACTCACATGACATCACAGCAATAGCAAACCTCAACCATCCATTAAATTCCCAATGGACCAAACCAAGTCCCACAAGTCCTAAATTTGTTCTTGTTTGAGAAGCCGTTTCACTTGGATAGGTACGTCACATTAGAGAAGAAAAGACTATTGCACCCGTTTCCATTTCATGCTGACTATAAAATGATTTTATTATGCGAGAAGAGAGTTCAGATTGCTGAGACATGGAGACTTGTCATGCAGGAGGTCAAACCTACAACCGACCAATCAGAATCAAGTATTCAAGAGAGATGCAAGATATTCTTATGTGTAGGAGTCTCCAGCAGAGGAATATGATTCAGAAACCCATGACTCCAAATCTTACCTGAGCCTGTGCAAGCTCCGAGCAAGTTTACAATGTTTTCATGGTGTCCAATATGAGTCAGCATTTTCAGTTCAGACATCAGAGATTCCTTCTCCATTGCCTGGTGCTTTTCTGTTTGACGCATAAGTTAACAATACGAAGTACACATTTTACCAACATATTCCAAAATTGCCAATGACATACACAATTGATTGATTTCATTACTTACCCTTTAACATTTTTACTGCTACCTGAATGGAGACTCCTGGCTTGCTGATCCCATATGCTGTAGCCTGCACAACCATCCCAAAAGCACCAGATCCTAGCTCATTCCCTTTGGAAAGAACACTGAATGAATTAGTGACACCTAATAAGTTATCTCAAGCAAGTCAAAAGATGGGTTCCTGGTCCTATCTTTACCAAGCTCGAGATTTTCTCGTGGAAATTCCCATTTCAGATCATACTTAAAGTCCTTGAAATCAATATATATGTAGTCATTGTCGTTGGGTCCGACCATCTGAATCATCTGGATCTGACACTGGTACGCAGGCTTCTGTGACAAAGGAGTGTATGTTTCAAGAGGTAAGATCTATGATTCTTGGTGTTTGTCATCCTGACAGAGACAGCAGGTTTACCTTAACTCTGATGAAGATGATTAAGGCAAAGATAACCACGAGGAGTATGAAGATGAGCAGGAAACAAATCACGTATTCAATGCGGAATTCTAAGGGAAAAGAGAGTGATAACCTGCATATGAATAAAATCACCAGGAGATGATTTCTATGCCACAAATTTTAAGCCTGCATCTGCTAACCAAACTCATCCTCAACCAGATTCATCCTCAATGCTAACCATATTTTAAACTAAAAGGAGGATTGATTACAGCACTAAACAATTTCAGGAGTGTTCAATTTGCGGTTTAGACTCACTCGTTTGCAGAAGTATTTGTTCACTGCAGCCAGTCCCTGCTATGTTAGTGATGCAGCATTTAATAAGATGGTCCTCCCTGTTTGAGTGTGGTCTGGCAAAGTGAATTTTCTTCTGACAGAACTGATCTGAATCAATGAACTTGGGCTGGGCACCAGACACCTCTTCCCAGTCTTTAGGATCAATACATCTGCGAAAATATTGAGAGTTCAATTCATTTGCAAACAATGGCGTGTTTCAGTAGAGAAATTGGTTATAAGTCATGTATATGTTAAAATAAGTCTACAAACAAATTACTTGTATTTCTTGTATAAACATGTTTATGTCTTGATGACTTACTTAGCATGTGATGGGCAGATCTTCCAAGAGACAGTCACAGGTAGAGAGCTTTCAGTCTCACAAATGGTGAAGTTTGAATCTTTGTGAATTGTAATTCTAGGAATGTCTGCAAAATCATTGCATGTTAATATACAGTATAGTCAACATTTGAAGTGCATCAAAAAAGTTGATCAAAGTTGTCCTAAGACAAGAACGGGTATTGTTCAAAATTCATGTATAAGTTTGATTAAAGGTTTTGATCCACTTCAAATGTTGACTACTGTATTTCACATTTAACATCTCTTTTTTTAAACTATTTATGACCACTTACCTAAAATGCAGAGAGACATGTTCCTTGTGACACTATATTCTTGAGTCTTTAGTTTAATTTGATATTGGCCCGGTTCAGGGTTACACAGCTCAAAAGTACTAAAGAGAGAATGAACAAAATAAGCAAACACAACAACACACTAAAATGGATTAAATGGATGGCATGAGGTAAATACCTATTATAAGCAATGTGGTGGGTCTCTCTGCCCTGTATTTCGGTTTGATTCGGTGTAATCCAGTGACACTGGGCTTTTGGGAAGGAAAACACCAGAGCCTGGAAGCAAAAGCTTGCCTTATTTCGTGCTAGTATGGTGTTGTTTTCATTCAACTGCAATAGGTCGATTTTGTCATTTTCTGTCAAGGAAGGATTGCCAATAGAGAAGGGGCAAAAATATCATTTTCATTACTTTTTTGCACAAAACATTGTCTCAATTTATAGTCAAAAACTTGGTCAAACGAACTTGGTAGTATTGGAAGCACTAAATCTGTATTACTCATTGTGTGATCTATAATCACATTTATTCAAATAAATATGTTAAAAATGTTAACAGAAAATGGCAATGGCTTTACTTACCAAGGACCTTGACATTGGTGTTCACAGTGTGGCTGTATTTAGATTTGCAGATGTACTCCCCACTGTGCATCACGTTAACTGATTCGATAAAGAAGTGCTCTGTCCAATCAAAAAAATGTAATGATGTAATTCCCTGGACCTGAATTAAGGTCATACAAAACAAGTCAAAGCATCAGCAAACTGTCAGAGCAGTGAAACTAGAATTTAATATTTCTTCATGGTTTCCATCCATCTCTTACTGCTGTGTTATTGAAGTTCCATCTCAGTTCAGGGTTTGGTTTAGAATTTATGGTGCAACGGAGTAGCAGAGACTGACCAGATTTCAGGAAAATCATATTTTGCCCATCCACTTTTGTATTGAGATCTGAAGCAAAAGGAAATCATTTGTTGTCACTGACAGTATTTCAACAATGTCTTCTTGTCTCATGACCCACAGACCACAAAGATTGGAAAAGGTTTGGGGTTGGTATGACTAAAGAAACAATACTTTTATTCAACAGGAATGCATTAAATTGATTAAAAGTAAAGACATTCATAATGTTAAAAAATATTTCTCTTTCAAATAAACACTGTTGTTTTTATTCATTAAAGAATTGTGGGGGGGAAATGTGTTGTGGTTTCCACAAAAATATTAAGTAAAGAAACTGTTTTGTTTCATTGCACATAATAATAAAAAATATATATTGAGCAGCAAATCATATTAGAATGATTTCTGAAGGATCATGTGACACTGGAGTAATGATGCTGAAAAATCAGCTTTGCCATCACAAGAATAAATTAAATTTTAAAATACATTAAAATAGAAAACAGTTATTCTAAATTATAATAATATATCAACATATTACTGTTTTTACTGTATTTTTGATCAAATAAATGCAGCCTTACTGAGCTAGAACATAACATTAAGAACCCCAAACCGGATTATGTACATGTATAAAAAAATAGGTACAAATTATGTAACTATTGCAAAAAAAAAAAAAAAAACATTACGTACCGTAATGATGGAGCTCAGTACATTCTTCTCCCAGTGAATTATAGGCACAGCACTTTATATTTGGAGATTTAACATCATAATCATAACTCATCAAAATGCTCTCTGTCTTATACAACTTATTTGTCACGGCCTCCTCTGGTTTTTTGCTAAATTGAAAACAAACAATCGAAATATAGATATACAGTTATAGCAGTGATTCATTTAAACTCTCCCTACAAGGAACCATCCCTTCAGAAGCAGTATCTAAAACTTAAATAACTTCATATTACCTGTTACCATACCACCTGATGGTTGGTTTTGGGTTCCCCTCAGAAGTACACACTAATTGAGCTATATTGCTACTCCCTGCTTTTGCAATAGCTTTGAGCACTGGAACTGATGGCCTTCCTACAGAGACAACAAAGAGACGTCTTAAATGAAACAACTCAAGCAGGGTAAAGTGATGGATAGGTCAGATGCAAATAGAGATGTTTTATGTGTATTTTCTTCATTTCTTCAGTGTTTGACTTACTTTGTTGTGATTGAACAACGGTAACACTATGATTGCCACAGATTACAATGTATATTTCGTTTCCAAATCTCTCAGTGTTCTGTAATGGATCCATAGAGGAATTTATCCTGTAGAATGCATGTGAAAGATTTCGATCAATTATTCACCTAGAGTAGCCTAATCCATTCAAACCTTCATTAAACAATCATCATCCACCCAACACAAACCTTTGGTAGCAGAGACATTTAAGCCCCTCTGGTTTGTTTTGTTGGCACGCACTGTAAATTTCCACAGTTTGTCCTTCAGTGACGTTCAGTTTAATTGGGTCAGAAGTCATCAAGTCAGTGTCTTCAAATGTGCATCTTACGGTCTGAAAAAAAAGAGGTGTGTGTACAGACTTTAACACTCCATAACCATCAATGCTGAAAAAAGAACGAACTTAGCCTGACAGTAACTGTAAAATGCAAAGCTCTGTGGTCATTTCTGCAAAGTCATCAGTTCTGCTTTTATAGCTGCTTTAAAAACTGGATACACATTGGTATATAAATGCAAGATAAAAGATCTAATACCCTTTCTTAGAAACTCTTGTTACAAATAATTACAGTAAACATAACCCATAAGCTATTGCAGTTTTATAACACAAAAAGGGTGTTAAAATGCTAATTAGCCTATAATAAAATTTAACAATTAAATAATTCCAGATTTTATACTGTGTGTTATTAAATGCATTTTTTCTTAAACAGATTGAAATTTCATTAACAATTTGGTACACTTTACAATAAGGTCTCATTTGTTAACATTAGTTAATGTATTAACTAATATTAAATAATGAGCAATACATTTGTTACAGTATTCATTAATCTTTGTTAATGTTAGTTAATAAAAATCCAGCTGTTCATTGTTTGTTCATGTTAGTCCAGTGCATTAACTAATGTTAATAAATGCAACTTTTGGTTTTTAAATGTTGAAATTAACATAAACTATGATTAATAAATGCTGCTGAATTGTTAACTGTTAGTTTGTATTAACTAAAGTAGTTAATGTTAACAAATGAAACCTTATTGCAAAGTGTTACCAATTTTTTTTTAAATAGTACAATTTTCCATCTTTTTCATCTGAGAACCCTTTTACCATATTAACTACTCCTTAATAAAATAATGTAAAATCACATAAATAAATAAAAACTGTGATGACATCATCATCAGCATCATCTCTTAAAGGACAAAATGTCTCCTTTTTCAACCACTTTCTATTTTGTTAAGTGATTAACCAAATTTATGGTATGGTTTAACCATACATTTCTAAAGTAAACAACTGAATGTTAATGGTGTTTAAACAGAATGTTTAAAGTCTTACAAAAATGTGCGTTGCAAATTATCTTTAATAAACGGAAAAGGCATTTATGAGCCTACATTTTAAGTAGCCTAACGTTTGCTGTTAAGGCAAAACTCGCGAGGGTGAATAGGTCATCGATAACCTCAACCCTGCGGGATGTGTGGGTATTAGGTAAAGCTAAAATATTCGGAAGGAGTCAGAGAACTGTGGGCAGAAAGCTGTACTGTGCCAGTGAGGAGCTGATCAGAAGAACTTACCGATCCATCAGTGTCACATTGTGAACGAGTCTCAGTTGAAGCGTCCGTCATCGCGCTGCCTCGAGCTCCCAAGTGCAGCACGAGCAACACTTCGGTACGAGATAAGAACAAAACAAATGTGAGAGAAAAGAGGACAGAACTGAACATAATTCAATTGACTAGACCTTAAATTAAAGAAATAAATGTATGACATAGAAATTAGACAATATTAATCACACACGAATAATACATTAAAATGCGTACATATTAACCTAAGCTAAATATAGCCTAAATAAACTATATTGCATGTGTCACCGGTTCAGTGCTAAATTACAGTAACAAATATTTTGTCCGACTTACCCACCAAAAGCCTCTTTCCTGGACGCATCGCGTGAATGCATAACAGTTTCTTCCTCGACCCTTGTGTGATCATGAAATAGGATGGACAGCGAACAGAGGCGCAAAAACTTTCACTTCAGCGCATGACACAAAACATCACTTCTTAATAAGGCTCAAAGGCATTCGCTTCAGCACATGACACACAAAACATCACTTTTCTGACGTTTAAGCACTTCTTCAAATGCAGGTTGGGTATCACTGCAACTTAAAACAAGAAGTCTTTTGGCAAGTAGATTATTTGTAAAAAGGAATGATATTTCTGGTATAGCGTATTATTTATTTGGAGAATTTTTATTTTACAGCAGAAGCCTATTGCAGCCTAATAATAATAAAAATAGCCCAATAATAATAATAATAAAATGACTACTTAATTATCATACGAATTGACATAAATAAGAATATATACAGTATAATCTGGCCCAAGCAAATGATTAATGGTCAAAAAGAAGACTACCTAGCTTTTAGGAATTAAACAACACAAAAACAAAGTAAACTACAATGTTATTTGGCCCTAAACAGAGACAGCAGTAGAATACCTGAGCACAGTTATAGACCACAAAAAGTAAAAATATGACAAGGTGCAGACTGAGCGACAACCGCCTGGCTATAAAGAAAGGATATACACCTTTCTTTATAGACAAAGCTGCCCAGAGAGAGCAGGTTATGCCTGCACTACCCATACAGAAATGTAATATATGTCAATATTATGTAAATTATATATAATGTCAGTGCCCATGTATGTCTGCTGCCTTTAGGAGAATATATGCAAAATTCATATATAAAACACATAGAAATATATGAAACATATATTTCAAAATATAGCAAAAATGTCCGTTTTCATGTAAGTGCCATATATTTTCCCGTATATACACATAAATGTTAAATATATGCAAGTCGCATGTATATATGCATATATGTACTTATTTCAATGCATCAGTATCACATGCATGTATGTTTACATACATTTATTAAATATGTGGGAAACAAATATGAATGTCACATATTTATACTTCATGTTGTCCACAGTATATGCGAGAAACCAACACTATACTGTAATATATGCAGATATATGGTATCATAAATGGATGAACTCAAATATTTTCATGTTTGGACACATAAATGTTCCTATATGTTGCAGGCATATATTGTGTTCGTAGATAAGTCAAATATATGTATTGATATATGTCATGATATTTAAAATATAAGTACATATATGGCCATATATTACATTTTTGTATAGGTAGCCAAGAGCTACACTTCTTAACCACCTGCCCTAACCATAATGACACTACTTACAAAATACTTACTAAAATACAAAAAATACTACTTTCACAAATTTGAAATGATTTGTTCTAACTTCAAAAAGCTGGAGAATGATGCACAAGCTGAATATTTACTTGTTGAAAAAGAGACTGCATTTCACTTTCAAAAATAGGGAATAGCACGCACGCACGCACACACACACACACACACACACACACACGCACGCACACACACACACACACACACACACACACACACACACACACACACACACACACACACACACACACACACACACACACACACACACACACACACACACACACACACACACACACACACTAGCTACATTTGTTCTGTTTTTTTCTACATTTTTCATCACTCAATTCGCTCTCATTTGTCTCATTTTTTCTGCTCATTTAAATGCTTTGGCGATACAATGTACAATTTGTCATGCATGCCAATAAAGCTAATTTTAATTGAATTGAATAACTGAATTGAATTGAATTGAAAGAGAGAGAGAGAGATAGAGAGAGAGAGAGAGAGAGAGAGAGAGAGAGAGGATATAAAGTGCAAAGGAAAATTCTCTATCGTTAAGCACTTAATCTTAAAATAGAGGGATTTAACATTACAACTCTCTTAAATATAGGCTAGTAAAATTTAACTAAGCAGATGCAATAAACCTATAAATATAATTTATTCTAGGGAAACTAAAAGTTAATGAACAGTGTTTATAAGAATTAATGATATTAGATAAATTTCATATTTCATTGGTTGCATAATAATAATAATAATTAATCATATAAAAACATGTATGAAGATAAATAATTATTTAGGCCTATTAAAATCAAATAGATACAAATACCATATATATATATTTTTTTTTTTCTTTTCTTTTTTTTTTCTTGAGTTAAAAGAAAAGAAAAGTGCAAAGTAAAATTCTCTGCTTTAAACACTCAGGCTCAAAATGCAACATCAACACTCTAAAGGTAGGCTAAATGTCAATATATTATCAATGATTGTAATAAGTGCTTTATGATTTGAATCAATCCCCTGCTGACTCCTTATGTGAACTGCAGTCCTGGTTGTACCCAGCATGCACAGCAGAGCTATTAGCGCTTAGCTGAACAAGTGTAGACAGAAGACAACAACAACAGCATGATCTCAGCCAAACGCCAGGCTGATGGACTAGTAGGCCAGCTATGGACCCCGACAACGAGTATCAGTGCATGGCAACAAAAGTATGCCTCTTTATGACTAATGATCTGGCTCGACGAGGAGGCTGATTTTATTGCTAAACGTCCAGTAAGGTGCTCGTTGTTTTTCAAGTGTTTTAGAATATACTGCTGCTAAACTTCGCTCTATGTGCAAGTCTCTTCCGGCGGGAGCAGCAGCGGTGCCATGAACAGTGGACTCCCAGCTTCAGCTGCTCCGCTCGGGGGTGTCGGAATACCGGGTGTGAAAGTTAAATTCTGTCGTTATTACGCGAAAGACAAGACTTGTTTTTACGGAGATGAATGCCAGTTTCTGCACGAGGACCCGTCTATGGCGAGCCTTTCTCTGCACGGTGGTAGTACAGGTGCTGGAGGAGGAGGAGGAGGAGGAGGAAGCCCCGTGTCTTTATCTCTGGCTGGTGGAGCAGTGACGGCGGCGGGATACGTGCTTGGAGGGAGTGCGGCCAGTGGCGCTCCTGCGAACGTACCCAAAAAGAACGATTCTCTCGGTCCCGCGGGAACAGCTCTGGAGGGACAGCTGTTGTCCAGTAAGTTTGCACTGAGGCCTAGTGTATACTGTTCTCTGTTGTTGTTACTACACGGCGGCTTTTGTCTAAATCGAGGCCGTGGATTTAACGCGGGCCTACCTCTCGCTACCAAAACAGCACGGGAAATTCAACATGTTACTCCACAGCGCGCAGACACTTTTAAACGAACGACGAAAATAATTGAGCAAACAACGCAAAAGCGTTTAGTTAATGATCTGTGCTGTTTTCGCTGTATCCAAAATGTTTTTTTTTTTAAATGAATAATTTGTGTAGTTTTATAAAAACTGGAAGGTATGGCAAGCCATTTTTACAATTAGACTATTCCTTTAAAACAAACCAGTATTTCGTTATCTTGTAGTACTCCAGTAATCTAATTTTTTATTACTGTTTTTTTTAACCGTTTCACATGTAAATAGTCATTATTAGACACTACTACCAGGGTTTTTCTGTTAGTTTTAAGTTGGGCTGTCCCACCAACTAAAGATTTTCCTAGTCAACTGTTAGCCTAGTCGTTCATTAAAGCCATGATTAGTCAGGGGAGAAATGCTAAACTATAGTAATAAGCATTTGAAATACAAAATAAATAAACTATTATATAACAAGCTTATCTTAAATTTTATAGCACTGCATCTTCATAAGTTACCTTTGACAAGAACGGCAACAAGCAATCAGGACAGTGAGTTTGAGAGTTGTTGCCAAAATAAAACAAAATGCAAATTCTCATTACAAATAGCATCGTTACACAATCGGGGTGTGCATTTCAGCGGAATATGGTGACACCTGGCCTGTTTTCAAAACGTATGACACAAACCCAACAAAATTTAATGTATGCCGGCACATCAGGACAGCACTCAGATCAAAGCAAATTAGCGACTGTTGACTGACACTTCTGTTTCATAGACAGTGAACAATGATCGTGGCATTTTGAAATCCACCACCACGAACAAGCCATGTTGACAATAAATACTATTATTAGACTGGCACAGCAGCCAATTAAATGTATGTAACCGATCGTAATTACTTCATTGAGGAAAAATTTAACTATAATGCAGAATTACATCAAATGTGCATAGTGGTCGCTGAGTTGGTAAATTTTACAGACTGACCAGTAATTCTGCAAAATGACTGTTTTCTGAAATAAAGGTTTACAAAAAGTGGCAGAACAAAATCAGTTAACACGTGACATATTAGATTTTAAATAACTTACCCAAGCAGCAAACTATTCCTTCTTGGTTGATGCTGTCATCCAGATGTATCACTTATAATTGCTGGTGTTTAAATGCTTTCAAAAGCTTTGGCTTTCTGCACCAAATTAATCTCTGGTGTAGGTCTTCATTTTCCTTTGCTGACCAAGTCTCTTCTCCTCAACTATTAGGGGCCAGCCTTAGTTTTAAGGGATAAATGTTAAATGGTTTGCCATAGGAAGGAACCTACCATTGTCCACATGCAAGATTGAAATATTTTGTAATATATAATAGCAAGCATTTTGTTCGCCAGTGTTTTGATGGCACTTTATATGATTTGCTTGTGTCTGAGTACATTTTCACAGTAAAGTAAGAAATTATTTCCAGCGGCACCTTTTTTTGTGTATCCAGGAGAAATTCTATGGAACTTGCTTTTAGGAGAGCACAGTAATCTTTTTAAACACTTAAAATATATACCGAAGCTACCAATATTTTAAATTATTTATTTAGTTTGAAAAAGTTTTACATAGGACTTTGAGTAAGATGTTGTAAACACAAAGGGTTCACATACCTTTTTTCTTTATTGCAGTCCCTGGGATGGAGGGAGGTGCTCTGAATGATGCCAGCCTGACCAATTCATACTTCAGCAGCACTTTTATTGGAGTTAATGGGTTTGGAGGCCCAGCAGAGTCCAAATATTCAATGATGCAGGTAACTTAAACCACTACTGACTGTGTGTGGTGATAGGAAACCAATATATAGCCTCTTTCACACAGCGCGTTGATCCCGGAAAATTGCCAGACCGCCTTCTGTGTGAACGCAAGCACGACCCGGGATTGATCCCGGGATCGATGCCGGGTTGGGGACCTAGTAACATTGCCGGGATCAGTCCCGGAATGCGAGCTGTGTGAACAAAAGGACACTTCACATTTTGATGATTTCTTGTGTTTTCAGAGGATGACCAGCAGTAGCAGTTCTCCAAGTCTGCTGAACGATGCCAAGAGCTTCAGCCACAGCACACATGGTGTGATAAAAGTTGTTTGAAATTTTTGTTTTGGCAATTAAGCTGTTGTGGTAAGATTTAAAAAACTATTTTTTATGCATCCACTCCACTTTTTAGATCCAGTAAATTCCCCAACATCATCTCTCTTCAGTGATTTTGGTGCTTTGAGCATATCACAAAGGAGAAAAGTGAGTGTTTAATATGTCAGTTTTGCTGTTAATATTGTGACTGGGTATTTTTTTGATGCAAGAATCACCTGTATTTTTAACTTTTGAGAAGGCTTAAGAAAATAAAACATTTTCATGCTACATAAATTTTGAGTCCGACTAGTCATACAACTGACTTGTTGATTAGTAACTTAAAATAAACAGTAGAAGTACTTGGATAATTATACTCTCACAGTATTTTGTGTTATAGCTTTGTCAGTTTGCACAGGAAAAACAACAAGTTTTGTATTCAAATTCCTCAGCATTAACCCTCTATGGTATACCACAATGGAAAATGGTCAAAAAAGTAGTTTTTCTATAAAATTATGATTTTCTTTTCTTTTTAAATGCATATTTCTTTAAGAAATTGATAGATTGATACACTTGGAACTCATGCAAACCAAAAAGAAGTAGATCCCTATCATTCCCTGTCATTTGGCTAACTCATCCTCACTCTTATTACATGGAAGAGCTAACTCTGCACTCTTCTTATTGCCCTTTCGATAAAATATTGCTGTATTCATTTTCTGAAAAGAAGAAATCATTTTGTTATTTATACATAAATACAACTATACTACAATAAATAAATAAATAACTGCAATTATATTAAAAAACCTTGAGAAGAGATGTTTAGAAATGAGGTTGATAGAGCAATTTCTGGAGCACTTCAACAGGTGTCTTCCATGTGAGGGTGACAGTGGGAAAGACAGTTTTGGAGGGACATTCACATGTCATTTGACTTAAAAACAGCACGTCATTGGCTACCTTAAAGCCTGCCCTTTTAAATTCTATAGTGAAATAAATTGTTTTTTTTTATGGCAACTCGAGTCCGAGGGTTAATGCAGTCATGCTACAGCCACATACATTTAGACAGACATGATTTGCCATTAAATTGTGTCTGACATTGCATTTTAAGATGATGTCAAGGTAAAAACATGTCTCCAGACCCTTGTGCTCTGTTCCACTCAAGATGTGTTCTTGCATTCAAAAACAACCAGATAATGTAAACTAGGGTGACCATGTCACCTTTTTCCCGAACATGTCCTCTTTTTGGACCTAAAAAGATGCGTCCGGCCAGGATTTCTAAATCAACCAAAATGTCCGGGATTTGGCTTTTGCTTTCTACAGTCGCCGTTTTTGCATTGCTTTAGGTCCCGCCTTCTCGCACGCCACCATTGGTCAGTCATCATGTATGTAGTAACACAAGCATTGGTCAAACTGCATCTCAGTCATTACCCTCAGCACTACAAGAGACAGAGCCAGAGCAGCTCTTGCTTATCAACAGTAGCACATGGCTCCTGAACAGCATAAAAAAAAAATGACCGAAGACTGTTTCGGTCAGGATCCGTGTAAAGCAGAATGCATGACCTGCAAAGCTGGCACGTACGTCTCAGTGTCAAATAAAGGTGCTATAGCGACTTATAAGCATATAAGGAAAGTATACAATCAGGAGGATTGAAATTATTTTTTACTGAAATAGTTTAGTAGATTTTTTTTATTTTAACCTATGGCCATGAAAAGAAATGGTGTCATGTAAAATGTGTAAAAAGCTAAACAATTTTTTTATATATATATTATTCTATTGTTGCGGGCCAAACGTTGAATGTAAAGGATGTATTACTTTATGTATTAAAGTACAATAACATAGTTGCAAGGTTGTGAATGCATTTGTCAAGTATTTTTTGATGCATTCACCCCAACCACGTCCCTACCCCTCAACCACGCCACCCGTCCCCTAATGAAAACACCCCCTAAGAAATGGTGTTCAATCTTTAAGTTGCCCAAAATATTATAATACTCATGCGAGGGACCCTCATCCTAAATTTTAAAAGGCAGTCTATGCATTATGTAAAAAGACTCAATTAATATAAAAAAATATATATATATATATTATAAATGTGTAAAACATAAAAAAAAAAAAGATTTAGTTTCTATTGTTATTTTAATAAATTATTATTAATATATAATTATTATTTTTTTTATTTTAATCCATTTATTTATTTATTGCAATTTCATTTTTTTATTATAAATAAATAACCTGAACCCAGTTTGAAAACTGATTAGTTATGAGTCAGAAACCAGCCTAATTATACAGGAGTTCCTAAAGACATTAGTTTGATTTTGAAAAAAATGTTACATTGCACGTCCCTAACGTGGGAAAAACTTTCTTGAAGTTGTTGGAGTGAAACCATTACAGTTCTATTTATATCTGTGGTTCTTTTGCAGGCTCCTAACCCCACAGCTAGTGAATTCGTCCCTAAAGGGGCCCCACGAATGGCCTCCATATCTCAGTCAAACGTGCCAGCATTCGCCTCCCCCATCTTCCCTCATCCTGGCTTGAGCAGCTCCACGGCGGCTGCTCTTGCACCTGGTCAGTGACTCTACCAAAAAGTCCCACCCAGTGTTCTGACATTTATTTATTTATTTATTTCTGTTTTTGTCTTGCTAAATGCGTCTTATCTTATGTTTTGTATTTCTATTCAGTCTTTTAATGTGTATAATCTTTTAGGTTAGGTTGTGGTCTTCTTTTTGTGAATCTGTTTTTAATCAGGCTTCAATGTGTGGTTTCTTGGACAGGTATGTCCCTCTCTGCTGGGTCATCGCCTCTCCACTCCCCCAAAATCACCCCTCACACCTCCCCAGCACCGCGGCGGCGCAGCCATACACCCAACCCCAACCCCAACCCAGCTAATTACATGGTGCCCACCACTGCGTCTGACCCAGGAGGTGGAGCCCATGTAATTCAAAAGGAGACTGTAGGCGGGACAACCTACTTCTATACCGATAACACCCCTGCTCCCTTGGCTGGAATGGTATGGTCCACGTAAATCGGGAGTTTGCTGTGCACTATTATTGTCTTTACCTGATTTACCTGAATTTTTTTTTAATTCTCAGGTGTTCCCTACGTATCACATGTATCCACAAACGGCACCTCATGTGGCATACATGCAGCCAAAAGCCAACGCGCCATCCTTCTTTATGGCTGACGAACTCCGACAGGTAATCTGCCGTTTTTGCCCTCATGTGTTAGCCAGTGTTGTCTAGAAGTTGGTGATTTGTTTGCATTTTTTTTCACTTATTTATTGTAACACCTATGTTTGTCTTTTTTTTTGTAGGAGCTGATTAACAGGCATTTGATAACGATGGCACAGATAGATCAGTCTGAGAACACTGGTAAGGATGTGGTTTGACTTGTGTTGGCATGATATGTTAACATCGTTATTGTTTTAATGGACAACGTAGCAACTGTTCAGTTATAATGTCTGTTTTGTGGTCCGCGCATCTGGATTCACCTGCTGTCTGAGGAGAAAACCACATACTTTGTCTGTCGGTCTTTATTTTGATTGTTTTGAAAAGTATCTATATGGTTATCCACCTGTGTCATCCATATCTATGCCCATATCCACATAAAATCCTTGGGTTTTTTTTCAGTATGTTTGAATAGTATGAAGTTAGCAGTATGTGAGTACAGGTGTGTTGTATGTTGAAGTCAGCTGTTCCATCTCCCCTTTAGGAGTGCCATCTGAGGTAGACAGTTACCACAGCCTCTTTCCCCTGGAACCCCTTCCCCCACCCAACCGTCTTCAGAAAACCAGCAATTTCAGTTACATCACTTCCTGTTACAAGGCAGTCAACAGCAAAGATGACCTGCCTTACTGCCTCAGGAGGATACATGGTGAGGCATTAAGTGTTTTATCTACAATGAAAACAATTTCAGAATGTTTTTAAAGTACTTGGTCGTAAAAATATTGAGACTTAATATATCTAACAAATAGGGGTGTAAATATTAATTGATTCGTATCGGTGCATCGATTATACAGCCGACGATTCGATGCATCCGCAAGAGTCCGCAAGAGTGTCGATTAATGTGTTTGTTTTGCCGCCTGTCTATTTTCAGCATCCGCTCCGACATATACGTACAAACGATTGTTATGCACTGGGCTAACGTTAGTAAGCCACCGAACTAAACTGCCAGTGTGAAAGCACCCCTCAGTCACTTAGTCGGCGAATTCCTAGCCAGCAGTTACTAGCGTAAACAAATAGGCGCTAACTTGCACAAAAGGCTACTTAAGTTGGCTTACTTGAAAAGTCTAGGGTGCTTTCACACTGGTAGTTTAGTACGGAACGGGGCACGGTTCGCATGAAAAATCGCTAATGTGAACGCTGTCATGCGGACCCGGGTGCGCACTGGGGTCCCGAACCCGAGGCTGCCTGGAGGAGGTGCGCTGAGTTCGGTTGCACTCGAACCATGCCGCAGTTCGCGTGAATGTGAAAGCATCACGGACTTGGGTGCGTACTTGTTCAGGAAGTAAAGTGACCTGCGCATGCTTTTTTAGCTTATTATGATGTATTTAGTTAAATAAAACACATGTAAGGGATGATAGTGTTGATAATTTACCTTGGATAAGAGCGAGAGTAAGTCTGCAGTCTATGCACACCCATAGAGCGTGGACTTAGGTCAACAAATTAATGGAAATCCACTGTCTCCTGCGTTTGCAATCAGCAAAAAGCCAAATGCGACACACAGTAAACCGGTGTTGTTCACTCAGCTGTGCATAATAGCACCAAATTAATAAAAAAAACACAATATATTGACCCGCGTTCTGTTTTCTATCATGCGTCGTGCACGTTTGCGATGACGTAAGATGCACGGAAACGCATCAGGATTCGATAGAATCAAGTTTTGTATTGCATCATGCAGTAACTGTTATATTTGCTGTTCTATTTGCAGTGCATTGAGCACAACATACACATTATGTGAATGGAATACCGTTTCTGTATTCTCAATAAAAGGCAAATTATAAAACATTTTGTTGATTTATTTGAAACTTAATAGATAT
This sequence comes from Siphateles boraxobius, assembly GCF_051911475.1. Taxonomy (NCBI): domain Eukaryota; kingdom Metazoa; phylum Chordata; class Actinopteri; order Cypriniformes; family Leuciscidae; genus Siphateles; species Siphateles boraxobius. The sequence continues at coordinate 19,206,491 of NW_027508876.1, forward strand.
CATGTAAAAATATCTAGTATTGAATCGTATCGAATCTTATCGCGGGGAATTCTGAAGTATCGAAAATAATCGAACCGTTGGCTTAAGAAATCAGTATCGAATCGTCATGAAGGCTCCGATTTACACCCCTACTAACCAAAATCTGAGAACCAAAACAATAAAGAAAGCAATGATAGCACAAGGGAGTGGTAAAGAAAGCAGTGGTAGCCTACTTGTTTTGTTAAGTACTCGCGTGTAACTTTGGAAATTACTTTTATGCATTCACAGGCTTCAGGCTGGTCAACACCAAGTGTATGATGTTGGTAGACATGTGGAAGAAGATTCAGCACTCCAATACTGTGACCCTCCGAGAGGTCTTCACCACCAAAGCGTTTGGAGACCACTGTACGAATACTTTGCTTTTTATATGACTGGGCATTTGCGTATCCAAACTATTGTGCAGAACAGCTTTTGGTTTCTCCACTTAATGTCAATGAAGTGATGCTCATTTTTATTTAAAAAAATACATTAAAAATGCAATTCACCCATACGTTGTCTTGGTGTGAGGCGTTCTTAATGAATTAATTAAAATTCTGATCTGTTCTGATGTTTTGTAATAAAGAAAAATAAATCATAGGTAGTTTGACACATCTCTTAACGGTGGGGTATGTGATTTGGAAAATGACCGGCAGATTTTGAAAATACACAATTCAATGATCCTACCTTCTTTCCTCCAATGCTGGCCCTGACTCCACCCATTCGAAGAACATGGACCCGCAATCATGCACGAGAGAAAACTCAGATGCGCAAGAGATTGTAATGACGATTTACTACTAATCATGGAACCGGCTTTACTGACGAGATGCGCATGTGTCACGAGCTTTGAGTATGCGCACGAAGGGGGTCACGCGCGCTGGGGGGAGGGGTGTGTGGTACGACCATTTGATTGATGAACTTACTGTCCAATGATTCTAGGTGGTCTTGGAAATGATTGGCTGGAGTTTTTCGAGTCCTGCCCGTTCCACAGATTTGCTTAATATTCATTTCAATTAAATTTAAATCCATTTAAATCCATTTTCATTTCAGTTCTTCTAACTCAGTGGCTATAAGTGGGTTAGGAATAGGATTTCAAGATATTTTGAAAAAATGGACAAAAAAGAGAATCATACCCCACCTTTAAATTTATATAACACAAATATTTATACATGTATTCATGCAAATTAATTGTTTGTCAATAATAATACTTGAGAAAATATTATAAAGTTTTTTAAAACTATATGAAACCATATGTGCTTTAAACAAAATTGTCATTGATCCTTTTAGAGATTTTTTATATATGAAATCACGTCTGCCCTCCACAGCACTGGTGTTCTCCTATGACTTCCATGCGGGGGCGGAGACCATGTTCAGCAGGCACTTCAATGATCCGGCAGCGGATTCTTACTTCACAAAAAGAAAGTGGGGTGAGTTTTTTTTTTTTTTTTTTCTGCTCAGAAGATTCTGTTTTTGTGTGTGTGAGGATACAGCCGTTATTTGCAGAGTATGTCAAATGTCTAGTGGCAGTTGCGTCTTTGTGAACATGTTGTGAGGAAAGAGGAAGGAGTGGTTGAAACCGATCCTTTCTCAGGTAGGTTCAGTACCTGCAAGCTCAAGAATGGCAGAGGAAGCAAAACCCAGGGATGACGTTTAGCTATAAACAGCTGCAGCGCATACGGCTGCATTAACTACAGTGCAGCTTCAAACCATGAAACACGTGCTTATCAGGTTAAAACCAGTCACAACATCTAAAAATATACACTTACTTGTGTATATGTTGAAATAAAACTTTTATCTAAAACTTTGGTGCTGAAAAAGTTTTATTGCGTATGTTTATTTGTCAGCTACCATACGATAAAAGGGTTTAGACACTCGTTCAATGTGTTGGTAGTTCCAATGTACATTTTTAATTATGTATTTATAATTAGTGTTGGTGATAGTTACGTTTAAATGTTACAATATTGCGTTACTTCACTAAAAAGTTACTATTTGCGTTACTTGGTTACTTCATATGGACCTTAATGCGTAAATACTTTTGCAATACTTTTTCTCACCTGGGCTGGGCTTGTTTTTCACACCTGTACAGTAGAGGACGCAGCTCAAACTAATTTTACAGCTGTGCTGCCATTCTGGATTGCAGAAGAATAGGATGGAGAAGTTTAGCACTCTCACTTCAGCAATAAAAAAATATAAATTAAATGCAAATGTGATGTTTATATAAACTTAAGTCATTTTTGCTCTGTGTTATGGTTGAATTAGATCATCGAAGATCAGCTGCAAAGACATTGGTTAATAAAGTGAGATTAAATGCATAAAGTATATTTGTATTATTTAACATAATTATTACAGGTTTGCAAAATATTCTGAGTTTGTTTCACTGTTTTTAATCCTTTTTAGGAACACTGAATCTGTTTTTGTGCAAGTGAGATGAGTATAAATGCATGATCACATTTAGTCTAGAACTACAATAAGCATCATGTTTACACAGCGCGCACACAACGCCTCTGCATTTTATTTCGATTACTCTCTACATGGAAACAGGAGAGCTGTCAGTCAATAAATGCAAAATCAAAGTAACTTGCGTTACTTATTTGAAAAAGTAACTCAGATATTTTTTTGTAAATTTAAAATGAATGCATTACTTTACTCGTTACTTGAAAAAATTCATCTGATTTTGCATTGCTTGTAATGCGTTACCCCGCCAACATTTTTTATAATTAATTTTAATTATTTAAATTTTATTTATTCATTTATTTTTTGATTAGGGCAGCATGAGCTCCCTCCTCCACGGCAACATGCGGGCCTGTTACCGGAGTCTCTGATTTGGGCCTATATCGTCCAGCTGAGCTCGGCACTGCGCACCATTCACACAGCTGGACTGGCCTGCAGGGTCATGGACCCTAGTAAGATCCTGATCACTGGAAAGACACGGTACATATTACTCAAACCAGAACTATATTCATGTAACTGCTGGACATCAGTTGAATGCTGATTTTAAATAATTTCAAACACAATGTTTGGCAGTTGTTTAGCAAATATTTAAAGGATTTACTATGTTAATATATTGTAGTGATTTTACTTGCGCCTATCCAAGGACGCTAAGTAATGTAGTGATTGGTACTCACATCACCGATGATGTGATTTTTGGATCACACGTCACTTAAGGTGTGGTTATGAGTACATCAGATGACCACCTTTGCCCTCCCTTAGTTTGGGGCATCAGTCAAGGTCTTTTACCTTGGTAGTTGGAGAACACTCCCAACAGGAGGCTGTTCAATCATTTAGAATTAATTTAAAATGGAGCGAGTTAGTCAGCTGATTTATCTGAAAGATTGGTGAGATTACAAACTTGTAGTTCCTCTTCTGTATTATAATCACAAAGAAGACACAAGTGTAATAAAATACATTTTATTAACAAAAGATAAACAAGAATAACTAGCACTACTACCAAATGAATACCATGAATGATAAAGGAATAAAGTGCATAAGATGCATAAAATACATGTGATTAAGTTGAGTGTGGCTATGGAAGAGTTGTTATCTCATCGAAAAATAAACTGTTGTTTCTCTGAAAGAAATAAAGCGAAGAATCTTATTATGTATCAAACAGATAAATGAAAGATTATTTATTAACTAGCATCAGTTATTTACCTCTGTACCTCTTAGAGTTGTCAAAAAGTACCGAATTCGGTACCAATCTGTACTGAAATTTAAAAAATGTGACGCTTTGAGCGCTGTTGAGCGGAATCGTAAACACCTCTGATTGCCTATTGTACTCACGCGCTCATCGGAAATGTCTGTGATTGGCTACAATGATCAGTGCTTCAAAAACATGTTGTAAATATACATCAATGACACTCTTCACTGAGCACTTACACAGATGCAGACGGGAGCGTTTGAAAGTAGGCGTCTATCAGGAGAGCGGTCCGCTAATAGACGCCTGCTTGTGCTTTAAAACACTCCCGCTCCTGTTTTTTTAAACACTTCCGTGTGCTCTCAAACGCTCCCGTGCGTTGATCATTGTAGTCAATCACAGACAAATCCAATGAGTGTGTGAGTACAATAGGCAATCAGAGGTGTTTACGATTTCCGCTCAAAGAGTCACATTTTTTACATTTTCTACTGACAATATGCAACAATGCCATGGTCTCTGGAAAGAGGTTTGGTAAAGTGATATTTACATTCCACTTGGTCGAGTGAGCAGTCAGATTGCGTTGACTTCTTCCACTGGTTGTGGGTGACAATGCGGTGAAGGAGTCGGAATCTGTTTCAACAGCCTTGAACACGAAGATCCATGAGATTACACAGTGGGGCGCAACCTTTCCCCTGTTGAACTCATTTGCCTAAAACACACAGTTAGAAGTCTTTCAAGTGTCTTTAAAGTTTTAACAATGCATTTCTCACTTTCCGAACCACCACCAGAATACCTTTGGCAATATTCTAAGCAAATAGTTCAAACAAGATGGGAAAAGATTAAAATTTCATGCATTCAGTAATTTGTACATTAACAGCTGGAATTGTGTAAGATGTTGCATTACAAACAGCTGGCACTGAAAATACTTATTTATCTGGATAAGTATGAAATGTGTATTGTTTACATCAGTTTTAAGGTTTTAAAACAGTTAAGAATGGATTTGGATGGATCATTTTGGTTTCTCTTTGTTTCACTCGCTGCTGCTGCTGCATCCGTAGGTCCTTAAGAATTTTTATGGCAGTCACAGGCCAACATCTAAATGGGTGAAGGGCAGAAACTGTATGTGAAGTCCTGGCCTTCCCAGGGTTGTTACTAGATGTCGTCTTGCCCTCTAAGAGGTGTCTGGCTGTTGTCCTAGCATATTTATCTTATAGCGTTGGACAGTTTGTTTGTTTTAGTCCACCAAGATCCAATCTTTTGGAGCAAAATATTTTTTGTTTTTACAATAACAATATCTGGTTAATGAACTATATTAACTCTTCTTTATAAGACTTATGAAATTAAAGTAACACTATGTAGTTTTTCAACCTTCATAATATATTTCCAAGACCCTTGTGATGGTACATCGACTTACAATAGGTTAAATGACACGTCTGCCATAGCCTGATGTGGTCTGTGTCGCTTTTACTGGCACTATATAACTTCGGGTTTCGGGTAGTAACCGGAGCACAAAAAGAACTACAAAATTCGACTGCTTTACGGCATACATCGTTTTTCTTCGTTTGTGATGTCTTTCATAAAATCATGCATCATACTCTACCTTGTCTGTGGCCATTGTTGATTCCAAAGCCAGTGCTGGATAAACAGTGAGCGTGCGTGTGCGACAGTAGGCTGCGGTAAGCTAAATTATTTACGACAGCGGTAATGGACAATTCCACTTCCAACCTGTAGGGTGACCGCAGAGGTGGTGTTGCTTTAAGGACAGTCAAACCACAGATCTGTCAGTGTTCTTTGGGGCCCCTATTTGCTATCCATAAATAGTGAATGGAGAAGTTAACTTTTAACGTTTACTTGTTTTTGCATTTCCTTAATCACACACTATCTGTTAATATGCTTCTCTGAGCAGAGTTTGCACAAATAAAAACATGCAAACACAAACATTGCTAAATGTAATTGTTTCTCTGTAGGTTACGAGTCAACTGTGTAGGAATGTTTGATGTCTTAACATTTGACAATAGTCAGACCAACCACCTGGCGCTGATGCCCCAGTACCAGGTACTGCACATCTCCAAACATGCACCCAAACATAGTGTTATGCCCATCACATACATTTCTTGACTGCGTATCTGTATTTAATCATGTTTTGTTACATAAACTGTCGTTCAAATGTTTTTGGTCATTGAGATTTTTTTTGTTATTATATAGAAAGAAGTCTCTAATAATATTTTTTAGAATGTAATTTATTCCTCTGATGGCAAAGCCAAATTGTCATTGTTGTGGAGTATAAAAAAATAGTTTGTTCTATGTGCTTGTTTTACACTTTGGGTCTAAACTCTTAGTTTCATCAGTTGCGGTTCCTCTTTGTGTCCATCAGCAAGCAGATCTTATCTCCCTGGGGAAGGTGGTGTTGGCCTTGGCTTGTAACTCTCTAGCTGGCATTCAGAGAGAGAATCTGCAGAAGGCCATGGAGCTGGTGTCAATCAACTACTCATCTGACCTCAAGAACCTCATTCTGTGGGCCTCTATCTCTTTCTCACACATTTTTGCCAAAATTCTCTCAATGTGGTTATATTGTGACACATGGCAGTTTGTGGTTCTAATAAGACTGATTAATGTGGCCCCACATTCAAACTAATGCACCATTTCTTTGGTCATGTTTCAATATTCAGGTACCTGCTGTCAGAACAGAGCCGTCTGCGCAGTGTCAATGACATTATGCCCATGATTGGAGCACGATTTTACACTCAACTTGATGCCTCGCAAATGAGGAATGATGTCATTGAGGAGGACTTGGCCAAGGTACTCGAATATATTTTCTCTAGTCGGGTAGCACCAGTTTCAGAATGTTTTTGGCATTTGTACTGCATAGGCAGCCAAGTTTTATTGAAAGCCGATTTTTCCAGCAGCGAAGTGCCCTTTAATTTTATTTAAATTGGACTACACTAGTCATGCTGTATTTGTAATTTTGTTTCTCTACTTTTTTTGAGCTCGTCTCACTCACAACTAGGCGGTAGGTTCAATAGCAGTGCTGGAAACGGAAAGAAACACCCTTTCACACCAGGCTGTCTAGTTTACCTAGTATGCGATTGTCTAGTTTGTGCTTGAGGTCAAACTAGAGATGGGAGGTGGTGTGATTGCTGATAATATTTTGGACAGTTTCAGCTGTCTTTTTTTCGGGTTTCCTCCTTTTATTTACTCATATCCGATGTGTGAAAACATTTCTGACCACCCTGTTACAAACATGCACTGTTGCATTTAACTCCTTTTTCTTAATGAGAATGGCCTTTTTAAACAGTGCCGTGTCTGTTGCATTTGTTTAGTGCTGTGCTGGATTTGGTGTGTGAGCAAATGTGACGCAGAAAGAGGTTTAAATATGAGTTCCCTTCTCATATTCGCAAGTCTCACTTGCACAACCCCAATATAACCTAATTTTTTGTTATTCAAAAGTGTTGCATTTTTATTTTGCAGGAGGTTCAAAATGGGCGATTGTTCCGCCTTCTGGCAAAACTGGGAACGATCAACGAGAGACCAGAGTAAGGATTTTTATTACAACTAAAATATTGAGTTCATTTAAAACTTTTCTGAAATGGCAAACTTTTACAAAAATCTTCCAAAATGGTTCACTTTAACATTGAATTTTAATTCTTGTAGGTTCCAGAAGGACCCAACATGGTCTGAGACTGGTGACCGTTACCTGCTGAAGCTCTTCAGAGATCACCTGTTCCACCAGGTAACAGAGACTGGCACGCCCTGGATCGACCTCAGCCACATCGTGTCCTGTCTCAATAAGGTGAGATTGCGTAATTGGAGCTCATGTTATATGTTGGTTCAATGACTATATATAAATTTATTATTTACAAAATGCAATGTGTGTGTATATATAATGACTTTAATACACCTGCTGAACCTTTTTTTTTTTTTTGAGGGGGCTGGTGGCAAGTAAAAAATGTCAAGGAGATGCAAATATCCTGATATCAATAAAGAAAAAAAAGCTTCATTAAAGTAAAAAATAAAAATCTAGATAATAGAACTTGTTGTAGGGGACAGTTCACCCAAAAATGACAAATCTGTCATCATTTACTCACCCTGAGGAGTTTCTTTTTTCTGTTGAACAGAATTTCATATTCTTTAAAATATCTTCTTTTGTGTTCAACAGAAGAAAGAAACTCATACAGGTTTGGAACATGACATTTTTTTGGGGGGGTGAACTATCCCTTTATGTAGTTTGTCAATCTTTAATTATTTCTCATTTAAAAATGTAGCAGCTGCTTATAAATTTTTAAAGTTCTGGGGTACAACCAACATTCATAGGAAAAAAACAAGTGTTCAATGAAATCAGTCTGATATATATTTTTTTTGTGTGTGTATGTATGTGTATATATGTGTGTATATATATGTGTGTGTGTGTATATATATATATATATATATATATATATATATATATATATGGGACAATTGGACCTTTTTATGACAAGGGAAGGTTACTTCAGATCGTAAAATGTGGTGCGACTCAAAAACAATATTTATGAATTAATAGTTCATGCTATTTGTAAAAATTATTTTTATTTGACTGTTAGACCGCATGACATTTTTAGAGCTATTCAATTTCAATTAAAATGTTCTCGAAAATAATGTAAAGGTTTTTCAAAAGCAACATGAATACAGTCAGTACATTTCTTGTCACTTTTTAAATATTTTTCTTATTCTTCACCATGGACCCTCTTATTTGTCATTGACCTATAATTGTGGCATTTTATGTGAATCTTCACTTCAGCTGTGCTGGTTTAATGAATTCACTACTCTCAAACTACCTTTATTTTTTCTGTCAGTTGGATGCTGGAGTACCGGAGAAGATCAGTCTTGTGTCACGGGATGAGAAGAGCGTGCTTGTGGTGACTTACTCAGACCTGAAGCGCTGCTTTGAGAGCACCTTCCAGGAACTGCAGGCCGCCACTAACGCCCCCCTGTAACACCCATCCATCCCCACAGGAGTGGGCTGGAACTGCCTGAAACAGAGCACATTGCACTACAGCCTGGAATCATAGGTGCAGAATGATGATCTCACAACCAGGGCAGAGCCAGCTGGTTGCTCACCTCCAGTCAGATACACTGTTCTGTCCAGAGAAAGTTGTTTTCTAAAGCTTATTTTTTTTAGTTTTCACAACAACAGCTGCAGAATTATGAACTGAACTGAGAGCTGTGATAATAATGATGATGATTTTTTTTTAGACTTGGGAACAATGTCCAAAAAAATTAGTCTTTACTTCCTGCTTTTATTTCTCTTTTTTTTTTTCTTTGGAGGATGCACTAAACATTTTAAGTTCCTTTTTAAGTGATTGTGCGTGCGTGTCCCACATGGTGCATTGAGGGCCGAGGTCTCACACATTAATGGGTGTAAAACAGAGTGCTGTTTTCCCACATCATATCCTCGCCCTTTTTTTTTAATGAGGTACTACAAATTGGGACAGACCACTGGTCATGTGTGCAGGGTCCTCAACTCTGATGGGACAAACCACTGGGTTGGGCAAATTGATGAGACTGACCACTTGTGAATGTGTGGCATTAGTAACGCGCCACCACTCCTCCTCTGATGTAATGACTCCTTTAAAAGTCGGCCAAATTGGAGGCGGGAGGGAACGTTACCGGTTGCGTGCCGTCGACGGGGATTCACGGTGTTTGCTGGCGCTGACAAAGGGGTGCTCTCGCCTCTTGCTGTGTAAAATTGTCGTTTATTTCAGAATTTCATTTTGTGGATGCTTTTTGAAATCAGATTTTGAGAGGATGATTTTTTTTTTTTTTTTTTTCGTGATAGGAACCAAAGAACTGGACCACGCTAGCAAGGGAAACCAGTTCTGTCTCTTTGTGGAATGTCCCTTTCTTACGTCTCTGTTGTGGAGCATCACAAGTTTCGTCATTCTTTTCCCTCATTCGTTCTCATTTTCCCGCTCTCCTTCAGTATTGGTTTGGATATAGTGAATATCATACTGTGTTGTTACTGTCATTCCCATTCTTAACAAAATTGTTGTACAGAGATGCATGATGGGATGTTTCCCACCTCACTTGGTCTCTGTGGACCAGTCTCAGCAGGACGGTTGGCCGAGTTGGGATTGTATTGGTTTCTCTTGGTTTTGTTTTTGTTTAGCTATGATTTGACCTACAAATTATGTGATAACATCCGGACAACAGTTTGGAATTCGCTCAGGACGATCCCTGACAGGAATATGCCAATGACTGAATGTGTCTGACCTGTCATTGGTGACTGCCCAATCCGTGAGTCAAGGAACAGGCGGGACTTGCAGCACAGATTTGGGTGTGCCACACTGGACCGAGAGGGTGCAGGATACAGCAGGCAAAGGATGCTGTGAGTTCAATAATGTATTTTTTTTTATCTGATCAGTAGACTACTTGGTGAACATGGTGCCAAGCCTGTATCCTTCTCTGATACACACACACACACACACACACACACACACACACACACACACACACACACACACGCATCAATAGACACCTTTTACAGGCAATCTCATATCATGTACCCAGCTTCCAGTGGAACGCACTCCAGGCACATACACATACATGCATTCAAAAAATCCTCCTTCACCATCCCAGTACGTTTTATGCCCTTCTTGTTTGTCACATTTTTGCAATGTTTGTGTGTACAGCAGTATTTTAATAAAGATTAATAAAAGATAACATTAATTTGTGTTTTCTTTAAATGGCATGATTGTCGCTTGAATAGCTTATACACTGCAGCAGCAAAAGGGAATTTGTCAGTAACTGGAGGAGATGCCACAAAAATTTCTGGCACTGAAAAAGCAGCAGAGACCCAGGCTCTGAATGGTTTTGAATGATGCAAATGTTTTATGGCAAAAGTATGTATGTGCATTTATTTTTGTGTCATTAGGTGAGATGATCAGTGCCCCCCCCCCCCCCCCCCCACCACCAATATTAAAAATTCCTGTTCTCAAATAATATTTTCAGAAGTTAGTATTAAGTTAAATAAATACAGTCTACGGTGAACTGTTCCAGCATATATGGCTTCAGCACATGAACTCTGCTCTACAGTTAAACATTTGGTACCTACCAGCAGTGATTGTATAAAATGCATTGCACTAGCTCTTAAATAATATTAGCTGCTCTGTGATTACTAAAACAAAATGAAAGGGGTTTCAAACAGTGTATGTAGATGAGATAGGAGTTTTAAAACAAACACAGGGGGATTGCTTATCAAACACAATTAATGAAAATACCGAAACTTCGGACTGCCGAAAACCGCAATTAACATCTTAAAGGGTTAGGTCACCCAAAAATGTAAAATTTGTCATTTGTGTATGAATTTCTTTCACACAAAAGAAACTATTTTGAAGAATGTAGATAACCAGACAGTTGACGATAGCCATTAACGTAGCCTATAGTACCGTCAACTGCCTGGGTACCAACATTCTTCAAAATATCATCTTTTGTGTTTAACAGAATTAATTCATACAGGTTTCGAGCAACTTGAGGGTGAGTAAATGATGGTGAGTAAATGATGACAGAATTTTCATTTTGGGTGAACTATCCCTTTAAAATGGAAATTTATATATATATATATATATATATATATATATATATATATATATATATATACACACACACACACACACACACACACACACACACACACACATGAAATACTGCTGAAATCTAACACGAAAAGGAACTGAAAGCAAAATAGTCCAGATAAGCAGGGTTTTTAAGAGTGGTCGTTGATGTTCGTTGGTGTTTTCAGGCAGGTTAGAAACAGCGGTAGAGGAGATCAACTTCATAGTCTGGAGGGGGAGAGCAGCACCTCTCTATGGTGACAACAGGGGGCGCTATTCATACAAGGCGGCACTTTTCCCGGCAGCATCATGCGCTTGTTTTGATATTTGGAGAATAACCTGCAAAACAAAAGGCCGTGACCTCATTTTATGTAACTAATTACATACATTTAATTACATAAAGCTCATTGTTTGTTATTTACACATTCATTTCGGCATACTACGATTCAAAAGTTTGAGTTCTGTAAAAAAAAAAAAACTATGTTTTTAGAGATATGCTCACAAAGACTGCATTTATTTGAGCAAAATACAGTAAAAACTGTTTAAAATAAAAACAAGAGTGTACAACATTTAAAATAATGGAGTTCTATTTGGATATATTTTAAAATGTAATTTATTCTTTTGATGTCAAAGCTGAATTTTCAGCATCTAGTCCAGTATCACATGATCCTTCAGAAATCATTTTATGTTGATTTATCAATGTTGAAAACAGTTGTGCTACTTAATATGTTTGTGTAAACCATGATAATGTTTTTTATCCACACAAGATTCTTTGATAAATATAATGTAAAATTGAAAGGAACATAAAGGACATTTTGAATGTCTTTACTGACCCCAAATCTTTGAATGGTAGCGTAACAGATTATCGAGACCAGATTTGTGGCACCTACTTGGTGATTTTCTTGATTTTGAATCTGTCCGTCCATTTCACCTGAATCAACTCTTCAGAAGGGAGAACCATTCCACTGTCAGACTGGTTGTACAAAAGTAAAATAAAAAGTTAGTCCCAACAACTTTATCTGAGTGAAATGCAACTATATTTTAAAACTCTTACATCAGGGATTTCTTTGTGTAGATCCTCAAAAGTGTTGTTGCCTTTGATTTTCTCTGAGTTGATGTAGCTAAAGTATATTAAAATAAATAATAAATAAAATTAAAATAATCAAGATTTTTTTTTTTACAAATAGATTATTCAAGTTAATTAAGTTAAATGAACATAAATATTATATTTTGAATACATATTCAGTTGATCTTTTCAAATATGAAGACATTCGTACCTTAAAGTTCCCAGCGTTTTCTGGCTTATGTCATTCTGGTCGAGGTGCTTCGTGACAGTATTTCCTTCTCCAGAAATAAAATTGTTTAGCGGAATATAATCCTTTCCGTCCTGTTATGCAAGAAAAAATGTTCAGTTCTGAAAGCCAAATGTCCCGACCAGGAAAATGTACACACAAAAATAAACACACAAAAATGATATCCCACCTGTTGGACGCAGGTCTGCAGGAGGTCTCCCAGTATCTCCACTAGAGCAGTGAAAGAAGGTCTGTCCTCAGGGTTATTTTCCCAGCATGCCCACATGATGATATAACTGTCAGACAAATCCCGCAAGCTCATTATCATCAATGCATTGGTATTGGTTCATGCTTTATACAGTGTATTCCCGTGTGAGAACTCACATCTCCGGGGTGCTGTACTCAGGAGGACACATCCGAGTCCCCTGCTTCAGTCTGTGAAAAAACTCCTCATCAATGTTCAGCCCCGGGTACGGAGACGCTCCTATAGATCACAAACATTGTTATATGTGACCGTTCACAGACAAAGATTGATTTACTAAGATAAAGGTTATTCATTTAAAATATGTAGCCTATAGGTTACCATATGGTGCATAATAAAACAAATTGAATGTCATTTCTTGCACTAAACTTTCAGGCTAATTGGGTATCTGTAACTAATACAGACATTAATTGTCATTATAAAGTAGTTCAAACAGCATTTATCATAACATGATTTTGTAGGAATTGTAATCAGGCGCTAAAGAGAGTACCTTTTAAAAGTAATTTGAGCCAATGGGATCGCTTGGGGTCCTAACAGAGACTTGATTTCGAGGGATGACCTGATTTGTCACCACAAAATCTATTTGAATGAGAAAAAATGTGGGGCGGGATTTTGTCCATCGGGAATTGATTGGATCGTTGGGTCATTGGTGTTGGCTATTGCTGTGATGTGATGTTAGTGACAGGTTGTCGCTGCAATTGTGATCCTCTATGTGTATGTTGTTATTGTTCTGTTATGCAATAAAGAAAAGTGGAAGGGGACGTTATTTTGATTAAAGATTATGAGGGCGCATGAATTTTAATAAATAATGATGTACAAAGATAAATCATTTATAATAAAACGATAACTTGTCAATTTTGATTTTATGCAGTTATTTTAGTTTTTATTTGAGTTTCATTTTTACTAATATTTTGAATTAGCTTTTATTAGTGTATTTAAAGCTAATTTTAGATTTTTTCTAATTTTTAGTAAGTTTTGTTTTTGTTTTAAAGATTGTTATTTGGGTTTAATTTATTAGTTTCAGTTTTTATTATATTTTCAGTTTAGCTTTTTTTATTTCCAGTTAATAATTTTAGTTAAAATTATTTCAATTTATTGCCAAAGCAACATTTAGTTAAAAAATTTCAACTAATATTTATATTTAATTTTAGCTTTATTTCATTGAACAGAAATATTTTTAGTAGTTCTAGTTAAAAACAATAACCCTGATTTCATGCTGACTTTAATAACTTTGTTTAAAAGTTTCACTTTCATGTTTCCTAACGTTTTTTCCTCACTTTCATTCTCTCGCTATGACCTCACTGACCTGCTGGAGAGACAAAGGTCAATTGTTCTATTGTGTCATATTTCAAAGGGGTTGTGCTATGAAAAAATCAATGGTGACGTGCTGAACGCTGGACTGATGTATGGAATTACCAAGTGAGAAGATCTCCCAGAGCAGAACTCCAAACGACCACACGTCACTCTGAGTGGTGAAGACTTTGTCGAAGATCGATTCAGGGGCCATCCACTTCAGTGGTAACCGTGCCTTATGGCAAAACACATTCATAACACACATTTGACCCTTTCCTTTATGTTGTTGACCACTCACATTGATTTATCGATGGCAGTACACTCACATCTCCCTTGCGCACATAGTCTGGGTCTTTGTATACGTCTCGAGCCAAGCCAAAATCACAGATCTTCACCACATTGTTGTTGGACAAGAGGATGTTTCTGGCAGCAAGGTCGCGATGAATGCACTAAAAAATGAAAAAAACCTTTGTGATTCAACCACCGTCACATTCATTCTCACATACCCTCATGTAAACAGGAAGGAAGAAAGTTTACCTTGCGAGAGGCGAGAAACTCCATACCTCTGGCTACCTGAAAGCTGTAAGAAATCAGGTCTTCAAGCAGCAGAGGGTTGATGGATTCAGGAAGAGAAGCTGGGCAAGACAAACAATAGTGCAATATTGTACAGCACTTTGGTCGACCAAGGTTGTTTTAAATGTGCTTTATAAAACTTGAACATTTGCATCCTTGCTGAATAAAATCATTAACGATAGTGTTTACTTTTTTGTTGTAGTATCACCTTACTGTCTTTTTTCATCAGTGGTTTACTGGTTCAAAATAAATCATTATTATACTAGTGAAAGGCTGCCATGCTGACTTTAAATGACATCATGCGTGCGATGTGACCTCACCAGTATCCTCCTCTGAGATCTCTCCTCTCTCCTCACTAAACCCTGAACTGGCGTTGCTCTGGCTGCTGGACACCCTAGCCAGTCGTCCTTTACATCCCTCCATCATGTTTCCCTCCTCTTCTCTGTTCACCTGAGTCAGAGAGACAAAAACACAAGAGATGAGCAGCAATCTAGTGATCTAGTGAATAATGCACATATCAGTAACACTTTAGTTTGAGGGCCAATTCTCATTTACTAACTTATTAGCTTAGCATATTGACTGTATTAGCATATTGATTGTTTATTAGTACTTATAAAGCACATTTGAATGCCTTATTCTGCATGACAATATTCTAGATCCCGTAATCCCAAAACCTAAACTTAACAACTACAACTATTTTACTAACTATTAATAAGCAGTAAATTAGGAGTTTAAAAGTCGTAGTTAATAGTGAATATGTGTTCCCCAAACCGAAGTGTGACCCAGATTTCATTATGAGTCAAATACAAGGACTGCATATGTATGACATATTTTATTCCTAGTTCCTCTGATTTTACATCATCACTCTATGACTTTTGCATAAACACACTGCTCTTTGTATGAAGTTTTTATAGAGGCCATTCAAGGAGGTAAGCAGCTTTAGAGATGGTCACAAAGGGAAGTAGGCTATGCCTCTGTTGTCTTAGTAAAACACTGGTCTGTTGTTTTTAGAAGGAAATGAGAGAAGACTAAACTTCACAGCAGACATGTAGGTCTCTAAACCTCACGACAGCAAAGCAACAGTTTCCAGGTTAAAATGCTGTGACATTTATAAGATCTTCTGGGTGACATACTGCAAAACTAATATAAGGTTTTATTTTAGTCATGAGGGTGATGACTGACTGAGGAAAACTGATAGAAAGACAGAGAGATAGACTAACCCTATTTAACAGAAACACCTCTCGTTTGCTCTTAAGGTATGTAGACAGGTTGCCAAACTTGCAGTATTCAACTATGACCATCAGAGGCCCTAAAAATAACAAGAAGACAAAATTAATACATACAACAACATTCATCCATCTCTGTACTGTGAATAATATATATATGGGGTCAGTACGATTTTTTAAATGTTTTTGAAATAAGTATCTTATGCTCAGTGACGCTGGATTTATTTGATTAAAAATACAATAAAACAGTAATATTGTGAAATATTATTACAATTTAAAAGAGCTGTTTTATATTGTAATATATTTGAAAATGCAATTTATTCTTGTGATGACAAAGCTGAATTTTCAGCATTATTACTTCAGTCTTCAGTGTCACATGATCCTTCAGAAATTATTCTCATATGCTGATTTTGAGCTTGATTTCTTATATTATAATTGTTTGTTTGTTTTTGGAAATCGCAATAGATTTTTCAGTAATCTCTGATAAACAGAATATTATAAAGGTCTCTATACAGTCACTTTTAATAAATTTAATGCATCCTTGCTGAATAAAAGTATTAATTTATTTAAAAAAAAATCCTAATTACCCCAACATTTTGAACAGTAGTGTACATGCATACATATCTTGAAGCTTTTTTCCTTGTAACTAGAGATCAGTTTCATAACTGGCATTAAGCAATACCAAACTTTGAGGGTTTTTTTTTACAGAGAAATGTTAACATTCACACCTCCTGGTTTGGTGCATGCACCGAGAAGATTGACCACATTGAGGTGATGACCTATGTGATTGAGGATCTTCAGTTCTGTCATCAGAGCCTTGTGTTCACTGGCCGTAGCGCCATCTGCAGGGACAGCACAGTCATGTAGCCCTATGCATACTAAATACCTTACATCAGAAGTCTTCAACCCTGCACCCAGTGAATGCGATATTACAACATGTTCCTAGATCAACATCTTTTGTTGATCCTGGAACAACATTCCAATCAACCAATTTGATTTGAAAGACAAGTTTACATGCCAAGTTTAGGCTTACAACCAGGATTAGGTGCTTCAACATCAGTGTTATTACCCTTTTATTTCCCTCTGATTTTAGGGATAACTTAGGGATTTTAGGGTAGGGATAGGGTTAGGACTAAATTTCTGGACAGGAATGCTGTTCCAGGATCTACAGAATATGTTGATCCAGGATCAGTTCAGTTCCAACCCCATTCAAACACACCTGAAGCTGCTTATCAATGTCTTCAGGATCGCTTGAAAATACACAGAGAGGTGTGCTGAAGCAGGTTGGAAATAAACTTAGCAGGACAGTGAGTCCCCAGGAGCAAGGCTGAAGACCTCTGCCTTTACATAATACTGTTGTGTTTTATCAGCATGTTTGAGCA
The DNA here is from genome assembly GCF_051911475.1 of Siphateles boraxobius. Taxonomy (NCBI): domain Eukaryota; kingdom Metazoa; phylum Chordata; class Actinopteri; order Cypriniformes; family Leuciscidae; genus Siphateles; species Siphateles boraxobius. The sequence goes on from NW_027508876.1 coordinate 19,223,754, forward strand.
GCTGTTTTAATGTGTCAGAATATACCTTTAAGCATCTTGACGGCCACTGTTCTGCAGCTGACTGAATTACAAATGCCAAAAGCTGAGGCTTGCATTACTCGCCCAAATGCCCCTCGCCCCAGGGGCTTTTCTGGAGATCGGGACAATAAACCATATATCAGTATACTGCGTAAGAGCATTTATACAACTTAAAAAGCACGCACACAATTTACCCAGTTTAAGGCGGTCGCGTGGAAACTCCCATTGGGCGGAGTCATACTGTAACCTGTCACAGTGCTCAAGCAGAGGCTCCTCCCCTGGGTGCAGGATGATTGGCAGGTACTCTGCTTTGCCATCAGTGGAGTTTGGCTGAGAATGACCCACATAACATAGATATATATTACATGGTACAGTAATATAAGTCGTTTTTTGGCCTTCAAACTCTCAAACCACTCACGGTGGTTCTCACCTGTTTGAGTTTCCGAATTAGCAGTGTGAGAAGCAGCCAGAAGAGAGTGGCTACAACACATGTACATGCTAGTGTCGGGATCTCCAGAGAAAGGAATTCAGATGAACCTATAGGATACATAAATAAGTGTTGAAAAAAGAGTGGGACATGACCTGGATCGGATTCGTCCCCATGAGCATGACAACTCCCAATAGGTCATGAGTAATGCATTAGCCCCATAGAAACAGCTAAACAAATGAACCTACATAGAAATAGGTAAACAGTTTAAGGGTTGAAAAGCCAAGGCCATCTGTGGGAAATGAAAATGGGAGACAGTTTCCTTCCTGACCTATCGGAAAGAGAACAGCGTGAACGTCTCCTCTCAGCGCTTAGTTTAGAAGCATCCGAAAAGAGCAAATAAGGGAGTGTGTGAAAAAAAAAAGATGGGAGAGAAAGAAACAATAAGACGATACGTCTCATGTGCTCACCAACGCTGCATTTATCTTTGTGTAATATTCTTACAATTTCTATTTGAATATATTTTATAATGACATTTATCCCTGTGATGGCAAAACTGAATTTTCAGCATCATTACTCCAGTCTTCAGTGTCACATGATCCTTCAGAAATTATTCTGATATGCTGATTTGGTGTCAAGCAACATCTACTTATGTTTACAATGTCGAAAACAGTTATACTAATTATTTTTGTAGTAAATTTGACACTTTTTAAAAGATTCTTTGATGGATAAAGTTAAAAAAACAGAATTAAATAGTTTTTTTTGTAACAATTAATGTAGACATCTTTACTGTCACATTTGAAAAATTAAAAGTATCCCTGCTGAATAACAGTAGGCTATTAATTTCTTTAAAAAAACCTTACTAAACACAAACTTTTAAAAGTTTTTGTATATATTCGGTACATGATGGTAAAGGTGATTTTCATTGCTTACAAGCTGCTAATTATATTAAGCAGCATGTTAGCAACTTTAATTTTCAACAGTGACTTCAAAATTAGTTTGAGGTATGACTGTGTGTAGCCTACTTTTTATTTTAGATCAAAATTGTACAAGTACAATTATCCAATAAATTCCTAAGGTAATCCTTTGATCAAAAATGCAAGTACTGTTCCATTTTTTAGAGCTACAGTTATTTCTTATTAGTATTATTACTATTAAATTTACACTTGCCATAAAACAGATAAGAGTTTACATAATACTACAGAACTACACATTAAAATGAGTGAATTTGCTCCTGTCAAAGCAGTAGCTTACTTTGAACCCAAATGTGGGCGGAGCTTCCCACAGACCCCCTCTCATTGGTGGCCTTACAGGTATAAAGTCCCTGGTCTTCAACCGTAATTCGGTCAATATGTATAGTCCCTTCCTCTGGAAACATAATTCCTGTCAATAAAAGAAACAGGTATGTAATATATACATTTACATGATTCTTAAAATGAGTGCTCAAAAAGTGCGCTTTCCAGTCTCACCAGACACCTGCTGGAGCTTCCTTTGGTCCTTATACCATGTGATCCGGGGGTGTGGAATTCCCTGAGCGGGGCAGCGGAGAGTGACCGAGCTGCTTACATTAACACTGTAATCGCTCAGATTTTGCAGCAGCACAGGCGCCTGCAGAACTGTACAGTTTGAGACAAAGAGGGTTTGGGTCAGGGGTCATTACGCATGATGTTCCACATCCACTGAATCAGTTTAATCAAAAAAGATCAAAAACACCTCTGGGAGATTGACGGAAGCCACGGCAGTCATATGGGGCACTTAGCATTACATGTCCGCGTTATAAAGCAGCTGAGTGATTTACGGGCGACGCGGTTCGCTATTGTTATAGAAGTGTGAATAGACTGTGGGTTGTATTTCTTTCATTGCAGATTAAGGCCTGGAATGTTTGAATTGCAGCCACTGGAGTTGTGCCGCAGCCATTCAGTCCCTCTGTTGGTCTTAATGACACATTCAGCATTCAGACACATTCATGGACTTAACTGATATTTCTGGGTTAGCTGTTGAGAGTTTTACAAATATAGCGTCAAATGTATGTAGATTAATATAAGATAATTGGGTTGACATGAAACAAAAATCCCTCGAGGAAGGATGAAGCTTCACATGAAGCTTGATTTCATAACTCTAGTAAAAGAGGGGAATAATAATCTGACTTCTCCTTCAGATATTTTCCCCTGGGACACAATTGATTATTGTCTCTTTCCTCATTCTGTGACAGTGGCTGATTGGCTGATTGTTCTTTGGCCATGTGAATCAGCCTGTAAATGTGGCATAGTGGGAAGTGCCATTGTGTGTTCTTCCTCCTGACTAGATCTCATTCCCACACCAAAGAGGTTCTGCTTCACACAGCCTTGGAGAGAAGGGCTACAGGAAGCATTAGTTCCCAAGGACCCTGTTTCGCTCTGTCTTTCTCTCTCTCTCTCTTTGTCTCTCTTTCCGCCTCTGTCTCTAAATGTGTGGGTGTCTGCAAGCACATCCTTACGTGACTCAAAGTTAGTAAGAGAAGTCTGATGGCTTCTGTGCCTCACTTCTGCAGATGTTTCAAATCTATTATTTACCATAAAATTTAAGTAATACAGTTACCCATACCCATTTTCCATACAGACATTTACTCACCCTCATGTCGTTCCAAACCCGACTTTCGTTCATCTTCGGAACACAAATTAAGATCTTTTTGATGAAATCTGAGAGTTTTCTGTCCCTCCATTGACAGCTACACACTCTTCAAAAAGATCATAAAGGGATTCGTAAAACTAATCCATATTAATTGAGCGGTTTGGTCCAAATTTTCTGAAGAGACTCAATCGCTTTATATTATGAACAGATTTATTTAGACTTTTATTCACATATAAACAATCATAAACTCACACATCAGTTGTGGTAAACAGAAGCTCAAGCATGTTTGCTTGACGTATGAGAACCAATAAGGTTCATTCTCGTGTTACGCAGCTCGTTTGAGCTTCAGCAAGAACCAATGAGGTTCATTCTCGTGTTACGCAGCTCGTTTGAGCTTCAGCAAGAACCAATGAGGTTCATTCTCGTGTTACGCAGCTCGTTTGAGCTTCAGCAAGAACCAATGAGGTTCATTCTCGTGTTACGCAGCTCGTTTGAGCTTCAGCAAGAACCAATGAGGTTCATTCTTGTGTTACGCAGCTCGTTTGAGCTTCAGCAAGAACCAATGAGGTTCATTCTCGTGTTACCCAGCTCGTTTGAGCTTCAGCAAGAACCAATGAGGTTCATTCTCGTGTTACGCAGCTCGTTTGAGCTTCAGCAAGAACCAATGAGGTTCATTCTCGTGTTACGCAGCTCGTTTGAGCTTCAGCAAGAACCAATGAGGTTCATTCTCGTGTTACGCAGCACGTTTGAGCTTCAGCAAGAACCAATGAGGTTTGTCCTCACATGTCAAGCAGGTTCGGTCTAGCTTCTGTTTATGTTCACTGATCATCTGATGTTTAAATGTGAATAAAAGACTAAATTAAATCTGTTCATAATGCAACAGACCGCTCAATTCATATGTATTTGTTTTATGATCTCTTTATGAACGTTTTGAAGAGTCAAAGTGGTAGCTGTGTAGCTGTCAATGGAGGGACATAAAGCTCTCAGATTTAATCAAAAAGATGTTCATTTGTGTTCTTAAGATGAATAAAAATGTTATGGGTTTGACTTTGAAATGACATGAGGGTGAGCAATTAATGAAAGAATTTAAATTTTTGGGTGAACTATCCCTTTAAGCCTGTTCATTAATGCAGTCTTGCGGATGCCAAACCCGTTGTGCCATATGTTACAGTGGCCTATTAGTATGTGCATGAATGCAAAAGAGATTATACATACTATAAATATACCATTATTATGGTACTTTTTGTCATTCTTGTGGTTTGACAGTTCCTGTCCGTGTTCACTTTCAACAACCGGGACTTTCTGTGAAATATCTCAAAATGTGATGACAGAATTTTTATGTTTGGATGAACTATCCTTTAATGAGAGCATTAGTGTGAGTGTGTGTGTGTGTTGAGCACAATAACTCTTAAAGACACACCTGTGATCTCCACTGCTGTATCTAGGTGTGTACGTTCTCCTGTAAGCAGATGTGTAGCGGAGCAGCGGTATGTTCCTGAATCCTGTGCAGTCACATTCCTCAGCAGAAGGTGCAGGGTGTGAGAGAAGTGCCCCTCTGTGAGTTCCCCTCCAAGAACTGAAGCTCCCTCTGATACTGTCGACTGATTCGGCATTCTATACCATGACAGGTCTGAATAGAGATGCCTATTGGCTATACAGACAAGACGAAGGTCCCTGCCCTCTCTGGGCTCTTCCTCTAAAGACGCGATAAGGCCTTCTTTGACATCTGTGATAGTGGACAAAAGAAGATTCAATCAACTTCCATTTCCTGTGCATAAATCCTGGATACAGTGAGACAGAATACATACAGACCTACTGGCAACAACATAGTTTTGTTTGAGGCCACAGAGCACAGAGAAACCATTTTGGAGTGTTGACCTAGAAGATTTTTTCGTAACCTTTGATGACAATTTTGAATAGCCATTGTCAGTACAAGTAGCAATAAGACGCTGGTGTAAAGGCGCACTATTTACTTTTAGCTATTTGAAATTTCCCGTGGAAACCGCTCGAGGGTTTCCTGATGGAAGATAATGTTTATCTTTCCCGAACACCGCCAGCGTTCGCCAAATAATGCTCCGCACGAGGAGGCAGCATGATAAGAGCCACAGGTTCCTGTTCACTCCTCCACCCTGTCACTATGACAACAGCCAGGATGGGCTACATCCACTGTGGCTGAATTTAGCACAGCTTGAAAGCAAACCCTCGAACACAAGGGGACGGAGGAGGGAGGGATACGTGGAAAAATGGGAAGGCGGGAGAAAGGGAGTATGAAAGAAAACAATGTCAAATATTTGGATGTTTAGCATCTTTTAAGATTTAGTTTTGCATATAAAGTACCTGTGACATAGAAATGGATGTCTAGTTCATCTCTGCCCATTAAGTTTGATGCAACACAGCGATAGATACCAGAGATCAATGCTTCGCCAACTGTCAGAACTCCTACAGTCTGTGGAAACACAAAAACAACTTTTGCATGCAAAGCAAACATGCAGACAAACAAGGCTAGAAAGTTTAAAACCACTTATGCATTGTATTATATCCTTGAATATGTTCCTGCATTGACTTCCATTGTTGGTCCAGGAACTACATTCTCATCAAACAATCATAGCATTACACAATCCCTACTCAAATTCTAATCTTGATTGATAAGAATGCTGTTCAAGCCCCAAACTTAATTTACAAACTAAAAACAATAATAACAATATGATCTGTTGATAATAATGTTGTTCCAGGACCAACAATGACCAGTGACGTTGACCCAGGAACATTAAGACATATAGGGGTGGGGAATGTATTCAGACAGCCGGATTGCTCACCATTGGATTCTGTTCCCCCGTGGTTCTTATACAAGGAGGTTCTAATATTTGTTAAACTGATACTAGTTAAGATCCATCCCCAAACAGGACATAACCAACTACCTTTAACCCATGAAACTATAACATGTCTCTCCATGGGGGTACGATTCAGATAGCTGGATTGCTCGCAATCAGACTCTGTTCAACCATGTTTCTTATACGAGGAGGTTCTCATATTTATCAAACTTATACTTGTTAAGATCCATCGCCAAATGGGAGGGAATCAACATCTTTTACACCACTACATCAACATATCTCTCTATGGGAGTGGGGGACAGATTCAGACAGCCGGATTGTTTGCCATTGGATTCCGTTCCCCAACTTATACCCATTAAGATCCATTCCCAAACGGGATGGAATCAACAACATTAAAGCCACTGTATCATCATGTCCCTTGATGGGGGTTGGGAACTGATTCAGACAGTCGGATTGCTCGCCATCGGATTCCGTTCACCCATGTTTCTTATTCAAGGAGGCTCTAATATTGATCAAACTAATGATAGTTAAGATCCATTCTCAAACTGGATGGAATCAAAAACTTGAAAGCTATACTATATCATCATGTCTCTTAATGGGGGTTTGGAACTGATTTAGACAGTCGGATTGTCCGCCACTGGATTCTGTTCCCCTATGTTTCTCGTACAAGAATGTTCTAATACATGTTAAACTGAGACATAATTTAAGACATTACAATGATATCACTCACCATGGGGGTGGGAGAATGGATTCTGTTTCCTCAATGTTTCTTATGCAAGGAGGTTATTTATCAAACTGAAAATTATTATTTTTCATTATTATTTTAGTACCTTATTTTAACAATATTGTTATCGTTATTATTTTATTGTTATTCCTGCACCAACAATGCTGATTCAGGAACATGAATGGAGGCTGGAGATGATGTATTCTTGTAATAAATCCTTTAATGTTTTTCTAGTGAGAACTGGAACTTGATTGTTGTCTAGAGAGCAGATGCACTTGTGTTGCTAATGTGAATCCCGGGGGAGAACTTCTGCGTTCTTGTGTGCCCTCTTGCGTTTTCATTTAGTCTCTCCCTATGATCAGTCCACCCACTAAAACACTCACCTTATTCTTCCCTTCTAACACTTCCTGTCTGTGGCCAATGGTCAGGATGGGATTGTGGGTGGACGTGACTTCTGTCTTCTCGCTGACTGGAGTCCAGGAGGAAAGAGGAGGCTTCTCACATCTTAGAGAGAGGAAGACAGAGGACGAGAAAGAGGAAGAGAGAACGACAGCACTCTCAGTTCACAAGTGTCGATGCAGTGATGTCACAAGACACAGATGTGTGGTGCAGCTGTGGCCCTAAAAAGGGGAAGACCGGAAACTTCCTATCCCAGGTCTCTTGGGAATTGATTTTTCACTTTAGTCATCTTATGGAATTTTTTTCTTTGGAATTTCTTTTCTCAGTGCGTGTGTTTGTGCGTGTCATCCGTATTATGAAATGGTGACACTCGTTGAAGTGTTCCTTAATTAGCAGTGTGTGGGGCTTGGATGTGTTCCCTTTCCTGCCTGTAAATCATCCCGGCCATGCTTCCGAAGTCCCAACCTCTCCTCCAATTTGCACACTAACTTCAGACATTTATCCCATTATCTGATCCATGCCAATTTTTTAAGGTCTCTAATCTTCGGAGCAAGGTTTTGGTGGCCCTGGTGATGGGTATTTGTCCGTGACTGTGTGCCCACCGCCCTGTTACCCCTCCCTGACTTTGACGACTCTTTCTGATTGCTCTTCCTATTTGGCTGAGACAGTGAGTGTTCTGTCCTCGTATGTCCCACCCTGATCATGACAACAGCACTTCTCAAACACACAGTCAAGTCCACCCTCCCACGGCTCTCAGGGAACAGTCGCTCGCTCGCTCTCTCATACAGACACGCACACAGAGAGTGAGAGAGACAGAGACTTCAAACACCCACTTGTTTTACCACAAACATCCTCACTCATTCTGCATTCAAAACACCTTCATCCATGTACCCAGTGTGCCTGCGTACAGTATTTTGAACTGACTTCAGTGGGTCATTATGAAATCTTCTGTTTTATTGTCTAGAAAAGCATCAGTCAAGAAACAGTCAATTTTTTTTTCAACCCAATATTTCAGCTACACCTTTGCCATCGAGAACTTCACATATGCATTTTTTGGAACCAAACAGACCATATTGTACAAATAATTTCAAGCAAATTTAATGCAAATACATTTGATATAAACACATACATTAGATATTAAAAATACATTTTTTATCAGCGGTCTTACACATTTGGCAATTATTGATATTTACCATAAGTAAGTTAGTTGTATAAAATTATTAAATATTAGAATCATATATTACTCATAGACAATCTGTATAAAAAGGGGCGAATCACATTGGGAGAGACCCGTAGAGTAGAAACAAACACACAAACACTCACTCAACACACGCAAACACTTGCATACAAACAGGCAGGATCCTTTTTTTCAGCACAAAATAAAGCAACTGTAATACACAGCATCACCATGAAGTGGAAGAGTGTGACATAAGTTGACATATAGGATGACACAGAGCTTTTGTCATTAATTTCTGGCCCATCAGAACTCCTACACAGCAGGCATTCTGGGCCAGATCCAGTCTGAACAATTTTTTTATTTTTTTTTTGAAAAAAAGAGAAATCCAAATAGCGAGCCTCGGTTTTCTCTGCCCTCCTTGGCTCACGTCAAGATAGTAGATAAAGGATATTTTCATCTTGTACAATCTGAACTCACAGCTTTTGTGGATGTTAGAACTATAACTGATGATCTGGGCTTTGGAGATGGAGGCTTGGTTCATACATCCTTTATAGTACCACTCAAGAACACAAAAAGCAAAGCAGCACCAGGCAATGTATGGATGGAGATCACGCTCAGGAAGAGGAAGAGCAAAAAAAAAATGTCTCTGAACAAAAAACAAACAAATAAAAAGAATAAATTAGAAGGTAGTTCCAGGGGTGCAGAGATATCAGCCTCTCCGTCCTGTGTGAGCCCAGCTGTCTGGATCCTTGTGAGAAGGCCTGCTTTAAGTCACGTCTCTGGGGTGGCTGGATAAGGAAGGGCACTGGCAGTTGTAGGGTTATTTGTGAGTGTGGCAGGACAGGTGAGGGGGATTGTGGGGGATCAGTAAAGTGGGGCGGAGGGTGTGTGTGTGGGATCAGGGACTCTCAAGAATAGATCAAGCTCCTGAGGAAGCGGACTGTGCCACGTTTGAAGACGGAGGGACAATCACGCTGCTGGGAAGCTGTCTCGCGTCGGGGAGGAAGCCAAACAACGAGAGGAAAAGCGCTCTGATTTTTCGCACAGGAAGCCCGTCTGCGCCTCCTGCCTGGCTGAGATAAGAGTGCTGCTGTTCCCATGGCCGAGCTAAAGCCCATCCAGCCGCTATCAGGCCGGCCCGGCCCACAACTCCACTCTCCCTGGGCCTCCTCCACTGCAGCGTCAGGCCAGCCGCGCCGGGCTGCTATAAAGAATAAGGGCCTGAGTCAGGGTCCAGCCAGTCAAGACCTCTCAACAGAACGTACATACAATACCTTTCAATGATCAAGCTTTACACAGTGATTTCATTTTTTTTTAAATCATATATACTTTTTGAACTTTAATTGATGCAATGACGAGTATCTCAGCAAAATCAATATGCAAATGATGAAAAATTATATCATAAAGCCAGGCCCAGATGTGGGCATTTCCTGCATTTTCCTGCATTTTAGCACAAACTCCCCCAGAATGGATTTAAACATCGTAACGTGTTAAACTAAGTTTAGTAGACACTTATTGGTAAATGAAAGCATAATTAATTTACTTTTTAATAAACTTCGTAATTTATAAGTGTTCTAGAGGCTGCAGATTCCGGGTGGGCACGCAAATAAAACACCGAAGCATTTCTTAAAGAGATAGTTAATTAAAAAATGTTGTTCCAAACCTCTATGCAGGGTTATTATTTATTAAATAAAACTAAAAACATAAAAAACTGAAATACAATAAACATTAACTGAAATATAATAAAATAAAAAATGTAAATTTATTTTATTTCAGCTAGTTCCAAGGCATCATTTCTCATTTACATTTAGTTTACATTCTAAGTACTAAAATAACTAAAAACTAAACAAAATAAGGCCTAATAAAAGCTACATAGACATAAAAAATTACTCAAATTTTAACAAAAATTTTATGAAAACTTAAAATATAAAAATAAAAACTAATTCAAAATATTAACAAAAACTATATTGTTGTATAAGTGATAAACAACACTGACTCTATGACTTTCTCCAGCAGAACACAAAATAAGTCGCTATGAAGAATGTTTCAGTTGTTTTTGTCAAAATAAAAAAGCCAATAGGGACCAAACATTGTCAATATTGAGTAAATTATGACAGAATTAGCATTTTTGGGTGAACTATCGCTTTAAGAATGCATGAAGGACTGCTGGCACATACTGGGAGTGTGTTGCATTATTCTAGCCAACAAGACTTTTCCTCTCAGTGACATTTCATTTTTAGTTCTTTTAGGAAGCACTCAAAGAATAGGCCAAGAGAATATCACCAATCTAACATGTCAAGATGTCAGTACAATAAGGGGAAGCCTGACCTAAAAATGGACAAATTTGGAGTAGAAAAGGCAGTGTCATACTAAAGAGTAACACTTTCAGAGTTTGTGGATTTCATAAAAAAATCTTAGTACACTTTATTTTGATGGTCCCCTTTAGTCATTCTGTTGACTATAAGTAACATTGCATGTCAACTAACTCTTTTTAGAGTATTAAGTAGACATTCTGCTTAATATCTTCTCTTGATGGTTCCCCAACAAACAATCTATACTGTAAAAAAAAGTTGCTGCCTCAAATTTTTAAGTAGCCTACAATCAACTTGGATATGTAAGTAATTTCAACTTAACTTACATTAAACTGACTTAAAAATTAGTTGAATCTTGTATAACTTATAAAAAACAGTTTAAATTTGCTTAACTTATTTTGATGAGTTAAAGAAATGTAAAAAATAGGTTGTCATAACTTATTGATCATATCTTTTTTTTCTTTTTCTTTTACAGATTATATGATCATTAAGTTATGCAACATATGTATTTACATTGCTTTAACTCATCAAATAAGTTAAGCAATTTTCAATAAAACTTTTTTTTTACAAGATTCAACTCATTTTTAAGCCATTTAATGTAATTTAAGTTGAAAAGACTTACAATTTTAAGTACAATCAACTTGGATGTTTAAGGTTCAACTTTTCTTTACAGTGCACTGATGACTGCAGTTTCCTAAGTTACTTTGCATTACATGTAAACTTATTCTACTAACCCCTAAAAGTCAATTAACACTCTACTAATCTTATGAGAGGTAGTTGACATGTAGGTGCAACGTTACTTAAAGTGTAACCAAAACCTCAATGTGTGTCTATGGGAGTAAGTTAGGAATGTATGTGTAATGGTGTTTCTGTGAGATGATCTCCTCTGGGCATGCTTGCTAAATATTTCTCATGAGAACGGTGGATATGTGGTGTGTCAGACATTGAAGAAGGCATGGCAGGATGCGTCTGAGCAATCACAATAATAAACAGCCAGCATTCTGCACAGGAAGTTCATTAAATCATAGTGTTTGATTTAGAAACTAACAAATTGTGCTTGTAAGCACGGAACTGGCTTCTTTTGAAGTGCTTTTTTCTGCACTTTCAACTCGGGAGTTAAATTCAGTTCTGTGACTGTACCAGGCACACACATTCACACAAATACAAACACATACACACGAGCGTCTGCATCCACACAAAAATGAATAGAGACACACATGAAAGGCCTTCTCAAGCATCTGTTCTGCAGGCTAAGAGGAAACCCTGTCTGAACACATGCTGAATTAGACAAAACATGTCTCTATTCACAAAACACACACACACACATACATGCATACATGCATGAGTGTGTGTGTGTGTGTGTGTGTGTGTGTGTGTGTGTGTGTGTGTGTGTGTGTGTGTGTGTGTGTGTGTGTGTGTGTGTGTGTGTGTGTGTGTGTGTGTGTGTGTGTGTGTGTGTGTGTGTGTGTGTGTGTGTGTGTGTGTGTGTGTGTGTGTGTGTGTGTGTGTGTGTGTGTGTGTGTGTGTAAATATAGACACATGTCTCCACTCATATGTACATGCATTCTAAAACAAGCACATCAAACACAATGTGACCAGGTACAGTGTGAAATAACTGAACTATTTAAAATGGTTTCAGGACATTACGCAATGATGGGGAGGATATCTAACTTAGTCTAGTGTGGGAAATCCAAACCTAGCAAAATTACATTGTCTCGGATGTGTTTTTTCACCTGCATCAAATACTAAATTAACAGTGACTGAATTTTTGGCCCTGACCCAGTATTCTTCACTGTATCCCTCTCCTTTGTGTCTAAAGGGCAACAAGGACACGATTGGTCAGTCATTGGGGAAATGTTTTCAAATTAAGAAAGTTCACTGTAATGCTTTCACTTTTTAAAACATGATAGTGTGAAATAAAATGGGGTTTTAGAGGGCTTGCAGAGGCCAAAACCTTCCTAAAAATGTAAATAATTTATTTTTATGTGAGGGGCTTTAGCACACACTAATAAGGTTGTGTATTTGATTGGCGTATATATGATTTCAATGTGCATAATCACTGCCTTATTACATATTGGACAATCATTATTGTGTTTCTGCGTGGATGGTGAACTTACAGGCCTTTCGGGGGGCACGGATGCCAGAGCCATTGGATTTGTGGTGGTGGGACACCGTGAGAGGTGCAGTGCAGGGCTTGTCTGCTGCCTCGCTGGACTGTCCCGGGTTGATGAGAGGAAACTGTCTTCTCTCCAATCTGTGGCTTCACTGTGAACAGATTTTGATAGAAGAGAAAAGGATATTAGGTCACATTGTCATAGTTTCCATTAATAAATCAAATTAAAATAAAATAAAATACATTTTAATCTCAATTTAAATCAGCAAAACGTTTTAAAACTATAGGAATATTTTAAATCAATTTGAATTATATATTTGGTTACACTTTATTTTAAGGTGTCATTAGGATTAGGATTTGGTTGAGGGTTATTTGCATGTAATTAGGCATAATTTACTGTTACTACTATGGTAATTACATGGAACATATGTAACAAGGACACTGTAAAATAAAGTGTTACCATATTTATTTTTTGCTTTAAAATTTTGGCTCAAAGTAGTTAGTAGTGGAGTTTTGTTGAATATGGATCTGAAAAGAAACAGTCCTATAACATTAAGAAAGATATCTTTATTTTAAGTCTCACCATTTACGACCAATGTGAGTGTGAGGTTCTGGAAAAGTCCATACTGCTGGATCCCAGTAAGAATGGTGTAGATTCCTGCATCCTCTTCCGCTACATCCCGAATAATCAGGGAAAACCCGTCTACATGGTAACGGGAGCACCGCTCGGCTGCGACCATCCCATCTTTCAACCTAAGCAATAGATTTAGCTGTTGAGATTTTTTTCAAAAATGTTGTTTCTGTTCACTTTAATAGTGAACATTTGCAAACATCATTTAGCAGCTCAACAATGTGATCAAAGGAAATTGTACCAGATGACTTCAGGTGCAGGGAAAGCCCTTAGTTTTGGAGTAAGACGGAAAGATTTCTGTCCTGCAAAAGCCTGAACCACAGGGCTATTTCTGTGCTTGAGTCGAATGAAAGGCTGGTCTGGGAACAGACAGACAGGAAAATAGGACAATCAGAAACATACATGTGGACGACTGAGAGGTAAAAACTGTAAATAGTGAATAAGAATCCATTTGAGAAAAAGCACAATAAGTTGGGGTGGGGACATGAGGAAAATTCTAAAACTCACCATAGACAATAACCGTGGTATTTGTGTCTCGCTTGGATGGACCACTTGTCACATGACATTTGTAGAGTCCTCTGTCTGCTTTGCTCAGGCTGGGGATGGTGAGAACACTGTAGAACAGCATGTTGGTTCTGCTCCTTGATATGCGTCTGCTGATAGTGGCCGATCCATTAGCCTAAAGTATAAACAAAATCAAACTGTGTCAAAGAATTATTTTGTTCCAAACTAGAAAAATATAAATAACATGGTTTGAACAATGAATTCAATCAATCAATCAATTCTTTACAAAACATTTTTTGTCTTACCCTTATTTATAGTAAGCCTATTATTTTAAGGGGTGAACTGACAGGATGGTTTTCACAGGAAATTGCGTACATATGTCACATTTGTAAATAGAGAAAATCTCCTCCGGCTACTTTGATACGTGAAATAACGACTGAACAGAGGAGAGTCTGCTGGCAAAAAGAGTACGAGACAGAGCTCGTAAGAAAACAAGAATCAACACTGGGTTAGCTTTTCAGAGAGACGAGAACTGAGGGATTGGAAACGTTGTAAAAGCGACGTGGAGATGCCGTTTTTATTACTCAACAGGTGAGTATTGTATTTTATTGAACAGATAAATTGCATATTACATATGTAGCTCTCTAACAGAGTTCATTGGTAAAGCATTATCAATTATGAACAGTAATTTAATCATGGTTGTTGTAGCGCTGTGTTGGAATTTATTTTCAAGTAAGTACCGTGTCTATTAATGGGCAAAGCTTCAGTAACGTCTTCAGCTAGTCAGCTTGAGATCCTTTCCCTCTAAACTGGTTGTATCTCTTAAGGCTAATAGTGAATGTTTTATGAGCAGTAGGATAACCATATTCATCCGCACAGTCACACTGAGCCAAAGCTCAACCAAAACAACGTTCTTCCGCAAAATGCATGCAGTTTTGTTTTTTAACAGCTATGCCAAAAGTGTACTTTTGTTAATTGTTAATTTTGAAGAATTTGATGAAAACTGTTTCAGTTAATATTGAAACTTGGCAGACTTCGATATCTTGGCATATCTGAGTTCAATTTGTGTTCAATGTGTTCTGAAATGTATAAGAAGAAAAGCTGAAGCGCAGGAGACTCTATTTGGGATATTAAACAAGCTAATTGAAACAAGCATTTTCTGTTAAGCTGCTTTAAAATATATTATGAAAAGCACTATACAAATAAACTTGTACATTTACATTACTTCATTTAGTAGCGATGCATCAAGGTGAGCTAATGCTACTGTACTGTACATAAACTGATTTCACAAAAGAATATTATAGATTCTGATTATATCAATTGCAGAATAAGGATTTTAGAAATAGCATTTAAAGGTATTTGACGTTGTGTATGAGCACTGTTGGTATGAGCACTGTTGACGTTGACAGCAGCGCGGATTGATAGAAATGGAAAGAAAATAGTGCCGATTAAAACTGAGGTATGAATTTTGACCGGCGTGTTTTTTTTTTGTGTTAAATTAATCAAGCTTTGAAACGCAAATAATTTTTTCACGTAAAAACGCACAGTTTTGAGGCCCCGGAAACTAACCGGGAGTACTTTCTTGAAAAACTTCCAGCGGCCAAAACTCTGACCAGGGAGGTGACTACAGAGTGGGTCAGTGTGTATGCACTATAGTGCTGGTAAGGATTCCATACAACTTCATGTCTTAAATGGCGAACTAACCCTTTAATAAAGCACAAATGCATAATGGGTAAAAACAAACCTTTTGTGGGTATGTCCAGGTAATGGACACCCTGGAGTTCCATTCAGCTGTAACGGTGCAGTTCAGTGCTAAAATCTCGCCTTGTAACGTATGGAGCAAACTCGTGCTGTTTAAATACACGTCCAGGATTTTATTTACTGCAAAGAGAAGGAAAACGGTACATTATTTGAAAATCAAAATTTGGTTCACAGATTAGATAATCAAAAAAACCTTAAGCTCTTACCTGGCCTGTGAGTCAAGAACTTGTTGCTGTATTTGACTCCATTGATGAGAGTCTCACAGGAAAACAGCCCAATGTAGAAGAATGTTGGACTACGGATAGTGAAGCCTTGCCTGCTGCTCCAGATGATGTTTCTATTATCAGGAGCTAACACGCGCAAAGGAAACTGAAAATGTAAGAAAAGATTCTTATTAAAAACAACAGCAGCTTTTGCATTTATTTTAGATGCAGCAGATATTGTTTTGCTTGCACTTTGAAAAGCTCTAAAATGTTCCATTGGTGCTTAAAAACAGACTTGCACTTTCAGTTTGACTCTCATTTAGCCAGCGCACACGAGGGCTCTAATGGGTTCAACAGTGCACCGTCCTTCAGAAATTCTTAGAGAGCGGTGTTATGATTTTGTTTACTTCCATGTTCAATGGAGGAAATGTTTACAGGCTTAGATGTGACACTGTGGAAGTGTCCTGCCCTTTCTCAGGGGATCAGGTGAATGCTTTCCTTTCACTGTGAGCTTCTTAAAATCACCTTGTTTCTAGGAAGCACAACTGCATTAGGTAAGGCATTGGGTAAGCTCTTTACCAAGGCGAGTAGTAACCAGTGTTTTTTCCAATATGGCCTTGACGACTTTTAGAAAATTAACTCTTTTAAAATGCAAATTTCCAAACAGTGGACATACAATTATGTATTTTTTCTATGAGCATTTCCACAACATCGTCATTTCCGCCACATCACAAATTATATATTGTGTAACAGCAATCTGTGGCAGAAATGACAGTGGTGGAAATGACATGGAAATGAAATGGAACAAAATGCTCTATACCTTTGTCTTAAGGCGAATTTCACAGCTAGCATTTCATGTATCCTAAATACACACAGTTACATAATATTTTCAAAAATGTTGCATCATTTGACAAAATTACAGCTTGATTGGTGGTGAAATTATGACTTTAAGACCAAGCACTGTACGAACCAGTGTTGTTACTGTTAACTAAATCTAAAAGTATTCAAAATTATTTTCGTTGATTGAAATAAAGCTGAAATAAAATAAAATATAAATATTAGATTAATTAATAAAAATGTTGCCTTGGCAACTGAATAAAATACATTTTTAGTTGAAGTACTAAAATGACTAAAACTGCGTTAATAAATACTATAATAGTATAAAAATATTACTAAAATAACACTGTAATGAACACATAAGCAGGAAGTAATATCACTGCTACAGTTAGCAACTTTCTAGTGCCAATTTCCGCAAAAATAAGATCAAACATCACCATGTCTCTTAATTAATAGACACGAGCAAAGCTGATAAGTTTTATACTGTGCCCCCTTCACCTTCACTACCTATTCCCACCTCAGTCCAACTTCTTACTAACATCCCTCCCTTCGTTCAGTGCGTAAGAGCGAGGGCAAGGATGTAAAAACGTGACTCCAGTCCATCTCCTCACATCCTGTTACTACAGGATCTAGACATCACGGCTAGGCCCTCAGGTCAGCTTCTGGAAAGGCCCCGCTGGCCACTTTCACAGCTTCAGTGAGAGCACGGCCGCCTATGTATTGTTCCCTACGCGAGAGGTGCAAGATTAAAGTTATGTTGCCAAGTGCAAAATCCTCTCAGGAAAAAAACACTCTACCAGTGTGTGACAGTCCAACTTTGAGAAGGGTGGAGAGAACTTGTATTTATAGCATGATTGCCTTTTGTATATCTGTGCGCAGGGTCAGCAGGACATAAACAAACAGAAATGAAATGTGGTGCTTTTTTGAGCAAGGAGGGAGGATAGGGATGTCATATCACTAGCATATCATATCCTAAAACAGTTTCCATCCTGCATGTGAGGAGCCAAAGGCAGCTCGAGGGGAACTGGTCAACTTGTTCTTTTCCGTTTCCCCTTCTCATCTGAAATACATCTTAAGTCCATTTTAAACCCTCTCGAGACAGTCGTTACCATATTTGGACTCATCCTATGTCTCCAGAGATGCAGTAGTAAATCTAATTATTTTTCATAAATGCACAGCAAACCATTTTTTCTATTTCTACAGGTAAAGCTTCATTCCTGAAATGGCTGTCTGTGCCAGCAGCTGTGGAAGACATCAGTATGTGAGGTGGTCTCGGCGTCATCTTTTTGGCTGTGTGCAGGGCCAACAAGTAGAGGAAGCTGTGGGCGCCGCTCACTCTGATTATCGGTTTAAAGTATCCATGTCACGCTGAGCCAAAAAGACTTCTGTACATCCCCTCCACATGCCCGCACAAACACACTTACATCCGAACTGGCACAAACAGATGTATGCTTGCCCTTATAACCTGAAGTGATTGTGAGATAAGGACAAGTAAAGGTCTTATTTGTGAATGAGAACAAGAGGATGCACTCCACGAATGGTAATTGAAGCCATAGATAAAAGTATGGATGGCACGAATGCATGAGTACAGCAGTACTTGACACCAATGATTGATTCTGATTTATCACACATCACACTAAGACATTCAGTCCAGTGCAGCAACAGCTCTGTTTGAAAACCTTTCAAACAGAGAAACGGAACAGAATAGAACATAACTCAAGATCTTAAAATTACTATTTCAACGGTGTTAAAATGTGATGTAAGTAATAAAAACAACATATGCAGTGCGTGATTACGTAATCTGAGTGAAGCGGACAATTAATAAAATGCCTATCCCTAGACAATATGCCAATTCTGACAAAACAACCATGTTACAACTCTTGAAAGCTACTTTTCTAAATAAATGTGTTTTTTGTTCTAAACAGTTGAATTTCTATTTCTCTGGACAGCCCACCCACTGTCAATTCTTACTGGTCAATAATCCTGCCTTAAACATTAAATATCTTCTGATTGGCTGTGATTATCTCACATTTTGTGTTCAGTGTTGACTGACAAATGAAAAGCCTGTGTATATGAGATGACTGAAAAGTTTAAGAGGACTGACACTGTGTCCTAACCAAAACAAAACAAAAAATCATGAAATCTATTTTCCAAATTGTTCAAAACAGCACCGGGGTTCTAGCTCTCTGGATGGCCCCGCCCATTGTCAAATCTCATTGGTCATTAATCCTGCATATTTACCATCAAATATCTTTTGATTGGCTGAGACTGTCTCACAAGTTGTGTTCAGTGCTGACAGACAGATTACGTGTTATTGGAAAGAGGGAAGGCTGATGTGTCTAATGAAATAATGTGTTTGACCTGTTGAGACACTCACCTTGACCAACGAGACATTGGTGTTTGGGTGTGTGACTCTGCAGGGGAAGACCAACGGCTCTCCCTCCTTCATGTACACCACATCTGGGATCTCCGACTGTATCTTCACAAACGGCCGCTGGCTATCTGAAACGACCAATGCTGAGGTCAGGAACAAACAGACACCACATACAAACAGTAGATGCTGACAACAATCTAGAGTCAGCAACAAATACAGAGAGATTGCTCGCTTGTTATCAAACACGCTCTCTCTCTCACTGTTGTTTTCTTGATTGCACTTTCGCCTCAGTTGCAATATTCTTGTGGCAATGAAAGGCTTTGGGTGTTGCTCGCCCCATTGTTTGGTACTCTGCTGTTATTAAAGGAACGGAAAAAAAATATCTGAACATTTTAACAAAAGTACCCCAAGGACTGCTGGATGCTTCCTTGTCGTGCTTTGATTCAATATAAAGGACGAAGGGTGAGGCTAAATAGACATGGGCGCGAGAGCGATTGATGGTCCTCAGGGGCCTTGTTGGCTAACCGGGGGCCGCACCTAGTGACCTGGGGCACCCCTTAGCCTTCCTTAATGCCTGACCAGGGAGGATCCGAGCCTCTTATGCCCTGGAGTGCCCTCAAGGTGCCCACTCCCATGCACAGACACGCATCCTAACAAACATACACAAGAAGACATCGCATCCTCTATCCTTGTCTCCAAGTGTCCCTCCCCCCAGAGCAGCACAGGATACGGACAGCCGGGCTGAGGGAGATAGATAAGGCCGGGTACCCTGGGAAAGGCTGCCCAAGAGCTGAGCCTTTCAACAGCTGGGGCTATTTCTGTCCCCTTGAGGTTGCACGTAAAAGAAAGTTATAGTTTAAATATAGTTAAAAGTGAGGGAGGACAGCCAACGGTTCGAGCAAAAACAAAAAAATGCCAGTTTGAAAACGTGCCAGACACTCACTTAGTCAGATAAGTTGCTTCGAGAGAAAATGGTGTTTAGGTATTATTTGCTTCCTGAGACTTCCTGTTTGGCTTTAAGCAACAGAAATGGTCAGTGAGATGGTCAAGCTATTAAAGGGTGGCTGGAGAGAGAGGGTTTTTAAGGGTTTGAGAGTTCACCTGAAGCATCTTACCTGTGATGTAGACATACACAGAGGCCTGTTTGCGCTGCTTTTGGAGGTACCGGCAGCGGTAAGAGCCAGTGTGTTGGGCTAAAGCAGGACTGAGCGCCAGGCGGCTACAGTACTGGTTAGTTTTTCGCCCGCATCGAGTCTCCTCTATCTGGGTGCCGTGGTAGACTTTCGGTACGCCCGATGGCAAAACCCACTGGAGCTCCCACCGTCCCCTGAAACATCAAATTTGGGTTATAGAAGGAACTTTTCACCTAACTGATCAGACTTCACCGTTTCTGTGATCAACATATAATGGGGGTCCAAAAGTCTGAGACCACTGGTGAGAATATTTCTATTATACAGTTTACTTATCAAAAGCATTTAAGCATTACTTTTATGCATAGAATGTGAGGGAAATGATCAGTCAACATGAATTTATGGCTTGGTATTTAGTTTTAGTAAAATATCTTTTTTTGTTTTAATGACAGCATCACGTGAAAAGCAAGTTTGTGTAAAAACTGATGATCATGTTCTCCAACATGATTTGAGAGACTCTTGTGCATAAGAACTTCTGAACTTTTGTACCAAGGGTTGTGTTTATTACATGGTTTAACTCAAATTATGAATCATAGATCTTCAGTGTGCTCTCAGGCTTTTGGACCCCACTGTAATTGGTTAATTCTGACTCTAAACGTTTACTTAGTAGCTTATTTCGACATTCCTCTTGACTAAAATCAGTATTACCTCAGTTAATCATAAAGCTACTCATAAAAATGATTCATGATCCTCCTTTGACCGTGAGATTGTTTGACACATCACTCACCTGCAGTTTAGCTGAAGTGTCTGATTTCTTTCTATAATAAGCTGCTTCTCAGTAACATCCAACACTGGAGAACTGAACCTCCCTTTTGTGTCTGTGTCTTTCAGATAGAAAACACAAAGGCATGTTAGAGGCTGCTGAATAAGATGTTGTGAGGTTTTAAAGAGTGACATTGACCACATTCAGGTGATAAAAATCATAGCCTATGTAGGACTTACACAACATACATTATGCATGCCATTGATCAAACTGAAACAGACCCACGATTCCTGCTAATACTTATAGAGTTAGGTGATTCTGAGCACAGCACAACTTTTCAAGGGTGTTATTGAGGGGCAATTTTTGTATATTGTTCAGAGGTTCTTAAGGATCTTTATAAAGCAAAGTTTATACATCAAATATAAATGGAGTTTAATGTAAAAAAAACATCAGAAAACATCAGTGCGGTGTGAAAAATCAATTTTTTACTAATATTAAAAAAACAAATGCATCCAGTTCAATTTGCTTTTTACGGTTTGTAAAAATATAAATATAAGGTAAATATCAGCTGTAGACTGAGTTCATAATATCATCAATAGTATTTTACTTTTATTTTATTAACCTACAGAATAATTAATTATATTAACGTTTTCCAAATACATTTTTTTGTGCCCAATACTTTATTGTTTTTCTTACAAGTAAGGTTACCAGCATTAACACTCTCTAAATTAATTCAGTGTGGAAGACATGAATGATAACAAATAAAAATATATACACAATAGAAACAGATACAGATAAGGAATAATAAAAATAATAATATTTTTTTTAAAATTATTTAAAAAATGTAATTGGAACTATATACAATGTCAGAGACAGACCATTTACAGATTGAAAGTTCTATTGAAATAAAGATGATTAAGGCATCTATAAAACAAAAGGAAAACAGTCACATTTGCCTTAATCTACATCTTGGTGTACTCCCCTATACCATTAGATCACTTAAGTTTTAATAATAGAAATCAGGCTGTTATGAATTCGGCTCCAGTGCCTAGTAGTTTTAATCTTTGCTCTAGTAATTAAGGCAGTGGATCCTTCCAAACGAACAATATTGCTGTTTTGACAACGAATTATGAGGAAACCAAGAACTAATTATGGCTTTCTTGGCAGCTGTTAACCCAGAGAAGAAAGTCTGTTTTTGATTTAACTTGAAGGCAACAGAGGAGACATCGTTAAGAAGGAAAAGACATGGCTCAGGATCAATTGTCAGTTCCAAAAGTTGTGATATAACAGAAGAGACTTTAATCCAAAAGTTGAAAATCGGAGGACATTCCCAAAATAGATGGAGAAAGCTGCCAATTGCCCCAGTGCTACATTTGTCACACACAGGGGAGGGAATAAGTTTTATTCTAAAACGTTTCAGCTGGTGGGCAGGGTTTTTGGACGAGACTGAAACATTTTGCCATATGGATTCCCAATCAAAACTGTGATCCTCTGCTCCAAGCTCCCTGTTCCAGATTTGGGAAATACCAAGAATTCCACATTTCTCAGAGATAAGACTACCGCAAATAATTGAGACCTTGGCTGTTTTTCCCTACATGGGATCAAACCAACGAGCCATGGGATGAGATTTCAAAGGTCTGTCCCAAGGAACTCCATAAGTTTTAAGTGAAGATCTCAGCTGTAAATACAGGAACCAAGAGAATCCAGGCAGATTATAACAAGACTGCAGATCCCGTAATGTCCTTAAACCTGACTCATCATAAATATTATCTGAAGTGTTAACACCTCTATCTGACCACAGTGAGCAAGTGAATGGTTTCATGTTTCGTAATAAGTAGTAGTTGTTCCAAATAGGAGACTGTATGCACAATTTTGATGAATGATTAACATATTTTTCCACCAGATGACATGTGGATATTGAATAAGCTATAACTGGGCCAAATTCTTTAGAAGCTTTCTTAAGTTTGATTCCTGAAAATAACACATCCTGCAATCTATGAGGAGCAACCAATGATTCCTCAATTAATTTCCACTGTGGAACCCGGGAAGGTTGAACATCTAACCAAGAGTTTAAAGACTTTAACTGAAAAGACCAATGGTAGAACTTAAAGTCCATCAGTGAAAGGCCACCCAGAGACTTAGGACGTTTAAGAGCATTAAATTTGATGCAGGGTTTTTTTGTTATTCCAAATGAATTTAGAAGTCATCCTCCGAAGGTCTATGAAATTATCTTTAGGGGGAGAGATTGGCAACATGGACAATAAAAGATTTTAACGCCCAAGTATATTAATCTTTACTAATGTAATCCTCCCTTGTAATGTCAATTTCAAAGATGACCACCTTTGTAAATCTGCCTGTATTTTACTCTTAAGTGTGAGATAATTCTCAAAGCTGGCATTTGAAAAGCAGGGGGGAATACATAGAGAATACATAGACCGACGTAAGTGAATTTTGAGTTGTGCCAATTGAGAGGTAAGCTGTCAGGGAGGGGAGTCTTCTTTGCTGCATCATTTAAAGGAGCTAGTAGGGACTTTTCACAATTTATTTTATATCCTGAAAAGGAACTAAAACTAAAAAAAGGTTCATGATCTGAGGAAGCGAATTAGTAATATCAGAAAAATAAAGGATTATGACATCAGCATATAGGGAAATTTTATGAGTTGTATCTTTAATAATTATTGGGGCAATCATGGGGTTTTGTCTTATGGCCTGTGCTAAAGTTTCTAAGGATAGAGCAAATAAGATTGGTGATAGTGGACAGCCTTGCTGAGACCCTCTAGTAAGAGGAAAAGAGTTGGAGATAACCTGCCCTGTTTGAACCACTGCCTGAGATGTATAGTGTTTTAATCATCTGTATAAAATTACAATCAAACCTGAATACCTTAAGTACTGCCCAAAGATACCTCCATTCAAGCCTGTCAAAGGTTTTTTCAGCATCTAAGCTGAAAAGGATATTAAGAATGTGGAAAAGTCGTCTGACATTATCAGAAGCCTGTCTGCCCTTGATGAAACCATGCAGTCTGGTCCTCACTAATCAGTTTACCAATCAGGTGTTCAATTCGATTTACAAGTACGTTTGCAAAAAGTTTTAATTCAGAAGATATCAAAGAAATAGGCCAGTAGCTCTTGGGGGAAAATGGCGGCTTGTCTTTTTTTTTTTAAGTAGAGTAATTAGAGATGCATTTTGGACTCTGTGAAACCTCCCATGTTCTGCATAACTGCATATCCCATGCATAATTTATTGAAGCCAGAATCAATGGTCCAACCTGATCCCATACCTCCTGAAACAATTCAGGAGGAAGCCCATCTAAACCTGGGGACTTGCCCAGTTTCAAAAATTTTAGAGCTCTTGTCAACTCCTCTAATGTTATAGGAGTGCCTATAGCCATAGCTTCCTCCGGAGATAAAGAGGGAAGGTTTAGGTCGGCTAAAAATTCTCTCATTGTGCTATCATTTGGATCTGCTTCTGAGGTGTATAATGTGGAATAAGATTTCTTAAATGTGCAATTTATTTCTTGCTGGTTGTAAGTGATCAGCCCCTGGGGTGTTTGAATACTACTAATATACGACAAAGACTCCCCTTCCTCCATTTTTAAAGCCAAAAGTCTGTTTGACCGCTCGTTATAATAATAGTAGTTGACTCTAGTCCTATGAATTAAATAAATTCGGCAATATGTTGCGTTAGTGAGTTATATTCTTTTTTCAGTGCTGTCAGCTGTTTCTCTCTAGACTCACAATATGCCGATCCAAATACATGTTTAAACTTTGCATATGGATCCTTTCTAAGATTCTTATTTAAAAAAAAGTATCAGACAGATTCTGAGAAAGTGCAACGCTGTCTCATTTAAAATGATTAATTTTCACTTCTGACTTTTAAAACCATAATATATGTAGGCCATGAAAACATAAGCCTATAACATGCATTTTATTTGATTTATCTGATTAATAAGACATTGAAGGTCAGGATGCCCAACTGAACATAAAACGAACGTAAAGACTTGTACAGACATTTAAAATGATTTATATCCACGTGATGCTGTGACATTAATAGCCTATTTAATATGCAAAATCACAGGTTTTGTAATACAAATACGCTAAATCAAAAATAGTGTTCACATGCCTACTGCATTTTTAATAGGCTATCTTTTTTTAGTCGTTTAGAAAAAAAACGCTTAATTGTGGGTTAAGATAGCACATAATTCAATATGATTCTAAACATCTGGTCTCGATGCAGACGTGCTTTTTACTGACCGCTCTCACCATTGTTTATTGCTTTTAAAAACGCAGGTTATAGCATAATTTCCTTTCCATTATTCACGCGCTATTCGCAGGACATTCGTCGTCTATAAATTAAAATGGTATTGTAGTAAGACCAATGAAAAAAGGAAGTAGGAGTCAAGCACTTTTTTCGCCACAGCGAATCCCGCATGGGATTCTATCAGGCTGGTTATCAGCCGGTCCACACGCTGAGGTTCTGTTTCAGAAACCCTAAACAAGAGCGTCGCACACTAATGACAGGACGAAATCCTGCCAATTTCAACAAACCTGACACGTCATGTTTGAATAAGCGCTAATGAACCAAAGTAAAAAGGTTAGAGTTTAAAGACGGGGCAAGTAGCCTAAGAAAGAACAGCCACTGTTACACGAACAGGGATGCAAATTCAAACTATGACAAATTGACTTAAGTCAATGTAGACCGTAAACACAGCATGTATGTTGCATGCAATTGAAAGTGACTTTAATTATAATTCATAGGAAATTAATTTATCCACGCTACGCATTTATGTGCTAATTTCTGCGCTTTTAATTCTTCAGTCTTTTATTTAAGTGGCTCCTTAGGCTATCACAAACAGATTTTTTTTTAACGAAATCTATAAAGACTTTGTAAAATTGCTTGTAAAACTACACATTGGGAAACTGTTGAATAATTAAAATGTGAAGTCTATGTCATTTGGGCTAGCTAATCTAAAGCATTGGAAGTTACACTGACATTTCTTTTCTTTAGTTCTTTAGAAACAATTCAATAGGCTACATAAAAATGGTCCTGGATAATAAAGCCCCTAAGCCTATATAAGGTGTTGCAATGTAGAACCTTTAATTTTGAACAACGAAAAATAGCCTACCCCATAGGCTATAAATATAAATATCTTATTATTAGGCTATATATTATCTATAGCCTTTATTATTACGTGAATTAATTATTTTATTCCATTTTAATAGCGATTTAGTTTAGTTAATTTTTTAGCGAACTTGTTTTTATTAGTGCATTTTAGGAATCGTTCTAAAATCCAACAGCCTATTCTATTTAATTTGGCCAAAATATCTGCCATATAGCCTAACCGTATAGCCTATAGGCTTGTGGCTAAATTGAAAGGTTATAAATTGAAAGGTGGCTAAAACATAGGCTATATGTTTTTAAGCGCGTAGAAAGGGTATGCTTAAAACACATGTTTAGCCATTAATCATCAAGTTCAGTTTTCAATCCTGTGGTGAGTTGTTGACCAATAAAGCACTAATAACGGCGCAGTGCATGCATGCGGACAGTACATCGCTTCACCCTCTGCTTCCTCCCCGTGGGTCTGTTTTAGCTATACCTGATTAGCGCTGGTTCCTGCCTCACGGTGGTCATGACCCCGAAGTCATTTATATTAGAACTTCCATTTCACAAAGTCATCAGGCTCAGGAAATAACGCCCTCTCTGATTCAACCGGGGCCAAACATTGAAGACGGATGCCAAGTAACAGCAGAGAGGTATGTCCTATCAAAACAACTTGTCCTGTTATGGCAGGCCTGCTAAGCATTTATTTCTTAAAATTAACTAATGTGTATATTAGTAGCACTAGCTACTTATTCCCCCGGATTCACTGACAAGGTTTAAGATAGTCCCGGACTAAAATGCAAGTTTGAGATGTTTTAACTGAAAGCAACATCCACTAACATATCTTAAAATATGTCAGTGCCATTGTTTTGTCTCAAGATGCACACTTAATGTTTTTTTTTTCTAAGGCACATTTATAATAGCCTACTACTTAAATATCCTAATTGAACTAATGTTTAATCCTGGTTTAATTTGACATGTCTGTGAAACCAGGCTATTATTTCGTTAGTAGTAGTAATGATACTTTACAACATTATTGTAGGCTACCTAATGTTATCTTGTAAATATTCGTCTATTGTGCACATTACATTATTTTGTCTATTTCTATATGCCTTTTTTATCTTTTTTTAAACATTTATTATCTGTAGCTTCTTGCTTTTCTTTGCACTAAAAGCTTTAAGAAGCTAGAATAAATTCCTTGTGTTTATAAGCATACTTGGGAATAAAGCTCATTCTGATTTTAATCCAATAATTACAACCTTTCAATTTAGCTATAGTTCATTAGATATTATTACCAAATCATTAGATACTACTTCACAATACAGTGACAATTTTTCTTGAAACAATATGTAAAAGCCTATATATTACAAATTGTTTAGAGTTTAGCTCCAACCCTAATTAAACACACCGGAACAAGCTAATCAATGTTTTCAGGATTACTAAAAATAATTTTTGTCAGGGTTGGAGCTAAACTCTGCAGGACAGTGGCCCTCGAGGACCAGAGTTGCCCATCCCAGATATATATATATATATATATATATATATATATATATATATATATAATTACTAATTGGGTGAGTTTCAGATATCAACTATTCAATTCAGACTAGTCGGTTATACCCCAGCTAACACATAACGTTCCCCTAACGTTAGTTTTTGGTTCCCGTTTGGTTATTTTTTTGGGAACCAAATACTAACGTTAGGGGAACGTTGTTTTTAGGTTTTATTTTTATGTAACCATAAAACAACGTTCCCAGAACGATGCAGGGTGGTTACTTTTAAATAACCCAAAAATAACTTATAAAGAACGTTCCCTAATGGTTATTTTTAAGTTATTGTTTTGCAACCATAAAACAACGTTCCCAGAACGTTGCTGGAAGGTTATTTTTGAATAACATCAAAACAACTTATAAAGAACGTTCCCTAATGGTTATTTTTAAGTTATTGTTTTGCAACCAGAAAACAACGTTCTCAGAACGTTGTTGGAAGGTTATTTTTTGAATAACCTCAAAACAACTTATAAAGAACGTTGCCTAATGATTATTTTTAAAGTTATTGTTTTGTTCCCAGAACCTTCCATAATGTGATCATGCAATAAATGCTACAATGACTTGTGCATCAATAATGCGCTTATTTTCTGGGGCGGCATATAGAAATGCACATAATGGATTACATAGCCTATTTATTTTCGTTTTGAATTGTTTTGTTTAAAAGACATTTCAAGCATTCTATAGTTCCTCATGTCTGTGAGGCATACCTGAGTTTCGGTTAATTTATGATGAGATGTGCTCTTCAGTTCACGCAATGCAATCGCGCCCGCGCCTCCATGTCATGATAATATTGTCTGCTATATGTTTGATTCTTATTTATTACATCCAGACAATTGGTTGATGAAAATTTGATTAAAATTAAGATACAATTTATACAAAACGAAATTCACTTTAAAGAAAGGCTTTCCACAAAACAAAACTTAATGAAGTGGTCAAAATCATGTCTGACCCATCATGTCTCCCGATATATTGCTCATCATGCTGTTCAATTTTCATAATCAGCAGATGGAAATAAAATAGCATTATAATAGTTTAACAAAAATGGAAAAAAATAACATTATAATAGTTTAACAAATATGAAACTAAATGTGCTTATTTAATGGCTGCCTACATTAGTTTCATATTTGTTAAACTATTATAGAACGGGTCATAGATCTCCAAAATTAGTTTAAAATTCATAATTTAATATTTATAAGATTTTTTTTAAGTAATGTTCTAATTCTAGATATTTATATTTGTAAATGCTGCAATGCATGCTTTTGACGTGGTTTAATCAATGGCCGTGCGCGTGAACTTTCGAGTCGCTTTCAAACACTGGAGCAGCGCAGAGTTGCCATGGAAATGGCGCGGGACCACTGCGAATGACAAGCAGCAAAACTCCCTCTCTCCCAGCTAACACACGACGTAACAGTTACGTAATGTATTCGTACTTTTTGGTCACGTCATGACTTTACCAATTGATAACGTAACTACAACGTCGCATGCTCGTAATTTCATTACCATCAAATTACCAACCCACAACGTCGTCAGTACGTCCTCCTAATTCTAGATGTTTATTTAAATGCCGCGTGCCTTTTGACGTGTTCTATGGTTTCAATGGGCGTACGTGCGCGTAAACATTGAGTCGCATTCAAAGACAGGAGCGCGCGCGAGCAGATGGAAACCATGGAAACGAGGAAACCTCATCAACTGGCAAACAGCAAAACAAGCGTCTCTCACTGTTGTTTTCACTGCTTTCAGGTAAGTTTAGTTACCAAAATCACACAAATAATACATACAAACGTTCCTGAGATCTTTCTTACGTGTAATTGTACACTTCTGTTGAATATTTACTTTATAGAAATGGTTTTGTGTCTTCGAAAAAGTCCGTTAGCATCTCAACCGTTTTCAGAAGAGCTAACGTTAAGTTAAGTTTAACTTACGTTACAATTGAGCTCTTGTTTTACATAAGTTTGGGTTTTAACCACATTTTTGTGTTGATAACAGTTTTTGATAGTTTTGTTTTGCTGGTAATTTGTCAATGGGTGATTGGAAGTACGCTAATTTATTTAACCTGAAATAATTCACTGTAACGTAAGTTACTGTTAATGACATCACTTACATAGATTGATAATAAGTGATTTCAGGAGGGACAGAAAAAAACCTCCACAACAAAGGGGGAATTATTGTTTAATCATGATAATAATTTCATATGCATTTATTGCACAATATATTACCTTAAGATGTTATATATATATATATATTCTTTATCTTTTCTGCATTTCATCTCTGCTCTAGCTTGCTTCCTTAGAATTTACAATAGAACAAAGGGTTTATTACATGTTAACATTGTTGGCTCTGTGACACATTGCATGTTATTTTCTAGAAGATCATGCTGATGGCCTTCTGCACCACCTGTCCAAGACAACCTCCACGGCTATGAACTCGACTAGTAAGCAAAACCTCAAACATACTGTTCAATAGTTGTGGGTCTGTAGGATTTATAATTTTGAATGAAGTCTCACACTTTAAACTCATTAACCCCAGATTTTTTCACTGACATTGTCCTTGAGAAGCCTGTAGGCTAAATAATCAGCTAAATAATCGGCAGCAAATATAATGTTATAATGGTAGTTATAATAATTCATTTAACTATTATGATAACAGGATATCATGGTCATTGGTATATATATATATATATATTCTCTAGGTGTGTTTTTAATTATGTTGGCCAATGAGACAGACACCATACTGTCCAACTCAAAGGTATTTTATATATATTTTTTACTGATAAATACTAAAATTCTTTTTACTTTCAAATGCTGAATTCAGGGGGTCGACAACTTTGGGCACGCAAGTTATTTTTCACAGATATCTGGCCAGCTTACTCATGGCTCATACTCTTAGCCTTTTAAAATGTTTGAATGTATATCCGCAATACAATATCAGGGGGTAAAGATATCATTAGAGTTTTTAAAGTTATGGCTATGCTCTTGTTACCAGATGAGATATCATTTGACCCTATGATTCTTCAGGACAAGATCTTGATGCCATCCACACTCAGTACATGACGAAGGTGAGTTTCACAATAGCTGCCACTATCACAAATCAAGAGACAGAACACAACAGGCCTTCATCCATATGAACTCACACATATGTAGGGATGGGTATCGAAACCCAGTATTAAACATTAAACGGGCCCTGGGGCCAAATTAAGGAAGACCGCAGTATCGATAAGCTCAGATGTTATCGGTTCTGCTGACGGTACTGAAGAAATTACACACACTATTTATTATAGACATTGTCTTGCAAATTCTTTGAGGATTAGGAGGGGTGTTTTAAACAGTCTTCATACAAGTGTTTTTCAGGCTGGTTGTTTGTAATTTTGTAAGAGTAGGGAGAGGCTGTACCTCAGTGAAGACTTTTTACATTCGATAATTCAATTTCCGTACCTGATAAGTTAGATTTTCCTAAAAAACATCATGCACTGCTTATTTCAATTGTATTTTTCTTCTATTGAATTTATCCATTCTTGTAATTTGTTTATAATTTTCAAGCAGATTCACTCCTCTAAATAAATAATCTCTTGAAATTTGTTTTTATATCGCAATATATATAGCAGCAGATAAACAAAATATTTTATGTAAGGTTTTCAATATTGTACAGCCCTAATATTGAGCATTTAACCTAACCCTAATTTTAAATTGAACCTGGAATGATAATTTGTGATACCAGATGAGATTTTGAACTGTACTATGTTTGTATTGCAGGTTTTCTGGGATCCACAGCGGAAGGCATCAAGGCGTGAGATGTTGGCCTGGACAGATGTATCTGTACACCACACCGACCTCTGCTTTTGCACGGATGGCTGATTACTACCATGTTCTGTATAGGTTTTATTATAGCAAAACTGAGCACCTGTGAAAGTGGAATCTGTAGGTGTAAAGTAGTCAGACATCAGTACATTTAAAGTCACAGAGAGAAAGTTTTTTTTTTTTTTATAGAAGTTTCAAACTTTTTTCTCTTTCACAAAAAACACTGCAGTTACAGCTTTTCAAATTCTTCATTGGAGGTGCACAAATACTTTTCTTTTTTTCAAATCACAAAGTAATAAATGTATGCTGACATTTAAGGCGCGGCCACACAGGGGGTTTGAGCATATGTGACTGTGAATAAAAAGTGAAGTGTGACCACATGAGAATAGCCAAACAGTATAGATGATTCACAAAATTATACACCAAGAAATGTGCATAATTGGCCAAAATGTTACTGTTTATCAACAAAAATATGACCCTATGAGTTTGGTAATTTGTAGAATAGGATTTGTGCACCTGCAATGAAGAATTTAAATGCATTTTGAAATTACTAGTGGAACTGATGCAAAAGTATTATCATTATGTATCAGGTAGGTGTAATTGTACCAATAAAGGCATCAATTTAATATTTTTATAAGAATTTACACGCCATGTTATTGCATCCTATTAATGCTCGACTGTAATCTGAATAAAAAAATAATAGTGCTTTGCTCTTTTCTTTGTGCCTTTAAAGAAGAAAAATGCATAGATATTAGCAACATTAATTACATTTTAGTATTAGAAATACTACTATGACTAACACATACTGAAGGCTACATGGACAGCGTTTCCCAAAAGCATCATAAGATTGCATAAAAACGGATCTTAATATTACGGTCTGTTTCCCAAAAACATATCGTTCCAATAAAATAGAAAGTTTGTTTTTTGTTGCAAAAAAATCTTTCAGCGTAAATAATCTATTGCTCTTTGCAGTTAATGTTAACCGCATCTATTTTATATAGGCTACTTTGTGTATATGGCATCTATCGCTAATTTTCACCTCGCTGCTCGCTGGCATCTGTTACAGATGACTGGGGTGAAGATGGAAGAGGCTTTCAAGTGCAGGATCTACAATTAGACTACTAATAAAAGTGTATTCTTAGTTAGTTTTCGTATCGCCTTTTGCGCATGTTTTGAATGTGATGCATAGCCTATGATGTGTTTTTTGTGTGTTTTTAATCAACAATTAAACAATGAATCGACAAAAACATGGACTGTACAGGTTGATTATTCATATAGATTTACGGTTGTATTTTATTAAAGTAAAAAAAAAAAGATGAATTGTTGTTGAACGTAAAGAAAACTCTACTGGCTTACTAAAAACAAACCATAAAAAATAACGTTCTGGGAAACAAAAACTAACGTTCTCGGAACCAAAAACTAACGTTCCGAGAACGTTCTGGGTAACAAAAACTAACGTT
Organism: Siphateles boraxobius; assembly: GCF_051911475.1. Classification (NCBI taxonomy): domain Eukaryota; kingdom Metazoa; phylum Chordata; class Actinopteri; order Cypriniformes; family Leuciscidae; genus Siphateles; species Siphateles boraxobius. The sequence goes on from NW_027508876.1 coordinate 19,256,470, forward strand.
CCGAGAACGTTCTGGGAACCAAAATCGAACGTTCTGGGAACCAAAAACTAACTTTCTGAGAACCAAAAACTAACATTCTGAGAACATTCTGGGAACCAAAAACTAACGTTCTGAAAACGTTAAGAAAACTTTCCTGGCTAACCAAAAACAAACCATAAAAAATAACGTTCTGAGAACCAAACACTAACGTTCTGAGAACGTTCTGGGAACCAAAATCTAACGTTCCGAGAACGTTCTGGGAACCAAAAATTGTTAGCTGGGACAGTAGGCCTAGTTATTATGCTACTTAATTGTACAGATACAAGTCGGATAGGAGTTGGATTAATTACTAGTAATAAAAAAACGCTACATGACAAAAATAGTTTTTTTGTTTTGTTTTAAGTTATAGCCTAAATGTTAAATCGGCTTGCCATAGTCGTGGAGAAGCCTAAGAACAAATCGCTATAGCGCATTTGATTTAGCGCGTGATTTTTCTCTTTTGCCGTAGGCCTAGTACGCATAATTTTCAGTTAGGCACGAATAAATAAAAAAACGAAAGAAAAAAAACTCGAACAAGTTACATGCATGGATTTCTTCTGGCAAGGTATCATGAAACAGCAATAATGATGCGCTGGTACTGAGGAATGCACACGCTCACATCCACGCGCATTCCTTTTCTTCATCCTTTCGCTTTAGTGAAATATGAAATAACGTGCATATTTGAACAACGTGAAAAATAAATGTATGGCTTAAAGGTTTAATATGAATACGAATGAAAACGGATTTAAAAAAAACTTACCTTTAGTTAGAACACGCCCTGACAGTCCAAAGATCATCACAAATAATATATCGAACATTCTCTTGGTCTTGCTTGAGGTCCTTTGCTTGGAGATGAACACCTATGAAGGAAACACTGCAGCTCCAATAGGCCTACTCCAGAGAATCAATTCACCTTACAATAACAAACTCCTCAAACTCTGCTTTCACATGGAGTGGACTGCAATCAACTTCGGTACTGTCCAGAGAATGAACTCTTGAAGCAGGAGCACGATGCATGAATTCCAGTTAACTCTTGCCCATTATGACCGCGGGCTGGGATTTATTCATTTCCCACTGCCGCTGGAGCTTCCGTGACGCTCATCGACACACCCATCCCGCGCGACTGACTTGACCTACACAAGAGCCCGATGTTCTGCAGTGCTCCAGTGTATTCCCTCTACTTCATCAATCAGATTATGATTCATGAATAAACAAGCTTATTGCGGTAAATGCCGAAGTTTTCCCACCCTTGTTATCCTTAAAAGAGGAGAGTAGCTTAATGAGGGGAAACTGAGCTTTGGTGATACTTAGGAGTGAGAAAAAGATACCAATGTGAATTATCCTATGCAGCTTAAATATTATCAATGCAAAATATAGGAAGTTAATAAATTAATATAAAAGTCGGTTGCACTTTATTTTACAGTAAAGTGCACTTACGTGTACTTGCAGTGTACCTAAGAAAGTACTGCTTAATATAAGGTAACTACATGGGTTAAGGTTAGGTTCAGGGTTAGTAGTTATTGTAATAAGTTCATATGGGGAACAGGACTGTAAAATAAAGTGTTACCAAAAAGTCAGCAATTAATAAAAAAGAACACTCATTCATTGATCTCAGTTATAATTCTGTGAAATATCAATTTTGTCTCAGATGTTTCTCCTAAAATTCCTCAGGAGAAATAAAAATGGCGTAAATGAGACTGCAGTCATACAGAAAGAGTCAATCTATATGAATACTAGAATTCAATAAGAAATTTGAGAGATAATTTTGAAATATCAATTTGAGCAGTTTGAGACATTGTTGAGATCTCTTGAAAATCTATAGGACAGGTGAGATTAATTCAGTCTTTTCTCAGAGAAGCTGGAGACTTCAGAAATTATTATTTTTTGAACACTTTATCTGGCTGTCTAGGAGAAACAACTTAGACTTGTTTGGGAGTTTTCATACATCTAAATACATATTATAACAATGACAATATTCACATTAAATCAGAAAAAAAGATTTTTCAGTTTAGAATATACTTACACTTCACTGAAACACACGCAAGTATTAAAAAAAAATCACAGAGTGGAAGTAATGTAGCACCTCTTTTTAATATAGTTCTATTTTCATATATCTATTATAAAGTATCAACATCTGCTCAGTTTTGACATTTACATCTGGTTGTCATGAATACAGTTTGCAACTAAAGGAGTACTGAGTAATGTAATGTCAAATCACAACCAGTAGAGAGAGTCTTAGGGGCTGCCACTGCTTTCTCCCACTGGAGGAGAAGCCAACAATCATTTATTGAAACAAAAATCCTATAAAACATATAAAACGGTAATAATAATAATAATAATAATAATACAAGACTAAAATTGATGTTGGTCATAATTTCTGACATGCAGTCAATTTCACAGTTGGACATATTTGAAATGGACAATGAAGTGGAGGGTTTATATCATCCTTAAACAATGAAAAGAAAAATCAAAATTATTCCATTACCACGAATAAATGAATGAAAACTAATATTTAGTCACTGTATGCAACTAATACAAATCTTACCAAGAGAACTCATTCCACTGCAAATAATGAAAGATGTGTATCTCTTCAACCTGCTTGTTATAATCTACACTAGTAGTCCACTGTCGAGGCTTTAGAGAGTTCCGTTGGTTTGTGGGTGGTTCTTAAGATTTTGGGGCATAAAGAATCACATAAGGGAGTGAAGCTGCTGGCAGGTGGAGGTTCAAAACGCTGAGTAACAGGAATTGGTGGGAAATTGCTTCCGATGCAGAGGTGTTGATGTTTGCTGTGAGTCTGGGCACCACGAAAGCTGGGCCGGTGCTCCTCGATCGTGGGCAAATCACCCGTTCTCTGGTGTAAATATATGTGTGCGTATGCAAGTGTGCGTCACACCTGGCCTTTCGTCTGCTGGTGAATCCAGTCTGTGAACTTTATGACGCGTGTGTAAACTCCGGGCCGGTTCTGTCGAGCGCAGCCCTCACCCCAACTCACAATGCCTGCTAGAAACCACCTGCGGCCCCGTTCCAGACACACTAAAGGTCCCCCAGAGTCTCCCTGTGCGAACAAAGACGTGAATATAAGAACCGTGAACATTGACAAGCACACAAACAGTGACTAAGTCCACACTAACCTGACAAGCATCCACTCCTCCCTGAATGTTTCCGGCGCAAAGCATTCTGGGAGTGACCGCATCGTCATACATTTTATTGCAAGAGTGGTGACTGATGATGTTAACAGTGGCTTCCTGCAGCAATGTGGCCAGTTCACCTGAAATTTAGAAGGTTTCAGATAAAAACAATGCATTTGATGATATTAAACGGTCTTCACAACATAATTATTTGTATAATATTTCCAAAACCCTTCTGATTTTTAAAGTTGACTGATTTGCTGATTAATTGCTAAGTTTAACCATCATAGAGTGAAAGTTTATCAATCGCACATGTTTACTCTTGACAATTTACACATTCAAGCGATTTTAAACACAAGAAGAGGAGAAAGAGAACTCGATCATGCGTGGTTATCTGAGCGCACACACACACACAGACAGAGAGAGAGAGAGAGAGAGAGAGAGAGAGAGAGAGAGACGCGTTGCAGATTACACTTAAAACATAAGAATAAATTAAAACCAACTTCAGTCATTAGTGTGTTTCGACACTGTGCCATACCTTCTTCTGTCAGAACCCCCCATCCAGTGACAAAGCAGCTGGTTCCAGAGGTGAAGGCGTGAGAGGGGGCGGGCACACAGACGGGCTGTACTAACTCATTGAAAAAGACAGGGGCGCTTAGTTCTAGGAGGGCGATGTCATAGTCAGAGGTGAATTGGTCGTATTGCGTATGCAAGACAATACGGCGGATTTGCCTGGTGGCTGCTGCATTGCTGACCGAGTTCATTACTCGCATACCCATGTAGGCCCTCCATGAGCGCGCATCAGAATACCTGCCAAAACAGGAGTTAACACTATACCTTAGTAGCTTCACATGTTTTGGAGTCCGAGAGAAAACAGATTTAGACAGTTTGTATATTAAATAATAAAATAAAATCGTTTCAAAATGTAATATCCTGATTTGCTGCTCAAAAAACATGCTTATTATGAACAATGTTAAAAAGAGTTGTCAGGATGTTGAAAACATGATGTTCTTTGATTAATAGAAAGTTCGGTCACAGTTTAGATTAGGGTCTAATTATCACTATTAACCAACTATAAACTATGACTTTTGCCTCAGTAAACTCTTAATTACTGCTTATTAATAGTTAGTAAGGTAATGGTTATTGGATAGGATTAAGGGATGTAGAATATGGTCATGCAGATTAAGGCATTAATATGTGCTTTATAAGAACCAATAAAGAGCCAATATGCTAGTAATATGCAAGTTAATAAGCAACTAGTTAATACTGAACTAGACCCTAAACTAAAGTGTTACCGAAAGTTCACAAGAACAGCACTTTTGAATATTTTGTAACATTAGACATATTAAATATCTTTACTGTCACAGGTTTGGATCAATTTAATGTATCCTTGCTGAATAAAAGTATTAATTTTTTTTAAAAGAACGTTTAACGGCAGTGTAGTTGCCTGATTAAAACCTCACTTGATTGCATCTGAGTCCTGAAAGCAGTGAGCAGCAGAGACGAGCCAGCGGCTGGCCACCAGAGATGCCCCACAAACATGACCATAGCGCTCCATTTGAAGGCTGACCTGCCACGGCCATGAGCCTGTCTGGGCATCCGTTCCACCCACAATCTTTGCCCTCTTCCTGGGCCTTGTGCCACAACCTTCATGCACAGAATGACATTTGTAGGTTGACATTTGTTACTGTCGCAAGCATTATAGGCAGTTAAATTGAAGTAAATATGTCATTCTTTAAACATGCTCACCGCAGCGCAACTCATCCGAACCATCTTTGCAGTCTTTGATGCCGTCACACTCCGGATTGATCTTACTCAAGCACTTTCCACTGGCACATTTGAAGGAGGAGGGAGAGCATCCTTTTGAAACTGCAAAGGATCAGGCAGACATAATTCTTTATCATTAATAAAATAATGAATTTAAAAACAGTCTCAGTCCATATGGTCAAAAAAACACTTTAGAACACTATGATCATAAAAAAAATGATGCATGTGTGCTTATTATGAATACGTTTGTACAGAAAACCATGTGGCGTGATTGTCCAAATACTTTTTTGGGCCAATAAGCCCTGAAAGATGACTGAATAGGAAGGCAAAGTGGGTTTTAATCACATGCTCTTGTGCAGTTGAGTTCATCGGTGCGATCTTTGCAGTCCACTATCCCATCACACACTGAGGCTTTGGGGAGGCAGATTTTGTTTGGGCACATATGGTAGCATTTACCTCCTAAAAAGTGGGCAAATTGAACACAAAAAGAAATGACCTCGACAAACTCATAGGTGTACACGTGCGCGCACACACAAACACACACCAGAACTTAGGTAGGTCTTACCACAAACTCTATCCACACGTCTGTAGCAATAAAAATAGACATCTCTGGGTATCAGTGAATGCAGGAAGAGAGCAATTGTACTGCATGAAGTAATGAATCTTCATAAGAACTGATAAAGACACTCTTACCACAGTTAGACTCTTCACTGCTGTCACCACATGCAGTGTTACACTGGCTGTGTGGTCTGCACTGACCGTTACAATAAACTTCTCCTGGTTTACACGTGTCTAAAAGCAAAGTAAAGCAGGTTTAAATAAGACAACAACGGACAGTAGAAAAGAATGCAAGTGTAACTTATGAACTTACTGCATTTAGCCTCATCTCGTCCATCAGAACAGTCTTTTTCTCCATCACACACTTTCCTCAGAGGAATGCACTTGCCATCTCCACAGCGGAACTGCCTCGGACATGCTGTTATCGGAGAATAAACGTGATCATTACTTACTGGGGTGTACATTTGTGCTCTGAAAATGATTCAGAAAGATTACATTTATTTTATTTGTAATGTCATGATAAGTCAAGAATTTTATTTTGGTTAAGAAATGAATCGGTAACCACATTTTCCATTTCCTAAATGAGGTACAAAATATGGCCTCATTCCCTTAAAAAATGTAAAAAAAAAAATTGTCAACAAATGATCCGTGAATGGAATAATTTAATCTTCAAAAAAAGTAGATTTTTTATCAATGTTTCGACTCAAGTAACTTGGGTAACAGAGATGAATGATTGAGCTTAAATACAGTGAGCACTAAAAGTTGTCATTTTTTTTTACAAAATGTAATGATTTCACAATTTTAAAGAATGATTCTGTAACAGGCAAACACATGCGGCAACAGGGCTGCACACAAATTGTGGGACAGCTAAAATCATGTTTTAAAAATTGTATTAACCCCATGCATGAATTATGACAACCTCAGTCAGGATTTTTTTCCCTATGTGTGGAAACCCAACTTAGACTATGTAGAAAACGCATATGCTACCTACAGTCTACCAGAGTATGTCGATTTACTCTTATTAGCTGATAATTCTGATTATGTTCAAAATGGACACATTTCTACTGTAGCTCTGCTCTCTGAGAAAATCTCAGACTGAAATCTACATTGACCTATTGATATTTCCAGACTGTGGAAAAAAACTAGCGATCAGATGTTTTCAATCTCATCTAAAATGTTGTGTTGGGGTTAGGGGTTAGGGTTACGAGTAACATTACAAGTAACATGAATTATATAATGTAATCAGATTACTTTTTGATGTAACAAGTAATGCATTACAAGAAACGTGCATTGCAAGTAACATGCATTACGTAATCAGATTACTTTTTTATGTAACAAGTAAAGTAACATAAGTAATGTGATTACATAATCAGATTACTTTTTTGATGCAACAAGTAGTTACGCATTACACGTTCGTGCATTACATAATCAGATTACTTTTTAATGTAACTGCAAATTACATTCTTATGACAAATACATTTATTACAACCAAAAAAGTTACTGCAGATTAAGTATTTTCAAGAACAACAGTCACAGTAATAGTATGGATAGTAGCTGAAATATAGCTAGAGATACATTATGTCCAAATTAGTGGACAGATGATTAATCATAATTTCCTCCCAATCTAAAAACAATACTTGGAAAATGTAATAATGATATGACTCCTGTTACAAAAAATATTTCACCTGCAAGAGTCTTCTAGGACAAAAGGAATGGATGGATATTCTGGAGCAACTTGGCATTTCTGACTGGGCGACACCATCTTGGTTTGGAGAAAAGAATTCCACATACAATGCCTTGCCACCACTGTTGGCAACTAATTTTCAGGGAAAGTTGCTAAAGGCAGATCGATTTGTTGCTAAAAGTTGCTAAATGACGTTGTGACGTCATTGCGCTATGACGTAATTACGTAATCGCAACGCAAATTTGCCATTATGTTATACGTATTATTTGAAATGCTAATTTAGATTTGCTTGTAAAATCCCCGAGGCCTGTTTTCAATTGTGTGGCGATTTGTATAGCCCCAAGCAGCACACGAAGCAGGCATTTTTCTCAATTCCTGTAATGAGAGGTTTTGGAAAGTTGCCCTCTGCAATATGGCGGCGCCGTTGACGTACGCTCCAGTGGCCAATAGGGCGTCTTATTATGTCTATGGCCCCGCCCCTGTGCTTGTTGTATTTTGTCTTTCGGTTTTCACAGCCATTTCCACAGTGATCTTAAGTAATTATGAATGAACCGCTCAGTCTATTTAGCTAGCTTGTACGAATGTGGTTTGGATTAGAGTCACTTTCCAAAAGTTGCTAAAGTTGCCAAATAAATGTAAAAAATTGCTAAATTTGTTGCTAGGTGCTTTTTGGAAAAAAAATTGCTAGGGAAGTCAAAAAAGTTGCTAAATCTAGCAACAAAATTGCTAAGTTGGCAACACTGCTTGCCACTTGGTGGCAGTGTATAGCATGACGCAATAGTGTCCACTCTAGTAGTTGATTTGCAAACTGTGCAATCAAAACCCATGCATATGCAAGAAATGGCTTTTGGAATAGCTGTCCACTGTAGTGACCTCTATGCATGAAAGGGTTAAAATAATTAATCATCTAAAGTAATTGAAAATAAATAATTTAAAAATATTAATTTTTCTATTACGTACTATTTTTCTAATATTTTATCTAATAGTTACCACAACAACAAAAAAATTTGGGATCATGTTTTACTTTTGATGGCCCTGAAACATCACAAAGCAGTAAAAGAGACAATTGTTTCAGATGGAAAACACATACCACAAATCAAACCCTGTTCTACAAAACACTTAAAACAAAAAATGGATAAAAACAGAATAATAAGAACTCACCGCTTTCAGGAGAGAAGGCTCTGTAGATCAGGTAAAAACCTTTATGTGTCAAAGACTCATCCGAATGAAAGTGCAGCAGGACGGGTGAAGAATAGATCCTCTTTCTGCTGTTGTCCCCAATTGGGTTACAGAGTCTGTGGAAACATAGAAAAAACATACACATGCATATATAGACATGCACACAAACACGCTGCTAGTTCAGCCAAAAAATATGATCTGATTCTCATAGGACGTATTATAAACCTAATGTATGCAGACCCACAGCTCGTATTCCGAAGTCTAAGCCAACTGTTTTCAACACGTGAAAGACATGACACTCACTTGACGCCACCTATTTCCAGCCAGTCTTTTTCACAGGTGCTCGAGGCTGGTGAATCCTGAATGTCTAGCATCACAATGGTCACGGAGAGAAGGTATCCCGGCAACGGAGCCTAAAAGTGAAACCAGACTCTCAACGGACGCACTCTTACACAAAGCAGCGGCCACCCTGCCGCCCTCGTCTCAAAGAGGGAGCATCCCAGGCCTCTGAATGGGGTTCACAGGGCATGCATGCTAACACTGGGGAAGAGGCTCATGGAAAACATGGGAAAGCCTTTAGCCTTAGCTCACCCTGATTTTCCAGTTACAGTCCACATTTGGAGGGTAGTAGGCGGGGTAGTAGGGGGACGTCACTGTGCCGTTCCATGCAGTGAGGAAACCACCACACTCTATAGAAAAAACAGCGACACGGAACCAAAGAAATTCGAACATCTGAGAGGAATAACCACTACAATGATAGCGTCTCATGCTGACCACTAATTCACACACCGGTTTTGGGTATAGCCTGGAAATAAGCTTTGAAGATGGCTCCTTGCCTCTGACGACTGAATGAAAATGTGACAAGCATGACGTTCCCAGACGATGTCAGTTTCATTACTGGGGACGTTCCTGATATTGGCAGACCACACCATCTGAGAAGAAGAGAGATGATGTTTGATGTTTTGGCATCTTCAATGACAGCATTAAAACAAAAAAACAGTTTTCAGGTGTGGAGTGGAGATGAATCATATTGTTAGGAACAAAGCAGCATAAATTTAAATTATTTGTATGCTCAAATCTCATTTGTGATGATGACATTCAATTCAAATCTTGATGTGGCATATTTGAGACAATTGACTTAAAATTCTGTTTTCTGTTGTCAATTCCTCACAACAAACAATCATATGGATTCATATGGAAGACTTGGAATATACACTACAAAAGTTTGAGGTCAATAACATTTGAAAGAAAATCAAAAGTAACTGTAAAGACTACTAGATTGTTACAATATATATATATATATATATATATATATATATATACATATATATATATATATATATATTTCAAATAAATGCTGTTGTTTTGATATTTCTATTTATCTAAGAATCCTGAAAAAATTACTAATTTCACACAAAAATATATTAAGCAGCCCAACTGTTTTCAACATTGATGATAATAATAATAATAAATGTTTCTTGAGCTGCAAATCAGCATATTAGAATGATTTCTGAAGAATCATGTGACACTGAAGACAAATCCAGCTTTGACCACAGGAATAAATTACATTTTAAAATATATTAAAATAGAAAACAGTTCATTTGAACTGTAAGAATATTTCACATTATTTCTGTTTTTACTCTGTTTTTGATCAAATACATGCATCCCTGGTGAATATAAGGTAGTGTAGTTATGAAGTTATACAAAGTTATTTTATAGTGCTTTTTAGGGCATTTTTGGAGCTTGACAGCATTTGTTTCCATTATGGAAAAAAGTATTAGTTTGATTCACTAAAATAACTTTTTTGATATCCAAGAAGGAAAGAAAACCCAGGTTTGGAATGAATTTTCATTTTTGTGTGAACTAGCCTAAACCTCTAAGCATTATAATTCAATTGTAGAGCACCAAATTAAGGCCAAATGGCAAATGGACAAAAAAATGCTATTCTCTTTGTGATGTCACACTTACCTGGCGATGATCTTATTCTGAAGCGGCAGAAGAAAATCATAAGCAGACAGTTTGTTGGCGGAGCAGCTTCCTGGTGTTGCCCCTTGAAGTGTGAGAATGACCAGTCGCACGACGTGGCCGGACGGCACCCGCAGCCTCCACTGGTAATACGGCTTCTTCGGACTGACAAGACTGAGTGTGCGATTGTTCCCGTACTTAGCGTACAGGTCAAAAGACATGGCTGTTAGGCAGATGGGAGTAGGAAATGATCAGAATGAGAGAATAAATGAAGAATACAATCAGAAAATAATGATTGTAGATAAGTTTTCATGACAGAATGAAATAGTATGGTAGTGATAGTACACTGTAAAACCTGCCTGGTTGAGGGACTTGCATGCAGAGTTTACTCAGAGGATTAATGGGACATGGTTGCATTTGAATTGCCTTATCTACTTGTGGCGTAAATTGGGTTTTTCCTACAATGTATCATGGAGGATACAGAAGAACTAAAGTTAACCAACATTTGGCAACTCAAACGAGTCAGTGTTCATAAATCATGTGAGTAAACTCAACAGGCTTTACAGTGTATTATGGTTGTACCCTGCAGCCCCAACTGCCACTTGCCACTCTGCAAAGAGTTTGGGTTCTTTATTTTTTCCGCTTTGTCATCAGAATCTTCATCGTCATCATCACCAGCATCACCACCATCATCTGGATTCAAACCTGCAGACATAGAAACACACGTTTAGGTGTTGTCCTTACTTTGGAAAGGACAAAAACAGAGGGATGAAATGCTCTTAACCCAGCAGACGCAGTGTGTCCTCATCCCTCTCCATGTAGTAGCGTTCCTCGTTCTTGCTAAAAAGGACCTTGTTGGTTCCAGGTAGACGACGCTGCAACCGGGCCGGATTCACTCTCCGGAGTTCCTCAGCAATAGCAGGAGGAGCAGAGAATTTACTCCAGTAGTACACACAAAGACCTTCCACTCCTTCACTGTCATCAGGACACATGACTTTTAACAAGATGACAACACCTAAAACTGGTTTAGTTTGATGGGCTCAGAGAGTAGTAAATCACATTAGATCTGCCACAGTACCTCTGCATAACATCTGCATCCGCTACAACAGCTGTGACTATAAGTCAAAGTACTGAAGATACTGCAAGATCATTTCAGTGTTATTGTTAACTAAAGCTGAAATAATTCAAAATAGTTTTCGTTAATTGAAATAAATCTGAAATAAAATAAAATTTAAACTTAAATTTTTTTTGTACAAATGTTGCCTTGGCAAATAACTGAAATAAGTTGCAGTACTAAAATGACTAAATTACAAAAAAAGAGGTAAATAGAACTATTTAAAACGTAAAATACAAGCTAATAAAAGCTAATTCAAACGTTTAATAAATATTATAATACTAAATAAATAATTCTAAAACAACACTGGATCTTCGTGGTTTATGTTAACAGTTGTCACTGTGTTTTTATTTGTTATTGATTTTCTGTTATTCTCTTTTGTTAATTTATTAGATTCGTTTTTGAAAAAAACATGCAAAATAAGTCCCTACTAACCGATTGACATCACTGCAATAGATGTCCTAATAAATCAAAACCGTCTCTAACAGCTCTGTAAAACTGCAAAAAATAGTCATGGATTTACACTTTTTCTTAGCCAATCAGAAATAGGCCTAATATTGCATGTTTGGGTTTGTTGAGGGCGGAGTTTTGGAGAGAGGTAGTTAAAGGGATAGTTCACCCAAAAATGAAAATTCTGTCATCATTTACTCACCCTCAAGTTGTTCCAATCCTGTATGGATTTCTTTCCTCTGATGAACACAAAAGAAGATATTTTGAAGAATGTCGATAACCAAACAGTTGCTGGGCCTCATTGACTTTTTTTTTTCTCATTTTTTTTTCTCATTGACCTCATTGTATTTTTTCTATATTATGGAATTCAGTGGGGCCCATCAACTGTTTAGTTACCTATATTCTTCAAAATATCTTCTTTTGTGTTCATCAGAAGAAAGAAATTCATACAGCTTTGGAACAACTTGAGGGTGAGTAAATGATAACAGAATTTTCATTTTTGGCTGAACCATCCCTTTAAAGTTAGCAAAAACAGTTCCTGTTGCAATTACTTACAGCACCTTAAAATGTGAAAATTCAATGATTATTATACACAGATCAAATTATTCAATGTGCACGCAAATGCAATGTATAAAAAAAATTGTTTATAAATAAATTGTGACGTGTGTTTATGTACAGACTCACCTAAATGCAATAATTCCTGAGTGCTGGTAATACGAGCTCCACGGTGAAGAATCATACAACTCTGAGAACTTAGATCCACGGTACATCAACCGAAAGGAAGTAAAGAGATGACAGAGACACCATGAAATAACTGATTAGCATGACAAACATCAGCCGCTATTGTATTTCACATCCATTTCTGCACACCGCAAACAAACCACTGATAACATCTACCAAGGTCGTGAAGTTTCCGTATGGTATAGCCTATACAGTATTCCGGGAAGTCGCAGTGACATCAGAGCCACGGAAGGCGTGACATCACTGAAGAAGGTGAGACATCAGTGGCCCAGGCGAGACCTGCAGCCATGGCACAAAAGCGCTGTTCTTGTGCGATTGGCTTTGAGCAACAAGAGCTTTGTGCAACAACAGCGCCATTGTCTGGGGCTCAATGTCATCCCGGAGTGCTGGATGGAGGGGCGGGCAGCAGATTTAGACCAACTTTTATGAGCAAAGGCGCACACTTGCAGGCCGTCACTTCTCACAATCGCATTCGCTTGCTGTTAAACTGGATTACAGGCACGACTTACGTTCATGGCTAATTAGAGCATCACACTGGACGAAATGCAGCACTTGGACAGTTTCCTCATCGGCCTCTATTAATCTGTGGACACAAATGCCAACCATTCCCATGATACTGGCACACACTGGCCCTTTTGGCCCACACTTTCCTGCGCTCTCTTTCGGTGGCCTATATCCTTACTTTCTCTCTCTCTCTCTCTCTCTCTCTCTCTCTCTCTCCTGGCCTACTCTGTCCCCTGGTCTACCTTTCTTTTCTCCGCTGGCTGCAGCCTCTCAGCAAAAAGGTACAGAGCATCTGATTGTGTGTGAGGAAGCCCACAGACAATGTTTTTATTGAAGGACTGCTCTTCCTCTCACTCAGCCTGCCTGGGCCCTGTCCCTCTCACAAACACCGTTCTTGTCCTCGGCCCTGAAAAGCTGCAGTCCTCTGGGAGCCGGTCTCACCGCACCGCCTCACACCGAACCGAGCTCCGGTTACAGCTGGCTTTACATTTAAGAGGGCCACGGAGCGGCCGAAGACTCGGCAGGGCCTGCTTTACATTTAAAAGGGTGACAATGAGGGACGAGCGCACCACTGAACCTGCAGCTCTGGCGGGCTTTGCGTTTGAAAGTGCCAGGGGCGAGCATCGTTCCTTGAGTGGTCTCTGGAGAGTGGCCGCATTCCGGAGAGATCACGGAGAAACTGGCTTTGTTGACGAGGGCGGCACAGAGAAACTGTTATGTATGTTTATGCTTACGTAATGGCTTAGCGCCTGAGACTGGAGGCGGAACTGTGTAGACGATGGGTCTGCCAGGTCTGGAGAGAAACTGAGGTTGGAGAACTCGATGCTTCCTCCAAGGTAGAACACTGAGGGCGATGGAGAGGCTGCGGGAACAGGAACACACATAATATTATATTTTAAAAAATGCTCTCAAAAGTATTAAATGTTGATTAACTAAGTCTCGTAGACCCCAAAAGTGTCTAGAAACTTTAAATGCATGAACAGTGTTGAATTATATGACAAAATATAAAATCAAGTGACTTTTTTTTTAAAGAATGAAGCACACAGATACTTTTCAAGCGAGATATTTCATTTTTAAGAATTTATACAGGGAAAAGATGCAATTTAGATGCTATATATTGCAAAAATACTTTTTGGCATGTATATAGTGTATATACATACGCTAAAAACACATTTGATAAAAAATTTCGCTTTTTTTCCTAGTTACACTACCTTTTAAAAGTTTGTGGTCTGTATTTATTCCCTTTTTTTTTTTTAAAAATGGATACTATTATTAAGCAAAAATTTTACAAAATATGTTTATGAAGGTAGTGCAAATTGAAATTATATGAATTATATGAAATTTCTATTTCACAATGATACTGCTTTTACTGTATTTTTGATCAAATAAATGGAGCCTTGGTCGAGCATAAGAGACTTTTAATATTACCGACCCCAACTTTTAAACTGTAGAGTTATTATTTATTATTTAGACAGAAATTATTTGAACATATTATTTAATAATTATTTGAACACTAAATTTACTGTGTATTTACTTAAAATAATCTTCATCAGTTAATTAACAGTAACTGCAAAACAACTATATATATGAAATTAGTTCTGACAAAAGGTTAATGACATTCATATATTTTTAATAGGGATATATTGGCCACCATATCGGTAGCGGTAAGAAAATACAGTTAAGTGCAACATGTGCTGTCATAAAGGCAACATAAAATTATAATGAGAACATTATAATTGTGTGCTTGGGACACGGCTTAAATGGTGAGACTTTTTTTTTTGTAATCAGACTCTCAACAATTATATAAATATTTGGATTTAGATTTATCGGCCAATATATCGGTTATCGGATTTCAAACACAAAGAATTATCGGTATTGGCCAAAATATTCATATCGGTGCATCCCTTATTTTTAAGTGTGACTTTCATATCCAAAAGTATCTAAACATCTTTTGGGGGATGTGGATGTGGAAACCACTGTGGATCATAGATGAATAAAGAAAAATATCTACAGCAGCCTAATGTATACGAGTAGCTTATCAAGCAAAACAAAATATTTAATGCTCTTACTGAAGACTCTTCCTAGACAGCCGAGGATGAGAGGCTTCACTAGCTATACTGGAACATACCAGATCATAATCTCAGCATTCCTCTACAGCAGAGGGTCTTAACTTACATGCAAGGAAATGGAGAGTCAGTGCAATGGCAGCCGAGAGAGGAAGGAGGGGAGAGGCTCTCAGCGCCCACTTACTCCATGCCCCACAATCCGCTCTCTTGCCCACCGGGCTCTTGATGTCAAACTCGCTGCTAGATGGGCTTGACGTCTGGACAGGCTTTGTCACAAATTCCTGTGAAACACAAGTCGAGAAACGTTGCCTTAACGTCACTTGTTGAGAGAGACAGCATACTATATGAGCCGAAACAATTCATGATCATTATCACAACCTTTCTGTCACCCTACAACAACCTATGTGTTGTATTTAATTGGCTTCCCCCCCATCATTCTAAACATCTTTTCATTAGGAGGAAGGGGTCGCGGAACTAGGATATCCTGGTGGGATTCCCCTGTGGAGTCGCACAAAGCGTAATTTGAGGGTCTGCTTTCCCACGGCCTCTCTCAGCGGTGTCAGCACTCCATCTTTGACAAGCACATTCATGAGACCATCAAGACCAACGTTTAGACACAGGCAACCCCGTGGCCAAACTAAAAGGTTTAAGTTCATTATCACAGCTGAAATGAGCTTAAAATACCTTTTGTAAGTTTGCATAGGGGAGAGGGGAGTGTTGTAACACAGGGTGAGTTGTAACAGTTTAACCAATTAGAAACTAGATCTATCATACACTCTTAAAAATAAAAAGGTTTCCAGCGATGCCATATAAGAACCATTGGTTTCCCAAAGAACCTTTCCGTGAGCAGTTATTAAAAGAACCATTTTTATAGTGTGAAAAGCATTTTAATAATCTAAAGAACCTTTTTTCAAACTATAAAGAACCTTTGTGTAATGGAAAAGTGCCACGGATGTTAACGATTATTCATGGAACCATAGATGCCAATAAAGAGCTTTTTTTAAAAGAGTGTACGTGACCACCAAAATGAGGTGAGAAGTACAAGTGAAAAATTTCTCATAATTTGATTGTAAAATTACAGAACATGTGTGATCTATAAATCAGCAGGTTATCTTGGATAGTTGGATGTATAACATACATGCAAGTTTTTCATCTATGCATTTTAAAAAATAAACTAGAAATATCATTGCTGACCAGGATTGGAACACGTTCCAATCAATGTACAACTGGACTTTCGCAGAATACTGTATAGACATTTGCACTAACTGTGAGTAACTAACTTACAATTAGCCTATGTTAAGTCTATTTCTAAATTTTTCCAATTGCTGTTTTAAGTTAACATGTGTCCTTAAAATGAGGTGATGAAAATAATATTATGCACATAATTTAAAACATCCATGTTTTCTATAGCTAGTTAGATGTAGGTGGCAACAGCAGTACTAACAATAATTTAGGCTACACAAATTTACTACTAATTAAAATACTTTAATTATAGGCTATTTTAATATTATTACCATATTGATCTGCTACAAATTAAAATACTTTAATATCAAAGTTTGAGACAGAGCAGCACTAAAAACACTGACACACAGATCTTGAAACAATGTTTCCCTCAGGCTCACAAAATAGGATTATGTATTCTGTAAGTAAGAATAAACACATTTTAATGAACTCTAAAAGTGCTCGAAAGCATCATCACCGTGTAGAATTCGCTAGACGCTGCGTCTGCGCGCGCGGTGCTGATGAAGGGTCTCTCCTACCTGTGCAGGTGCACCGGCGGGGGCGCAGGCTCCTAAACCAGAGACGCTGTAAACTTCGCAGCTCCTATTTTTAGGAAAAGTCCTCATGGCCCGCTCTATTATGGCTCCGATGCAGCGATACAGAACAATACCTAGGGCAGAGAAATCAGCCCGGAGACGTAGTGCGATCCCGGAGAAACCCGACCTGAGCGGGTCTGGCGCTGCGAGCAATCACTCTCCGTGTCTCTCCGTGAACAGGTGCTGCACGGCACCCAGCATGCACCGCGGCACAAAGGGAGCACTATGAGCAGGTACAATCCACACAGCCATCCGTGCGACAGAAATTGTGGGCAAACTTCTCCCGTGGTGTGCGTGTGCCATGGGCCACAATGGTCAGTCTGATGTTACATGATTAGAGAGTCATTAAATTAATCGCAAAGACTGCATTATTAAAGCGGTCCCTCAGCTGCGGATGAAAAATAGCAGCGCATAGCTAAAATATTTGTTTAAAAAGAGTCAGTCTGGATGAAATATTTCCCTGTTGTTTCCCCCCGTGTCTCACGTTACGAACCAGCGAGGCGTGCAGCCTGGGAACAAAGTAGACCCAATATATCCCCGTGTGCTGCACACTGTATTTATTACTCAATGACTCTACATTGGGACGTTTCCGCCTTATGAGAGTATTTACTGTATGCCTTGTCATCCTTGAGGTTGGTGTTTTTTTTTTAAATTTATTTACAAGACACTTAAAACTGAAAACTTTTATGCGTTTAGGCCATTCACAACAACAGCGTTTTGGGTGCCTAAAAACGCAAACTTTTGAAAATGAGTTTCAAAAGAAAAGTTTTTGAAAAAGATATCGTAATTATCTCTGTTTAAACTACAAAAACGCGAATGTCTGAAAACGGTGACGTCATGCGCTTGCTTATAGTTTATAGGCATGTAGTGTTTCTTTACAAGGTGACGTCACCAACTACTGACCTGGCATGCATAATAGGCCTACAGCGTTTTTAATCGTTTTCGTGGATCTGTGTGAACGCGGTCATTATCTGACAACTTTGTCTTCTCGAAAAATGCTTAGGAAAAACTTTTTTTAGTAGGCCTACACTATTATCATGTAAACATACTTAAAATCTCAGGCTACGTTTAAATAACGATGTACAAAAAAAGTTTTTCCTTTGCGTTTTTCGCGCACAGGTTTGTCACCTTGTCAAAACAATCCCTGTTGAATCACACGGATGCGCAAAAACGATTAAAAACACTGTATTATACAAGCATGCACATGACGTCACCGTTTTAACAAATCGATTACATGGAGACAATAACCGTATAATTTTAAAAAACTTGCACTTTGTCGTGTAAATGAATGGCCTAAACGAATAAATATTTTTTAGTTGAAAACTGTGTCGTGCAAACCGACCCTCAGTTTTATGCCAATGCAACTATGTTATAAATAAATTTGTTGTGCCTAATCTTTTATAAAATAATGATATATGGTGATCAGGCCTTGTATCATCACATAGCGATAATTTGCCTAATTATATGAAATATGGACAAATGGACATAAATTACTGATTTCCTAGCAACAAAACGAGCATTAAAGACGATATTAAAGCATTGTTTCATATAGACTTTTATTAAAATCATTAATTATTATTATTAATAATTAACATATTTATCTACAAAGTAGGTCTAATATATCTTCCTTTTTTAAGCTCTTTGTGTGCAAGTCTTTTGAGCGATGTTTTTTAATTAAAGCTTCAGAAACCAACACAGAATTCCATGTGAAATGGTTATTAATTCTCGCTATGTATTGATATTAAAGTCTACCAAGGCTATTTTTAATATAATACTCGTAATAACTATTTTGAATCTGAATATGGTGCCAATGAGCTATACCAATTTGCACTTAACAGCTGTGTAAAAGCGCAGCCCATATTTTGCCATGTTCAACAGTGAAACGTCCATGGCTGTGTTAAGTAGATCTTATAACCAATGGTCCAAAGGTCTCTATTATATTACATTTAATAAAAAATGTGTGTGTGTGTGTGTGTGTGTGTTTGTGTGTGTATATATTATGCTCTATAGTATACATGTTAAACTTAAAAACACCAACAATAACTTTATTGTTCAAGACAAATGTATTATGGTGTTACATGATTGAATGACCATTAAATAACACATTTAATTGTTGTTTAGGTGAAAATGGCTTGTTTTAAATGAGTTACAGACTGAATTATAAGGTGGATTCACTTGGCTGTGCATTTTAAATATGTCTTTGGATCCAATCTATGAACTTGGCCACTCTGGTGTAAACTCCGGGAAAGTTGGGTCTGCCACAGCCGGAACCCCAACTCACAATGCCCGTCAGAAACCAGCGGCTGCCTGCGTGTGCTTGACAAGACAGAGGACCACCCGAATCCCCCTGCAATCAAAAACTGCTTATGTAAAAATCCAAAGAGACAGCTCACTTTAAACAATGAGAAAGGTTAGTACTTTAATAATGCTCTGAAATTAGATACTAAGCTAATTGGTTCATAAGGCAGGACCAAGTCCAATGCCTGTTATCTCCCCTCACCCGGCAGGCATCTTGTTCTCCTGAGGGCACGCCAGCACACAGCATGCGAGGTGACACAGGGCTGTAGCTTCTCTTGCATTCACTCTGACTTAAAATGCTAACTTCTGCCTTCTGCAATACTGTGGGTAGCACCTTATCTGTATTAACAGAGGAAAAATATGCTATTTCATTGTCATTTATTGTAGACCTAAAACTGATTTTATTTTTCTAGTTACGCTCCTGCTTAAAAGTTTGGGGTCTGTAAGACTGAAGGACAATTATTCAGCAAGGACAAGTCAAAATTTACAAATCAGTAATGACATTAATACTGTTACAATAGATTTCTGTTTAAAATAACAACTGTTCTTTTCTGTTCATCAAAGTTTTTTTAACAAAAATAATAAACAGCACGACTGTTTTCAATACTATTAATAATAATAAATGTCATGTGACACTGAAGACTGGAAAAATTATGCTGAAAATTCAGCTTTGACATCAAAGGGATAAATTACATTTTAAAAAATATTAAAGTAGACTTTAAATGGTTATATTTAATATTTCAAAATATTACTGTTTTGACTGTATTTTCAATCAAATAAATGCAGCCTTGGTAAGCATAAGAAACTTATTTTTTTTTAAAAAATTTAAAAAACTTTTCAATCAGCTTTTGAACAGTAGTTTACATCATCTGTCATTGTTTTTTGAGCTCTTTACCCTGTTCAGAACGGTAACCCCAACCGGTGACCCAGCAGCGGTGCCCGTCAGGGAAGGTTTGAGAAGGGGCCGGCAGACAGATGGGCTGGATATATTGTTCCAGGCTGCTGGGCCAGGCCTTCTTCAACTGCACGAGGGCAATGTCATAGTCAAAATTTCTTGCATTGTAGAATTCATGCACCACAATTCGACGGATCTCGGCCACATGCTTGGCATTTCCCTGGTTTAGCATGCCCAGATGAGCCATCCACATACGTGGATCTGACAACCTGAAAGATCACACTTGCTCAAACTGCATTAAGAAATGTCATGGTTTACTTACCTGCTAAAATAACTTTGAAATTCAACAGTTTAGGTCTACCTGACGTTCCTCACCTCTCTTTGCGAAAACAGTGCGCTGCAGAAATGAGCCACTCATTAGAGAGGACCGATGCTCCGCAATACAGCTGACCAGAAAAATGCATGCTGACCTGCCACGGCCACTCTCCTTCCACCGCATTGATCCCACCTACAATACGCTGTTGTGGGGAGGCGCTATCAAATGTGCGCTTTAAAGAGGTGGGATTGCCACAGGCTACAAATCATATGGAAACAAATAAGACACAAGCAGACAAAAAAGTGTGTTAGTGTACAGCCATCGGAAATGACTGATATGCTACGTAAGGATGTATAAATGTGTACACTGATACAGGTGTGTACACTACTACAAAATAATTTTCAATGTAATAATAATTGAGAATTGAATTAGAATGACTGATGATCATGTGACACTGAAGACTGGAGTAAAGGCTGCTGCAAACTCAGCTTTGTCATTACAGGAATAAATTACATTTTAAAATAGATTCAAATAGAAAAGACTATTTTAAATTGTAATAATATTTTGCAATGTTACAGTTTTTTACAGTAAATTCAGCCTTGGTGAGCATAAGAGACTTCTTTCAAAAACATTAAAAAATCTTAATTATTCCAAGCATTGTATGTGCATAAACTGTTCAATCATGACAGGTGCATCTAATGAGCCAAATCCAATAAAACCAGAGAGTATTTAGAAAGAGAATGAACCATGAACAAAGCTCAGCTTGTCTCCTGTAATCTCCCTCTGATTAAACTCCAACACACACACACACACACACACCAATTACCAAACATCGTTTCAAGACAACTATTGTAAAAAGGTCAATAGATAATAATAATAGCAACAATATCATCATAGTATATGTAGGATATTTAAGGTTGAACATAACATGGTGGTCCTAAATTAACTTTTGGAGTCTCTTTGAAAGATGTGGAACTTAATTGATTCATAGCATCAATGTGAATCTTAAAGGTCACTGAAGTGCCTTGAAACGTGCAGTACTATTCAATGTGTTGATGTAATTTCCACTGAAACAGGAAGACAAAGCGGGACATATTGAACAATTCCTCTTCTTTTTTTAAATAGCCAATAGCGTAAAGCCGCAGTTTCCTGCTAATCTCCTCTATATCGCTTTAGACTTTATTCGCCCCAATGGAAAGCATATTTACACTGTCTGAATAATTCCCTACCCCCTTTATAGTGCACTATGTGCCCAATGTAGAAAATAGTAAATGTGGGAACAAGTGACCGATTTTAGCATTTGATTGGACAGAAAATCTGATGAGAAGCTGAAGTGCAGAGTGATGTCATCAAAATCACTGATCCATATTGGCAGAAGTGAGAGACTGTATGTTTTATAATAATAATGATAATTCGATAAACCATAATTCTTGGCACTCAAAGCACTTTACATAGAAGGGGGGAATCTCCTCAACCACCACCAATGTGCAGCATCCACCCTGGATGATGCGACGGCAGCCATATTCCACACAGCTTATTGGTGGAGAGGAGACAGAGTGATGAAGCCAATTAGTATATGTATATATATAGACACATGAAGGAAATGAACCAAAAAAAACAACAACAAAAAAACAAACAAAGAAAGCATTAAATTGCATGCAAATTAATGCTTTCTTTTTCTACTATAATGTTTTTTTGGTTTTGCTCACACAGTCATTTTTTGCTTGCTTTTTTTTCTTACTTTTCACGCCTTGGTTTTCTTTGCAACATTTGAAATGAGAAATGAGAGCAAAAAAAACCCAAAAGCGTGAGCAGGAAGAAATAGGAGAGAGCAAAAAATGTCCGCGAGAGCAAAAAATGTCAGCGAGAGCAAAAAAATAAATAATTTGATGTAAGATGTGTCTTTAATTCTATTATTGACGTATATTAATTTTAATTCTGTGACTGAAATACATTTGCAGTCAGATTGATTCCGTATTGATACCTCATATGGATTTGAAGCTACCATATTGTTGATTGTTTCGCACAAAAGTGATTTTTTTAGTAATAGTTGAAAAGATTAGTAATAAACGACTAATAAAAAAAACTAAAACAGACATAAATTGTATTTAGACTAGGACCATGTCTATGTATAATCTACTATTAAATGTCTATAAACCAATCGGATGAGTGACATGAGGCTTTTGGATGTTGCCACAGGAAAACTCACCACAGTCCTTCTCATCACTGCGGTCGATGCAGTCGGGTAAGCCATCACATTTAGCATTTTTCTTAAGAATGCAGGCTCCATTGCCACAATGGTAACTGACTCCAGAACAGCTAGTCTCTGCATAGCCAACACATTAATAACTGTATAAACAATTGACACCTATCAAAGTTTGAATTTTTAAATAGTTTTCACATTACCTTGAGTACAGTTGGTCTCATCTTTACCACTGGAACAGTCCATCTCTCCATTACATATGTATAATGGGTGCAAAGGGGATGCACCTCCACAGATTTTAGGAGGTTTAGCTGTCAGATAGATAGTACAGACAATAAAATAGTGAATATTCACATGAATACTATTTTGAAATACCAAGATATTGTTTTAAACCAGTAGTTCTCAACCTTTCTACCTTTCTCTCTTGCATTTAAGACGACATTCAAAGACCCTCCTATCTAAGTTGATATGTACCTCTAATAGTACAAATAAATTAAAAAATATTGTAGCATTTTAATTAAAATTATGTTAAAGGACACCTATTATGACTTTTTTCAAAGTCATGATTTTGTTTTTGGGGACTGCTAGAATAGGATTTCATGTTTAAATCACATTATTTTCCAAATATCTTATATTGTTGCAGCACCCATATATATATATATATATATATATATATATATATATATATATATATATATATATATATATGGCAGCACCTCTCTTCTCAGTCTGTTTATAACGCTCTGTTTAGTTCCGGTCTCTATGAGGCCCCTCCTTCCAAAAAGTGCAATAACCTCTGATTGGTCAGCAATATCAGTGTGTTGTAATTGGTCTAGCGCCTCAAATGTGTTTTGAAAATGTTTCAACACACTGCTAACCAGGCCTCGCACCTTTTTTGCGAATGCTTTGGATGGGAATTATTTGAATTAGGAATATTGTGACATGTACATTCCCGAAAGAGAACTCAAGACTACAATCAAGGCGTTTCAGGTTCATAAAAGGTGCTTGTGAGAATAACTTTGTTACTTTGCAGACCTTTTTCATGCACAAAAAGCAACATTACACACTAAAGGCAGTTGAACATGTAAAAAAGCATAATAGGGCCCCAAATTTTGGATTGATATTATTTGAACAAATAATGGGTCCCCTCTGGAAGTTTGCTGAGGTCCCCTATAGCTCTGTGGTTGAGAACGTCCTGGTTGCGTATGCAACCCACCGTTCCCTGAAGGAGGGAACGGAGGACGTAGTCGACGGTCGACTGAATTGGGATCTCGCTAGAGAGCCTGTCCTCTTCGAGTACTATTGAACGAGCCAATGTAATTGGCGTGCGTGATTCGCATCACACACTCCGCCCCCGCGGCACGGGTATAAATACGGAAGTGGATGCACGCACTAGTTGCTTTTCGCTGAGGAGCCGAGAGTAACCCGGGGTCAGCGGTGGTCCAGCGGTAGTGGCAAGGGGACTACGTCCTCCGTTCCCTCCTTCAGGGAACGGTGGGTTGCATACGCAACCAGGACGTTCCCTTTCAGTCGAGAACGTCAGACGTAGTCGACGGTCGACTGAATTGGGATCACCCATTGAACACGCCACTAACGCTGCCACCTTCCAGTGCCTAAACCAAAGCCTCCTGATGCCCCCGCAAACTTAAGGCGGGGAAGGACAGGGCTTAGGCCAAGGAAGTCACTGCTGTTCCTACAGGACCACTGGGAAAGCGTTCCCCGTACGTTGGAAGGAAGGGACGCTGCGGAAGCCACATCCAACCCAGAGGGAGGTAATGTGGAGAATACACATATGAACTGGGCGGAAACCGGGCAGTCTAACATATGGAATGTCACTGGGGTGGCTCCAGCCTAAGACGGGGGGAGAAACACCGGACAGTGACGGCAGAGAGACTCTGCCGAGGGAAGACACGGGCTCACCGCCGGGAGCCGTATCGTGGAAGAATACACATATGGGGTCACCGAAGGGACCGCAACATATGGACCCAGCCTAACACAGGTTCCACACTGCTTACGAGTGGTAGGCCTAACACCAGACGTTCCGCACGTCCGACGTCGGAGGGGTGTGGAGGAACTCAACAGGGTTCAATTTTAAGGGAACTCAACCGGAGTAGAAAGGCGCACGTATCCAGTCCATAGGAGGGGAATGGCGCAGCAAGCCGACACTTGAACCGGGCTCACGGTGAAACTGGCTTCATGAGAAGGGAGCCCACGGGAAGCAGCGGTTCAACTAGGTGTCGTCCAGCCCCCAACTCTAGAATCTGTTTAGCAAAGTATATCGTCAACGCCCAGGCGGAGCACTTTACACTCATCATAGAGGAGCTCAACACCTAAGTGGACATGTTGCATCTCGAATTTTCACCGAAATGAAGGCAAGCACTAAGTGCAACTTTGCATGGAAACAGCCTTCCCTCTCTGCTGAATTCCAACAGATATTTGTAGAGCTGGTCTGAGGTCTATGACTTGCATTCTGTATACGTCCAAGCGAACGGACAGAGAAGCCAGGGCTGGATCTGCCTCCTCCAGGCAGCGCTTGCAGGCTCACCACCTGCTCCTATTACGGGAGAGGTAGGAACCTTGGGCACAATCCGAGCCGGGGTCTCAGCTTGTGAGAGTTAGCCGGCCCAGACTCCAGGCACAATACGTTGACCGAAAGCGAGCAAGTCCCTACCCTCTAGTAGAGACCACGCGAGCAGGAGAACTGATATAACAGATTTTTAACTCACTGCCTGCAGTGGCTCAGGGGCGGTCTCTGCAGTGCAGTCGCACCAGGGACAAGGCCCAAGAGGATAAAGAGGGACACAAGGATTTACAAGACCTTGCTCCTCAGGAACCTGACGATCAGAACGTGCTTCTGCATACTTCTGCAACACGATGAGCGTCGTTTAAACACCGAGGCAACATCATTTTGAGGGTGATTTAGGAAAACAGCCTACTGCAACCCATTTTGCAGGAAAGAGAGCACTGAAGTGATCGAAAGCTTTCAGGATCTCCTCTGGAGAGAAGACGCACTCAACGACTAGGTTCCACTTCTAAAGGCGTAAGCACGCTACCCCATTCTAGGGGGTGCTCGCAGAAGTGATGGTAACTATCACATGTTCTTGTGATAGCCACCTGAACCTCCGCGTTCAGATGTAAGACCGCCCGGAATCCCCGGGGGAAGAACGCGTGTGCCATCGTGCCCCGCCCCCGAAGAGTTTTCCGGGGAAGTCAGGAAGGCTGTTGATGGGAACCAGGTCTAGTTGGGCCAATAAGGGGCAACTATGAAGACCTGTTCCTCTCCTGACTTGGCACGTAGGTGCAAGTGACGGGCGCGAAAGACAGGAGCATTGCTCAACACAACATGTGAAGATCACTGGGCTTTAGGAGCGTTTTCTGCTCAGCACTTGGGTGTGACAAGTTCACTGAGCTTCAGGAGCATTCCTGCTCAACACC
The DNA here is from genome assembly GCF_051911475.1 of Siphateles boraxobius. NCBI lineage: Eukaryota > Metazoa > Chordata > Actinopteri > Cypriniformes > Leuciscidae > Siphateles > Siphateles boraxobius. The sequence continues at coordinate 19,282,611 of NW_027508876.1, forward strand.
TGAGTGTGATAAACTCACCGAGCTTCAGGAGCATTTCTGCTCAACACTTGAGTGCGAAGAACCTCACTGAGCGACAGGAGCATTTCTGCTCAGCACTTGAGTGTGACAAGTTCACTGAGCTTCAGGAGCATTCCTGCTCAACACCTGAGTGTGATAAACTCACCGAGCTTCAGGAGCATTTCTGCTCAACACTTGAGTGCGAAGAATTTCACTGAGCGACAGGAGCATTTCTGCTCAGCACTTGAGTGTGCCAAGTTCACTGAGCCTCAGGAGCATTCTTGCTCAACACCTGAGTGTGATAAACTCACTGAGCTTCAGGAGCATTTCTGCTCAACACTTGAGTGCGAGGAACTTCACTGAGCACCAGGAGCATTTCTGCTCAGCACTGCGTGTGATGAATTCACTGAGCTACCTGTGATGGACTCACTGAGCTACAGGAGCATTGCTGCTCAACACCTGAGTGCGATGAACTTCACTGAGTTTCAGGAGCAACTCTGCTCAACATGAAGTGTGATGATCTCACTGACTTGAGCAGGCGCAAGGCGACCCTGAGTCGCAGGCACTTTTTAGAAGGCTCACTGGGGTTAAACGTATTCTGCGGGCCCCCGGGGCAGCTGAGACCCAGTGTTTGTCCAAGGGTAGTCCGCTCGGTTTACCCAAACACTGGCGGAAAAATAAAAGCAGGGGGGCAATTGAGCGGCCCCGGAATGGTCAAGACCCAGCCGGACCCAGGGGATGGAGTCTCCACTTGCCCTGGCTATAACTGTCGTGAGGCTCGATGGCGGCACGATTGAGTAAGCGGGAGGAGTGGAACAAGGCGCCCTCAGAAGCGCCTGACTCCAAGGAGGAGGTGACGGGAGAGTTTGTGACACCCGCAATGTCTAACAACTCGGGGCACGAATGCCCGTGTAGTCGGGGGTCGCCCAGGCCCCCGTTAAAACACGCCCTTTGTACATGGCCCCTCTGCTGAGGAGGGTTTGGCAGCAGACCGGGATGAACTATAGTCACACAGGGTGAGCTGCTCTGCCACGGTCACCTCGGGACTCGATCGTAAAGCTAGCGCTGAAGCGGTCACATACGGAGGAAGCCAAAGGCTGCTGGCTACCGTATACCCCAGGAGCCTCTGAATCTTTTCAGTGGGACCCCTTCTCACTTCAACACCAGCTGAACACATTCTCACTGGAGAGACTTCAACACCAGCTGAACACATTCTCACTGGAGAGACGTGTTGGACCGAGTACCTCTCCAAAACTGAAAAAGAGATACTCAGCCCGTGGGCGAGATTACTCTCTTCCAGTTGACCTGAAGACCCAACGGGCTCTGGAGCACTCGAGGGGAAGGACACTACATGTCTTTCAGGTCAAAGCTGCAGACCAATCTTGGGCCAAGATGGTCACGACTCACCACCTAGTAGCACGAAGAACGAGTTTACAACTGGCCTTCGTACCGGCTGGAGGAGCGGCTATATCAAATCCTTCGCCAGCAGGATAAGATAAGCACGCACAAGTCAGGAGCACTGCTCAACACTCGGTGTGATGAATATCACTGAATTTTCAGGAGCACGTCTGCTCAACACCTAATGTGATGACTATCACTGACTTGAGCGGGGTAGCCGAGCCTGAGGTGGGGCAGCAAAGTAGAGAGAGTGGTGTTAGTGTGCTGTGCAACACTTACCTGTCTCCACAAGCGGCAGGGGGCGCGTGAGAAGGCGGATGACCGGGTCCTCCGCACCAAGCTGCCTGCTGGCGACCAAGGGGGAGCTGAGGGGTGTAAGGCTATACAGGGTCACACCCGCCAGACTGGCCCTCTTGGGACCCAGGAACAGATGAAATTGCTCTCTCTTTGAAGTGTGGGTACCGCTTGCTCCGCTTTTTTATTTTTTTTTTTAGGGAGCCAGCGGCGGAACAGACACACACACAAACAAAGGCTCCACCCGGCCCTCACCCGGGGGGAGGGAGTGATCGTGCCACTCCAAGAGCATCTCATCCATTCCTTGGCGGCCCGCTCCAGAATGCTTTCGCTGTCGCTTGCCACCTGGCTTGGCAGCGCCTGGAGCGGGCTGGGCGTCTCTACTGCGGCCGGCTCCATGCTGAGGCCTGGGTGGAGGCTGCTGCGGAGGGCCAGCAGGAGCGGCGGCCGGAGAACGCCCACGGCGACGAGCAGGCGGAGGAGCTGCCACCGGCGGCGGGTGGAGGAAGCAGCTGGCCACCGGGGCAGGATGTGCCGGATGACCTCCGTCTGCGCTTGAGCGGCAGAGAACTGTTTGATGCAGTTCTCCACCGCGTCGCCGACCAGCCCAACCTGGGAAATTGGGGAGACCAGGAACCGAACCTTGTCCGCATCCGCCATACCAACCAGGCTGAGCCAACGAAGGCGCTACTGGACCACCAAGGTGGACATCGCCAGACCGATCACGCACGCTACGACACCCGTACCCCGGAGGGTGAGGTCGGATGCAGTGCGGTGCTCACCTATGAGCGCACGGTCTGGATTACCCTTGTGCATGCCATGGGTGCCCTAGCCTGCAGCAACACCATGGCACGCAAGAGGAAGGGGCACCCTCCGATGCTGCAATCGGCGTCCTGTCCTCCAGGGGAGCCCCGAGTGAAACCGCTGGCCCACCCATTACAGATGGACCAGCAGACAACACAGGAGGCTCCAGTGGTTGCAGTGGAAGGGAGGAGTGAGGAGCCCACAGGGAATGGTTACCGGGCGGGACATCCAACACTATCCTCCGGTCACCCATCCCACACAGCACCCGAGGGTGGGGCATGGTAATGGGGACTCGCTCTCCGCGAACGAAGGCGAGTCTCGCCCTCAACACTGCGACAGTCATGTTCCCACAGTGAAAACATGAGCTGTCCACAAAAGCTGTCTCAGCGTGCTGTAAGCCAAACACATGACACAACAGTTGTGACCATCAGAGAGAGACAGGGAACGACCGCACCCAGAAACGCACGGGCGGAATGACATCTTGAAAAAGACGTAAACGCACCCGTGTTGCTCTTTCAGAAAATAGGACCGTCACCAGTGCCGGAGCACACAGGGGAATGACCGCGGCAACACTGAACAGAGAACTGAAACAGTGAAGCACTCACTTTTCCGCCCTCTAACCAGCCATCAACACACACAAACATTTAGAAATTTGTTGCTGTTAAAACAGCAGTTGAGAGCTCAAAGCTCGCGATCACCGCTGCACTCGCGCTGTAGAACACCAGCACTGGGAGAGTCTTCCTGAAGAACACCGACACACTCGCTCGTTGTAGACAACAGCACTCTCAGAGACATCAAACGATCGGCTCCGAAGCGAAAGGCAACTAGTGCGTGCATCCACTTCCGTATTTATACCCGCGCCGCGGGGGCGGAGTGTGTGATGCGAATCACGCACGCCAATTACATTGGCTCGTTCAATAGTACTCGAAGAAGACAGGCTCTCTAGCGAGATCCCAATTCAGTCGACCGTCGACTACGTCTGACGTTCTCGACTGAAAGGGAACCACTGTTGTATATTATTCTTATATACACATAAGCCACTTTTCCACCGTCGGTTAGAATGGTCCTAAGAACAGTGAGGAAAAGTTCCTGTTATGCTTCCACCTGAGCTTGGTTCGCCACGCACCAATTATAAACTGTTTTCGGCCTGGAAGTCCAAAAGGTGCAGGTAGAATGCATGTAGTGACGTCGCCACTCAGGATGGAAAATGAAACGGAATGGAACAGTTAAGCAACGAGAATGGTTTAACCTGACGGTGGAAAAGCAGTTATAGTATATGAAACTAACATGAAATGCTTCTTTGTAACTTGTTTTACTATAGTAGAACTACTTGGATTACATGGATTACATTTTGTGGTTAACATACAACAAAAAATCTCATCGCTCTCATCCTGACAGTCATCCAGTCCATCACAGCGCTTGAACTTTTCCACACACAGGCCTGTAGAGCACAAGAAGTGACTTTCTGGGCATGCTAGGAGAAACAAACAAGACCAGAGTAAACCCATTTGGTGCCATGAGTCATTTTACTGGCATATAATTATAAATAGTATTCCTTTGCTCGTAAGTCAGATTGTACTACTTGAGAAAAGGACTATTTGAAATTGTTCTCCATTTCCTTTGTTTCAGCAGCATTGTTCTTACGCTGACTGGTGTTGTAACTGCTGTAAGTGGCACTGAAGGGTTGGGCAGCACTTCGTGAACTGCAGCGGAAAACCACTTCAGGGTTTTGAGCAGGAATGCGGAAGACAGTTGAGTGGTCAATGTAGATTCCACAATATCTGTAAATCAGTCACAGTTATTTCTATACCAATTGACAAACGTTGAATATCAGACCTGATAAATATCACATACTGTCAACACTGAAGGAATAGTTCAGCTAAAATTAATATTCTGTCATTATTTACTCACCGTCATGTCTTTCCAAACCTGTTTGACCTTCTTATGTGTTTTATAGACCCTTTTTATGGCCTTTTTTTTGGGTGTTTGGTCAGTGGGAACTATTGCTGTATGAAAAAGAGCTGCATGAAGCTTCTTCAAAATATTTACAGTCACCATGAAATCAAAATTGACAAAAAATGATTTATCCATGCACATCTTTATTTTTTTTTATTCATATGCTATCCTTGTTAATCAAAATAACTTCCATTTCTTGAAGCGACATCTCTTCTCTTCTATGTGTTAACTGGCACGAAGGTTGGGATAACCTGACGCTCACATGACATCACAGCAATAGCAAACCACAATCATCCAATTATCCAATAAATTCCAGATGGACAAAAACAAGTCCTGGCCTACATTTTTTCTTGTTCAAGAAGCCATTTCACTCGGAAACACATCACAATAGGGAAGAAAAGACTATCGCTACATCCGTTTCATAGCGATCGGTGAGTAAAAAATGACTTTTAACTATTCCTATAAGAAATGAAATGTAGAAAAAATACAATAAAAAAAACCTAAAGATAACTGCCTCAGAAATGAGGTGAAATGTACCCTTGACAAATCACTTACATAATCTCATTGACTTTCCACCAGCCGTGTTCACAGTTATGCAAGTCTTTGAGTTTAAGCATGTAGTTCTGGAACCTGAGAGCTACACCCAGAGGACCGCTGGGCATCTGATACATCAACGGCCAACAAAAAACACAGCTCTGACACGCGAATACTGTGGATAATATCTCTACACATAAAAAAACGCCTTTGATTGGGTGCAGTACCTGAAACATCCAGGAGCAGGAGCACTGACGGGGCAACAGACTGGGGTAGAATGGACTGGTTATCACTCCAGCATCACCTGGGCCAGCGGGTAACGCGATCATATTTATACACTCTGTATGGGAAAGGCAAAAGAGACTCAGCATCAGCAGACACAAACATACAGATACTTTAGTCGAAGGACTCACGCTCCTGCATGAGAGCCTGGAAGAATCCTCGAAAGCTCTTTTTGCCTTGTGTGAGTTTGAATGAGAGCAGCATGACATTGGAAGTGGAGACCAATGAGATCGGGGCTGATACCGATTCACAGAACCTTGAAGAGAATGCATGAAAATTACACTGATAATCTGAGATTATGTTGTCCTTCATTTCACCAATCCAATCAAGACTGACTTCAAGATCTTTCCACTCCCTTCTGTCACAAACCTGTAGAGAATCATGCCTCTCATAGGAAGAAGAGCGTCATACACGGTGAGGGAATCATAGACACAGTCACTAGGGTCAATACTCAAGCTGTTCACAGTGAGTCGGACGAATGAGCCTGAAACACTTGTCAGTTTGATGTAGCAGCTCAAGCTTCCCCATGAAGAGAACACGTTGAGGGGAACACTCACATCAGGAACACCTGCGTACAGCTTATCCACACACTGAGAGCCTGTACACACAGAGAGATGATTACAGAACCCATCAAACATAGAATTACAGAAACAAGATTCTGATAATAATAATAATAAAAATAATACACATTTAAAAGGTGTTTGATGTATAGTTGGGAAAAATCTCAATTTCTATAACTGTAAATTGAATTGAATTTGCATACAGGATGTTGAATTGGAATTTGATTCTACATGTATAATTGCAAGTGAAATTGACTGAATTGCCATTCAAAGAAACTCAACACAGTTACTTCCAGTTTTCACAAATTGCATTAGTCAACTTATACAATATTAATAAAACATAAATTTCCAAAAATGTAGAAAGATTTTTTTTCTCTACTTATATTTGTAAACTATAAAATTCTGTCAAAACACTGAACACTGCTAAAACAGATTTTAATTAAGTTTTAATTGATTAATTAATAATTAAATCAATTAATTACATTTTTCAAATGCTTTTATAAAAATAAATATTGACATCCATTGCTTCATTTTAAAGACTAGAGTAATTAAAGCATGTAGGAAATGTTATTACGCCATATTCAATTAATGAAACAAAGAAATATGTGTACCTGTATGTATTGATCAAAAGTGACAGTAAATTTACTAAAGATTCATATAAATCTTTTGTAGAAGTCATATAAATGCTGTTTTTTAATCTTTCTATTCACAAAATAATCTTTCTGAGCACAACTTCACCATGATAATAAGAAAAGTTTCTTGAGCAGAAAATCATGTTAGAATGATTTCTGAAGGATCATGTGACACTGAAGACTGGAGTAATGATGCTGACATTTCAGGAATAAAATACATTTTAAAATATATGAAAATAGGAATTTTAAATTGAATAATAGGCTATTACAATATACAATAATCACAATGTTTCTGTTTTTACTGTACTTTTGATCAAATAAATACAGCTTTGGCGAGAATAAATTACTTTTTTCAAAAACTTTTTTTTCCAACCCCAAACTTTTGAATGGTAATGTAAGTTAATGTTCAAATTTGCTATAAATGTAAATTCAATTCAAGTCAAGTTCTAGAATTAAGCTGAAATTTAAAAGGCAGCTCAATTTCAGTTCTGAATTGCACACAACCCCGTCATATATGTAAATATCTGTCTTGACTGACTCACCCACAGCTGTTGATGTGTAATCCGAGCGTAAAGCAACTGGGAAGACAATATATATGCATTTACCATAATAATACTTATGAACAACAAAAAAACAAGAAATGTGTACATAACATTTAACATTAGTTAGTCAGAAGGACTCAAAGCAAACTTTTTATTTCGGGTATGTCATTTTTATACAGTCTTGCTACACTTGAGAAGGGGTAACATGGCTAAGATTACCATTGACAAGAATGGAGTCGATGTCCACAGGAAGGCCCTGCAGGAAGCCCACTGAAGACCTGTTCTTCAGACTCATAAGCACAGAGTCCCTGAGGATGGCACTCAAGCACTCCTCACACACTGCTGGAGTCCTCAGGTGCGGCACCACGAAGATCAACCAGAAATGCACCAGTACACCACCTTGATTATTATTACTGATGGGTGAGAGGTAATTGTAAGTAACCATGTGACATCTCAATTGACCTAATCAAGTAAATCCATCTAGCAGAGTAGTACTGGAGCTGTACCTCAGATCAGAGATGACGGTTTGTTTGTAGAGTCTGGACACTGATGACGTTCGGTATACGCTGGTTATCTTGTTGGAGATAAATATTAAAGTGATGGTGTCAATGGCTTTTTCAGGCCTTTTATTCTAATGACATATTTTTGCTGTGTCACTCACCACATGCTGTACGCGGTTAGCCATGGATACAAACTCACTCGAGTCAGCATGCCTGTACTCTGGTATAAACTCCACGTTGGCAACACGGAACATACCAGCAAAATAAACACCAGTGTTGCTCTCTCTCCGGACTACAAAACACATAGTGTGCACTTCAGTTAAAATAGATATGTGGACATAACTTTGTATATCCTTGTGAAAAAGCATACTTTTAAAAGAAGGAAATCATTTACTTTAAAATTAATTTTTAAGTACTAGCTGAGTGTAATGATTTCGGACATTAAATGTCTTAGGCATACAGTATGTACTGACAAGCATTTATGATCAGTTAAAATATACTTAATGTAATTTCTGTTGAAACTTGTGTCATGTATTTAAATATGTTTGTTGTAATTACACATTTGTAATAATGATAAAGTTGCAATTTAATTCATTTAAATTACAATAACTTTAAATTATAATCAGTATAATAAATATTATTATATTATTTTATATATTATTATAATCATGTACTTTACATAGGCTTAATGTCAGATCAAAATAAATGTACTTATTTAAAGCACAAAAACTTAATTATTAATATAATGATTTAAAATGTAATTTAAAGCTTTTAATTTGACATTATTACAAAGTGCACTTTTTAAAAGTGTTTAAGAAACAGAACTTTTACTTTGAGTTCACTTAAGTGGTCGTTCATTTAATTAATAATATTATCTGAGCATATATATTTTTTAAATATACTTAGATTTAACGTACACTACAAGTCTACAGAATACAATTAAGTGCACTTCTTTTTCACAAGGGTATGTATATGAGTGTTCGTGCTGAGCTTACATATAAAAACCCACAGAAGAGACCACATTATCACCACAATGACAAACACCACCACTGTAATAAGGATGGCCAGATTCTGCAGATCCAATATTGGGTTTTTCTTCTTTGGCTTTTTTGCTCTTCTTCTGCGTCTGTTATATCTTCTGCATAGTTTATTAAGAGTTGCGTCCACTGTAGCCACTTCCACGGACACGTCAGCTACCTGAAACCACAGGTATGTATCACATTCTGACCTGATGCAATAAACACACACTGGTGAAAAAAGCCAACCGCTGTTAGAATCAAAAGTGTGATGACCCGGATTATAGTAATTTGCATGAGTGCTATCATAACTTTCGGATAATTTTATTACACAATGCTAGACTCACAAGATATCATAAATGTTCTGCCACAAAAGTGCTGATGTCATTTCAGGACTCCAGATGTTTTACATTTCTTGAAGAGAAAAGACGGCCTCACATTTTAATTGGCTCATATGGAGAATGAGTGGGAAATCAGTGGCTTTGGATTTAAGGTGTGTGTTGTGTGGTCTTATCACAAACAGATATTATTGCAATGAGCGGTTAGAGTTACATGGTAAAGCCACTCAGTAATTCTGAGAGAGATCCAACTGGGTTACAAAATCCACCTAACTCTGAGTTAACAATGACTTAATGGGCAACTGCCTCAGTCATTTCTCCCATAATAAATTATTACAACCAATTACCGCAATCTCTATCTATTGTCCATCAACCTGATAGATGAATTTAAGGGTTTTCTTGAGCATAAAACGTATGAATATAGATTTGATGACTACACTATTCCCCGGTCATGGACAAGGTAACGGCTATAATCACACTAGACATGAGGTCAGCTACTGGTCAACCCCAAACTTGAATATTTGTGAACTTTTTCCATTACAATTAAACAATAATCTCATACTCCAATTTAGACACAATTACATGTGACATTGACTTACAAAAAAAAAAAAAAAGGTATGATATAGTTACTGTCATGGTTTATTGGACATGGTGCAAATGTTTTTTTTTTTAGACATTTTGCTTAGAAACACCATGGAGCATCATTGTATCATTTTACCACCATGATATTTTTGAAGAACCTTTTTATGCAATAGATAGATAGATCGTATTGCAGTATTATCAACTAATCCCATCACTGTAGCTACTATGATATCACTATCATTTTTTTGCAAGCAAATATTACCAGACATTAATATTTTTTTCTGAAAGGCAAGTTAGAATCATTTGTTTCGTGACCATCACAATGACTCTCGCGTTCATTGAGGTTGTCCAGTCATGCATTATTTACATGATGTCATCCCATCTCTTTCACCGTATTTCATTTACAACGAGGTAACACGGTATTTCCTAGGAAAATAATGCTACAATATTCAAAAACAGCCAAGAGTTAAAATTTATTTTAATATCGAAATGCTTCAAAATTAAGTTGAAGTACACAAATAGCAGGTACAGTACATAGGGACCATCTACAAAATATAAACGATTAAAAAAACGTACAATGGCCTGGTCACAGTTAAATAAAAAGAGCAATGTTCACACATAGATTTGTGTTTCACATGCTGGAGCACACTTAACACAATATAAAAATTGTTATTTGCGTACACCTCCGATGACAGTCATTGAACGTTTTTAGTAAGAACCTTCTTTGTAGACGGTCCCAAACTTTCGCCAAGTTAAGCATAGTGAAATACTGTATAGCCTACACTTTGCAATCCATCGAGGCAGGTATCAACAAATAAACTGCGATCACTTATGTATATTCTTATGATATCCAGATAAACCCATTTTCATGCAGTTATGGGCTTTATTCAAATCGTTAAGTAAAAAAGGCTTCGAGGCTTACTATTTGAGAAATGTCAAGCCAATAACTTCATAGCCGCCTTAACAGAGGTCAAAATGGTTTTACTCTCAGAAATCACCATACCGCAGTTTACGACTAAATAACTTATTGAAATTTATATTACAGTAAAACTATAGAACGTGGTTACCAGTCATTAAAAATGTGCAATCAAAAAAAACTAAACTAAATAAAAACATTGTTTCTTTATTTGAAAGATAGTATTTTATATTGTGATTTTGAAGTAAATAATAATAACTAAGTGACTATAACTAAGTGACTATTGACTACAATAACAAAAATAGCTATTTTGGTATATCTAGGTTTACCATGGTGATATTTAAAGGGTCTAGCAGTATTAATTACTCACACTTGTGGCGTCTTCCCTTGCCGCATCATCCTCGCTCCCCTGCCCGCCTTCCTCTCGCTCTGTTTCCATGGCATACACTCATTCATTTGGACCGGTAATCTCAAATGCGGGTACCCTGCATTGTTACAACTGTTTCCCGCTAAAATACCTGTATGTAACCATGACGTGAATGTGAGCAGCGGAAAGAAGGCAAACGACACGAGGAGCTTCGTTTCCACCTAACAGTATGTAACTGTATCCTGGCAGGTGTGCAGACAGTGAGCCTTGTGTTCACTTATCCTATAGATGCATTCAACCTCTTTGTATAATAATAGAGAATGCTGAAACACATACAACTTAAATACAAACCTTAGATTTATATTTTTGAACGCATTCAGGCACAGACTGGGTATATTTGGTTCATCTTTATTTACAGAACAAGATAGAGGTTAGTGTTTGTCGTTTTATTTTTTACACCTTTCAAGGCTCCAGCCTCATGGAAAGCAATAAAATGATTTAGTCATGTAGCTAAAAATCTGAATATAACTCATAAAAGACACATTTGTGTGAGACGACGAACGGGAGAAACCCAAAGGAAAGCAGCTTCTTCACAAAAAGATAACAAACACTTCCCACACTAACACACTAACTTAGTGTAAAGGCTCATTATTTAGCCTTAACTAAGGCACACATGTCATTTACACACACATACCTACTTATACGTATATAAATATACATATTCGTGTGTATGCATTTCAGTATGACATAAAAACAGAAAGTGTCTCTCTTCATTTCCTGAAGAGGGCACTGCGTGCAAGCGAGTACAACAGGTGAGACGGTTTCTTCTTTGGCTCTGCTAAAGAGAAGACCTGCTGCTGGGGGATGCTGGTTGGCACAGTCACATGTCGCTGATGGAGAGGATGTAGGGGCTGATGGTGAGGAGGAACAGGATGACCAGAATAATTCATTTCTGGAAGCAGACAGACACAGAATGTGATCAGATTAGGTTGGTGATTTGACATGTTATTAAAATGTAATCATAAGAGATTTTTGGAGATTCCATTCAGTTCCCCATTAACACATATGATATTGATTAGATATAATTTTTTTGACCCAGTGCCATTATCATCAAAACAAAATGAAAACATTTTTTGTTAACTGAAATAGACATAAAAGATGAAACTAACATAACTGGGAAAAACTATTTTTTTATATAAATACAGGTCCTCCTAAAAAAATTAGCATATTGTGATAAAGTTCATTATTTTCCATAATGTAATGATAAAAATTAAACTTTCATATATTTTAGATTCATTGCACACCAACTGAAATATTTCAGGTCTTTTATTGTTTTATTACTGATGATTTTGGCATACAGCTCATGAAAACCCCAAATTCCTATCTCAAAAAATTAGCATATCATGAAAAGGGTCTCTAAACGAGTTATTAACCTAATCATCTGAAACAACTAATTAACTCTAAACACCTGCAAAAGATTCCTGAGGCTTTTAAAAACTCCCAGCCTGTTTCATTACTCAAAACCGCAATCATGGGTAAGACTGCCGACCTGACTGCTGTCCAGAAGGCCATCATTGACACCCTCAAGCAAGAGGGTAAGACACAGAAAGAAATTTCTGAACAAATAGGCTGTTCCCAGAGTGCTGTATCAAGGCACCTCAGTGGGAAGTCTGTGGGAAGGAAAAAGTGTGGCAAAAAACACTGCACAACGAGAAGAGGTGACTGGACTAGGGCTGGGTATCGTAACAAAATTTTCGATACCAATACCGATACCGATACCTTGACTGCGATACCGGTTCCTGAACGATACTTTTTTCGATACCAATTTTATGAAAGTTTTAACAATATAACATTACCTAATTTTATTTTTATTTTTTCAGTTTGTTGACTTTTTACATTCATATTTTGAGTCTGTAAAAAAACACCAATGCTAAAGTTTTCTATGTTTCCTAATAATTTAACGACATGTATTCTTTACTTCAATGAGCTCATTGTTTCTGCCTTAACTTAATGCATTGTTTAACATTGAAACTGAATGAAAATTAATTGAAATGCATTACACACAGTCACCTCTGATAACAGATCACTCTAAATTGTAATTTAGACACATGCATTTTCTGTAAAGCTGCTTTGAAACGATATATATATTGTAAAAATGCTATACAAATAAATGTGAATTGAATTAAATACAGGCTACTGGAGTGCGGTTTATATGCCTCGCGCTCAGCACACATGAAGTTTGCGCAAAGCACTGGCAGAAGTAGCCTAATGATTATGGATGTGTCGGGAAACAATAGCAAGGATATATTTTAATTGTTTATTAATGAACAAGCGTTTACTGAGTGTGTTGGCTGCAAAGATGATTATGGAGATGCTGACTCGTCATTCCTGCAGTAACGTTAGTGAAATCGCGCGCCTATGGATTAGGTAATCAAACTATTTATTTCTAATTGTTTCGTTTAATAGTAGACATATTTTGACCGTATATAGGACTATTTCTCATGCCTGTGAGGCAAGTATCCTATACGCTGAGTTTCGGTTCATTTGTGACGCGCTCCAGTTCTTGCAGTCGAAGACGGATAAACTTTCTACTCTCAAGTATATCTGTGCGCTTTTAAGTGCCTTATCAGATTTACCGTGTTGCCAGTCTTGGCAGCAATTATCTTGTCGAAAATATTGCATCGCATGCTTCTAGCATAGGTAGGTACACTTTTGATAATTTCCACATATTTTCTATCTATCTGGGTTGGGACGCTTACACACACACACACACACACACTACAGCCTCACGTGCGACGAGCCAAGTCTCTGGGCAGCCGCGTAAACTAGTGTTTTTCCGCCACAGCCAATCATGCTGCATGCTTATTGTTTCACTGACGTTGACGAGATTAACCACTTAGGTACCGAATCTTGGTACCGAAAAACAAGACATGTTTCGATACTCGGTAGTATCGAGGCAATTCGGTCGGTACGCAAAAAGAACCGAACTCGGTACCCAGCCCTAGACCGGACCCTGAGGAAGATTGTGGAGAAGGACCGATTCCAGACCTTAGGGGACCTGCGGAAGCAGTGGACTGAGTCTGGAGTAGAAACATCCAGAGCCACCGTGCACAGGCGTGTGCAGGAAATGGGCTACAGGTGCCGCATTCCCCAGGTCAAGCCACTTTTGAACCAGAAACAGCGGCAGAAGCGGCTGACCTGAACTGTTGCTCAAAGTACTTTTTTCGGATGAAAGCAAATTTTGCATGTCATTCGGAAATCAAGGTGCCAGAGTCTGGAGGAGGACTGGGGAGAAGGAAATGCCAAAATGCCTGAAGTCCAGTGCTGCTTCTCTGTAGCCCAGGTCAGGCGCTTCTGCCGCTGTTTCTGGTTCAAAAGTGGCTTGACCTGGGGAATGCGGCACCTGTAGCCCATTTCCTGCACACGCCTGTGCACGGTGGCTCTGGATGTTTCTACTCCAGACTCAGTCCACTGCTTCCGCAGGTCCCCCAAGGTCTGGAATCGGTCCTTCTCCACAATCTTCCTCAGGGTCCGGTCACCTCTTCTCGTTGTGCAGCGTTTTTTGCCACACTTTTTCCTTCCCACAGACTTCCCACTGAGGTGCCTTGATACAGCACTCTGGGAACAGCCTATTTGTTTAGAAATTTCTTTCTGTCTTACCCTCTTGCTTGAGGGTGTCAATGATGGCCTTCTGGACAGCAGTCAGGTCGGCAGTCTTACCCATGATTGCGGTTTTGAGTAATGAAACAGGCTGGGAGTTTTTAAAAGCCTCAGGAATCTTTTGCAGGTGTTTAGAGTTAATTAGTTGATTCAGATGATTAGGTTAATAGCTCGTTTAGAGACCCTTTTCATGATATGCTAATTTTTTGAGATAGGAATTTTGGGTTTTCATGAGCTGTATGCCAAAATCATCAGTATTAAAACAATAAAAGACCTGACATATTTCAGTTGGTGTGCAATGAATCTAATATATATGAAAGTTTAATTTTTATCATTACATTATGGAAAATAATGAACTTTATCACAATATGCTAATTTTTTGAGAAGGACCCGTATATGGTACAATATAAAACTTGAAACCTTTACAATGCATTTAGAAATTACACAACAGTTTTCAAACATTAATTTAAGATGAGCATTATCTTTGGAAGCCCTAAAATATGAAAACTAAAATAAATACTGAAAATAGAAAACAAGAAAAAATAAATGAGATCTAAACTAAACTGCAAAGACAAATTAAGATAAAATACCTCTGATTACACATACTTCCCTGTAATGAAAACTAAAGGAAAACTGAGAGTAAATTAAAATACCTCTTAAGATAAAAACTAAAACAAGAAAATAAATAACTATCAATGACAGAATTAAAACAAAATTAAATTTGAAAAACAAAATTATATTTGAATTAAAATGACAAATAAAATGAAAATATGATAGAAATAAATAATACATTTAAAACTCAATTGAAAACTATTATAACCCGCACAAAGATAGTTTGAAAGACTGGACATACTTTTCATTTTGCCTTGTTTCGATTTCCTGGCGTTGTGAACTGCTTGCTTCCTCTGGGCCTCGGTGATCTCCATCCCTGAAAAAAGAAAAAAAAAGTAAAGAAAAAGAGATTGGTACTCTTTGAATCTACTGGCATATTCCTATCCTTACCGATGCCTTCGGCCGTGAGACTCACCCATCTCTTGGTCTTCCTGTACCCGTCTGCGCTCTCGAGCAAACGCTTGCAGCCATTTCTGCTTGTCCTGGTTCTTTTTGCAGCACAGCACACACAGCACGTTCAGGTTCTCCGCGTGACGTAAGAGAAACGCGTTCTTCAGCAGGCCCAGCTCAGTGTGCCGTCCATCAGGCAGGTCGATTGGCTCGAGTAGGTCTGTGTCCATACGGCCACGGTAGTGTAGCAGGTCTCTCCGCAGGACGTCTTTCTTACAGAACACCAGCTGGTGGTCAAACAGGAAGTAGCTGCGTTGCTGCGTCTTACCGGGTCGTACTATCCGCGTGAGCTCGCCGGAGTGGATGAGCTCGGAGCTTCGCGTTAACGCATCATCACCCTAAAGGAAGAGAAAGAAGGGTTGCTTTGAACAACTTTAGAATATTCAAACAAGCTTTAAAACCTAAAATTATTGTTCTATAAATTGTTCACAAAGCCACATTTAGCCCTGTGAATGACTCAGCGTATTAACTAATAAGTAATCTAATAAACAGATCAACGTGGTATCCAATTAACATATTATTGCTTTAGACACGCACACGTCTGCCAAATCAAATTTCTTCATACAAAAAGATCACAGAGGATATGGCTGCTACCTTGAATAATTCAGGAAAAGTGTTTAAGTAATGTTGACCACAGTGTAAATATGTGTTATCACTGACCGCCCAGTGGAGGATGGCCACCTGCCAGTGAGCGATGGTGTCGATGCTCTCAAGTCGCCTTTTTCTCTCGTTTATCAAACTTGCCACGTTCTTCATTGCTTTATGTGCGGCACACACCCCTGCGTGGTCACTGAGGAGAATTTTTTTTACTATTATTATTATGATGATGATGATCATTTTGATACAAAAACTTAAATTTCAGGTCAGTAAGATTTTTTTTTTTTTAAGAAATGTATACTTTAATTCAGCAAGGGCACATTAAGTTGATTAAAAGAGACAGTTATCAAAGACATTTATAATGTTACAAAACATGCTGTTCTTTTGAACTTTTGAACAAATTAGTATTAAGCAGCACAACTGTTTTCAACACTGATAATAAGAAATGTTTCTTGAGCAGCAAATCATCATTTTAGAATGATTTCTGAAGGATCAGGTGACACTGAAGACTGGAGTAATGATGCTACAAATTTCAACTTTGACATCACAGGAATAAATTACATTTTAAAATCCATTTAAATAGAAAACAGTTCTTTTAATTTGTAATAATATTTCAGAATATTGCTGAGAGCATAAGACACTTTTTTCAAAAACATTAAAAAAAAAAATTTCATACCAAACCCCAACTTTTGAACGGTAGTGTTTGTGAGACAATGAGCTACCTGTGGTCTTTGGGTGTGTATTTCAAAAGCTCTCCCAGCTGAAGAGGGTATTTACAAATCTTCTGTACAGGTGTGAGTAAGAAGCCAGAAATGGAGATGTCGATCATCTGCTGTAGGAGACGACAGGCTTCAAAGAAGTGTTTATATCTCCCTTGTTTCATCAATCGCTGTAATTCAGCACACGCCACAGGATGCGCGTTACAGTACTCCGAGTATATGGAGAAACCTTCCTCCTGACAGAGAGAAGAAGATGTAAAGAAATGCGTGCAATTTGTGAGGAAAACGTTCTTTTGCGTGCAAGGAATGTTCTTGAGCGTGTAAAGGTACCTGTTGAAGGAAGCAGGAGCCAATCTCACTTAGATGAGGATTTTCAATGTTGTATTTCTTTTCTAGGTCCTTGAGAAACATTCTCTGGAACCTGTAGATGTCCTCGATGTTGCTGAAGATTGTCTTTAACTGTGCATCAGTGAACATGCCAGGGTGCTTTCTGCATTGACGGATATATCCCTAAAACAACAAACGATTTTTATGAAACAATAAAATTAACATTCATTTAGAGATTTTTGCTTTGGAAAGTTTTCCTTCACTAAAAATATTTTAAGCATTTGACCAGCAGAGGTCAGCAATGACAAAGGTTCTTTCTAAATCCAGGCTATTTTCAATACTATTATGCAAATTTGAAGTTTGCACAGAATACCTGGAGGACATTTATCAACGTGAGCAGTATAGATCTGAGTTTACTGCAAGCAACTCAGTACGAACTCAATGAAAAAAAAAACAGATAAAAAAAGCAACGTGATGAAGTCACATGACCACACTTTATCATACTGCTGTGGAACTACATTATATGGAATGGTGAAGGTCTAAAAAATACTTAAAACAATCATCATCATCATCATCATCATCATCATCATACTTAATATAGAGTATACACACCTCTCTTCAAAAGTTTGGGGTCGGTAAGTTTTTTTTAAATGTTTTTGAAAGAAGTCTCTTATGCTCTCCATGGCAGTAAAAACATAAATATTATTACATAAAAAAATAAAAAAACATTTCTAATTGAATATATTTTTGGTGCTCAAGAAACATTTCTTATTATTGTAAATGTTGACAATTGTTGTGCTGGTTAATTTGTGTTTTCAGGAATCTCTGATGAAGAGAAAGTAAAAAAATAAATAAAATGATTTGTAACAATGTACAAATCTTTATTGTCACTTTTAATTAATTGAATGCATACTTGCTGAATAAAAGTATTAATTTCTTTCAAAAAACAAAATCTGAACGCCCAAAACCTCTGTACTGTACAATCTAATAGTCTAACAGTATATATATAATCTAATCTAATAGTAATAATAGTATTCCTGCATTCCTCTAGGGTGGAGTTAATACTCCCAGTACTATACCTATATTCTGAGATAATGTTATCTTAAAAGAAGGCAAACATGTTTCAATCATAATCTCATATTTAAAATGATAGGCCTAGGAGACTGATTAGCACTCAGCTAAATTGAAGAAGGGTTCCTATATGATGTGCATGTACACAGACCAGAAAACAAACTAGAAAAGAAGGTCAACGTGTAATGGCTGGGATGGAGGCTCACCTCGCAGATATCTTTGAGATGTTTTATGTAAACACGCTCTGTGTCCATGATCTCTTTGACCACATTGGCTCTCATCTGCTTCCTGTGCTCTGAGTTTTGTTTGTGTGCATCTGATGGGACGGACTCTTCCGCATCTGGAACGCTCTCCACGCTGTCACTGCTCGAATCCCCCTGATTCACTCGAACCTTGACGACAACATATCATTACGGTTAATTCCAGAGGATCAAACTGAGGGTAACCATGATGAAGCACAATTTTAATAAAACAATCAACTGGTTAATCCACTTCTACAGGAAGTTTAGATCAAATCACCCAAGGCCTCTTTGTGTCTGATTGACTCATATTGTTGGATCTTGAAAGAGTCATAGATTTACAATGGAATGCATTAATCTAGAGCTCAAACAATAAAACACCATTCTGTACACCCTCATTTCCTCCAAACCGGTCAATCAGCACACGCATCCATAATGACACATCTATCATTTCCTTTTGGGTCACCTGGAGCAACCGTGCAGGGCCATGATAAAGTTCTAAAAAAATGAACTGTTCTGACGTAATTTCCGAAGTAAACTTTCTGTAAAAGTTTGCACTAGCTAGTAAACATCTTGAGCACAAAGATGAGCATAACCAATGTCCATCACATCTGCAGATTGATATCTAATATTCTTTATATTTTTCTTCTTCTCACTAACATTTAGATATTTAAAATCAGAAAACGGCAACAATAAAAAGAACTAGCTACAAGGTAGCGGATTACCGTAAAAGTCCATGGATATCGGCGTCAGTTTGTACAGCCGTTAACTTTCTCAGAAAAGTGGATTCAATGAGACCTTTTTTCCTGTTTGTTCATGTGACGTTCGGCATAAAGCCCATTCTAATTGAAAGAGACACTGACACTCTCTTTTCATGTTTAATACTGTAAAGCTGCTTGCTTTAAAGCAATTTATTTTATAAACAGCTATATAAATAAACGTGACGTGACTGGAAAAATGAATTGCAGAGCTCATGCTAACATATCCACATTGCTATGATTAGATGCTTTCTTAACTACCGTTTTCTCACCGGTCATTTTTGTTGTGCGTTTATTTTGCGATTGAGAGGAAAGCGCACTGCACATATTTATATATTCATCTAAATGCTGTTTCTAAATGCAGTGTGGATGGCATCGGGATGTTTGCTAACAGTATACCACCGCAAAGGCATTTCGAACTATTTCCCCTAAACATAAAACAAAAAACAACTTTGCCACGAGTATATTGGGGCCTTTACTAGGTTTAAGTGTTTAATTATTACATTCAAGCTCTGTGTGTTTGAACTCGCTTTTGTTTCACGTTCATTACTCCAAAAGGCTCACAGTGTGACTCACCCGCACAAAGCTGGAGGGAAACCAGGCCTCGCGGTCGCCCACCATCCCCCACCACCAGTCCTGCTCCCGAACATCCAGAACCCGGATCACCTCCCCGGCTTTGAAGGCCAGCTCCTGCTCTTCCATTGTGACATGATCCCACAGGGCCTCTGCATACACGGTATGGCCTGAGTGTATGTACTGGAGGAGGAAAAAGATTATAGTCAGGCTAAAAGATTGAGGCTAAAGGTCAGATACAATTATATGATAAGAACAGTACAGGGTGACATCATGCACTGGAAGTGTGTGACGATCCCACACAAGTATATACACTAAAACAACTCTGCATACAAACACGTGACTAAACAGATAAGACACATAGAATATAAAATATGACCTGGACTGTATAGAAGACCGTAAGTGAAAACGGTAGTAAAATGTTTTTAAAAATGATTTTCACAACCTGATTGAGAGTGAAAAGATCAACTTCTGGTTGGAGATATGGTGTTCCTTCATTCAGTTCTTCAAAGCTGCCGTCCTCCTCACTCACACTGTCATCGAGCAATGCATCAGAGCTGCCATCTATAATACAACCACACTGAATGAGCTTAGGAATTATGCACGAGAGAATCAATGTTCCCTCTCCATCAAAACAATCTCACCACTGAGCCCCTCATGTTTGTAGGTCAAGTGTACACACACATGCATGCATATAAACAAAAACACACTAACCACTGAGCAATCTGTGCCCTTTGCGCCGTCCCATCCTATCCAGACCGATAGGTGTGCTTTGGGAGAAGACGCAGGGTCTCAGACGGGCTGACACCGCCCGGTATGGAGGCACTCTGTGAGAAGGCACTGGAGGACGAGAAACCGGCTGAAAGAAAACAAGACAGATTAGACTTTAATCAGCACCCTTAAAAGGAGCCCACCATCCATCAGGCCTTATGTTCAGAGTGCAGTGACTGTTCAGAGCAGGACAATGACCTGTGAGATAATAAACACTAAAACGCTAGCTTGTCCCCTCGGCCAAGTACATAACATTACCCGCATAACATTGAATTTTATGGTGAATCTCACAAAGAAATGTTTAGATTATATTTGCCAGAAATTAAAAGGAAAAAAAATAAGAATTTTGCATAAGGAAAATTAAGCAATTTTTGTTTTTTTGTTTTGTTCATTGTGACATTTTAATTTAGCACATTTTCAACCTAACTATAATGTAAAATAATAATAGTAATAATTATTACTATTCTACTTTAAAACAATAATAAAAAATCCTGTCTGGACACATTTTATGTAAACATTAGTAAAACCCTAAATACAACCTTGATAAGATGTATAAATACTTACAATTTAAATATGGCAAACCATTAAAACAACACACTGTTTTCTGTGCTACGCACACATCCAAAACGTTGTGCACACAGAAAGCCACCTAGAGCTCTGTTCTTGACTGAATAACTTTTGTAACTATATTTGTAATATATATTCTATTTATAAAGTCCAGTGTTATTTTAAATTTGATTAGTTTCTGTACCAGAATTCCTGAAAAACTTAAAACACTAATTAAATCGTATATCTTTGTTCCGTTGTATTTATTTGTTCGATTGCTAATCTGTTTATTTGTTTTTTTTTTGATTACTGAGTATTTACTTGTCTTTAATAATGCTTGAAATTTATATTAGTCATTTTAGGTATTTTTAAACAATATGCAAAAGTTCCTTGTGTAAGTGTTCTTTAGCCTGCTGATTTTTGTTCAGGGTTTTCAGCTCCAATGAAATGTTTTGCAATAAGACTTAGAATAAATGTGAATGATATCCAAGTTATTTTGTTTTTTTTACCTAATTGGAATAGAAATTAGAATTGGAATCGTTAAAATGACCCAACCCAAAGCAGCATGTCTTCAAAGTCTTTCTATATAACACGTGGATCACATTGTTAATTAAGAACTAAAGCAGTTATATTCAGGGCCTGAAAAGTTCTGTCAAACCACCTGAAGTATGACATTATAAACTCACAATGCTACACCCCAAAGAAGAGACCTAATGGGACCATATTAATGTTTAGATCGCCAAACAAGTGTATCTTATTAAAGATTGAGCCTCTGAGATACAGAACCTTTAAAATAGCCTTGTGAATTATTTTCTCAGCCAACACTGTACGAAATACACTAACTAAATTGTTAACTACTTGTTGCCTTAATACCTAATAAATACAGTATAGCATCTACTCACAAAATAAATGTAAATGTAAGCAGGTTTCAAAGTCCACAAGGCCTGTCAGAGCCATGGCACATTGGGAAGTACTCAAAGGCACATGGGTTTGAATCAGGCCTGAATCATGTCTCAATGTAGCTCCACTCTCTTATCCTGTCAGGTCTCAAATGCTCTACATAAAAAAGGCAAAAGGCCCTTAAAGCTACTGTAATTTCCATCTTGACACTAGTCTCTGTGACAGCCCTTTGCTGGCATAAATAAAAAATAGCCAATCAGATCTTCTTTTTTTTCTGAACTGGACTCTTGACCAATGAGGCTGGACAATCATTTGTCCAAATAATAAAAGATGGAGAGACGTGTTTGGGAAATCTGTTCTGAAACATTTGTGGTAACTTTTTTTATGTCGCAAAATAATTGTGCAGAAACTGATCAACAACAAAAAATGTAGAACAAAGAAAAAGTGCAATAGGCCTTACAGAAGGCAAACTTTCAGTGTCGTCCTTCTGCTCAGCAGTTGCGGAGGAAAACAGATCCACTCCTCCAATAACAGAGATGGGACGTCTCTTTCTGCTCTCTGTCTGAGTGCACACATGACCATTCTCAGGTCTGTGGTTCTCTATGTAGCTGCCATTGCTATTGTAGTTCTTTTGGGAAGTGTAGTCCATATTCTCAGACTCCCTGTCCTCCTCTGGGATGCAGTACTTTGTGCTGGCCAGATGGCCATAGTCAGACACTGGACGGGGTCTGGAGCGACCTGCCCTTTTCCTAGGCACTACAGAAGTGGGAGAGTCACTGGAAAAGGCTGGAGAGTTTGGTGTTGTTGGAGTTGCCAAGGGGGATTCTGAAGAACAGTTGTTTGTGACAGATGAAGCAGTAGTGGCTGAGATCTCATCACTTTTGAGGAACGCATTTCTGACTAGGTCATCTGATGAAGCCTAGAGGAGAAAATCCAATGTCTGCAGTTAGTTTATTCTTCGAGGCCTACAGAATCTGATGAATGATCTAAAAAATTAACTGTGGACATTAATGCGTTCAAGACGCATTGATTAATAGAAAAACTAAAACAAACCGTAAAGAGATTTTAGTTCATTAAAGAGTGATGAATAATGATGAATGATTAATTAAATAAACGATTAATAAAAATTAAATGATTAACATATGATTAACATATAACAAATAAAGTAATATTAAAAAATAATCCACGTGTACCGGAATTGGGCCGACACCATGTTGCTGTCTGGGTAACTAGTTACTCTGTTTACATCAGCCATTACTCAATATTAATGACTATTAACTCTTACTTTCTTAACCACTAAAACAAACCACTGATTTTATTTCACAAAAACATGCAATGCACTACAGTATTTTTGTTTGTTTTTAATTTGCAATAATAGCAAAAAATTATGGAGCTATAAAATGTTACTCAGTGATAACTGATTTCATAGACGCACTTATGTTGAAAATGACTGAATACGGTGAAACAATTACTGGTTTTTATTCTTGCAATTTGAAAAAATGAGGCATGTGACAGTGACAAGATGGATTCAGAAATATGATTTTTAGAACAGTAATGTTGTTTGACAAAATAAATAAGCACATTTTAGTTTTCTAGTTTGTGCTAATGTAATATTTGCTGTCAGTTTGTAGTAAATTCTGTATAAAATACACACAAAAACAGATCTTACCTCAAGATCATCAGTTTCTCTCTCTTCAGTCCATAGACACTGAAAAGGCACACAATAAATCAGCACCATTGTGAGGAAGACAACGTATATATGAAAACACATCAATGCACACACAGAAACAAATAGAAAAGCAAAATAAAGTTTCGCTGAGCTTGGCTCGCTGTAGATTGTCTACATCTTTCTATTATAGTTCCCTCACCAACTGGAGTCCATTTGCGCCTAAGCTAGCTTGGTTTGATTACTGGACTTCGGCCCTTGGGTGGTTCTTCTGGGGAGGAGACACTGTCCATGTTGATACGTGTCCAGCCAGCCACAGGTCCAAGAGCTGCATTTAAGCAATCCCGCTAATCATAAACATCGGCTAATCATTAACTCTACTTGCTGTGTGCCACACAGCTGAGCAGCCCATGTGACACTGTAGCAATGTACCGCTTCAGAGGAAGTACTGTCAAATGATATGTCAGCCATCCAATAAAACTTTTTGGAGAGGGTGATCTAATCGAGTCAGAGCGATGAAATGCATTGGTTTGTCCTGATCGATTACCAAAACGTATCAGAATGAGGCTGCGGTTGCATCATCAGATACAAGGGACACCGGTGTGGACATATGACGCGAAGCACAAAAGTTAATGCTTCGACAAAAATCGGTCTACTGTAATTTATGATTTCCTGTGTTAAGGTCAAGGTCATCCAATGAACTGGTCTAGTCCAGTTAAATGTTTAGAATAAGATTACCATGTCCTCTTTGACTTTATGGCAATGGTTCATCTGACATCTACAATCTGACAGTCAGTAAGAAAAGTCATTGTACGACCTTGCTCATCATCAGTCAGACTAATTCAAACAACAACAAAAACAGGTAATCAATATCCTACCAAGCAAACCTAGGCACAAATTGTAACATTATAAGCACAAACTAAATTTTTTCCAGTTTTGTTCCTGTATGCAGTAATGGCTGGCTCCGAAACACATTTTGGGCCACAGACTGTCTTACTGATGTCTTATTGTAATCTTACATGTTCAACAAGTTAAGCGCTACCAATAGCATTTATAGTATAATGTCCCACAGGAAAATACATTAAATTATTAAAAAATAATGATCACAGGTGTGTAAAATTAGTTAATTGTACTGCAAGTAGTCTAAACGTATTACTGTTTTTAGGTAGGAGACCTTATAGACCTTATGCACCAGAGAAACGAGGGCGCCGCCATCTTTAGAATATTGTCTTTGAACTTCCGTTTTTGCGGTGGCTCTGTATATTTCTATGGCATCGCTGTCCAGGAGTAATTAGCTGGTGAAGTTGATTTACTTATTGTAGAGTTAACGAAAGTTATCATGAGCATTGTAATGTTTATCATAAGCATTGTAAAACATATGTCTTAACTGGACCTTGGAAATTTTTTTAACGAGCCGTTCATTAATAACTACGCAAGATCGCTGTGAAAATACAGACCAGAAGTCAAAAGACAACAAGCTCAGCGTTGAAAAGGGGCGTGCCTACATAAGGTCTATAGTTGTTCTCTATTAAAATTCTCCAGTTTGAAAGTAAATATTTTCTATGTTTTACATGGTACTGAAATGCAAAGAAATAATGGACTATTTTACACTGAAAAGTCAGGTAAGCAAGTAATAACACCAACACCACACTAGTCTCTTGTAAGCTAAAATTTTGTTTTGCTATACAGTGTGTATTTTATTGCTCCTTGCCTTGTGTACTTATGTTATAAGCAAGTACATTTACATGCACAATAAAGATTTGATTACAGTATGACTAAAGCAATAGTTTGTCTTCCTAAAATATCAGGTAAACGCTTTACACCGAAAGTCTACTTCCATTGTCGGCGTTCCGCTCTGACTTGCGAACTGTCTGCTCAACGTAATTTTTGTTTTCAGTTCAGTCCACTTATGTCTGCTCTGCGTACATAGTCCACAGCCCAGATTTTGTGTTGCTGCAGATAACAGCACACGTGCAAGTGATTTAAGCACCTTATATACTTTGACAGACTTGCACACTAAACTATGCTGAAGATGGAGTGGAGCGCAGACAATGAAGTATACCTGAGGCTTTAGTCTGACAGAAATTGTACCAGTACTGACAAACAAATCTAGATAATACAAAAATGTATACGTTAATTAGACTATAATTAGCCTTGACAATTTGACACACATATGCATATTTAATCATTCAAAGAGATGCAAACTGTAGCACGATTGTGCAAAATATATACTGTAGTTCAATTATAACTGTGTATATACATGTATTGTCTGTACATTTTTTTTAATATTGAAAGCCAAACGTGTTCGGTGGTAATTAAAAATATGCCACAACTGTTGTCAGTAGATACAGGCCAATATTTAAAATTTGACAATATGGGGTCATAAGAGTGTCTTACCTCCAAGTTAGCATTAAGGCCATTGACTGTCTGCTTTTGACTTGGACTTGAACACTGCTTTGGCATTTGAGAGTAGTGGTCATTTTTTCCATTTTGATGGCACTCCATAGGTTCACAGTATTTTTCCAGTGGATAGACTGGGGCATCTGAACAGAAACCAGTTGAGGACACAGCCACCTGGACAGAGTCACTTATGAGGGCTGTTGTTTTGCTAAGAGGCTCCAGAGAGTCACCTAGGGTGGAGCTATAAACGGCGGGGCAGGAGGGAGCAGCAGGGTGTAAAGTTGGGATGTGTTCATGAGCGTTGGCCTGCTGGGCTTTGCTAGGAGTGGGTAAAGGCCTCCGTTGACGCCCACTCATCGATACAAAGGGAGTTCTGCGGGAGTAGTCATCGTGTAGCCTACTGAAAGGTGACAGCGGTACTCTGGGAGTGGGGTCTGGTGTGTTTTTACGCTTGACAGTCAGGTCTGTTAAACTACCGACAAGCTTTTGCAAATGTCCTCGCGTCCTCATGGAGCTTTGATGCCTAACTGTACCATGTTCCTGTAAGTCAACCGATGAGGAACTGGTGGTCCTTTGGAGAATTATAGTATGGGTGCATTCTGGGTTCTGTGGCTCAGTTGAGGTGGCTTTGCGTCTAAAATGGCTCTTGAAGACATGTAGATTATCCGCACTTTTGCTTAGTCTTTTGAGAACATTTTCTTGAGTCTCCAGGTTCTTACAAGGTACAACAGATTCCACAGTGTTGCCAGGATTAGGCTCAGTGGTGGACGGGGTCTCTGTCTTTACTATGTCAAGCAATGAGATCCGTCCTGCCCCATACGCCTTGCGTATACTCTGAGAGAAGTGGGAATTCCTCTGAAACCCACCCTTTTCCTCCTCACAATCTTCCTCATCTGAAACTGAAGATGTCTTCCCAGGTTGAGACGTCCCATTCATCACGTTGTCATATTCCTGGGTTTGATTGGTCGCGACCTCTCGTTTGGTTACTAAGAAACTAGCACCATCCTCAAGCATCAAAGACATGTTTCTCTCCTGACCGGCTGCCATCGCATTGCTCCGGCTTTGGATTCCTTGGAGCACAGAAGTTCGCAGTTTTTTGAAAGAGCCCATGACGCGGAAACCAGCCAATCCAGACCAAGCCTGTGGCGTGACAGGTGGAGCTCTACTGTCCTCACATTTTGTCTGGCTGGAAAACAAACGTACAGTCCTGGAAGGGTACAGCTTGTCCTGGCCGTCGGCAATCACAGGAACGGACTGGGCTTGACAATTTAGTCTGTTAAGATGGTTCTCCTCATAGCAAGGCTCGGATAGCACCGGTTGCGCCTGGACCCTACAACCTGACCTCAGACTTGGATTCATCAGCTGTTCCTTTGTGAAATAGTCACTCTGCGGGTCATTGTTGTGAGAGGATCCCTGCGGGTCCGACGAAGGTGCCTGTAGAACCAGATTGGAGAAAGTTCAATCTCAATGAACAAGCTAACTTCAATCAAGTCTGGGAACAAAGAAAGCATGTGACGTGGAGTGAGACAATAAATGACCCACTGTTTTGTCTGAGGAAGATCTTAACTTTTAACACTTCAATGAAACAATACAACGACACGGTGATAACCATAACTTTGATAAGTCACATTATGAAAAAACTTTAAACTATTTCCTTATATTACCGGTCTGCTTACTTGACCTATGAAATATAGGTCTTAACTCAGCAGAGGTGAAGTAATTCAAAGTGTACTTATCCACACACAGGTGTAAATTAAGCTTCAACATTCCTACAATGGATGAATAATGCCTTTATCTGGCAAATTGGAGGGTGTCGGTAAGTAGCATGAGAGCTTTGCTCATGAGTAGGTTACAGTAAGTGCTGTAAGATTTCCTGAAAAAGATTTAGGCTGTGCTTTTTTAATTCCTGAGAAAGAGAGGCCCCTCTACCAGGGTGTGGACGTTGTTGCCTGGTGTGATGTTGGCGATGATGAAAGGCTTTTGCGAGCATGACTAAGCAATGAAAACCCCTAATCCATTGTGATTAATGTAATAAATTGCCCAGGATTTTCTAGCCATATTCTGAGTGAGGAGAGAGGGGTAGACCTTAGGAGGTTGAGCTGTTTTATTACCCATTTGTTGCAGAGTATGAATGAACAGAAATACCAGGATATGGTGATAAACTGATTAATCACAAATAAATCTCATCAATTTTAATATTGTATTTTCTCAGACAAGCGCGCAAATGTAAATAAATCAAAACAGAGATGAAAATAAATCATAGCACTTGCTGTGAAAAAAATAAAAATGAAATACATATGTATAGACAGTATACAACATAGACGAAATGTGATCCAGTCAGATCCAGAGCTGATTCTCAAATCTCCAATCTTTTTCATGTAGAATCAAAGCTTTGGACCTTTGACATTATACATTTTATGATCATTTAATTGTTCAGAGTCAACCCACTGTGTACAAGTTATAAACAATTGTTTACATAAATGTACACATATCAAACTGAGTGGTATTGTCACAACAAGCTACACCCTTCCTTATAACTAACTTTCCATTTTCATTTTTTAACCTACAAGCAGGGCTTGTAACACCCGCCCACTCGCCAAATGCAGGTGGATTTCATTCCTACTAGCCACTTTGGTGGGTTGAATTTTATATAGAATACATTTTTCAATTGTAGTCTTTTAAAAAGGCCTCTGAAAAAATAAACTAAGTGCAATGCATTATTGTCAAAAATATAGATTTTTGATATTGAAATATCTGAAAACATTCCAATACTCATTTTCAGCAGAATAGATACGAGATACCAGCTGCGCTTTCTCATCTCTCCGACAGCGAGCTGACACAAAAACCCGCCTCCCCTCACTCACTTTTTTCATTTGCTCTGGATGAATATTGTTGGTGTTACAGGGCTTGAATTTCTGTGTGGAATGGCACGTATTGCGCATAATTTGACTAATTCCCGCAGTTTTGTGCTCTCACCCAAAGTGCGCGCACATAAAGCTGCCTCTCAGTAATAAATGGAGTTCTTATTTGATGCTTATTGCACTTAAATGGACAAAATAAATACACATAAAATAAATGCCAAAAAGCCAGCCACGTAAACGCAGTCAGTTGTCTTTTAAGTAAACGTAAACAGTTGAGAAATAAAATGTATGTGTAACAGTATAATGGGACTGTGCGTCAGGTCTTAAAGTGACAGCAGCCTAATATACCTGCTGCCAAATTATGAGATAATATTAAAAATATATACATATAAAAATATATTTTCCCCATGGTATCGATGTCAAAATTGTGGCCAGAGGAAATGCTGAGTGGCTAGTAACTTTGGAAAACCACTAGCCACAGTGGCTGGCTGGTGAGCAAAAAAGTTAATGTCAAGCCCTGCCAACAAGCATAGTTTTTAATAAGCTGGTGTCAAGGCAAATTAAGTACTTGCATGTTTCTGACATGTATTACTTGAAATGTGTTTTATGCCATCTTTAAAATAAATGCCCCTTTGTTTGAGGTTTTGTTATCTAATGCAAACAATTCATACATTAAGTGTGGCTTGAGTGTTCAATTACTTCCTGGGACCACCGTATATAGATTGACCACATGCACCTTTTGACTTTGTCTTGCTGTGTGTGTATAGGGTTGATTCTAGCTCTATCCCTTCAAGTCCTGCTACCCATTAGCACTCAGCTCCATCGAGGCATGAGGAAGAAGCTGCCATCTGACCTTTTTGTTGAACTAGAGCTTTGAAAGAATGCAATTAATTCAACTTTCAAGTCACTCCTCAGTCTACTCACATGTCCAACGTATCGGAGTTTAAAGTTGAACTTTTCTCCTACACTTCCTCCTCTGTATCATCACTGTTGTGGAGTATAAAATTAATTAAGAGCTCAAACAACCTCTGTGCAGTTACCAGCTGGAGTCAGGCTCAAACTAAACTCCCTAAACAAGGACTCAGACAAACATAAACAAGCATGCCTACGGAAGCCTCCAATACACCCAAACACACCTACAACTAATATGCAGATGCAAGTATACTAAACACTGACTCAACATTCTTAAAGCCACGCACGCTTTTATGTTGCAAAAAAACAGCAGTCAAAAACACATTTTCCAACCCCAGGCGCAGGATAAAGAATGTATGCTTCCTTGTGCAAGACATCAGACTACTTATATAAGAGGTTTAACACAAGGAGGAACATGTTCACATCGTACAAATTCATATGAAAATAATCAGCACCTCGTAACAGTTAATTCCTGCAAGATCAGGTAAATATCCCTTTTGTAATTTTAGTTGTACTCATTTTTTATTTTACAGTCTTACATGAATAATATTTTATTTTGTAGAAGTAATAATAAAAAGATACTTTTATTTTGGCCATTGTGATATATAACCACAACATTTTTGGCCATTTGTTTGCAAAACTAAAAACAATCACAGCAAACCTGGAGCTTTAAAACAAAACAAAAAATTGCATTTTAAATCACAATTTTTATTCGAAAAACTGCAATTAGAATTTTACCCCAAATCGTGCGAGAAAAATTAAAACAGTCATCATTTACTTATCCTCATGTTTTACCAAATCAGTATGACTTTTTCATTGTTTTGGAACCAATTGACTTTCATTGAATAGAATTGATGCGTTGTTAAATTTTTGGAGTGGTGCACGTCAGGGTACGCCGAAGAGTACGCGCGCTACGCACAGCCTTCGACGTAGCTACGGCGTAAGTTCGACGCAGAAGTATAAAATGTGCTTTAGAACAACATGATGGTGAGTAAATGATGACAGGATTTTATTTAAGGTGAACTATCCCTTTCAAAATGAAGGTGTTAACAGTGAAGGATGACTTAGTATAGCACAAATAAAAGCACATAAGCCCAAAAAGATGCTTCTTGACTAAGGAAATTCCTAAGAATAACCAACCACACCAGTTTTAATGATCTGCCCATCAAGATGAGCAAGTCTTGCCATGCTGTCACATCACTATGGAATGTCAATGCTTTCTTTATTGGACTACTAAGAAAAAACTCTCCATTTTGGCTTGTGATGGCTACAGTACACACCCTTTAGTTATCCAGAATTTCAGATTCATTTTTATCCTTGTGTTTTAATGTTTAAAGTGAGAGTGAAAAATCTCATTTGACTCACCCGTTGATGATCCTTCCACTGGCTGAAAGAATTTCACAATGAAAATACTAAAGGACTACATTTCCTCATCTCTTCGGACAAGACTGCACTCGCTCAAACCCACATGATAACGTGCAGCACCCCTCTCCCTGTCCTAATCTGATTAAAAGGTTTTATCAGTCTGGACTAGCATTAATATATCTGCATACTGTCCAACACACTCACACACACACACATAGACGCATATGCAGAGAGAGGGAAAATGTTCATTGAAGCAATAACCTTAAATCAGTCGGATGGGTTTGGCGTATGAAAGAAAGACCACGAGAGCAAAGATTTATTATTTTTGTTTGGTTACTGATACTACCTACCACATTACGACCCAGTTCTCCTTTTTATCAGCGAGAACAAGATGCATAGTGGAGGCAGACACACCCTGCCTGCTTCAGGCATGGGAAGCGTCAAGTAATGCTACATTTGACACCACATTCATCTCACCTGTCTCATGACCTGCATTTGTCTGCTCCAAGTCCATGTCAATGAAATGTCTATGCGATTGCGAAAAACAGGGCTAAGCTATATGGAAAGGTCAGAACTTTCTCTATACTCCCATGTCATTCCAAACCTGTGTAGAACACTAAAGGACTGGATCCGATAACGTTCTGTTTATTATAGTGTAGGACTGCACAATATATCGAAATATCGCAAATGTATATAACGCGATATGCATATCGCAACGGCTTGCAATAACTGGAGTCATGAACAAAAGACAAATAGAAAATCACTCACTGCTCTTGGCTAAATAACTTCTGTAGCTTTAATAAGAATCAGTATTTAATTCATTCAGTGAAAACTAAGCAGTGGTTTATTTTTTCATTTGATTATTCAGTTTCTGTTGTTAAATAAACCTAATGTAGGCCAGTACCTGAAACCCTGAACCCCTGAAACACGCATGTAGGTTATATAATTTTAAATATATTTTAAAGAAAATGTAAGTTTTTTTTTACACACTATATAGGATGGATTCTGATTGGCTGTTATTGTTGTTATCGTTGATCAGCTGGGGAAAAAATCGTTCTGAAAGTGATTCCAATGATACCGTTCCACTGTGCCATTATTATCGTTATAGTTGTGGTCTGGACTCTGCTGTTCTTTTATATTTAGAATGATTTTTAGAACTATATCTTTATCATTATCAGTATAGTTATTACTCTTGGTGTGCACATGCCTTTATGATGATCATTGACCATCATACATTGACAAATGACAATGTCATTTTGGAGCAGCCAGTATATTTCCCAAAAAAATTACTGTTTTCCACAGAAATAAGTTAGTCAAACAGATTTGGAACGACATGGGAATTTTTGCACAAACCATCCCTTTAGGATGTATGCATGCATAGAATTCAGGGAATTGTTTATGGATAATATGACTTTAATACAAAAGTACATTCAAGCAAATGCTTTCTACTGGCAAAACACCATTAAACACTTAGTACATGAATGCATTTGTGTGGTATCAGAGAGTGAGATCGTTGAGAAGAACTGGGAAGTGAGATTTAGTCTTAATTTACGGCAGTCATGGCTTAGGAGGCACCCAGTGAGGCATTTAAGTTCCTTGTGCGTGTCTTGTGATAAGGAAAACTCTCTCATTATGTGTGGAGGAGTGCATTCCAGCACAGGCGTGTTGATGTCTTAAAGCAAAGCAATTGTTTAGTGAAGCGAAAGTGCTGGGCATAGGACTTCTAACAAACTGATATCGTGAATTACAAAATCAGTGACATTCTTTTCTGATAAGCTTCTTTTATCTGTTATAAATTCAGCACACGGCTTGCACATGACAAACATGTGGTGGACTTTAGACATTATATTGAAGTATGAGAAATGAGTCGCTTACAAACCTAAAGGTAATCAATTTTACAGGGCATTTATAACAGTGCTTCTGTACTGCGAGGATCCCTGCTGTCAAAGACAATGTTTCGAAGGCCCCCCATGTAGGCTAAGATACTTTAATTCTGGTGCTTTGGCTGTAATGATGACAAAGCTGCTTGTTTTCAAACGTTATGTAGATTAACGTGATTAACCTTGATTCTATTATTAATTTCAGAAGCTTCAAGAACTGTATGTTCCCACACTTTTAGATCGATTAAGGGTTTTAATAATTTAAACCTTATAATTAATTACAATATAATTGAATAGGCCTATCATTTGACAGATATTGTAAGCTTTTATCTCATAAGATATTTTAGAGCTCGGCATAACTAAATATATATATATATATATATTCATTATAGAATATTTCATGACATTTGAATATTTTTCCAGGCCTTGAAATCACATTTTAAACATTCTCTTATATTTCCTGAGAAAAAATTATTAAAATAAAAGATATAATGTAAGCTTGCAAGCTGACCAAAGACACTTTAATTAGGGTAGTGTAACTTATAAATAAACAAATAAATAAATATACTTTAGGTAAATAAATCAAGTTTACTGGTCTCCCACAGTGTGGTCAAGCTTGTTTTAAAAGAGCTGACCAACTAGATAAAAATCAGCTTGGCCAGACTGTGAGACCAGCTAAACCAGTTAAGAACAGCATACCATTTTAACCTGGTTTAAGCCGTTTTTCCCCTCTTTGCAGCAGTGTTGCTGATGACCCCTGCTGGGCCCCGGGTCACTGGAGAAGCAGAGATTTATAAAACACTGAGTGAAATATTTGTTTCTTTACATAGCTGAAAAAAATATCCCTTTTGGTTCCACCACAAACAAAACCTTTCAAGCAGAACAGATCAAATATTTCAGGTTTAAGAGCGGGCTGCTGGAATGAATGAAGGCGATTACAGAGTTGGTTTTTTTCCACAGAAGAAAAAAGCTCTCGTTTATTTGTGAGTTTAATTAACTCAGCCTCTCTATGAAGGGCTTTAAGAAGCACCTCGCCACCCCAAGCAACCCCCTCCTCGTCTTCTCCGATCTCCCTACAAGCTTTGCGCGCTCGAACACCCCCCACATCACTATGGCAACAAGTGGGATAGTAACGCATACACAATACCCCCTCCTCCCTTCAGCTTCTTTTTTGAAACCAACGGCACTGGCAAGAAGATAAAGTGCTGCCGAACTTATGAAGGCACATTTTAAATTCACGTGACATAATATATGACTACATATATATATATATATATATATATATATATATATATATATATATATATATATATATAGTCTAGTAATTTTAACAATAATACCAAGAACATGAATACCTCCCCTCTTGATAAACCCAACAATGTTTAGACGCGGAATCTTACCTTTATCATACTTCTTGAGTGGTGTCTTGGCACAGTGTCACAACATTTGTGCGGCTTCGATCGAATCGTCAGCTGCTGCTAACTCCACCGACAGTCCAATGTCCGACGAATTACGCATATTAACTTAGCGGAAATCGTTAAACAGACCAGTGATGAATGCGAAAGTACACAGTGAACAAAAACCAGCCAATATTTCGTCTGGTGCGTGATTCCCAAGAACAAACACCCCGTAGTCACAGATCTACCGGGACGGAAAACTTTCCATTAAGTGTGTGGCTCGAGCACTCCCTCGGGCAATTTAACGGCACATGACCGAAACCAACCGGACACTAAGCATATCTGAGGGTCAAAACAGCCTCAGTTGAAAATTTAAAGTTGGTTCGCTGCGGTGGAAAAGCTCCGCCAGAGAGCCATGACTCCAGGCAGCGTCGCGACAGGACAGCATCAGTGTGCACTGTGTGCACTTGTTGCGCTGATTGCTTCGGGGCGGAGAAACAGGGCGGTTTGTAGTTTGCCCACGGGACGCTAGCCAAAATCACCACAGCGATATAAATATGCTTGATATCACAATGTTCTGTAGGCCTAATTATTTTTGTTTTAACATTTAGAAAATAATCTCCTCAATATGTCCTGACTATCACGACCGCAGATCTGTTTCAGCCATTACATCAAATACATTAGCTTGTTCTGCTCTGCCTATTATTAAATATAAATAATAAGGTTTAGGCTGCTTGTCAGCGCAAAACGCGCCAGATTGGATGCCATGATGTGTGTTATGGATGCTAAATTGTGTTGAGTGGTTAGCACAGTGCTAAGTGTTTGCTAAGTTTGTTGCTTAACTGGCCCTATTATATATGGCCCCCTACCTCCATTGTACGTCCAAAATGATTTTTAACACAGAGTGGGATAAGCACACATGTTAGAGAGTAAATGGTCAATTCAAAGGGTAAATTCAAATTCTCCAATGAGCCTGTATATTATTTACACATTTGGCAGATGTTATCCAAATTTATCCCACAAGCAGTCAACCCCATGCATGACCTTGAAAGCCTCAAAATTAACAATTCTTATTTTTTATGGAATAAATTGCAGTGTTTACAAGAACAAACATTGACAGATTTTGAACTTTATTGAATCAACAATGTTCTGAATTAAACTGAAAAATGACACTACTATCTGCTGTAGAGCTGCTTATATCGGAATTGAAGTCATATTTAGCCTAAATCTTTACAGTACAGTTATAATGTATGAATAGTGCAACACTGAGAGTTTTTGAACTAAATTGAAACAATTAAATTCAGCTGAATAATAACACTGATTTACACCTGAAATTTAATTAATTTCATAACTGATTAATATTACAGCACTAATTCTCCTGTTTGTTAATGTCAAGCTGCTTTGAAACAATCTGCATTATATAAAGCACTATAAATAAATGTTATTTGACTTATTTATGTATGTGATTTATCCATGCACATAATTATTTTTTTAGATTCCAAATAATTCATCCAAACTATTGAATTCATTTCCCCCTCGCAATAACATCTCTTCTCTGATGGCGTGTGCGTCAGCCTGAGGGTGGGACAATAATTCCTCTTCTCCAGCAACCTGTCACTCACATGAGAGCAAACGACAACGACCCAATCAGTTCCCATTGGACAAAATCAAGTCCTGCCTTTCATTGTTTTTCTTGCGAAGCCATTTAAATCAGATAAGCGTCACAATAGGGAAAAATGACAATCGCTAATTCCATTTTTATGCCGATTTTAAGCTTTTGTTCACAGATGGATCTAAGAAGCACAAAGGATGATTTATATTTATATTGAAAATTATAACTCCATTTAGTGAATTTAAAATATTTTATTTTAAAGAATGGTTTTGCACCACTGTATTCCTCTTCAGGGCAGCATCTTTAGGTTGCAAAAAGAAGAAATCCAGAAAAAACAGTGTCGTCGTCTTCATCTGCATATAACCCGTTAAATAGCTGTTTATCAGCCACTTGCAACCACACTTTATCTCTGACCTCCAGTTCTAGGACTGCCCCTCCGGAAGCCTGGTCCTCGCCTACTTGGTAGCTGTCCATAGTGTAGATCACTTTCTCACCATTCTTCACCAGGGCCACTTTGACATTGCGAGAGTAGACAGTGATATGGTAGGAAAAAAAATATGCTCCGCTGATGGCACAAGTAAAGCGGCCAGTCTCAGGGTCGTAGTGACCCTGACGGTTATAGAGGATTTTGTCAAAGCGAATTGGAGCATTAGCGGTGGGTAACTTGGTGCTTTCGCTCAGTCTAGCTGAGAAGGCACTTTTTGGTATCTCAGGCATGTCCCCCTTTGGACCTTGCTCGCCGATGTCCCCTTTTGACCCTTTCTCACCACGAACACCAATGCTGCCTTTGATACCTGGGTGGCCGAGCTCACCTTTTGGTCCTGGTCGCCCTGGGGGCCCCAAAGGACCCTGTATGCCCTTGTCTCCCCTATAGCCAATGTCTCCTTGTGTTCCTTCAGGGCCTATAGGACCCACGTCCCCTTTGATGCCCTGTGGTCCTGACAAACCAAGTTCTCCCTTCTGGCCTTTCAAGCCCAGTGGCCCTGAGAAACCTTGGGGCCCCATTTTGCCAGGTGGGCCCCTTTCTCCATTGTCTCCTCGCTTCCCCTTCATACCAGCTATGCCAGGAACACCTGAAAAAGCACCAATCTGATGATAATAGCAGTAGCCAAATGAAATTAATATTTATTCTATTCAACTGAATTGTCTCCACATGTTTAATTATATACTTACAGTTAAACCTTATAAAATGTACTATAAGGGGCAGGCAAGAAAATATATTTGCTGTCTTAAATCTTAATGTGCAATTTTGGGTAAGTGCTAAATTTTTTTTTTTTAAATAAGTTTGGACAATACAAATATATTTGTATTGAAAATATACACTAAATGGCCAGTAAATATATGAGGAAATATAACTACCTGAAATGTTTAAATATTTTAGAATTTAATAATAGAAATATGCTTTGTCCATTTGTGGAATAAATTAAAAAAATAAAAAATAAATTATTATCTTAATTTGTTTTGCCATATGCGAGGACTTAGAGAAGGAAACAAATGGACACACACACACACACACACACACGCACGCACGCACGCACGCACGCACGCACGCACGCACACACACACACACACACACACACACACACACACACAGAAACAATATTTACCATGTTCTCCTTTATCTCCTTTTGGTCCGACTTTTCCAGCTTCTCCACATGTTCCTATATCACCTTTAGAAAACAAAAACAGTTGTAATTTTGGTATGTGTTGTGTGAAACACATTGCATGTAAGGAGGTCAAAATTATATCAATCTGATCAACAATGCTAGTGTCTCAGACTTTAACATTTAAATGTCAAACAGTATGGCAAACACCTTTCCAAATATTTTTTTTTTTACAATGTTTAATTTGTGTACCTATCTGACATCATAACTTAGCTTAAAGGTGACTGATTAACTGGAGTCAAGACGTTTTTGCTTTCATTCTTACCTCTATCTCCTTTATCACCTTTGGCCCCATCTCTGCCATCCCGACCTGGCATTCCATTGTGTCCTGGATCTCCAGGAATCCCAGGGTGACCGTTCACACAGCCAGAATTTTTGTCAGGAACACTCTGCTCTGCAGCATTGATCAATACAACTAGAAAAAGCATAAAAATCTGCCTGGGAAAGAGCATGTTCCCCTCAAGCACCTGTCCAGCAAGAGTCCAAGAACGGTCGCTGTGTTTGAGAAGGCACAAAACACAGACTTGTGCACAAAGATGTGAAGATTTTTCAGACTTGACTTTGCAAACCTGCTATTTCATTGGTCAGAATGTCGTTGTTCAGATTACTTATTTTACCCAATGTTACACATCACCTGTGTCCTCTATTGTAATTCCTTTTTGTATTTTAGTTTAGTTAATGATCAACCTGAAACATGCTATTGCACAATCCATATTAGCATAGAGTTTTGCTAAAAGCCATTTATATTCATTATATTGTGGAGTAAAGCTAATATTAAACTGAAAGCCATCATGAAAGTCAGTCTGTCACTTCCATGAGAGCTTTGGGATGTTATGTGACCCAAGTATCTTGTGCTGTAATTTACCATAGTTGATTTGGTTGCTTTATAAATGTTACTGAACAGTCATAAAGTCAGTCTAAAGAGCATCATGCAATTCATTGCTTAATGAACACGGTCCCATTCAGCTCCATGTGAGTGTTACTCTATCTTGATTAAATTTCCAGTTCAATGACACTGCAAATGCAACCCAACGCATCCCAACGCTTGACCTTATGGATAATGCTTTTCCATTTGGCTTTAAGCTTTATAAATGTCTTGTCTTCCTCCCACTCTTGAACATAAAGGTTTCAATTAGAGCTAAAAGGTTTCTACAGCCATATAAGAAAACTTATAAGAGCCACAACAAGCAGAAATATGTACAGGCTAGGTATTAAATTGTAAAGGCGAATTAAATCTTAGCGTTAATTAAATCTTGAGCGCTGTCACATTTACTGTCGCTCAAGCGAAAGTTTGTGGGCAAAATTTTCAATAGGAAGCTTGAACTTTTATCCCACAAATCTGACTTTTCTTTTTGCAATTGCGGCATTATTTTAATTGCGAGTTTATATTTCTTTTTTTCTCATCAGAATTGTGAGCTTTAAACTCACAATTGCACGTTTTAAAATCCGAAATGAAAGATATAAACTCACAATTAAAATAATTTCGCAATTGCGTGAAAAAAGTCAGAATTGTGGGATATAAACTTATATTGCGAGAAAAAACTCTGCGAATTCATATCTTGCAATTCTGACTTTTTAAAAAAAATGCATCTCGCAATTTTGACTTTATAACTCGCAATTGCAAGTTTATATCTCGCAAACTTTTTGCAATTTTTAATTTTGTGATGGAAACAAGCTTCCATAAGATCATGTCTTTCGCATGTGGGCAAAAAAGTTTCCCAAGCAGATTTCGCTCGTGTTCAAGTCGGTCACACAGATTCGCCACATTTATGAACAGAAATTTGCTTGATTTGAAAGTGACGTTTTGCCCACGAAATTTACCACAGCTTAATTCTTTATAAAACCACATATTATTGATTTTAATCAACTAGAAACCAATCTCCTGATCATAAAAACTTATAATGTAACATCAAGAAATTTTTAGATCTGTAGAGACATCCTATAAGCAAACTAAGATAACTATTGTAAAAACTATTGATATACTTAAAATATTGTACAAAATGAATTCTTTTTAAAACTTATGCAACGTGAAATATTATTTTAATGAAGACAAGAACACATTTACCAATCATGTTAAGGTACCAATTTATTAAACATTTGAATCAAACATGGTCACGAAAACCAAACTTATGAAACTGACATGGAATGTTCACACACAACAATGGACAACACAAACAAATATATTTGTACATTTATTGACTATTATTAATCTGCATACAGTACTTCTGGTTAGTATGTGAATTGACATTCTTAATTGTTCTTGTTTTTTCCATTTTTGCTATTGAAACAGCAAAAGGACAGATCACAATATCAACAGGTGCAATACAGTATCCGCAAGGGCAAACTTTTGTCCTTTACTGTTCATTCAAACACTATGTAAACTATTAAACTGTTACAGTTGCTGTCTGTATTGGTATATAAACACACTGTTTGCTCATCGAGAATAAGGCAGTTGTTTTGACTTGCTTAGATAAAACTTTAAGAATCACTATTACTATTTGCATACATTAAATAAATACATTTTATCACAAGCCGAGCAAACCAAACATAAAATAAATATATCTAGCATGCTCCAATGTCTTAAAATCCCTTAAGACTGCTCATCTTCATCAAATAGATGCCACCATCAAAGAACACTGCTTGGTAAGGGCTGAGGTAAGGGCTGAGGGGTTGAGGTAAGGGGGGTGTTAAGGTTTTTTGGGTGTTTATGCAGGTTGCTTGGCACTCGTATAGCTTCACATAATCTGCCGATGCATGCCGTAACCAGTCATGCCAGCCTGAGATG
This sequence comes from Siphateles boraxobius, assembly GCF_051911475.1. NCBI lineage: Eukaryota > Metazoa > Chordata > Actinopteri > Cypriniformes > Leuciscidae > Siphateles > Siphateles boraxobius. Next base: position 19,323,094 of record NW_027508876.1, read on the forward strand.
CCCCACGGTTACTGCCCATCTGTAAGCCAATCAGGTTCTGGCCCTGCCGCATCTGCTCCTCAGAAAACTCTCGGCGGTTGCCTTGCGATTTCCTGTCACACAAGATCAAAAAGAGTTCACATGGCACTGAGACACAACAAAATCCATTTACAAGTCCAACCAGACAGGACTTAACGCACCATTATGAATTAGTCAGGCAGAAATCTTCCTCACCTGTGAAACCAGTCCCGGTTACCTCGGTAATGTCCATCGTCTTTTGTGACAGCCACGCTACCCAACGACATTAGAGTTCTCTGGACAGCTGCCATGTCTTTTCCTTTAACCAAGGGAACCAACAAGCACTGAAGTGACTTTGGCTACACACCAAGAACGCAACTTACATACTACAGTATATCACCCCAGAAAGCATTCAAAGGCCTGGTTGATTAAAAGCAATGTCTTCTAAACTATTGAAACTCCTATATTAATTTGCTACAGCTGCATGCTTTTACAAGTTAATTCCGAAGAACAAGACGTGGTGCTCCAAAAAACAAATTTTACAGTACCTTCCCACAAGTCCACTGTCTGAAAAATGTCTGTGGTGATTACTCCATAGGCTTCAGCTGCCTGAAGGAACTGGGAGATCTTTTCCATCTGCTTAAAGGCCATCTGTGTCTCTGGGATCTTCGTAATAGGCTCCTTACCACGCGGATACAAACTGTTAATGAGTCTACAGAGGATCTGCAGACATGGATGATAAAGGAATGGGGTAAATAAAAGATGAACAGAATCATGTTGGTGTGATATTGTCAGACTGATGTTTACTTACAGTGCCATCCATTAGCCAGTTTTGAAAGTTTTGTCTCCCTGGCTGTGGTTTTTCAACATTTCCTCCGCACTGAGCAACAATCCAGTCCACCAGTCGAGACTCCAGCTCTGTGTCATATTTCTGCTCGATCTTCTCCTGCACCTCACGGCTCAGTCCATAACTAGGTCCTCGGTTAGCCATCGGTCACTTAAGTTGAACAATTCTAGATATTTCCCAATAGCCTATATATATAAAGAGACACTAGCTGAACCTGTGAGAAACTACAAAGAAGGAGAGGGAGAGGGAGAGAGAGAGAGAGAGAGGGGGGGGGGGGGGGGGAGAGAGAGAGAAAATTTAACCTTTAGCTACTCTGTATACTTGTTGGGTCCTTAAAGTGCCTAAAAGTCTTTGCAGATATTAATTGTCAGAATCAGGTTTTGAGCTCTGCAGAATATGAATGGTCCTGTATTGTGTTTATATTTTATTGTGTATATATCTATAAATATGATGATCACGAACTGACAAGAGGTAATGTTGACCGGGGTGTGGTCCATGCTTGTTTCCATGTGACTTTAAAGAAAAGAAAAAATCTATAGGATACATGTTTCAATCTAAACCTATTTCGAACTTCATAAAAGAAGATCAATGCAATTATCCTATTATTTCTTAGAATTAGGAAGAGCGTGCAGACGCAAAAAGAAACTGCCTGCGCATGTTTAGCCCAAATTAGTTTTAAACTATTACATTTATCCTACTGATAATTCTGCATGCGATGTCCACATACACAATTATTATGTCAAGGATAACGTATTACTTACTGAAAGGAGATGTGCGTGTCGTCCTCTGTCGCAGCGAGGTCAAATCCTTCCTGTGGTCATATCACTGCTCAGTGCTCAGAGATGCTGGACTGAAACATCCATGCAGCGGGGACGGGGTGTGGCTCCGAGCCCACTGTCCGGAGTGCGGAATCCTACTATGGTGGAGGCTCGCCTTATGAATATTAATTAGGTTACGTATCCGGACGCTGATGGAAAGTTACCAACTAGCGGTGGCCTGACTTAATTGACATTCATGAGCTTGTCTAGAATAGCAAGGACTGATCAAACAAATACAATACTATGGTACAAAATCAGCCAACAAACAATGGTGACTTCACTTATTTTAAAAACAAGATTTCATATACAGTTACCGCTCTAAAACGTTATGCGTTTTCATAATGCGAGATTTAAAGGGATAGTTAACCCAAAAATAAAAATTATGTCATTAGCCTACTCACCCTCATGTCGTTCCAAACCTATAAGCCTTTCGTTCATCTTCGGAACACAAATGAAAATCTTTTTTGATTAAATTTGAGAGCTTTCTGTACCTCCATAGACATCTACACATGCTTCAAAAAGAGAAGAGATTGTAAAACTAATCCACATAAATTGAGGCGTTTAGCAAAAAAAATAAATAAATATTCTTAAGAGACACGATTGCTTTACCCTATATGATGAACAGATTGAATTAAGACTTTAATTCACATTTAAACATTCATCAACTCACACATCGGTTGTGATAAATGTTCGCTTGATGTGTGAGAACCAATGAGGCTCATTCTCTTGTTACAGCACGTTTGAGCTTCCACAAGAACCAATGAGGTCGAGCTTCAGATTATTTTTGCAGAACAATGATTATATGTGAATAAAAGCGTAAATTAAATTTGTTCATCCTAAAAAGCTATTGAGTCTCTTAAGAAAATTTGGACAAAACCACTCAATGCATATGGATTAGTTTTACGATCCCTTTAAGAACTTTCTGAAGCATGAAAGTGGTAGTTGCATGTAGCTGTCAATGGAGGGGCAAAAAGCTCTCAGATTTCATCAAAAATATCTTCATTCCAAAGATGAACTAAAGTCTTACGGGTTTGGAACGACATGATGAGGGTGGGAAATTAATGAAAGAATTCAAATTTTTGGCTGAACTATCCCTTTAAGAAAGACATTAAAAAAAATCAAAACTGACTGCTCTTGCCCTCTCAGTAATAAAGAACCTAGCCCATTTCCAATTAGATTAAGATGTATTACTAATGCTTGTAAATTCAGAAAGAAAAAAGAGAAGAAAAATGAGCAGCATGTGATAAACAGGAAAACAAGTCTTTGAAGTAATTACGGAAACCTTTAAGCATGATTTAAATCTAGTTTTACGAATAAATATGAAGTAGGCCTATAGTAAACAGGAATTTAAATATTTAATACATAAGATTTAGTTTCTAATAACAACATAACAATAAGACTGTGTGAAATTACATTGCACTTTATAAATAGTCTGAAAGTGTAAATATCAAAGTATAAGGCAGCTTAAATAATTCAAGAAAGCTCTTCTTTAAAGCAATTACAGTTTTAAATGAAACCTGAATGAATCAAGTGATTCATGTTTCATTGATTCAGCACGCATAAACTGCATGATGCCATTTGAGTTTAGAGCCCTCTGATAACCAACTGATATAGAAAGGTCAAAAAACAAATATATAGAAAAACAAGCTTATCATTTGGGAAGGGGAGAAAAAGAAAAAGCCCCCGGCCCATTAAACACAGTCCAACACTAATCCTGCATGTTAATAAACAACCAAGCAGTTCATGGAGCAGTGGCCCAATACGTCCTCCAAACAAACAAGGAGTGCAGGGGCAAAGGAGAACTGAAAGGTCAGATTGATATAATGTGCTCAGTATACTGTGCCTGATGGGATGTTCAGGTGGGCTAATGTAATAGAACACACACCATTAACTCCTTCTTATTTAGGCCTCAGCACAAGCTCTATCCACAGTGTTTGTGGCATAATGTTGATTACCACAAAAGTGAATTTCCACAATTATGTTCTTTTTTTTTTTTTTTTTTTTTTTTTTTTTTTTTCGCAGCAGCAAAGGTCTTTTTTTTATTTTTATTTTTTTTTATTTTTTATTTAACAATCAGGCATACATACAAACAAACCAACATAGTGCAGTAGTGAGCAATCTTGTAAATCCATACTTCCAGCAGTGACAAGAGTGATTTAAGTGTTTAAGTGTGTATGTGTGCGGGTGTGAGTGTGGTTATGTGTATGTGTGTGTATGCGTAAACAAAGTAACCGTTTATTATGTATTACCATTGTTATTACCATCACCATCCCACTTCCCACTACCACCATATTGCCAATATTGTGTTGGTAGATTTTTTACTTCCATCCTTCCTCCTATGTAATAATTGCCATTGTCAATCCTGCATAAAATACGACATAATAAGATAATATAATATAAGATAATATAATATAACCTTCCCCCTCATCTCATCAGTCCATATCTTTTCCTATTTTTTTTTTAATTTTTAAATTTTTTTTTTTTTTGTGTTATGTGTGTTATGTGCAATGTCTAAGGTGCATTAAAATAGGGAGTACAGTGCGAGAGTGTCTCAAATTGGGACAGAGATGCTGTCCCGTTGAAACCACTTCTCGCCTGTCTAGCCTGCCTTGGTGTTTGTGAGGTTTTTCCATATATCCTTAATCCTTCTTTTTTTTTTTTTTTTTTTTTTTTTTTTTTTTTTTTTTCATTCTATGTTGTGGTGCATTAAAAACCCATGAAGAGATAAGGGGGAAGTTATTGCACTAGTGATGACAATGATATCTAATTCTAAAACAGCATTGACAATGGCAATATTGATGATGATAATAATAATAATAATATTAATAATAATAATAAATGACAATGATGATGGCAGTGGTGATCATAACGGTAAGAGCAAAAGACAGCAACAACAGTAGTTACAACAATGGAGAAAAAAAAAAAAAAAAAAAAATGAAATTAGTAATCATAACAGTAACAGTAAAGATAGCAATAACAATGATGACAGAAACAAGTTTAAACAACTAATATGAATATTCGTGGGTTGAGTAAGAAGGTGAGAGAAGTCAGAGTTGAAAACAGAGAAAGGATTCATAGCTGTAAGAGGTCAGAAAGTGTTGGACGGCTGGGATCAGTTTCAGATGTGTTATTATGAAGGGGAGATGCGAGTTCCATTGCCATGAAGTCTGTTATAAGATTTTTCCAGATGTTAATGTGTAATTTATTTCTGGTTTTCCAGTTCATGAGGATAGTTTTCTTGGCGATGGCTAGAGCTGTGAGGAGTATTTTAGAGTTTATGGTTTTATCAGTTATTATTGTGAGGTCCCCCAGCAAGCAAAGGGAAGGCGACATTGGGATGTGGCAGCCAACTATAGTTGATAGTGCCTGTGTGACCTCTTCCCAAAAGTGTTTGATTGGAGTGCAGTGCCAGGTTGCATGAATGTATGTATCTGTAGAATTTTGATTGCAATGTGTGCAAATTTCTGATGTGAATCCCATTTTAGCTAATCTATTGCCCGTGTAATGCGTTCTGTGAAGTATTTTGTATTGTATTAACTGAAGATTCGAATTTTTGGACATGTGATAGATGTTTTTACAGATTTGGGTCCAGAAGTTGGCATCAGGGGCTATTGATAGATCGTTTTCCCATTTTATTGTTGGTAAGTATATGGTCTGAAGTTGATTTGAGATCATTTTGTATATTTTAGAGAGAAGTTTCTTTGGAGAGGAAATGTTGACCAAGTCTGATATTGCCGGTGGAAGTTCTAAATTTGTGTCTCTGATGTTTATTTTTGTCAGAACAGAAGATTTGAGTTGTAGGTATTTTAAAAATTCGTTGTTCCCGATGCCATACTCCTGGGCCAGTTCCGGAAATGGTCTAAATGTGTTAGCTTTGAAAATATGCTTAATGTGGGTGATACCCTTTTCCGCCCATGTGTGAAAGTTCAATGTTTTTTTATTGCTTATAAAGTCACGGTTGTTCCACAGTGGGGTGAGGTTAGATGGAGCTAATGTAGAATTAGTGATTTGGTGAAATTTCCACCAGGCTGTCAGAGTGGTGGCTATAGTTACTGCCTTAAAACATGTGTGTTGTTTAATTGATTTGGTGAGGAATGGTATGTCAGCTATATTTAATTCTTTGCATAATGATTGTTCTATATCTAGCCATACAATATCAGATTGGGTGGGGCGAATCCATTTGTATATGTATTGCAGTTGGTTAGCCATTGAGTAATATTGGAAATTTGGTGCTTCTAGTCCTCCTTGAACCTTACTTTTTTGAAGTGTAGTGAGTTTTATCCTTGGCGTTTTATTTTTCCAGTAGAAGCGAGTTATAATGGAGTCTAGTGATTTAAACCAGGTGAGTGTGGGGTGGGTTGGAATCATTGAGAATAGGTAATTAATTTTCGGTAAAATCGTCATTTTTATTGCTGCTATCCTGCCGATTATGGAGATTGGGAGATTGAGCCATCTGAGCAAGTCGTCTTCTATTTTTTTTAGCAATGGTGTGAAGTTGAGTGTTACCAACTCTGACAGTCTGGAGGAAATCTTAATGCCTAAGTAAGTGATGTGATCTTGACAAATAGGTATTGGTGATTGCTGGGGAGCCACATCCCATTTGGTTTTATGTAAAGGGAGGGTGGAAGATTTATTCCAGTTTATTGCATAATCGGATATTTTTGAGAAGGACTGAATTGTTTTAATTATTTCTTGAGTAGATGTTAGGGGTTCTTGTATATATAGTAGGATATCATCTGCATAGAGTGAGATTTTATGTGTTTGTTGTGGTGTTTCAATACCTTTGATTGCTGGGTTTTGACGGATAGCTGCTGCTAAAGGTTCAATAAAAATGGTGAATAGGGATGGAGAGAGTGGACATCCCTGCCTCGTTCCCCTGTGCAGTGTGAAGCTTTGTGATGTTAGTCCGTTCGTTGTTACTGTGGCCGATGGTGATGTGTATAAAATCTTGATCCAGTTAATAAACGACTCTCCAAAGCCGAATTTTTGTAACGTGGTGAATAAAAATTTCCAGTTGACCCTATCGAAAGCTTTTTCGGCGTCTAATGTGGTAATGAGAGTATCTTTCTGTTGTACTGATGAGTAGTGCATTAAGTTGTATAATCTGCGGGTATTATTAGATGCATGTCTACCTTTTATGAAGCCGGTCTGATCAGGATGGATTATATACGGTATAATTTGTTCAATTCTATGGGCTAGTGCTTTGCTAATAATTTTTATGTCGACATTCATAAGTGAGATAGGACGATAGTTGGATGTGAAGGTGTGGTCTTTGTTAGGTTTAGGGATGAGTGATATAAGTGCTGTATTCATGTGGGAAGGGAATTTTGCGTTATGTTTTATGTCTGTTATTGTTCTGCTAAATAGTGGGTATAAAGTTGACCAAAAATGTTCATAGAACTCAGCAGGGAAGCCATCCGGACCTGGTGCTTTATTATTTTGCATGCTTTTCAATGCGGAATGAAGTTCTTTTTCAGTGATTGGTGATTCTAGTGCGTTTATTTGTTCCATGTTGAGTTTTGGTAGAATGGTGTTATCGAGGAATTGGGTTATGTCTTCTTGGTTTGGATCAAGATCAGATGAGTATAATTTTGTATAGTAATCTTGAAATATCTTGTTTATTTCAACTGGTGAGTTGGTTAGCTTCCCTGCCGAGTTTCTGATGGAGGTTATGGCTGTTCTTTCTTTATTTCTTTTAATTTGACTGGCTAAATATTTTCCGGATTTATTGCTATGGTGAAAAGTTTCTTGACGGAGCCTGTGAATCAGAAACTGGTTTCTTTTGTTTATTATTTCATTGAGCAATATTTTTTTTTCTCTAATTTCTTTATAGATGCTTTCTGATTGATTATTTGCATGTAAAATTTCTAATTCTTTTATTCTTTCTTCCAGTTGGGTTTCTCTTTCTCTGTCCTTTTTTTTTTTATGTACTGAATATGAAATAATTTTCCCCCGTAAAACTACTTTCCATGTTTCCCAGAGTAGCGATGCTGATGACTTTGGAGAGTCATTTATTTCAAGGAAGGATGTCCACTCTCTCTTGAAGTAGCTGTCAAATTCTGGATCTTTCAAGAGTGATGTATTAAAACGCCATCTGGTGGGGTGCTTTTGTATTGCAGATAGGTTCCATGTTAGAGTTACCGCAGAGTGGTCGCTAATAATGATCGGATGTATTTTGGTTTCTAAAATATTTGGTATGATTGAATTACTGGTTAGAAAGAAATCAATGCGGGAGTAGGTTTGGTGGACATTAGAATAAAAGGTGTATTCTCTGGCAAGTGGGTTATGTTAATTATGTTCTTAAATAAAAAAAATCTGGGTTACAGTGACGTATTAATGGAAACGGGGCCAATTAGTAAACTTTAAAATACTCACCTTTTCAATATTACGTATAGTCACAAGATGCAAACAATGATTTTAGAGTGGGTGAGAGAGAAAAATATCACTTTGTAAAGTTGTATGCAATGACAACGCAATACCATAAACACCAAAAATGACAATAAAATAAGTAAACAGCTCAAATACACAAGATCTAACAGAAGTGATCAATAAGATGTTTTATTTACTTTAAAAAAAACCCATTGTTTTAATCAATGGACCAGTTGAATTTACTTTTCAAATTATGTGCTGTCCACTGAGCTTAACCTCAGGAATATTTGGAATATTCCTCAGAGGAACAGAGTATGTCATTACTGATATTTACATCAAAACACTGTGTATTGGTATACAGAGACTTTATTTGCATAAAACAGTTTGAAAAATGGTTAAAAAAGGCACAGGAGATCTAGACAAATCTTGTGCTAGACAAACAGCAGCTTTACCTTAAAGGCTTAATGGCACAGCATTGCACTGGGTAAACATGTAAAAGAAGGATTTTGCCCTCCCACAGTTCACTCTTTTTCCAACATTCTTGTCTTGCGAGTTAAACAGGAAGCGAGTGTTTGGCAAAAACAAGTGGGAGAGGGTCTTAAGGCTAGTTGCTTGGTAACCTGTTCCCAAACGGTGGCTCACACCATGGTGGTAAGTTTGTCTATTAGGTCATCTATGGTGTAGACAATGAGCTTGATGTCATCTTTTTCAGCCATACGGTGCAGGCCGTGGCGGCGTAGAATGATGTCCACGTCGGGGCTCAGCACACGCTCGGCCACTTGCATGGAGATGTGCCAGGGCACGTCCTCGTCTTTCAGGCCGTGAATGAGACGAACCGGGCAGGTGATAGGGATGGGGCTCTGTAGGATGCAGTGGTTCTCCGCATCACGCAGGAAGTCCATACTCACAGTGTACATGCCCTCCTCGTTACTTTTCGTGGGGATCCTCCATGAACCCCTGTCCTCACACTCTTTTCTCACCTGGATAACATATGTGGACTCTCTGACTAATTTTCGAATTTCAGCACGCCAACATTTGAGACATATTAATGTGATGTTTTTTGAACATGCAACAACTACTTCAGTAGCATCTCACCTCTATAGAAAGTGTCTTAAAGGCTGTAACGAAATGATCTGCTGCTGTGGAAATGCCCACCAATGCCTTGGTCTTCTCTGGCCGAGCGATAGCAGCCAAAAGCATCAGCCAGCCACCCATACTGGAACCAACAAGAATCTAGGAGACAACATACTACATTACTAACAGTCAAAACCAGTGTTCAATGACATAATTTAAATATCAATGACCTCTAGTGGGCACTCTTCAAAATGCATTAAGAATAAAGCAAAAACACTGAGCATGATTATTACAAAATGGAAAATAGCAGATATATTTCAGTTTATAGAAATTAGTTTAAAATGGAAAAGCTGCCAATTCTTCATCTGGTCCTAGTTATTGACTTATGTCTATTATGTCTAACGGGGCAGTTGTGGCCTAATTGTTAAAGAGTCAGACTGGTAAGGTAACCCGAAGGTTCTCAATACTGGTAGGAAACGACTGAGGTGCCCTTACAGTGTGTTTACTACTCACTAGTCCTAATGTGTGTGCACTAACTTGGATGGGTTAAATGGAGAGGACAAATTCCAAGTATTGATTACCATACTTCACTTCAATGTTTAGATAGCATCTAGAAAGTCTTTGATTTGAGCCTTACTTGAGGACCTTCAGCAAGTTCGTCCAACATGAACAGGACATCTTTTTTCCAAGTTCCAATGGTGCCTTCTGAAAATACACCTTCAGAAGCTCCATGACCAGAGTAATCAAACCTGCAAATCCACACACAATTTTTTGAGTTTTGTGTGAACTTTCACCTAGAGGAATTCAATAGTTTTTAGAGAGGGGTAGAGTGTAGAGAGGGGCCCAAAATTATGAGACATCTAAGGAGAATGCTTCTTTTGCAGTCAGACTACCTTCTTTTTTACCTCATGTTTCATCATAATGCCATGGTAAACAACAACCTGCTCTGTAGTGAGGTATGCAGGACTTTTAGTCCGTTTAAACGCTGTCCCTGCAATGTCACATTTATCTGCCTCCACTTTTGAGTGCAATGACCACATCAAACTTGAATCAACAACCTTTGCATAGAACCAAGTCCCTGTCCAACATTTTTTTCTTTTTCAATAATTTATAACACTCAGATGTACGTAACAATACAAAAGAAAAGATTGGTCACTACTTCGTTCATCAGGACTTTAATACTTAAATCTGACCATCTGTACAAAAGGTCACACGATCAATACCACAGATTTACTTAATTGATTAGTGACAGAAAAAGTGCAGAATGTTAAGTTTTACACTTCTTTCATTTTTTCAAAATTCTGAAGCTTTAAGTCTCAGACCTTTGCACATATGTGTGATTGTGAATATCAGACACAAACCTCAGGTAGGCATGACCTAGAGATCTGCAGAACTCCTCCATGGCCTCTGCCTTCTGTCCGCTCATGTTGGACCCATATCCAGGCAGGAACACGACACCAGGACTCTTGCCCTTAACTCTACGGTAGGCCAGCTTTGGTTGATCTGGCCGTGATATGTACTGTACTGTAGATTTATGTCTAAGTCCTACAAACAAACACAACAGTATGTGGCTAGAGTTTATATTTCTACATTTCGTGACCAGTCAAAAGTTTGGGGTCAGGGATTTTTTTTAGACTGTATTTATTAAAATATTCAGAAAAAACGTAATGTTACAAAATTTTACAATTTAAAACGGTTTTCTATTTTAATATTTTAAAAAAACTCAATTTATTCTTGTGATGCCAAAGCTGAATTTTCAGCGACATTACTCCAGTCTTCAGTGTCACATGATCCTTCAGAAATCTTTACAACATGCTGATTTGCTTCTCAAGAAACATTTCTTATTATTATCAATGTTAAATTTTTTATTGGGAAAACGTGATTGATTTTTAAAAGATTGATAAGGAAGTTCGAAAGAAAAGCATTTATTTGAAACAGAAATCTTCTGCAACATTATATCACGTTTTTGACAACAATATGTATAAACTCAACTCCTAACAAACCTGAGTTGAATACATTAAATCACATAAACATTTAAGACTCTTGAAGCACACTTTTACAGTTTTGAAGGTTAAATATCACTATAATTCGTTGTGCAGTGAGTCCCACTCCCCTAAATCGTCCTGATACCACACCCCCTTCATTCGTCCAGTTTTTAACAAGCGTAGTTTGCTTGTTTGTTACCTAAATGTAGTTTGTTAGTACGAACCCAAAACCCTCGGTTTGACAGCGCCGACAGCTCCATTTCCCGAGTTTAGCAAAAGTCCTCTCGAACAATGCTTCAGCACCAGCGCTGCCATGCTGTCTCACCACCCACCGCCGCTGAGATAATAATAACGCGAGAATATCTGGGTTGCCATGTTTTAAAACGCACATAAAATCCCCCATTGCAAACTTTTGCGGTGTTGCCAAATACACTGCAGATTACAATCTTTGCCCTCATTTTTTTTGTACAAACGTTGCACCCAGGCAGCTGTAGTACTCAACAATAATTTACAATGAAAACTTAAAGGATAATAATAGTTTGAGCGTTGCAAAATCTATCAGCCCAGAATTTCACCCCTGACTGAAAGAATAAAGTGGTTATCAAGTTTTACTGAATAAGGATTTTAAAGATCACCTCATAGAGATTTTTTAATTCCTGTGCCCTGTGTACGGATGACATGTTTAGTGATGAGAGGGCAGGACAACCTGTTACTAACATGAGATCACAACAATAGCAAGCCACGACGATCCAATCAATTTTCAATGGACAAAATCAAGTCACACTCTACATTTTTTCTTGTTCGAGAGAGGCTGTTCACTTGGCTAAGTCACAACAGGGAAGAAAAGAAAGACTATCACAACTTTAGGATTTGATTAATTTCGATTGCTTTTCCAGGAAGCATTGGGAATTACAATTTAAAAACCAAAATGTGCAGAACTACAATTTTAAGATCTGACGGAAAAGGAAGGGAAAGTAATGCATATTTATAAATTATGTAACCACGCGCTTTTCAATGGCAGGTACTCTATCAATGTCTGAATAAGTATGACAAAATAGCAGATGAAGGTTATCAGCACAGTGATTTGATTGGCTACTTGGGTGGTTGATTTTGTGTGTCACACATTGTAGTATAGTCACCGAGCTATTCACAATTATATATCACCTTTAAAACAACGTCATTGAAAGTGCTTCAGAAAAATTACAAACTTAAACATTATATTAGCCATTGCTGAATTTATTAAATACTTATGTAACAGCTGTAATTAGACATTTAGAAAATTAAAGCAGAATTTACATATACACACACTCATTTAACTGTAGTGATCGATGTTGGAGAAGCTTTATGATGCATTTCATCTTCTCCACACATCCCAGAATGCTCAACTTTGGGTCCTCATTGTCTCATCAAAGTGCCTCTTTCCATCCAGGTACAGCATAGACTCTGAAGATGACCAAATGATTTGTTACAAATAATATTTTAAAATGGAAAATAAAATGATATTGTACAAATATTCTGCACAATCTTCTCTACACACTGACCTTGCTTAAAAAAACTATTACATAAAATAATTAAAAATATGTTTATTTATAATAAAATGATTTATACTAATAAAATATTTTTCACCTCCATAGCTCTGTGGTACAACAAATGGGACATCCTTCTCAACATGAAAGGTGAAGTGAAACACATTGGTGGTGCTGTGCTGCCGGGTCAATGGGTCAAGCACCTCTGTGTGAACCCTGACCTGGACGTGCATCCCTTCTGTGTAACAAACCTGATTAAGATATCACAGTGTTGTTAGCGTGAATGAAATTTAAATAAGCTGTATCAGCAAAAGTTACTAACCTGAGAAGAAAGCATGAGCAAGGATCCGATTTCTACTGGCTTCTGAAATAAGATGTCATCTACAGCCACCACTGTTGGTCTGCATCCACTGAAAGACACAAATACAGCCATGTGAAGAAATGAAAAACATTTTCACAGGAAATATCCCACACATCGTTGTTTTTCCTCTTACGCAAATGCACAGGCATTGGCCCGACCAAGCTCATAGGCCTTTCTCATCAGAAAACCACCAAATATCCGGTTGAAGATATTTCTTTCCTGTACAAAGAACAAATTAAAATTCACATATATAAATACAATATTCAAAAGTGCCCCTATTATGATTTTTTGGGGGAAATTACCTTTAGTGTAGTGCGTAATATAGCTGTTTGTGAATGTAAAAGGTCTGCAAAGTTTCAAAGATCAAAGTGCATGATAAATGGAGGCATTGTCTCCCAAAAGAAAGAACCGATTCTGAACTGCCTGAAACAAGTCGTTAGTAATTACAGTATTACTTCCTGTATGAACCTATGAAGGTTTGCAACAAATTTGCATAATGCTAGCCTATGTTCTTTACTAGTTGCCCGCGAACAATGTGTACTTTAACGAGCCCTGTATTTGTAGCTGAAGTCTGGAGGAGCATTGGTTCATGTTTTCAACATGTCAAGAAGGAACTGATGTGATAAAACTGGAGGTATAGTTACTATTCCTATCACTGTGATTTCATTTCCGACTAGTCACAACAGACTGGGGCATCTGACCATTCAGAACAGAGAGGCTCTCGGAAGAGAGGAGTTTAGAGAGACTGAATCCTTTTTCGAACCATTTCGGACGAGTAGTGAGAAGTTCGGATCATTTTACTGACTCAGATCTTTGAATCTCGTCAAAATTAACGAATCTTTCGAGTCATTTCGATCATTTCAGCAGAATGTATTTAAAATGTTACATGTTAATAGCCAAATTCCCCAAACACATCAAATGTTGATCGCATTTAGAATAAGAAAAAATGTCAATGCAATGAAGAGGCCAAATTATGAGAAACAGAAACGATTAATTCAAGCTTCATTCAGAATTCATTCAGGCAATGCAGTCTGTTAGTTTATCACACCTCCAGATCTGAGCAGTTCCTTCATCCTCATAAACTGAGCTATGCAGTCTGTAGTACCGGGTACAGAATTGATTAGATCACGTTTCGAGTCTATCGACTTCGGGTTCGAGTCATTCGTTCATCACGTGACAGCCCCAAATCCTGAACAGAATTGATTAGTTCGATCTCTTGAGTCATGTAACTGTCCAGTCCAGTATGTCACGTAACTGCATGTTGTTATTAGGCTATATATAGTTATCTTTATGAGTAATTTTCAAGTGATTTTCCCCATCATAGATAAGGGTTAAAGCATTACCAACTCTTTAGTACCACATTCATATGGAAAACAACCATTATGACAGAAATTCAAAAAAATGATAAATTGAAATAAAATACAAAAGCTATAATTTGAAACCAAAAACGCAGCATGTAAAGGTAAAAAAAAGATTGCACTTGTTTATAAGAAAGTTTGGGAATTATTAACTCATCTATAACTCATTTATTTGTCCAGCGCTGTCACACGTCAAGTCACAAAAGAACGAAAGACTCCGAAGAATCAGACCCGAAGACTCGAAAGGTGAACTAATCATTCCGGTACTGACAGCAATACCTCTATGGGAATGACAGGAAGAACGAAAGACTCAGACCTGAAACCGAAGACCCCGGAGATGAACTAATCGTTCTGTTTCCAGTACAGAACCTATTGGATGTTGCGCATGCACGGTAAACATAAAATGAACAAACCGACCCATCAGAATTTCAGACAACTTTGAGAAAAGAGGTGATGCTGCAATGTATATCATGAGAAAAGTAAAGTCTCTTTTTGGCCTTGGATGCATGTAAACCTGTTGTAGGAGACCTACAAAATAAGATTAGGAACCTTTAATATAGCATAATAGGGGTACTTAAAAGTTATTTAAAAAAAAAAAATTTTTTAAACACTGATTTTCTCGCCTGTGGATGGCAAATTTCAAGCCCTTTCAGTTTGGCATCTTCCATCCACACCGAATTTGGTGGTAGAACACGACTATGGAAACTCACACGTCTACAGGAAAGGAATTTTTTTTAATTAATTTATTCCCATAGTGAAAATAAAGGCACAGCGATTTATATCTGTGCATTAACAATAAGTCTCACCTTGAGTCTAGAGTGTTGAGGAACAGGTTGTGAACGAGAGTCCTCTCCTCAGCTGTAGGGGCCACTTTAAGAAGAGAGGCTGTGCTCAGCTCCACACGCCTCTTCTTGTTAACTGATCAATGTGAATTTGGTCATTAATTCAGAAGGCAAAAAAAATAAACTAAGGTATCCTTTGCATAATTATTAACTTAATAGTTTGAATGAATCCCTAATAAAATACAAGCTGCACACCTAAACCTAAAATAAATTTAATCTATCTGGGTTGAATAAATGTAACTTCTGGGTTGAAAAGACGATTGCTATTAATAGACAAAAATAAAATGTACTCACTTTCACCCTGTAGAAAAATTGCCTCTTCATCCGGGCCCTCTGGTTTGAGTGTGTTTACAAAAGCTGCCCTAAGGAAAGAATATACGCATCAACTTACTGACACCGCATATCAATTTCTGACTTTTTGATCGTATCATTGAGCTGTGATACCTTTTGTTTTCAGGATCTCGAGCCACCATTACAAACGTGGCATCTAATACATCTGTGTAAGCCCCATCGTGACACTGACAAAACAGTTTTTAATGACCTTATGTGCAACATAACATGTATGTTTTATAAAAAAAATTATTTCACATATACCTGAGACATGTGCATTTTAGCTTCAATTGAGGTTTTGCCAACCCATGACACGTGACCTGTGAACTTGATGTCACAGTCTGGGTAGATGATGTTTTGTCTCATGTCTGAAACATATTAACAATAGGATATGAATAAATAATTATTCATTAAAAAAAAGAAAAAGTATGAATACATGGATTAAATTTAACATTAAATCAACTTGAGTGGCAATACAATAACTAGCTGTATACTGTATCCGATTCTGCATGAATAAATGAGATGTAATACCGATCTTGTCCACTAGGGCGGTGACAATAGACAGCGGAGATCTTTGTAGCTCCTCATTCCATGTGTGAGAGTAACAGATGAGCACTAAGGAGACAAAAATGAGACAGAATTATACCCTGCTATGTGTTCATATGAGATACTACAGCATACATCCGTAATACCTCCTAAACAGTCCAAGTCCTCCAAAATCCGTCCAAACCTGTGAAGAAAAAAGCATTTCGGCTAAAACAGTGATCAGAAAGATTCACACCAGGTGTTTTTTTGCATATACAAGCAACCAGCAACTAATAAGCATTCTGCATGTGCATAGTAATGGTCTTTCAGTACCTGACACTGTTGTGAGAGTTGAGATATTTTTCTCTCAAGGCAGGCTGGGAACCCAGAGGAAGATGAGCCTCGATTGCACTGTCTTTCATTCTCTTTGCAGGCAGTTCATCCTGACTCTGAGCAAGATACTGGCTAAGTGATGCACGCTCGGCCAATACTTGCTGATGGTCTCTGTATGTTATGGAGAAAATGCATTTTCTGTCCAGCTGCATTTCTAATTGATTTGCTTACTCCAGCATAATGTGTGATAATTGCAATAATGATGCATCTGTAACATACTGCCAGTTGGTAGATGCACCGACTATCTCTCTCAGCCGGTTGCGAACTATGAAAAATAAAAAAAAAACAGCTAAATGTATTTCAATAAGAGACATTAGTTAGGCTTTCAGTTTTGGTATTATAAACACAGATGGTTTAGCTTCACACTACGTTGATTAATTATTATGACAATTGCATTATGTTAAAACAGGCAGCAAAAGACGGGAATAAAAACAAAACGGTTTCAAAAGGCTGCTAATTAAAGGCAATTTATAAGGTCACAGAAGGGAAAGGCATTTCAAAAATATAATCATCAGATGTACTATGGACTGCATGCTTGTATGCCTTAAAATAACAGCAGGAGGGCAGCTTATTAGTAATTATTATTGCAGAAAATTAGTAAAAATAACTTTCAAGAGCTCAACATGCATTCAGAATTAACTAAATGGACAAATTGCAGAGAAATTTAAATTTCTTCTATTTTACCATTGCTTAAAAGGAATTTTTTAAACATAATTTCTGCTGGGAAAACAACAAACATCTGTAACCATTAGCAATGGATTTGATGAATTTTGTGATGTTTTGTGATAGTCTCACTTTAAAACAGCCTGTGCTGTTACAATGATGGAAAAATTTAAATTGAATTGTTGTAATCCTAAACTTGACATAAACTGTGAACTTGTCCCTCAAATCTGATGGTTGATTGGAATGTTGATCCAGGAACATAGTGTACTTGGTGAAATGACGTTCACCGACTAGTGTATTCCTGTTCAGTTACCTTCAGCCATATCAGGTGTGTTTCCTTGTCGGGATATTTGACCCATGGACAACTTCCTAAACCTGAAGGACACCGCAGACTTCAGGACCCTATACAAAACGAGCGAGCTGCCATAAGAGGCACGAAAAAGCCTGCAAAGTAAAGCCATGCATCAACGTAAATATGAAACTTTAGCAGAAAACAAACAAGAAACAAGTAGACTTACGCAGTAAATAACTGTTACGAGTCAGAAGATACAGATGTAGGCTAACTCACCGTGGACACATGTTTTTGTTCTTCCCTCGACACTTTTGAGAGCAGCAGGAACTTTTTCTTTTCTCTCAAATCAACAACAGATCTGAACTTGATCTTGATTTTCTTTCAATTCTCGATCGTCCGCGCACAGTACTGTTATTAATACTAAATTTTAACTAACCACACACAATGGTCCAGTTTCGTTACGTCCATTATTGTTTAGAACGTTTTCAAAGCGAACAATGAGCGTTATTTAGGGTACACATTTTAGCAGAATCCCCCCATTTACTCACGGTCTCAACATTACTATATATGATTTTGTCGTGGCTAGGCTGAGAAGCCTCTCGCTGCATCCTGCGGTAGATATCCAACCCGGCCCACATCCAAGTGTGACGTCAGAAGCCACCACGCCCATGCCCAAATTGGACACGTTCTCATTAACGTACGTTAACAATTAAACACTGGAAGAAGCATCGAGAGAAGACGAAGGTAACTGCGAAACAAAATGCACGAAACACACTTGCGGTTTTAGTATAAACACTGTTCAACATAATATAAGAATGCGTTGTATGAGAATGAGATGTGTTAGCTACCTGTTGAAAGAAGCTCTTATCACTTTTATAATAGTTTGGTGCGGTTGATCACTTGACTAGAATGCCTGCTCAGCGCGAAAGCCCGCCATATGTAATACTTGTCAAAATATCGATGTAATTCGAATCAATAAGGTTTGATGATGTTGTTTTAGAGCTAAGAATTATCATCAACTTACATATTTGGTCATTTAACTCCCCTGCGATGTCTTAACTGAGTTGTGTGTTAACGTTACATGTGGCTTAGTGAATTTCCTATCAGTAACGTTAACTACGTTAGATTCTTAACTGAGAATTTTGTTTAGTATACTATTACTATTATACTATACTAACTGCATTGTTATATCACCAATTTAATGTTGTTATTTGGATTAAGGGTAAATATGAAAAATGTATTATTATTTCAGTGCTTATGTGTGACGTTACATCCTGTAAATCTTATTCTACTTGTAAATAATATGAGATCAGGAATATGAGAATATGTCACTATGTCAGTTGTAAATACTGCATATTGAAAAAGTTTTTTGCTATGCAAAGAAGTTATACATGTTTAGATAATGTAATGTGATGATAAACTGTTGTAACATGAATAAGTTTTATTATTGATTCATAGTAAATACAGTAAATACAGTGATGGCAAGCCAGCCATCACATCAGCAGTCTTTCATAACTATATTATACTTCTTTTCAGGAGTATTACAATTTTGATCAGGAGTACTACAACTTTCTCTCTCTACAACTCCAACATTTAATAAGTGTTAAGTGTTAAATCAGAAATATATATTTCAGTTCAGCATGTTAACAAATTTATATTTCTCTCTCTCTCTCTCTCTCTCTCTCTCTCTCTCTCTCTCTCTCTCTCTCTCTCTCTCTCTCTCTCTCTCTCTCTCTCTCTCTCTCTCTCTCTCAGAGTTGAAGCCATTCTTGCAGCAACTGGAGGAAAGGGGATCTTTTTGGTGCTTTTGTTCTAGCACAAATAATTTTGTTCTTTCATATAATATAAATAAATACATGTTTATATATAAATAAATTCATGCTTTAATCATTCTGGAGTTTTGCCTTCTGATATTTGGCCATATCATTTAGTGACTGCACGCTGATTCCGTTGTTATTTTACCTGATAATGAGCAAATTAGTTCAACTTAAGGAGGTTAATCAATATACAGCATAATTCAAGAAAGTAAGATTCACTCCACTTTTTCAGTTGTTTAAAGATTGATATACATTTTTAATTTGTTTTGTGTAATTTGAAATTTTCAAAATGCCTCATGCATTTCGAATAAAAAAAAAACATTTTATAGAAATACTCCTGAGATTATATGTTTGTGCAAAACTTCATTTATTTCAGTAATTCAACATAGCTGTAAGCCATAATCATCAAATTTATAACGCATAAAGGCTTGAAATATCTCACTTTGGATGTAATGAGTCTATTAGTATTAGCTTTTAGTTGAATTACTGAAATAAATTAATTTTTGCATGATATTCTAATTTTTTGAGTTTCACCATATTGGTTCTTTAATTTAAGGTTTACATAAATTCCATTCTGCTGTTCTATATTTGATTTCAAAGTCATTTGCTGTAACAGGCATTAAGTGAATTCTTTGGTTGTAAAAAAGCAATATTTCTATAAAGAAATGTCGAAAAGTTGTCAATGTCGAACGAAAAGTTTACATTTATTTTTTTATTATTTGGAAGGGGTAACTATAAGTGCAGTTTGGATCACTAAGAAAGTGACAAAAATTCGTTTTAGTTTTAGTATAGAGGCTTATATGTATATTATACTATTCCAAGCCTGAAAAAGCGTCACAATTTAACTGCACCAACAATCTGTAGCGTCACACCTCTACACAAATAACCTCATCTTTATTATAAACCAATAACTATGATAACCGTAAAAATATTTCCGACAGCAAGCAGCGCTATTTTGCGCATGTGTACAACAAATCGAATCACATGGCCTCCGACGTCACAGTTGGATGGGCGTGGCTTCCGACGTCACGCTTGGGTGGGCGTGGCTTCTGACGTCACACTTGGATGTGGGCCGGGTTGGATATCCACCGCAGGATGCAGCGAGCTGTAGTTGGAGAGGCTAGCTATTTATCACTCTTGCAATTTCACGAGTTGGTCACTCGGTGGCAGCATTTGTCACCACAGCGCTGTATCGTTCAATAACATTTTCCTCAGTAAAAATGTTTTAAACAAATAAAGGAATAGTGCAAAAAAAGAAGACAAAATGTTCAAACGATACATTCACATGAGATGAAGACTCCAGTCATAAGTACCCTAATACAAATATATTTTATTTTACATGGAGCGGGTCGCCAAGTAACTTAGCCTACTACTCACTTCAGTAGTAGACACGTTCGCTTGTGGAATAAGTTAATCAAGAGAATACATCTATGATATATGAAGCGATATAGATGTAGATAAAGATATTTAACGTTCTGTGCTGTTACGACATAACATACTGAATGCTGCACTCACGTGCTATCAGAAAGTTAACTAGTTTCCTAGTTAAAAATTGGACATGAACGCCCAATCAAATAAAAATTTACTTCAGAAATTTCCGATAGCACGTGAAGGCAGCAGCCTTATACATGTGAATAAAATAATGAAGGCATTTAGGCAAATTGTATATAAAACAAAACATTGAAACGGCATGCATTCATTTGTCAGTTTTTGATCATTCTGGCACAGGTAGTGTGTACATGAAAGGCATCATGTTAACTTCCATATTAAATCTGTACGTTCTTCTTAACTTCTTAAGTCCAAACTACCATTTTTCACAAATTTCCATGGTTGTTTATAACATCTACAATAATAATAGTGACACAAGTTTCTATTATCCAAATTGTGGATTTGGATATTCTGAAACATATGCAGATACTGCATAACCTGATTTGTTTCCATACTGTCACTAAGCTCTCTAGGACAGATGTGTAAGGTAAAGTTTTTGGAGTTATTTGATCTCCAGTTTAGGATCTTCTTGTTTCTTTTTGAAGAGATCAAGTGAGGAAAACTGGATTTATACTCAGATTTTGGGCATAAATCTCCTTTTCCAAGGTACCAGTTGTTCATGAATCGCTCCGGCAAGATTTAGATCAGTAACACTACAAAACAGGTCAATTGCACCTGTATTACCAAAATCAATTGGTTGAAGAATCTTTAAAGTCTTCTCTCCTTGTAAATGTCATTCGAGTGCCAACACAAAATGGTCTGTTGTAAGTCTCAATGACTAAATAGGTTGCAACAGTACAACAATTGATATATATGCCTACATAAAAAAACACCCTTAAATCACTAAACACACCATTTCCTAAAATGTCCTGTCCCGATGTAAGCTTGAAATTGTTGAACAATAATATTTTACATTCATGTAGAATGCAGCGAGTAATAAAATATATAAATATAAAATGAACAGAACAAAAATAATAAAAGCTGAATCCACACATGCAAATTCTCATGTAACTACAGCTGAGACCATCACTGTAGCTTTGGCAGGAATCTCATCCTATCAGCACATCTCGGAATGCTCAAATTTGGGTCCTCATCGTCTCATCAAAATGCCTCTTTCCATCCAGGTAAAGCATAGACTCTGCAAATGACAACAATATCAAGTTATGAATAATTCCATTAAAATAGAATGTAACTATGCGTATATAATAAAAAATATTTATATCTGACCTCCATAGCTCTGTGGTACAACAGATGGGACATCCTTCTCAACATGAAAGGTGAAGTGAAACACATTGGTGGTGCTGTGCTGCCGGGTCAATGGGTCAAGCACCTCTGTGTGAACCCTGACCTGGACGTGCATCCCTTCTGTGTAACAAACCTGACAGCAGAATATTTTCAACAATCTTAGTCTGAAGTATAACAAAGAGAAAAAATTGGCCATAAATTAGTGCATTTGCTAATGACATTAAAGAACTTAGAAACCTGTGAGGAAAGCAATAGCAAAGAGCCAATTTCTACTGGCTTCCGAAATAAGATGTCATCGACAGCCACCAGCGTTGGTCTGCATCCACTGAAAGACACAAATACAGCCATGTGAAGAAATGAAAGACTTCTTTATAGTAAATATTCAGTAAATAACAAAGGGGAATCCTCTTACGCAAATGCACAAGCATTGGCCCAACCAAGTTCATAAGCCTTTCTCATCAAAAATCCTCCAAATATCCTGTTAAAGATATTTCTTTCCTGTATAAATGCAAAGAATAAAGAAAATTCAAGCACATAAAAAGCATTACACCAAGTTACTCGTTTCTTCAGTCAAGGATTGCAAGAAGTTCCCTCACTTGTGGGTGGCAGATCTCAAGCCCTTTCATTTTGGCATCTTCCATCCACAATGAGTTAGACGGTAAAATCCGACTTCGAAAACTAACAGTTCTATATGGAGAAGGTAACTATTCTTAAACAATGGCTATAAAAATTAGGCACAAAGATTTATATCTGTGTATTAATAATGAGTCTCACCTTGAGTCTAGAGTGTTGAGGAACAGGTTGTGAACGAGAGTCCTCTCCTCAGCTGTAGGGGCCACTTTAAGAAGAGAGGCTGTGCTCAGGTCCACACGCCTCTTCTTGTTAACTGATTGATATAAAGACCATCAGTCTTACTCTATATGTTTCAAGTTGTAGTGGCAATTGTGATTGCAAACACAAAAGTGATTCTCACTTTCACCCTGTTGAAAAATGGCCTCTTCTTCTGGTCCTTCTGGTATCAATGGGTTTATAAAAGCTGCCCTGGAACAGTACATAACCAATGCTTTAATTTGCAGACATAAATCATGAATGTGTTGATCGTACAAGCAGGTTTAACGTTACCTTTTGTTTTCAGGATCTCGAGCCACCATTACAAACGTGGCATC
This sequence comes from Siphateles boraxobius, assembly GCF_051911475.1. Classification (NCBI taxonomy): domain Eukaryota; kingdom Metazoa; phylum Chordata; class Actinopteri; order Cypriniformes; family Leuciscidae; genus Siphateles; species Siphateles boraxobius. The sequence goes on from NW_027508876.1 coordinate 19,346,190, forward strand.
TAATACATCTGTGTAAGCCCCATTGTGATACTGAGAAAACAGTTCATTTGAATGATCTTAATATGTGCAACATATAACATGTATGTTTCATAAAAAAAGACTTCAGCTATACCTGAGACATGTGCATTTTAGCTTCAATTGAGGTTTTGCCAACCCATGTCACGTGACCTGTGAACTTGATGTCACAGTCTGGGTAGATTATGTTTTTTCTCATGTCTGTAAAAAAAAAAACACCTGAATTCAAATAATTATTATTTAAAAAAAAAACTATTTATAAGACTTCTATACAAGAGGCAATACCAATCTTGTCCACTAGGGCGGTGACAATAGACAGTGGAGATCTTTTCAGCTCTTTATTCCATGTGTGAGAGTAACAGATGAGCACTAAGGAGACAAGCATGAGATGAGTTATAATCAGCCCATACACTGCTGTGCTCATCTACAGCTTAACCATTGTTGGCCCAAACTGTTCTCGTTACTTAATCGTTCAATTCCGTGCCGATCCGAATATAGTTCTATTTTTCACTGTGGGGCTGATAAAAGAGGTCTTTGGAATGTAATACAAATCCATCAGTCGTTGCCTTGGTAAAGCAAGAGTTTACAGGCGGTATGAGAGAAACTGGTAGCAAGGCAAACAATCCTGAGAGTTGACGTCACACAAGAACTGTTCGTAATCATGCCGTGCCGAACCAAGCTGAAGTGGGAATAATAACTGAAACAGCTTTTTTTAGAACTGATGGGGGACAGCGGCTAATAGTTCTATGAAGAACCTTTAACATTCATAAAATCTTTCCATTGCAGAAAAGGTTCTTTAGATTATTAAAATGTTCTTCACAATGAGAGAAAATGGTTCTTTTAAGAACTGTTCACTGAAAGGTTCTTTGGGGAACAAAAAATGGTTCTTCAATGGAATCACCGTGAAAACGCCCTTTTGAAACTTTTTTTTTTTTTTAAATGTATTACCTGCTAAACTGTCCAAGTCCTCCAAAATTCTTCCAAATCTGTTGAGAAAAAGGTATTTAAGGTAAGGTATTGGTCATGAAAGCAAAACGGAACCTTTTTATTTTGTTAGTACTTCATTACTAGTCTTGTGGTGAACAATTAATAAGACACAGAAAAGTTCATACAGAGAAAATAAATTGTTGTCGTGGTAGTCTTTGATTAAAAATCTAAAAAGTTGCTTCTACTCTGGGATGGCATTCCTTCTCTGATGATGCCAGTTTGACAGCTTGGGTTGAATATCTTTAACTGCTCCACTCCATCCGTCAGTCTGCTTTGAGCGAGGCTAAAATAAAACCCCGTCCTCTATTCAATATTCAGTTTCACTTGCAAATACGTCACAACACTGAAGTAAAGTCGGTTGCAACTTCCGGTTCATGGGAACTTTAAGCAAAGGAAAATGTACTCCGATCAGAACGCATATTCAAAAATTGTTGGTTGTCAAGTTGGTTATTACCTGAGTGCCACTATTTTTATAACCTGCCTTTTAGTACCTGACACTGTTGTGATAGTTGAGATATTTCTCTCTCAAGGCAGGCTGGGTACCCAGAGGAAGATGAGCCTCGATTGCACTGTCCTTCATCGTCTTTGCAGGCAGTTCGTCCTGACTCTGAGCAAGATACTGGCTTAGTGACGCACGCTCAGTTAATGCTTGCTTATGGTCTCTGTACAATGCAATGGAGAAAATAAAACATTTTATGTAAAGTGGTCACAATCAACAAGGACTATCATTCTGCAAAAGGAATAACATAACATACTTCCAGTTGGTAGATGCTCCAACTATCTCCCTCAGCCTGTTGCGAACTGTGAAAATTAAGAGGAACAAAATAGAGCTTGTAAGATGCACTGAGACATCACATACTGTATATGTACTAAAGAGAAGTGTTGGATTGGAAAGCGTAGCAGAGTCTGTATCATCCATTAACAATATGGAGACAGAAAAAAGTAGTGAGCAGAAATAATGTATTAGAGAGGAACAAAGACTAGTCTGCATGAACAGGCTGCTCACAGGGCGAAGACATTTGAAAAGAAAACACACTAGAAATCACAGTACAAAGAACTAAATGCAATGCACATGTAACACGAGATAACAGGAGGACAGTGTTTATTAAGCAACATGCAGAAAGAGTGTCTAAGCGTATCAAAGAGAGTAAATGTTCTTCCATTTTACCATTGCTCACAAGTAAAAATGTGTTTCCTGTGGGGACATAAAAGTGGGTCAGGAACACCAATGGAAAATAACTATAATAATTACAGTGCGTATATGTTATATATATATATATAGCAAAAAATATTTTTAGTCCCACTTTACCTGCATTCATCCTAAATGAAGAAAGTAAGCACTAAAACGTTGTTACAGCCTGATAACTAGCACACTAACTGACAATATTTCATTGAGTGTGACTGACTAGGTTTAAAGCTTAAAGTTTTGGTTGGATTGGAAGTTTAAACATTATTTTATATATATATATATATATATATATATATATATATATATATATATATATATATATATATATTTACCCTCAGCCATATCAGGTGCCTTCCCTTGTCGGCACATTTGACCCATGGAAAACCCTCTGCACATTAAGGACGATGCAGACTTCAGGACCCTTTACAGAAAGCAAAGGAATGGGAGGAGAGAGTTGCCATTACTTCACAAAATACTAACAGTAAAGTCACAAAATCATGAAACCTTTAACAAAAGTAACTAACGTAATGTTTTGAAAAAAGAAAAAGCCTCCCATTGAGAGACCAGGCTAGTCTGGAATTCATTAGACATGATGACTGTCACTGTTCAAACAACAAATGAGTGACGCAAGATTGTAAAACTCACCGCGGAGAAAGCATCTTCCTTGTTCTTGGCTAACCACTTTACAACAGCGGATTTCGTGTGATGAACGTTACAACAGATCACTTCTTGCAACGATGTCAGCTTTCTTTACTGACAGTGATTCTCTCACTTCCGGAGTGGGCTCGGACGTGTGAGGCTAAACTACCGTACTTACCGTTTTAAAAGCGCACCCTAAAGACGTCTTCACTAACGGTCCAACTTCTACCGTAATAGCGGCCGTTTACTTTGAAAGTTTTCAAAGTACGTAAGTCAACGATACATAAAAATGTTGAAAAACGTTCTTAAAACATTTGACATGAGTTTACACATCTTCTAGATTACTCTAGAAAGAAATGTCCATCCAACTAACGTAATGTCACTTGAAAACACATACAGTACATTCCTACAGTGTTTTGATCCCGACCAGCATGAGCGAATAATTACGGTTGCGTCATGACGTACCTAGAATGGACAACTGCTATTGGTACGCAATCGAAGTATTCAGACCCCTCCCCCACCGGCAAATATATCCCCGCTGGAGTTGATAAACAAAAGACATTTACAGAAGCCAGGTGAAAACAGCCGGTTCAGCTGCTGCATGCGAGTTCCTTACAGGAGAAGCCCAAACTTGACAGCGGAGGGTAATATTCTGGGAAGCGAATGAAGAAACACCTTTTGCTTCACTTCACATATAGAGGACTAGTGAGAAAAGGGAAAAAGAGCAAAAGAAGAAAATGGCCCATTTTAATTTGCGTAAAGCGGAGCCCAAAGACGTGCCTGACATATTGCGACTGATAAAGGTAGACTTCACATCGGTTTATCAAATAGGATATGTAAGAATATCCAGTCGAAAACTTTAAAAAAGTGCATAAATATACTTTAGAAATAGAATACGTTTATCATACGTGTTCTGTCGCACGAAATCATATTACAACCACATCTATTCTGATTTTTATATTAATGTTAAATTGTTCCAAATCAGTTTCATGACATTGATGAATTATCCAAATATGACCCTGCTTGAAAACAAGCCCTATTGCCAGGGGGCCATCACCTACATAACTAGATGTTCAACATAGTTCAGGAAGCATTTTTTTCTTTACTACCTTCTGCAGGAACTCGCCAAGTATGAAGAAATGGAAGACCAAGTTATATTAACGGAGAAAGGTGAGACGACTCTATATGTCAATGAAATCTCATCAAGTCTGCCCGCAGTGACAAGTTTTGTTTTTTAGATCTGCTCGAGGATGGATTCGGAGATCACCCGTTTTATCACTGCGTGGTCGCAGACGTGGCAGCCGAACATCAGAAAGTCGAGGGTAAAAAACCAAGATGATTTTTAATGAACTGTTGAATAGCTGAGTAGTCTGTTCTTCAATTGAATGTGAAACGTTTTATCAGTTATAAATTGCGTCCTAAGAAAGGTGTTCTTACATCCCTTGTTTAACATTCATACACAACGCACAAGTAATACAATTGTGTAAGACGCAAGTGTTCACACTTATAGGTTATTCTGTGATTGGATTTGCCATGTACTACTTCACCTATGATCCTTGGATTGGCAAACTGCTGTACCTTGAAGATTTTTATGTAATGAGAGAGTACAGAGGTAAGGGTGTGTTATTAAGGGTGTCTCTTATGAAACTGCAGGCATTTCCTCAATCCCCCTGACTAATTTCATACTTCACAGGTTTTGGAATTGGGTCTGAAATCCTGAAAACCCTCAGTGATGTAAGTTACCCGTTTTTTTTTATCTGTTGCACACATGGCTTGTATCATTAAAAACACTTATCCATACACATTTTTTTTTAAAATACAAAACTCTGTAATTGCTGACACAAAATAGTACAAGCAAGTGGTTTCAAACCACAGATTATGTAAAAGTTTTATGTTGTTTTTAGATGGTTGTTGTTTTCATGCATTACACGTCTAGATGCTACCATAAAGAGTTGTTTCCTCGTACAGACAGCGGTGAAGAATCGTTGTAGCAGCATGCATTTTATCGTGGCTGAGTCCAACAAGGCATCCATCGACTTTTACAAGCGACGTGGGGCTTCCGATCTCTCGCTGCAGGAGGGATGGCGACTTTTCAGGATTGATAAGGAGAATCTCCTGAAAATGTCTGCTGAAGAGTGAGCTGGCCCAAAGTTCCAGTGTTCAATGAGGGAGTAAGAATATCTCACAGCCATTTCTCAGTTTAAAAAAACTTTAATGACTTAATATTTATACACTGTGGGTATTATTAATCATGTTAACATAAGAATTTAGTCTTGAGAGTTATAGCAGTACTTGTAGTCATATTCTACAGTTTGCATGTTATCGAACATTTATTCATTGAATGCATTACAAATAAAATAAAAAAATCTAAAATGTATTTGTATTTAATTATATGCATAAGATAACACCTTCAGGCATTTCTCCCACAACAAATGTGCAAGTCATAACGGTAAAAGAGTAAAATCAGGCTACATACTGCACTGTACTGTAAATGAACACAGAATGGATTGTTTCCTGGAGGGTGCTGTACTTTGCAGAATGTCTCTTTGTTTATGTCCAGACTAGGCCAAGTTCATGTTTCATGGGACAGATTATTATCAATGTGGTTTGTGAAATGGTAATCTAAACTTATGTAAGTTTGAAATCTGGAAATACAATTGGACCCATCAGTAAGACATGAAAGTCATTGGGTTGCTGAAAAGTGTCTGGAAATTTCACAGTGCAGGTCAAGTACGTAATTCTCTTTTTCAGTTTAGTCCAAATGGTTGCAGTCGACATTTACAAAGTAAATTTAATTAATATAATGCACATAAAGGTAAAATATACAGTTTTAGTAAACCCGGTCAATAAAATAATACAGCAAAAAACACAACTTATCAGTGCATTGATGAGAGAACACAATCCATAACTTCTCATAAAACTTTCTGCTTTGTCTCAACTTGATTTTTGGCTGTCTGTTTTCTGTGTCTTCTCAACCTGTCAAGAAAAGGGTAAACCATTACAAATAAGGAAAAGTATTCATTCCACAAATTTTAGGGGGCTCTTGATGTTAAATATATGTGCCATCAAAAGGCCTCCCACTATTGATTGTGGACTTACCTTGCTAAATTATTGGGATACATTTTTTGTAAAGAAACTGACACATTTATGATTTATCTGATCAAAAGTGACCGTAAAACCATTTATAATGTAACAAATTATTTCTATTTCAAATAAATGCTATTCATCAAAGAATCCTTCAAACAGTCACATTTTTGACAGAAATATTAAGAAGCACAACTGTTTTTCAACATTGTTAATAAATGTATTCAGTTTTGAAAATTCAGCTTTTTCATCACAGGAATCAAATATATTAAATTTGATATATTAAAGGGTTAGTTCACCTAAAATTGAAAGCTCTCTCATTATCTTAATTTGTGTTCCGACGATGAACGAAGGTCTTACAGGCTTGGAACGACATGAGGGTGAGTGATTAATTACAGAAATTTCATTTTTGGGTGAACTAACCCTTTAAAATATAAAACAGTTAATTTTCTATTGAAAATATAGTATACAAAATATTTTGCTGTATTGTTAATCAAACAAATGCAGACTTGGTAAACATTTGAAAAATCAGACTGATGCCTTCACGCCATGTCGTTATTACCGTAATTACAACATTAAGACTTGTAAAAAACTTGTAAAGACTTGTAAAAAACATTCACATCCTAGTAAAACTCGTAATTACAGCTTGTCAACTAGGAATTTTCTGAGAGCTCCCGTTTGTACAACGTGACCGCTGCAGACTCATATTGGCGTTGATAGTGTTGTCATAGAAAAGCTTAATTCCAAGTCCGAGGACGTAGAATGGTGAAGTAGAAATTCACGTGCTGTTATCTCATAATTACGACATTGCGTGAACGCAGCATGAACCATATCTTTTGAATGGAAGTGTATGTCTGTGAAAGTTTCTTCAAGAATGCGGTATAACAATTTAGTCAAAGGCAATTAAACCTTTTAAGACATTTGGTCCGAACCTGCTCAAGACATTAGGACTGTATGCACTCTGTCTGAGAGGGGGGAAAAACTAGGACAACACTGTGCCAAGTAACAGATTTCTCCTCACTTTGTCCTTGGATGGTGACTTCCCTCTCAGCAGCTCCTCCAAAACAACTCGCCCTTCTGAACCCCGGGAAAATATGTAGTCTTTAGTGGTCTATTAAAAACAAAAAGAAACACTTACGTTGAGAAAACACAATCAGGTCATATTACTCATCAGTAGACTATACAATTCTAATAATTAACTCACCCTCAAGTTGTTCCAATCCTGTATGAGTTTCTTTCTTCTGTTAAACACAAAAGAATTTGTTTTGAAGAATGTCGATAACCAAACAGTTGATGGGCCCCACTGACTTCCATAGTATTTTTTTCCCATACTATAGAAGTCATTGTTTGATTACCAACATTCTTTAAAATATCTTCTTTTGTGTTCAGCAGAAGAAAGAAATTCATACAGGTTTGGAACAACTTGAGGGTGAGTAAATGATGACAGAATTTTCATTTTTGGGTGAACTATCCCTTTAAATGTTGTACGTCTGAATTCTAAACAATTGTGCAAATATTAAACTTAGTGTTAATATAATTTACACTGTGCTGTTCCAGTGAGGCAGGGAATAGTATATTCTTCACTTCAATTGACTGAGCCTATCCATGGAAAAATTCTCAAAATATCCCTCCACTTTCTAGTTTTACACTTATGGATGGGCGCACAGGGAAAAAAGAGGAAGGAACACAGACTTTAAGAACACACAATTCACAGAACGAATTTCCTCCAGGCAAGTGCTGTTAATATCCTAGGATGCAAGTGATATTCAAAGCCACAGTTAATTTAAGTTAACAACTGTGTGTATTGGGCGGCCTGCGGAGAAACAACCACAGACTCTGTCCATCTGTACAGAAAGAAATGTAAACTTGCCCTGGCAACGGAAGCGGCATGTTGTGGGTAGAACATAGAGGCGCTGAGAGCCATCAGCCCAGTGGGAAACATCAGTCTCTTGATTGTACTCCCTGTCCAGACAAAACAAACAAAAAGAACCCAAACAGTAGTTAATAATAACACAGAACAGATGTTACAGGTCAAAGACCTTGATATGATTAAAATGGAATAAATAGTAACAAACAATGAAAGAATCATACCTTTTGCTAAATAAAGTCCCAGAATTCCAGAAAAACCTATAACACCCACACTGGCATAGAACTCAGATGGAGGGTCATTCAAAAATGCATATATATCTTGGGAAAAAAAGAAATGCAATACTGTTTAATATAACCACACAAACAGTAGTATAGATTAGGGGTTTCAAACGGGTCCAGGGATGGAGTGCTAGGGGGTCCGAGGAAATGTTTAGGAAAAAACTGTGTTGAAAATATATATAAAAAATAATTAATAAAGCAAACAAATAAATAAATAATATAATAAGATTAATATATAAAAAAGACAAAATAAGTATATATAAAACAATTATAAATAGACACAAATGATATAAAAAAACAATAAAAAATGTATTCAATACAATACATTAAAACTATCAAAATACATAAAAAAATAAACAGATTAATAAATAAAAAAGTTGGAATAATACACAGTAAAGTACTATAGTGAGTAAAAAAAACTTAGTAAAAGTAACACAAAACTAAATTTTATAAATATATATTTTATATATTTATAATATTTATTTTTCACAGTATAAAATTGTGTCGTTATACATAAAAATGTATATCTGCCTTTTTAATTTTAGGATGGGGGTCCCTCACATGAAAATGATCATATATGGGGGTTTGTGGCATCTAAAGATTGAAAACATTGATAAGTGTGTGTTTTTGTCTGTACCTTTTACAATATTTTGAGTGTTACTCACACCGGGCTCAACCGTCTTGTAGTAAGACTATGATTAAAAAAGAGAACATTTTAGGTAACAGATATATTACAGGCTCATTTTGTAATTATTTATCACAATCATAAATTATGAGCATAATAATTGTGGCTAAAAAAGCCAACGTAACTTGCCTGTACTTTCTCCACGGTAAATTGTGTCTTTTCCTGGAGGTGAACAAGAGTCATAAAGAAATCATGAGAACTATTAACCAAACATTATGAAATTTAAATAATAAATGAATACATAAAATATGGAGAAGAGACGCATGTATACAGATATCATTTTTATTTATCTGCATATTATTGATTAACACTGTATTAACTACATTTTATTTCCTTAGAAGTCAAGCTTTTCTTTCTGAATCACTAAACAATGTCAGTTTTAAAGCATACCTGACACCATGAAATATAAGGTTCCACCGTCTTTCTCAGAGACGCCACACCCTGCTCAACATGACCAACCTCGGGCTCCTCGTACCTCAGCTGAGTCTCAGGCATGTCATAGAGTGAAAGCTGAAAAATAAAGGGGTATTCTAAAAACACTTAACATCAAGCAAATTACCTCCTAGTTCTGACCCACACCATCCCAAAACACACTTCACAGGAAGTACCTCATCAGTCATTAGGGTGGTGTTATTTTCTTTGGCCTCACTTGCAGCAAAAACAGTGGCAGACATCAGGCCAAGAGCTCCAGGCACTGCCACGGGCAGCACCACCTGAACAGGGAAGGGCACAGAAATAAATCATTAGAATTAAGAACCCCAGAAGCAGTGCAAATGATGAATACATATATGTACGAGTATTGGACAACTAAAAAACAGTATTACAATGCAAAAAGAAGCAGCACGTTTTAACATAATATGAGTTGCCTTGTTTATTAGAAACAACACTGAAGCATCAGTTTCACGTGATTCAGGAGGCACGTCACTTTCCTGGCTGCATGATTACTATATTACTGTCGTTTTCTAATAAATTATGTTATGCCTGCAATTCTAGCAATGTCTCTTTAAAGAGACATTGCTAGAATTTCAGGCATTACAACATTCATTAGAAAACGACAGTAATATAGACAGTAATCATGCAGCCAGAAAATTATAGTTCTTAAACATATATATATATATACATAATTATAATACGGTTAAATATAAACATCGCAATAAAAAAACCTAATCAGATCAAGCTATAGTTAGCTTAGCTAACGTTAACATTACATCAGTGCTGCAGCCACTGAGATGCGCGCATCCTCAAAATAATCTTAGCTTTCTTAAAATGCATAATTATCAACGTTGATTACAAATAAAAATACAACAGTATTTCCATAAATTAATCCATACACTTCTACCTTGGCTATTTTCCTAAAAGTTGACATTTTTTCTTGAGAACAGCGCTCTTCTATGCAGGGTTGCCAGTTCTGCACAACAAAACCAGCCCAATTGCTCATCAAAACTAACCCAATCACGGCCAAAATTAGTCAAATAGCGTTCCGGGGTGTTTCCTCGATAAAACTCGCGTTCCAGTGGGTAAAAGATCGCGCCAACCCGTGCACTACACAAACAACCCGCGGAAACAGTGTAAAAGTAGACAATTTTCTCAAATAGTATCCAGTTGCAGACCTACGGACATGGCAACATTGCTGCTACGGCAAGCCTGTGAGGACAGGCGAGAAATGTAAATAATTTGAACGTTTTTGTAAATAATTATGTGAATTATTAATCTCGCATTCTCCTTGTTGTTGATATAAGATTTTTTTTTTATTACCTGGGACTTACCTTACAAACAAGATAAGCATTTCATATATTTTGTGTCCCAATCATGTGTAGACAATGACTTTTACATAGAAAAATCATTTAAATAGGCTAAAACTGATTCAAAACAAAAATATAATAAGATGTTTATGTGTATACATTAACATTATAGATATTAAATTGTTGGCAACTAACGGAAACTAAATAAGGTAAGTTAGCCTACTAGCCTATTGAAATGACTAAAACTGCAATAAAAATAAAATAACAGGAGAATAGAAATATTACAAAAACTGATCAAAATTTAAGAAAGCACACACAAAAATTACAAAAACTTAAACCAACTGAAAATATAAAAATAAAAGCTAATTCAAAACATTAGGCCTAATAATACATAGGCTAATCATAATAAACAGAGGAACAATGAAGCTCACATTTTACAGTAATTATAAGTAGCCTATATTTCGTAAAACTTCAACAAAGATCCAGTAACTTTGTTTTATTTTAAATGTTCCTAATTTACTATCACTTTAAGACATAATTTTTCTGATTGTTAAAAAGACATGTGCTGAAAATCACTTTTACAACATGGAAAAGGCACATCATGAAATAACCATCAACAGCTTAATCTAAATAGAACTATAAAATATTAATATTATTAATACAACTTTATATAGATTACAAAGAAAAAACTATATGTAAATTTAAATATGTCCTTGTGTTTATAATGCAAAAAATACTAGACTACTGGTACTTAAAGAACAAGAGAGACCCAATGTCTTAATAAGTAACTGGTGGTGGTACAATCTCAACATCTTTTGGAGTGAGTGGAGAAGGAAGAACAATTCCAAACTTCTCTCTCAACAACTCTGTAATTTCTTCATTTGAAAGATCTGTAGTGGTTTTCATAGCTTGCTGTCCATCCTCTGAGGTCAAATTGGTTATAATCAGTCTGCGGCCCATGATTGTGATTCTTCCAGTGGGCAATAAGAGTGAACAGAGAGATTTGCAGAAGAAAATCGAGCTAACAGAACTCTGATGGTAGTCACACATGGCTCTGAAATCATCTCTTTCACGTGACTGCAGGGTGAATTTGTACTGTTCCAACCAAAATTCTTCTGCGCTCCCTGACACCTCAGCCTCAGATTTCATTTCCATAAAAATGAAGTCTCCCTGAGATCTGATTCGATACACTCCGTGGCTCTGGGCTTGAGGACTATCTGTCTCAAGAGAAAGAGGGAGCTGGAATCCGGATCCAAACCCAACATCACAGAGCCATCTGTGTCCATTCAGCTTCACCATCATGATGAAGTGGTCGAAGGGAGGTCCGTAAGCACCGGTGAACCGATTCCTGACCTGTGCGGAGAGAATAGTCTCGTCAAAGCCCATCTGAGACAAAAGCCAAGAGAAGAGTCCATTGTTCTCAAAGCAGAATCCTCCACGGCGCATGATTACGATTTTTTCATATAGCAGTGGCAACTCAAGCCTGACCCGCTCTCCGATATGAACAGTGAGGTTCTCAAAGGGAACTGCCATTAAGTGATTCAGGTGAACGTAACGTAATGTCTCCAATGTCGGAGGACATGAACCAGAACAGCTGATACGTGCCAAATATTTCCGAACATCCATCGTTTTGTAAATATCGCTTGTATGTAACGTTAGGTTAGTGTAGCAAAGAAAACGTCAAATACAGCTGAACACATGAAACTTTAGACAACCTCATGCAAGCTTTCACTTTGCAAGCTGTAAACTTCACTTTCACGGAAGTGCTCATGAGCATTAGCCTAATAGCTATACGACACTTTCTTATAATTACAATTTAAACTGTTTGTATTGTTTCTAGAACACAATTAAAAACATAATGCAAGTATACTGAATTTTAAAAAAGTAAATAAAAATTAGACGTAAACGGAACGGTTCTGTTGGAGTGTTGCCAGATATCCGAAGAGAAGGCAGTTCGGTTAAAACAACAACAACCAAAATAAGTGAATGTAGCGAGTCATTTGTTAGAAATATTAGGTTTATTAGGAATTTATTATTTCAATGCTAAAGCTTTTTTTAAAGTAGGCTAGGCTTATTTTAAATAGCATAATTTCTTTCACAAAAATAATGAAAATTATTTCACACATACATTATACATCTAAATTAACTCTCGTGGAATAAAGAATTCTAGAAGTAAATCCCCCAAATTACCTATTTATGAGCGAAACAAGCCACCCTCTGGTTAAAGCCCTTTATGTTGGCATTGACCAATCAGATCTCGGAGCCCTTTTCAGTTTCTAGGTGATGCTTACAAACAACCCGTTGCTATGAAAAACAGAGATGCAAGTCGCTGCTGTCCTATAAGATGACAAAATAGTACTACAAAGTACTAACGTCAGGCTATATTTATTAAGAAGGACCAAGGACCTAACTCTGTGTTTAAAATAAACTTAATTTAAAGCGGTAAGTTAAGTCCTTTGGTGCGTTAAGATTAGATGCTGTTATAGTTTAGCTTGAGCACATCTGCTAGCCAATTTAAGTAACGTTAAGTTACCACAATTTTCTAATTTTCCTTTTCCACATTGCATGAATTGAAGGATACTGCCTAATGTCCTTTCTGTGATATTTGGTGTTCACTTTCTCCTGGTCATTATCTTAAAATACAACCAGAGTGATGCCTCCTCCTGAAACAATGTACTGCGCCCAGCAGATCAACATCCCTCCAGAGCTGCCTAATATTCTAAAGCAGTTCACAAAAGCTGCAATTAAAACACAGCCATGTGATGTGCTACAATGGGCAGCTGAGTAAGTGTTGTTGTTTTTTTTATAGTATAGCCTACTATAATAATGCATCAGAGTGGCATTATATACAGTACCATTCAAAAGTTTAGAAAGTTTTGGAGTTTAGTATTTTTATGTTTTTGAAAGAAGTCTCTTATGATCACCAAGGATGCAATTTATTTGATTGAACAATCAGTAAAAAAAAAGTAATATTGTGAAATATTATTACCATTTAAAATAACTGTTTTCTATTTGAATAAATTAAAAAATTTAATGATTTATTCCTCTGATCAAAGCTGAATTTTCAGCATCATTACTCCAGTCTTCAGTGTCACATGATCCTTCAGAAATCATTCTAATACGCTGATTTGGTGCTGACTTATTGTCAATTATAAATAATGGTTCTTATTATTATCAATGTTGAAACAGTTGTGCTTCTTAATTATACCTTTCTGGAAACTGTAAAACAGTTTTTAGGATTCTTTGATGAATTGAAAGTGCAAGAGAACAGAATTTATTTTACAAAATATTTTTCGTAACATTATAAATGTCTTTACTGTCACATTTGATCAATGTAATGTCTTTGCTGAATAAACGTTTTAATTACCTACTTATTATTTTTGAATCTGACTTACCCCCGATTTTTGAATGGTAGTATATTGGTTTCCACAAAAATATTAAGTAGTAAACTGTTTTCAGCATTGATAATAATCAGAAATTTTTTTGAGCACCATATCATCATATTAAAATAATTTCTGAAGGATCATGTGAAACTGAAGACTGGAGTAATGATGCTGAAAATTCAGCTTTGCCATTACAGGAATAAATTACATTTTAAAATATAATAAAATGGAGTTATTTTAAATTGTAATAATATTTCACAATATTAAGACTTCTTTCAAAAACAATCTTAATTCTTCTAAACATCTGATCGATAGTGTATAATGTATGCTATGCTTTATATTGTAGTGGAAATGTAATGCAGTATGACAAATGTAAAACTGCTGCTCCTTCAGCTATTTTTCAGCATTATCAAAAGGTCAGGGCATATCAGTCAAGGAGAGACTGGAAATGCCAGTGGCAACTCAGAAAACAGACACAGGACTAACACCAGGCCTTCTAAAGATCCTTCATCAACAGGTGAGATCCACTGCATCCATCATGTATGTTTTATACACAGTGCATCAGATGTATATTTATGAATATTGATGAGATTTATCTTGCCTGTAGCTCGCATCTAACAAAATCATTACAAAAGAGGAGCTTCTTTGGAAGTGGAAAGATCTGTGCTTGCCAATTGAACAGCTTGACACAATCCTCGCCCTTGGCAACTTCAGTGAAAATGTCAATTGGATGCAGTTTTTTGCTTTAGGATGCAGTGCGCTGGGTGGGGTGAGTAACTATAAATATCTTATTTATGTACTTACAATACGTTAATGATATTGTGTGGTGGAGGATTCATTTGAGGTGTTGTAATTCAACTAACTGACTCTAGATGGCAGAGTTGGATTTGAAATGGTCTTAACATTCAAGGAGTTGAACAAGGATGATTCATAAAGAGCGATTCATAAATTCATTAAAAATGTGCTAAATTATGTTGTAAAAGTGTAAGTTTTGAAAGACAGCACACTGTACTGTTCCCACAGGCCATCATGAGTGCTCTGAAACATGCATGTGAAATACTCACAGAGGACTCTGAGGGTGGTTCAGCCCAGATTCCTTTCGACACATTTCAGAGGCTGTACAGATACTTGGCCCATCTGGATGGAGAAATTCCTAAAGAACAGATCGACAGCTTCTTGCACCGTCTAGAGGAGTGAGTACACACACACACACACACGCACACACACACACACACACGCACGCACGCACGCACGCGCACACACACACACACACACACACACACACACACACACACACACACACACACACACACACACACACACACACACTAATCAATTTAACTTGTAAGCCTTAAAACAAATATTATTTTAATGCTACTATAATTTAATCCTAGTATGTGGTTAATGTTTTACATATTACCCTGAGGGAAGGGGTCCAAGGTGACTAATTGCAAAAGCAAAAAAATGCAAAACGCTTAGTCATTCTGACAGCAAGCAGTTTCGAGATGTTGAACAATGAGAAGAAGCTTGATTGAATGATTTAGCCACATTTTGAGGGTGATCATTTCTTTCCTGTTTTACTTTTGTTGCCAAAGAGAAGTTTTAGGAGGTTATAAGTGATAAAAGAATAGAAATTAATTGCTTTGACATTGTAGCTTGAGGTGTTTTCAGGTTTTCATTGTTTAAATTTACACCTGTGAAATTACAAAGCCTTCTGTTGTTTATTTCTTTGAACAGAAAAAAAACTGTTCTATATTCAAACTACTTCAAACAATGACTGAAAAGACACAAAATACATACGACTTAAAACATCACATAATGCCATAAGGTTAAGTAGTTTTGCAATTGCATAATGCAAGAATCTGAACCATTATTGTCTGTACTTATACGACAGCAATTACTAGTGCATTTGTAAGTTTTATTACTTTGTAATGGGTTTTTATTGTCATACTTCACCAGCATACCAACAGCAAGTGTCTTTTCACTCGAGTTCAACAAGAATTCATCCCCTGCTTTCTTTTTTAGTTTAATGTTTTTAAGATATTTAGGAAGCCTAAACATCTTTAACACAATTCAAAGACCCAGCACAGTATCCAATTTACTATTAAGACACAATGACAAGGAATTTATAGAACTTTGGATGAATCATGTTATCATGATCAGCAATCATTACACTCATATTTTTCAGTTAACTCTACTGGTCAAAAGCCTATGTACAATTTTTTTTTCATATATTTGGCCCCATAAATACTGTCCAAGATTTAATGACTTGATGATATGTTGAAAATAAACCTGTTTGTAAGTATAAATATTAATTTAGTATATTTAATTAACATTCAGACACCACATCAGAAAGTGCTTTGTACTTACCAGTCCTTTGACCGACATTTCATAGGTGTTCAGCAATTTTAAAGGCTGAAATAAAAAACTCTTTTGCAATTTAAATTATGAACTAAAGACAAAATGGACATGGACTTACACAGTTCTTACGGTGTACTAGATATAGAATCTGTAACTAATAAAAACGACTACAAAGTCCATAACGTAATTCGATCATTTTTTAAACAATAATGGCCCTTAAAGGGATAGTGCATCCAAAAATGAAAATTCCTCATCATTAACACAGCCTCACATGGTTACAAACTTAGAAGATATTTCAGAAATGTTTTTTGTCGATACAATTAAAGTCAAGGGTCCAATATTGTTTTAGAACCAAAAGACTTTCATTGTATAAGCAAAAACAGTTAAAACATTTCTGAAAATATATTTTTTGTTTCAGGGAAGAATGAAAGTCATAGAGATTTGCTTTCATTTTTGGCTTCACTACCCTTTTAGCTTTTGTTATCAAATAATTTGATGTCATTGTGGGAATTTTTGCAGTGATGTCATAAATTTTTATTTTTTATTTCCCAAAGAACCTTTCAGTAAAGTGTTTGTAACGTACTACATTTTTAACACAGAACATTTTTAAAACATAAAGAACCTTTGTTTTTAAGAGTGTATGTGAGTGAAAATAAAAACTGAGACAACAAGAAAACAGACAGGACTGTATGTGTGTATGTGTGTATCAGTCACTGATACAGCTGAACCAACTCAACATCATCACAGTGTGCCCTTTATAACTCTCAAAAGATACAGAAGCAGCACGCAAGTTTTCTATTGTTCATAGAAACAGGAACTCCTGAAACAAAAGCAGTCTATTCCTGAGAATACACAAATGTTTGGGAAGTGTGTTAGTGAGTCAATATTACAGACACTGAAGCAAGAATTAAAACTTGCTGAGTGACCCGGCGTGTTTCAGAATAATGACGACAACTCTACAGCAAATCAAAGTGGAAAAGAATTGAAAAGAGGATGTTAGTATGCAATTAATAAGCAAAAAAAGTTCTTTACATCAGATCCGGCCAAGTGCAGTTGGATGCAGCAATCTCCTGTCATGATGAAAAAACAATTACACATGACATTTATAGACGTTAAATAGAAAACTTTGTTTTTCCTGTTTTCAGAGAGTGCCAAGGAGGAATGGTGGAACCTTCAGATTTTACAAGCTTCCGAAGCGCTGAGAAGTCGGAGTAGAATCCAATACAGCAATATCTTACATCACGCTCCAAAATATTGATCCAAGTTACTATGTCCTGTTTGTTCTCTTTATTCTGTGTATTGTGAGGTGATTGGAATATTTAACCGAAATAAATCCTCAAATCTACAATTGAGGTAGCTTGAATTAATGTTACAAAAGTGAAAGCCAAAACAAGGCTACTGGTATGGTGCTTATTCGAGCGTTATAAGCTTTCAGTTTTGATTTGAGATTCTCTTACCATTTATTCTATACTTTAAGGTTTTCAAAATGATCGCACCACTGTGGTTGTCATGTGCTTCTATTGAAAGAAACCATATTCTGTTGCAATCAAATATACCACCTCTCATATCTACCTCAACACACACACACACACAGACACACACACGTAGTGTTTCCATGTTTTATGGGGACTTTCCATAGACATAATGATTTTTATACTGTACAAACTGTATATTCTATTCCCTTACACTAACCCTACCCCTAAACCTACCCATCACAGAAAACTTTCTGCATTTTTACATTTTCAAAAAACATCACTTAGTATGATTTATAAGCCGTTTTCCTCATGGGGACCAAAAAATGTCCCCACACGAACAAGGATTTCAGATATTGCCATCCTTATGGGGACATTTTGTCCCCATAAGGTAGGGTTTACCAGGCCACACATACACACACACACACACACACACACACACACACACACACACACACACACACACACACACACACACACACACACACACACACACACACACACACACACACACACACACACACACACACACACACACACAGATTTTAGAACAAGTTAATGATATTTCTACAACATACCAAACCCCTACCCATCACAGAAACATGTGCAAAACATTAAAGTTTTTTTTTATTTTTATTTTATTTACAATTGCTAGGACACATTTCTCGATACCTAGGTAATTTTTTAAAAACCGGTCACACAGTGAGCATAACAGCAGAAACAGTGATCTTAACTGTGGATCGTTATTGCTTTGGCGCCAAATGCATTCAATCACTACAGCTTTCAGTTTACATGAATTTGTTTCTCACTGAGACACAAACACCACCAAAAGTCTATGTACCAATACAGAACAATTTGCACGTTTACATACTCTTTTCAAAACTCTTAAACTTAAGTTCAAAACGTAACATTTCTACAGTACTACCATATTGATTCATATTCTTAATCTAAACATTAAATGCTTTCAAAATAATTAGACGTAGCTAAACACCTACACACGTGTTAGTCTTTAAATTTCTTTAAATAAGCGGGGACATTTGGCCCTCACAAGTAGCCAAACTTGTACACACACACACACACACACACACGTTACATTAAAAACAATGACAGGATCTATCACATTTTTGTACCACACATTTGTCTTTGTCACATTGTTACTTTTGTGTGTTTTGGAGAAGCAGAGGCACAGAAACCGGCAGTCACCCAGTTGGTCTGATTAATTACCTTTTTGAGGATGGAAAGAGGCTGTGTACTAATTTGGAATCAAAAGGAGGTACTGAACCTTCACAGACCTGTAAATGAAAGCCATTTTTTTTAACGAAATTAACTGATTGACCCCTAAGTATATAATCAAGCTAATTTTAGACTGACAGCCCTTTCTGAATGATGATAAAGTCCCATCAGTGAGATGTTCCCAAAAATATTTGCAACAAGGATAACAATTTAAAATTATAGGTTTTAAATTAGAAACAGACTCAGAAATAATTAGTTTGATACGGACACATCACTCTTGGATTTAGCCCGGTGCTTTTGGATGCTCGACAGAGAATCCCACATCAACCTTTTCCCAGCATGAAGTTCTCCTTCTCGATCAGCTCCTGGGGATTTATTAACCTAAGCAGGCTTGAGTGCTGAGCTAATGTAATTGTCTAAGCTGAAATGGCCTATAGGAGCAGCATGGCTTCTTTTATTTCTAAGAGAGATAGCAGTCAGTTCCTGTTCTGATCCCTCACTAACAACTCACTCCAACTCTAAAGAAGAAGCAGAAAGAGTATGCACTTCAAATTACAGTGAATGAGGCTAATTTTTGGAGGATTTAAAAGCTGAAATAATTTAAGAAAGGAATAATTAATGACGGGAAGTTGAATTATTAGAAAAACAATGCACACCCGAGGTCGCGTCAAGGCTATTACATTATTTTTCAATAATTCACAGACTGGATTCAATTATTCCACTTATACTACAGTTAACACACCTTTTGTCCTTAAAACGCTCTTGTCTGTAGGACTAATTTCTTACGCATCTAATCCCAAGCTTCCAGTGCTAATTCCAAAAAGTCATTTTAGAGCTAGTAACAGAGGCTTGAGCCATTGATAGCAGACTAATGCAGTTATTAGAGAGAGAGAGATTAAGCGTGTGTGCATTACCTGAGTCTGTGCGTCTGTCAGCAGTGTTTGGCAGCCGCATCTCTACTGTATGTTAATCTGCTCCAAGGACAGCGACGTTATGACCTCGCTAGTGAGAAATGTCATGCAGCTTTTAAGTTACAAAACTATTTTATTTATAAAATCGCCAGAGCAGCGCGGACAACACGTTTCTGTGTGGGCGGGTGTGTGTGTCCGTACTACTGTATGTGTGTGCGTTGGAATGGGAGAGACAGCGGGAGAAAGAGAATACTGTAGGCCTATGTGCTTTTCCATAATAAATAATACATACAGGTCCTTCTCAAAAAAATAGCATATTGTGATAAAGTTAATTATTTTCCATAATGTAATGATAAAAATTAAACTTTCATATATTTTAGATTCATTGCACACCAACTGAAATATTTCAGGTCTTTTATTGTTTTAATTCTGATGATTTTGGCATACAGCTCATGAAAACCCAAAATTCCTATCTCAAAAAATTAGCATATCATGAAAAGGGTCTCTAAACGAGCTATTAACCTAATCATCTGAATCAACTAATTAACTCTAAACACCTGCAAAAGATTCCTGAGGCTTTTAAAAACTCCCAGCCTGTTTCATTACTCAAAACCGCAATCATGGGTAAGACTGCCGACCTGACTGCTGTCCAGAAGGCCATCATTGACACCCTCAAGCAAGAGGGTAAGACACAGAAAGAAATTTCTAAACAAATAGGCTGTTCCCAGAGTGCTGTATCAAGGCACCTCAGTGGGAAGTCTGTGGGAAGGAAAAAGTGTGGCAAAAAACGCTGCACAACGAGAAGAGGTGACCGGACCCTGAGGAAGATTGTGGAGAAGGACCGATTCCAGACCTTGGGGGACCTGCGGAAGCAGTGGACTGAGTCTGGAGTAGAAACATCCAGAGCCACCGTGCACAGGCGTGTGCAGGAAATGGGCTACAGGTGCCGCATTCCCCAGGTCAAGCCACTTTTTAACCAGAAACAGCGGCAGAAGCGCCTGACCTGGGCTACAGAGAAGCAGCACTGGACTGTTGCTCAGTGGTCCAAAGTACTTTTTTCGGATGAAAGCAAATTTTGCAAGTCATTCGGAAATCAAGGTCCCCGAGTCTGGAGGAAGACTGGGGAGAAGAAATGCCAAAATGCCTGAAGTCCAGTATCAAGTACCCACAGTCAGTGATGGTCTGGGGTGCCATGTCAGCCGCTGGTGTTGGTCCACTGTGTTTTATCAAGGGCAGGGTCAATGCAGCTAGCTATCAGGAGATTTTGGAGCACTTCATGCCTCCATCTGCTGAAAAGCTTTATGGAGATGAAGATTTCATTTTTCAGCACGACCTGGCACCTGCTCACAGTGCCAAAACCACTGGTAAATGGTTTACTGACCATGGTATTACTGTGCTCAATTGGCCTGCCAACTCTCCTGACCTGAACCCCATAGAGAATCTGTGGGATATTGTGAAGAGAAATTTGAGAGATGCAAGACCCAACACTCTGGATGAGCTTAAGGCCGCTATCGAAGCATTCTGGGCCTCCATAACACCTCAGCAGTGCCACAGGCTGATTGCCTCCATGCCACGCCGCATTGAAGCAGTCATTTCTGCAAAAGGATTCCCGACCAAGTATTGAGTGCATAACTGAACATAATTATTTGAAGGTTGACTTTTTTTGTATTAAAAAAACACTTCTTTTATTGGTCGGATGAAATGTGCTAATTTTTTGAGATAGGAATTTTGGGTTTTCATGAGCTGTATGCCAAAATCATCAGTATTAAAACAATAAAAGACCTGAAATATTTCAGTTGGTGTGCAATGAATCTAAAATATATGAAAGTTTAATTTTTATCATTACATTATGGAAAATAATGAACTTTATCACAATATGCTAATTTTTTGGGGAGGACCTGTACATAATACATTAATAAAACGTAATTTAATGGCAAAAAAACAACAACATGGAAGTAATTTGTCATTTTTATCCTATTGTTTACTATATTTATTTGCTCGGTCAGTGTCGATGTGGGTTTTGGTTCTGTAGGTTGTAAAGACCTTTGAAATAACTGAAATCATTTTGCGAAGTGATATGGAACTGTAATGCAGTCAAGACCTGCCTGGAACTACTTTAGCGTGTGTTTCCCTGAAAATAATTGCGCAACTTAGAACGTTCGTCAACCAATCAGATTCAAGCATTCAAACAGCCCTATCATATAATAATTTATCATTTTAAAAAGCACTTACAATCATTCTTCCGTTAAAACGTTTGTATTATTTGAGCTGTTTAAATAGTAATTTTTACAACTGTTTTGGGAGGTTTAAGGTCTGTTTCATTTGGAGTTGTAAAATAAGTTGTAAAATTAGATATAACTTTTATAACACAGAAAGGGTGAGGAAGTAATTTTTCCCACTAAAATCATGTTAACTCTCATATTGTTCATATCTTATGGCTATATTACTTAAATAGTATTTTAATGTTTATGGATTGGATCTATTCACAGTGCCAGACTGTAACCCAGATTTTTGCTTCTTCTTTTTTTAAAGGTGGGACAAGGTGGAATAACCTTTTTGTGTTAATCAGCATTATGCAACACATACTGTCAATTAATACATATTTTATTTACTATGGTCTGGTGTAGTAGCCTATAGTTGTGCAGAGTATATTGTGGGATATATAGCATAGTATGGAGGGTAAAATTCTGTGTGAATACAATTGCATCACTGGCCGTAAACTGATGCCATGGCAGTTAGATAAATCATTTTTGGCGGTACAGCTTACTTGTTTTTAAAACCACAGTACTTCCCCTCTGTCACAGATGTTTAACGGTCAAACACAAGCATACAAAGCGGTGTGGATGCTGTGCTGTATGTATACTTGACTGATAAGATCACAGCTGCAAGTGAAGGGGACGGAGCCCCAGCTCCCAGCTGTTCAGGGCTAAACGACTCACTAATTAGACACAGCAATTATGGCACTTATCTAAGAACTAAGAGGAAACGGGCGATAAGATGGTGGCATAAGCTTGAGCTTGTAATAGAGCATACACATTATATAATGTGTGACACAGAGGCGTTTGTGAGAAATTTGAGTGTGTATGGTGTCCCTAAAAAGAGCTGATTTTTTCTGTTTGAAAGTAACACGCATGTTTTCAGAAGTGAAATGTGAATGACATCATTTGAATGGGACCGGAGTGAAGAAAGCTGAGATGATAGAGGCTATACAAGGTCCACAGTTTCTGAAGATGTGAAGTCTACTAAAAGTGAGAGAAAAAACAAGTGTTGGAAAGTTGATTAATTACTCTGCTATTGCCAGGGACATCCCCGACACAGTCACAGAGAAGAAACGGAAAACCCAAGATGATTAAATAAAATTTGTACTTTCCAGAAATGACAAGTCTCAGCAGCTGTGTTTAGTGAACACAGTTAATGTATTTTACACTTTATATAGAACTTATTTTAATTCAAACATATTTTCTTTCATGAATATGTTTTGTGTCATTTTAAATGTTAGTAGGCTATTAACTGAATTTAATCTGGGTGGTGGGAATTGTCATTGACCCATATATGCAAAACTATAGAGGGAGGGAGGAAGAAAAAAACGAGAGAGAGAGAGAGAGAGAGAGAGAGAGAGAGAGAGAGAGAGAGAGAGAGAGAGAGGAGGGCATCTAATCGGATTATGGAGGCAGAGTTATGTAGCGCCGCACGCGTCTATTTCTCCTCTTATCTTTCTGCGGGAATGTCCAGCGTTTCTATCCTAAATGCTCTTTTTTTGGCAACATCACACTCTCTGAAAAGTTTTTCCTGCGAAGAAATTGCGACATTCTGAAGATATTAGACATTCATGGAACTACAAATATTTATTATTGGGACTTTTCGGTTTCTACACGAGCTTCTGCTCGTCTCCGGGTGTTACTGAGGAACACTAACTTACATTGACATTTCGCGTTATAGAG
This sequence comes from Siphateles boraxobius, assembly GCF_051911475.1. Classification (NCBI taxonomy): domain Eukaryota; kingdom Metazoa; phylum Chordata; class Actinopteri; order Cypriniformes; family Leuciscidae; genus Siphateles; species Siphateles boraxobius. The sequence goes on from NW_027508876.1 coordinate 19,369,980, forward strand.
ACATCAAGTAATTCAAATGAGCTGATAAAACTACGTTAAGATATTTTTAATATGGACACTAATTGTATTTATAATCTATATGAGTGGAGCAAAATGACGTCGCAGATGTTTAAAAGAAGATTCGAACCTCATTTTGGAGATTAAACGTTTTTTAAATAGCATTTTTGCTCATTTTGGTATCTATGACTTTAACGTACCTAAATGCAGCCGAAGGAGACCAGGAGTTTGATCCGCAGGACTTGAGGATTTTAACATAGGGGTTAAATGGTTCTGATAACGGACAGCAGGGATGGCGGAGGTTCATCTCCAAGAAAAGTTAAACCACTTAAACATGCTAAAACCGCCCAGAACTGTCCAACTATAGTGGAGGAATTACCTGATCGCGCGGGTGATGGCGATTATGATGAATATCTCGGCTCGTGCGAGTTGTATGGGACCGACGAGGACTTCGAGGAATTGGGGGACTTCTCAGAACTGCCGGATGACAGGAGTATCGTCTCAGATGACTCCTTTTATCCACCGGACGATGACTTTGCTGACTCCGAGAGAACCCCTTCCCCGGAGAGTCCAGAACCGCTGTCCCTTTTTCAAGCGTGTTGCAAAAACAACGCGCTCATAGTGAAACTCATGATTAGACAAGGTGTTACGGAGGAGGACGTTCGGGAGACGGACAAAAACAAAAGAGTAAGTAGTTTATGAACATCACACTTTACAGTACACTTATTATAAGCTAGATATCACATGCTACAGTTAAAGGTGAAGTGTTTAACAACGATAAGAGTCGTGAACGAATCGTTTATTGAGTCGGAGTTTTCAATGAACTGGTTGAACCGTTCATAAAATCGTTCAGAATGATTCGTTTGCGAATTGGACTGAATCAGGGGTGTGCAGATCTTTTCGAATCTGTCCTTCTAGGTCTATTCCGCGTTAAATGGATGATTCAACCCAAAATAAAAATTCTGTCAATTCTGTTTGACTAACATTCTTTAAAATAGCTTCTTTTGTGTTCCACAGAAGAAATATATTATTACAGGTTTGGAAAAACTTGAGAGTGAGTGAATGATGACATTACTTTCATTGTATGGGTGACTATCCCTTTAACAACTCACTGGCCCGGGTTGCTGCCGTCTCGTTCGAGCCGAGATGAGCCCAATGAGCCGAGAACCGATCATTGACTCGTATGGAGTCAAACGAGGATTTGACTGATGGGAAGATATTTAAATTACTTTAATCAGAAATGTTACTGGATATTTTACGAATGGTCAAATACCTTTTTAAATAGACCTTTTTAAAGAACAAGATATTGTTTCTTAGTTGAAATGGGAGATTAATTAATTATGTAAGTTTGTGGTAAACATTTTGCAATAGGCAGACCACATTGTTTATTTGCAGTCTCGATGCTCTATCTTCTCCCAAAACTCGAATTAGCATTTTTATAACATTCAAGATACCCATATAAAGGCCCTGTCCCATTTCTCCCCCCTTAAAACTTCCACTTGGTTTTGAGTGCCCTCGAAATTAAAGTCCCCTCAACAAGGGAAGTGGAGTTTAAGATCTTTCCCTATGAAATGGGACACCACTATATGCAAATTAGCGCGGTAAACCTCACTACGTCACGCGCAGCGTCAACGTGTCTAATACTATTTTCATTCAGAAAATGCCGGTTCCAGCTGTTGTGTGGCCTGTGTTCGTTTATCTACGTCTGATGAATCAACAGAGACATGTGGAACATAGAAGACGCATTCGCCATATTTTTGTCTGTATTTAATCGTTTAGACGCGCACATGAAACCCAAAATATAGTTCGCTTGTCTAGTTGCAGTCCGTTTCCGAGCGCTCGCCGCCATGGGAACAGGGTCAACGTTTGCAGATCATTGTGCTTATATTAGCACTTTTTACAGTCAAACACCTCCCGCAATTTAGAATTAGCAATTTTACAACAATCACTGATTGTGCTCAGTGCAGTTTGGGTTTAACGTTAGGGAGAGCTTCATCTTTTTTCTTCACAGCGCGCTGTCATTTCTCAGCGTGCTGTGAATAAAAAGATGAAGCACTAACGTTAGACGAACGCGGCTAGTTTTTAATAGTTTTACCTCACATCTTCTTTTTATAATCCTTGGAATCCAAAATCGAAAATAAAATTAGATGAAGCAGATCAGATATATAATTGATGGGCAGACTCTCTCGAAGCACTCGGCAGATATCATGAGCATCGTCGGATAGATAGCTTTGTGAAATATTTTCTAACATTAGTGTTCAAAAATTAACAGTCCATTGGATGTGCATCAAACTAACATATTCCAACATATTTAGAAATTTTAACATGCTTATTTTTGAAAATATACTTCAATTCTTCCTTTCCAGCGGTGTCCGCCATCTTGTTTAAAAACATTTAGCTTGCTGAGTCCGCAAGGTATCCTGGGTAATTTCATCTTCCACTTCGTTTTAAGCCTGCATCGGACCGCACTATGTTTTGAGGTTTGATTTTAAGGGGAGAATAGCACTCCCCCTTGCTCTTTAGAGTATTGGGACACCCTACCCCTACACGAGAACGCGCAAAAACAAGGGTTAGGGCAGAAATCTAGGGTAAGGGGAGGTATTGGGACAGGCCCAAAGTATCCTACTTAATTCTTTCTTGTTTAATTGTTATTGTCACAATAACTTATATTAAGGCTAATTTGCACTGCCTTAACAACTGCCTGACATTGACAAACTGATCCAACAAAACCCAACACTTCTTGTTGGGGCAGCAGTGTGGTATTCTGGTGAATGTGGTAGTTTTATAACGTTTCTCTAAAAATATGTCTTCAAATGACAATCAATTCTACATGAACATCAAACACAAAGTTTAAGGTTTGATTCTGGCTGACTGCTTGGACCTCTAAGGCATGTGTTTTGGGATAATTAGGGGAGAGCGGGGCACAACCTAACACATTTTGGTTTTGGCTTAATTATTAAAAAAATAATTAAGTTAGATTCATCTTTTTTTTACACAAGCAACATACACATCTCTGCTACAAATGAACACTTAAAGTTTTTTTCTAGGACCTACCATTTCCGTACAGTTGCACTGAAAGTGACAGAAGTCTAAATGTTACAACTTACCCCATATGCGGGGTTAATTGTAACAGAAAGAGGGGTTAGTTCTAACACACATCATTCTGTACTATTGTATCTGTATAGTTTGATATTGTTTGTGCATCTGTATAGATAGATATCCATACATCCATCCCTCATCCAATCATCATTCTGTTATGGATCAATATCATGGATAGAGATATAGGAAAGGGCTGCACAGTTTTGCAATAAATAAATCAATAAAATCATCAAATATTGTAATTGCAATTTAATTACATTTGTGTGTGGCAGCTGCATGTAAAATTATTATTATTAATAATAATAACAGTAAAAATAATAAAAACGAGCTTAAAATAATTTTTTTAATGGTTTATTGCATTAAAAACAGGCTAAACAATCAATGACAATCAAACAATCAGGCATGATCAATGCATAGTAAACTGAAAAAAAAAGAATTCCAACATTGTTTGTGAAAGTCCAACAAAGTTAAATATATAAATAAATACTCAAACCTGAAACGTTGTGTGGCTCTCGTTTTCATTTGATTATCATTGTACACTTGGCGGCTTAGTTGTAACACTGTGCTACAACTAACCCCGCTGTGTAAAAATATTTTAAGCCTAGCTAACAGTTGCTAGGAGTTGCTGACATGTTTCAAAATGGTGCTATGTTTTAGCCAACAAGACAGTGATTAATGTCAGATAAAGTTAGATTTGGTGACGTACACACCACACTCAGAAACCGAAAAAAACCTATGATGAAAAAATTTACTTGCATGGTGTCAAAACACTCTTTGTCCAGTATCTTCACGAAATCTTATCAAAACTTTCTACAAATTCGCGCGAGAGAGTCTTCTGGCAGCAGGAGAAAAAGGGCGGAAACACAATCTGCTTGATCCTGACTAACTATGTAAAAGGTCTGCGTTACATTTAACCCCGCGTTAGGTTGTGCTCCGCGCTCCCCTACATTCTATAATAGCTAAACAAGAAACATTGTATGAGTGCAAAGTGTTTAAGTATAATGCACAAGTAATTTGCTGGCCTTGAGGGTTTAATAATGGAGTTGCACAGTACCAAGAACAAGCCTCTTGCCTTTTCTCTTTCTAGCACAATCTTCCTTGCAAAAATGAGTCCCTGAGTGACATCAACCTCCCAGAGCTTGAGGCCTCGACAGTTCAGAATATATCGTGTTACAACTTAAAAGCTTGGATTTTAGAGAATGTGTCTAACAAACGTGAAATCAATACACTCCATAAAGAGAAGCTGATATGATGTCATGGCTAATGCAGTCCTGATAGCCTAACACACAGAGCTCTATAGGAGAATGACTGTAGAATGCTTTTGAGGAACCTCAAGAGCTCCACTTCACACAGGCGCTTCTCTTATCTCGTCTCTCATCACTCTTCTATCCACCTTAATCTGCTCTAAACAATGCGTGCCGCCATGACGACGACTCCGGTTGCCTACTTCCGGTTCGTAGCGATATACCTACTACCTGTATTAGCAGTGAGAGAATGAGTTCAGGCTCTACATGTGCTGTTGTTGGTTGTTTTAACAATTCAAAGAATATTATGCTTATGCTTTGAGCATAAGATAAAAAGGAGAGAATGCCCATGTCCGGTTCCGTATCAGCTAACATTCAATGCCAGAGAGTAGATTGCAGCAACTGAAGCATCCACCGGAAAAGGTGTATGTCTGTTCGCATCATTTTGTTGACAAACTAATACATTACCAGAGTGAGTCTGATCTATATCCATTTGCCATGTGTTTCAGATTGTGTCATCCCCACATCACTAAACTAAATCGAAAAAAACATTCATCAAAAGTGATCTGATCACGTTATTTTTATTAAATCAAAGATGAAAAATGAAAAATTGTAGCCACTGACTACTTCCCATCTTGACCGAACAATTATCTACTACTTTATTAACTTTAAAAAATATCACCATAGCCTTTACGCTAGTGCTCGCATGCTATGTCAAACACTTCAGCCGGAAGTAGAAAACCGTTTAGTCTGTTGAACCCGCTATGAATCATGGTAAATAGAACGGGCGTGATACAGGACAGTTCAGAGAAACAGGCACAGCATTTCCCCACTAATAGTTCCAGCATGGGCTCTGTTCATCTGAGACATCTCTGCATGGTGTAATGCTGTAAATGAGGTTATTAGTCAGTCATAGGCCGAATGACAAAACATGTAGACAGAAGTGGCCAAAAGTGATTTTTGCAGGGGGAACATTTGTTTTTAATGACCCCACAAGGGGGGGGGGGGGGGGGGGGGGGGGGGGTAGCAGTGTTGAAACTACTAGTGTTGTGGAGCAGGTGTGTTACGGAGACGTGGTCTTGTCATAGACTGTCGTTTGTATCTGTGCATTACTAGAGTGCACATACATTTGGTAAATAAATATGAACAACATTTATTTACACATCACACAATTATTTACAACATACTTCACTGTGTGATCACTGACACAATGTACAATTGTGGTTTTTGCATTTAATTTTCCTAGAACCTTTAAACAACATTTAAAGGGCCTCCTGATATGGGAAGTCCCCAACTGGGGGTCCATTGATGGGGGTCCACCATCATGCAGGCCTCAAGAGCCCCTTTCACACAGAGATTCTGGAAAATACATGTGGGATAATACATGTGGATAATGCGTCGTTTGACTTTGGTTCACTCACATTGCCAGTGATTATCTGGAATCTGTGAGTGCGTTCACACGCATCCCGTAAAGACACGTGACGTCAGGATGTGATAACTCCTGTCAGATGTCAATTCTCCTGATAACTCCTCTTATGATGGCACGTGCATCATCACTACGACACACCCCTTGAGGCATTGGTCCTGGCACAAGGCACGTTCTGGGACTCATCCCGGCAATGTTACTAGGTCCCTATCCCGGCATCAATCCCGGGACGTGTTTGCGTTGGACTCCATTTGAATGGTTAAATAAAAAAATGTAGTAATCAAAAAGCATGTCTAATTAATTGAAATCATTAAACTTACACAATTGACCCTTCGCAGGGAGCTTGATTGATAGGTGATCTGACCAATCATACTTCGCCATCCGCCATTTTGTCCGACAAAGCAGTCAGGAGAGTTAGTAGATTAACATGGGAGGATTTGAACTTGAAAAACTGAATATACTGACGCCTTTCCGCGGTTAAAACAACATTCCTTCTTATGTTCATTCATGTTTATTTGATGCTATAAATGAACTAGAAGGAAGAGATGATCGGTTCACGAGCAGCTTTAACTGAGGCTCTACAGCGATCTGTCACGACACATTAAAGAGCCACAAAACGGTATTTATTGTTTAAATTTCTTTTTAAAAATGACCAAATTTGAAAGGTGAGATTTTGTTTAATATGTTTAATATCAAAAGTAACCGAAAAGTAACCTGGTCTGTCCTGTCTGTCAGCGTATTGTCAGTCTCCTCTCTGATCCGCGATGTATTTTTCACTGCGTGAGAACATGGTTTGTGCTTGAGAGCAGCGTAGCTTGTTGGACGTAGCAACAATAACTAAGGGGGGCGGATCTTTGCGAAGGGTCAATTATTACACTTATACAACATTTAAAAATATATTTTCTATGTTTTTTTCCCCACACAAATTCGTTGTGTTTTTTCTGGTAATCAAATGAAGACAGACATAAAACATTAATTTAATTTCTTTTAAATATGAAATTAAGCAAACTTTTTGTCAAACAAGGTGCGGCACGATGTTCAAATTAAAACATGGAATAAACATTTCGATTATTCCTTAGATAATAAAGTTTTGATGATAATTGATTTGTATTAGTGTTAGTATTATTATTGAGACGTATCTCAATTCTAGGGGAGACCGGGGACAGTTGCAACAGGGGATGGTTGCAACATGTCATTTTTCTCCAACCAGAAACAAGCTAGAGTAATGACACTCACACTGCACATGCTCAATTGGATGCCTCCCCTTGCAGAGAAAAATCAAGGAGATTCCTGAGCTTCATCAGGATTTATTGAAGAAAAACTGTTTTTAAAGTATGAAAGTATTTATTTTCTTGAGCTTTGTTTTTGTTAAACTGTTGTCACTGTTTTTGTGATTCAACTCAAACTTATATGGTTTAAATGAGTGATATGTTAACTTTAAGCTAGTATGGTTAGCATGTAATAAGGTCAATTGTTTAGCTAGCACAGGAGGTTTTATCATGGCTTACAGGGACGGGGACAGTTGCAACAACTGTTGCAACTGTCCCCGTACAATGCATAAATAGAAAAACAGACCACATAGCAGTATTTTTAACATCTTTTTCATAAGTTTTTACTTAAATATAATATAGTTCATCAAGTTGTAGCAAGGACAGGAGGTTTATGTTTATGTGTGTGTGCATATGCGCGCATGTGTGCAGATGTCTGTGACCATGCATAACATTGTTAAAATGAAAAATGATAATATAAAATATAGTTTAAAAAAATGTTTTACATGAAAATAGGCTAAATAAAAGCCAATTGCCTCACAAATTGTTCCATTCTTCCTATGTCACTAAAAGCCGACTGTATTTTATACCAATTTGAATATTTGACATTTGCACATAAGGCCTACTCATCTAGACAAATAATTGTCATCTAATCAAAGCTGATGAATAGAACAATGTAATATTATTATAACTTACATTTTTGGTAATAATCATTTTGCTAACACTGACATATATTGTAATATATTGTATTTGTAACATGTTGCAACCATCCCCAAACAATGTTCCAACTGTCCCCGGCCCCGGGGTCAGTTGCAACATCTGACTCCTTACATTCAAATGCAAATTGTGAAAAATGTAAATTCTGTAATTATCTTTAAATGGTTTAGACTATTAACATACAGATGCAAGTTGTATAAACATTGCATAAACAATTGGTTTGTCTAATCCAAACCGTCTCTGAGTAACAGAGCCAAATGCAAAAAGTGTTGCAACTGTCCCCGGTCTCCCCTACTATACAATTAATACAATTGTCAAGTTAAACCAAACTTTTATTTTGACTTTCGGGAGATACTGTATATATAACTTGGCAAAAATAGCAAACTGCTACAGGTTTTATGAAAAAAGCATACACAAAATCTCACAGGAAAATCAGCGACTACAACTTAATCAGTTATTAATATTTTGTTGGTTCTCTCTTGTTATTGCATATGTTAATAATTTCTTTGTATGACAGCCTGGTCAAAACTTATGTCTGCACAATTTGGCATGTTTCATTGCGTTATCACAAATAAAACAATTGACTCCAAGCACATGCAATATAAATTTAGTCAGCTTAACTGACAACTCTCTGGCAGATTCAAGGCATTTCATTCACACACCGCTGTGCAGGTAGTGCTTTCCAGTTGATGAATACATCAGAATCACTTTGAGCTCAGCACTGATGTAATATCAAGTCATGTTACCCACTGACCTGTTTTCTGGGACTGCAGTGAGTCACAGCCAGACTGACATGATATTATCAAATCCAGGCCAGCATGCTCACACATTTTTCAGACAGCTTCTGTTTCATTGTGGTATGTCCTGTTACTACTGTTCATCCTAAAAACATTGTCACTTTTAATGAAACTTCGAATAATTAATCTAATCTTCATAACAAAACACTTTAATTCTTAGTGTAGTGCATAGTACAGTACAGTATTGAGATTATACAGCATCACACCCACAATTATGATACCCACAAATACATCCACAATTATTTTATTAGAAGTATCATAGACGCCTTATTTTGTCTTCTTTGTCAATGCTGAACTGGAGGACAAATCCTGTAACTCCTCTTTCATTCAAATGCTCACAAGGCTAATCCTTTCTATTTTAAGAATCAACCAGGCCACAGATTACCCCACACATGTCTACATTTGTATTAATAACAAGCTGAGTATTTGAAATAAAGTTGCAGACTAAGAGAAATGGGTTGTGTCCTGAATTAAATTTTAACGTTTTCAAAAATCTACCTATGAATTTTGTTTACAGTGCAACTGTATTGCTTGGTGACAGTGATAGAAAACACATAAAAAAGTGAAAATGCAATTATTACCTTACAGGAACATTGAAAATTGAAATTATTTACTTACCCTCATGTCATTTTACATGAAACCCTAAAGGAGACATTTTACACTTCTCTTTTACCATACAACAGCATTTTATCAAGTCTGTCAAGCTCCAAAAAGCATATAAAAAGCACAATAAATATAGTCCATACAATTCATGTGAAATATTACAAGTCTTCTGAACCCATATAATAATTTTGTGCAGTAGCAGCTTCTGACTGTAAATTACGGTAGGGCAAATTTTGGGTCTCAGCTCTGGTTTACGACATTTAGTAAGAGTGTCTAATGGCTTACACAATTTTGGCAGAGGTGCAACGTCCTTGCATTATTCAGCCTGAGAAAGGCGCTGGAATGTTGATTGCCAGGATTTAAAGGGATAGTTCACCCAAAAATGACAATTCTGTCATTAATTACTCACCCTCATGTCGTCCCAAACCCGTAAGACCTTCGTTCATCTTCGTAACACAAATGAAGATATTTTTGATGAAATCTGAGTTCATGAAAAATTTCAGAAAAAATCTGAAAAATATTTGTTGCAGAATTCTAAACACTTTAACAATAAATTATTGATTTAGTTTATATAGAGGTGTGTTTTGGATGAATATTTTGGTGGGGATTCACTTACAGACGAGCCACAGCTGCTTTTGTTTAATGATTGGACTGAAATTTAAGTCGTTATTCACTGAAAGTCATTCCTTTCAGTGAGCTGTTAAAGGGAAAGTTCATCCAGACATGAAAATTATGTATCATTTACTCACCCTTAGTGACCCTCATGTCGATCCAAATCTGTATGACTTTCTTTCTTCTGTGTAACACAAAAGAAGATATTTTGAGAAACGCCCCTGTTTTTTTTATTTTTGACCATAAGTCAACATTCTTAAGCACATTCTTATAAAATATCTTCTTTTCAGTTCCACAGAAGAAAGTAAGTCACACAGGTTTGAAACGACATTTGGGTGAACAATCCCTTTAATTTGAGAAATGTTGTGACTGGATCATGGAGACAGTGAGTTGAACTCAAGAATCTCAAAAGAAAGATTTGTTCACAAATTAACAAGTATTTCTCAGACATAGTCGAAATGATCTATCGTTGTACTATTTTTGCATGATTGGCACAGTTATTCAAACATTAGCAAGATTTATATTATTATTACAAAAAAGTCTGTGGACCCAAAAGAAGTTCTGCTCCCAGCTTTAAAGATGAAGCGTGTTGTTTCCATGGCTTTAGTGGCACCAAATGGAACTGAAAAAGTTCATCTGGGTACTTTTTGACTATTTTATGAGTACTGTGAATTCGGACATACTTCTTTCATCACATACTGTTTTTCCTATACCAGAGAATGTCTAATAAGGGGAGAACTTCCACTCTCGGTAAACTTCCGGCTTCTGAACTTCTGTTGCAGTTCCACTCTGGTTCCATATGAGGGCGCTCACAGGACGAGTGCAGAATGAATGGAGGTCAATGGAGCTATACCCATCAAAATCCACTTTTCTCAGGATATAATTTTTTGTCTATTAATTTGAATGTTGTATTCAAAAGGAGATGCAAAGAAATTACACATTGCTGGGTGTTAGATTTTTTAGTGTCATTTATTTGCTTTAAAAAGTCTTTTAAAATGTCAATGACGTCATACACATCGTACGTCCAGGGGTACTGCTTCACGGCAATCCTTCAGTCACTTTGGTGCTTTCGCTCTCTACATTTTCTTTTCTCTCAAGGCATCAACAACACAGCTGACACAGGTAAATACACGTGCTAGAAGAGTTTTTGTTTTGTTGTTTTAAAAGACCACACCGAAAATACACACACACATTCTGGTCCCGCTTCGGATGCCACGATGCCATCAAGCGGTATCTCTGGTCGTAATCAGTCCTTCACTGACCAATCAGCGTTCATTAGCAGAATGCTAGCATGTAATGGGCAACAACAACCTAACCTGTAAGAAATCGAAAGGACATAAGTACTCGTTCATTAAATTTTCGACCTATAACCCATGTTGAACTTGAATAACCTAGAATCAAATCTGAGATTTCTCAAAAGCAATCGGGTGAAAGAGACAAATTTAGCCGTCTAGCTCCATAGACTCCCATTCATTTTGCACTCATGGGCGATCGCCCCCAGTGGAACTCTGGTGGAACTACAACCAAAATTCGGTACAATTATAGGTCTTAATAGGGAGTGGCCAGGCTCTCCGTAGACGGGCTGGAGTGGCCAGGCTCTCCGTAGACGGGCTCTCCCTGTACTATATAGTATGGAAGTATGCGATTTTGGATGCAGCTTGGGTCTCACTCACTAACTCTGCATACGCACAAATTTGTAACTTTCATACTAAAATGTATTCTAAATTTATGATCAACTGCAACCACATGCAAAAAAACGTATTCTGGGTGTCCTGTTGATATCAAAGGCCTTTATTGTTTGAACTAGTTTTAAGGTACTTTTAGAGTGCACAATACAGTATGTTTGTTAAGAGTGGCAAAATGATATAAAGGAAAGATTGTGTGGAAAGCCCTTACATGAAGATGGTTTGGGCATGTTTTATGCAAATTATTAACATTGGGCATGCAGGTTGCCTGATTTAGAATGCTCCAAATTCATTAACATTAGAATGAGGTTAAGAACGAATTGTGTTGTGAATTAGGTGGAAATATTTAGTGAGAAGTTTTCATGTGCATATAAATATAAACAATCCATGGAATTATTAGTGAATGAGACCCAATGACTATTTCTAAACAGGTTTTTCCTGAACGGTCCTGCCCCAAATTCATACCATTCGTTGTGTCAATGTAACTAGTTGGGATTCTCAAACAGAGCAATGTTTTGATAAGTGGCACAGAGCCACAGCATTTGCACTTTTCAAGGGATTTGACCTACTGATGGCTCACTCACAGTTGTCTCTGAATATTAAACTGGAAACATCAAGATAAATCACTGTAAACACATAAACACACTTTCATCAGCATCTGACATGCAACAACTGGAAGCATTTCAGGCTTATTGTCATAGCCTTGTAAAATGAGCTTGCCCAGGGTTTATTTTTAGTCAGCAGCCTCCAGCTGTGTTTCAGTGTGATGAGAGGCTGATGACACTTCCCTCTACACTGCTACTGTTCACACTTAAATAGGACAGACTGACAGTGAAGACTGAGACATGCTAAAGGTCTTCAAACATCTGCTTTACACTGTGAAATCACAATGCAGTTCTGCACATTTTCAGGTTTTAAGCTGCTACTTTAGGCCAGATTAGAATTCAAAATTCACACGGCCAACTCGACAATAAAGCCGTGACTACCAGCCTTTTGCATTGATGTGCAAAACAAAATCTTGGTAAACAATGGTTCCCTTTCAGTCGAGAACGTCAGACGTAGTCGACGGTCGACTGAATTGGGAGATCGCTAGAGAGCCTGTCTTCTTCGAGTACTATTGAACGAGCCAATGTAATTGGCGTGCGTGATTCGCATCACACACTCCGCCCCCGCGGCGCGGGTATAAATACGGAAGTGGATGCACGCACTAGTTGCCTTTCGCTTCGGAGCCGATCGTTTGATGTCTCTGAGAGTGCTGTTGTCTACAACGAGCGAGTGTGTCGGTGTTCTTCAGGAAGACTCTCCCAGTGCTGGTGTTCTACAGCGCGAGTGCAGCGGTGATCGCGAGCTTTGAGCTCTCAACTGCTGTTTTAACAGCAACAAATTTCTAAATGTTTGTGTGTGTTGATGGCTGGTTAGAGGGCGGAAAAGTGAGTGCTTCACTGTTTCAGTTCTCTGTTCAGTGTTGCCGCGGTCATTCCCCTGTGTGCTCCGGCACTGGTGACGGTCCTATTTTCTGAAAGAGCAACACGGGTGCGTTTGCGTCTTTTTCAAGATGTCATTCCGCCCGTGCGTTTCTGGGTGCGGTCGTTCCCTGTCTCTCTCTGATGGTCACAACTGTTGTGTCACGTGTTTGGGCTTACAGCACGCTGAGACAGCTTTTGTGGACAGCTCATGTTTTCACGGTGGGAACATGACTGTCGCAGTGTTGAGGGCGAGACTCGCCTTCGTTCGCGGAGAGCGAGTCCCCATTACCATGCCCCACCCTCGGGTGCTGTGTGGGATGGGTGACCGGAGGATAGTGTTGGATGTCCCGCCCGGTAACCATTCCCTGTGGGCTCCTCACTCCTCCCTTCCACTGCAACCACTGGAGCCTCCTGTGTTGTCTGCTGGTCCATCTGTAATGGGTGGGCCAGCGGTTTCACTCGGGGCTCCCCTGGAGGACAGGACGCCGATTGCAGCATCGGAGGGTGAGCTGACTTCTAGAGATGATGACTCGGCTGCATTGTCTCCCTCCGGGAGTTCAATGTTGCCCGAGCCGGATCCAGAATTATCAGCTATGCTGAAACGGGCCGCCGAGGCTGCCGGGCTCGAGTGGAACCTCCACCGTGTCCCGTTCAGTCTCGGTTGGAATCTGGAGTTTGGTATCTTGGGGCGGGCCGCGCTGGTTCTCAGCTCGCCGCCCCAGTGCCTTTCTTTCCCGAAATGCATGGAGAGCTTATCAGGTGGTGAACAGCATCTTTCTCTGCCAGAAACTGCCTGAATAGCTTTTCCCCCTCATTACCCTTGATGGAGGAACGGTGAAGGGTTGCGAGGTGTCCCTCCATTGGAGCGGTCTGTCGACACAGGTGCACCTGTGTCCGGCGGCCGCTGCCTTTTGGGGGGATCCTCGTCTCCCCCCTAAGGCCTGTGAGTTTCGTCTGTTCCGACGGGCAGAGCTTACAAAGCCTGTGGGCAAGCCCCTTCCTCTTGCGTGCCATGGCGTTGCTGCAGGCTAGGGCACCCATGGCATGCACGAGGGTAATCCAGACCGTGCGCTCATAGGTGAGCACCGCACTGCATCCGACCTCACCCTCCGGGGTACGGGTGTCGTAGCGTGCGTGATCGGTCTGGCGATGTCCACCTTGGTGGTCCAGTAGCGCCTTCGTTGGCTCAGCCTGGTTGGTATGGCGGATGCGGACAAGGTTCGGTTCCTGGTCTCCCCAATTTCCCAGGTTGGGCTGGTCGGCGACGCGGTGGAGAACTGCATCAAACAGTTCTCTGCCGCTCAAGCGCAGACGGAGGTCATCCGGCACATCCTGCCCCGGTGGCCAGCTGCTGCCTCCACCCGCCGCCGGTGGCAGCTCCTCCGCCTGCTCGTCGCCGTGGGTGTTCTCCGGCCGCCGCTCCTGCTGGCCCTCCGCAGCAGCCTCCACCCAGGCCTCAGCATGGAGCCGGCCGCAGTAGAGACGCCCAGCCCGCTCCAGGCGCTGCCAAGCCAGGTGGCAAGCGACAGCGAAAGCATTCCGGAGCGGGCCGCCCAGGAATGGATGAGATGCTCTTGGAGTGGCACGATCACTCCCTCCCCCCGAGTGAGGGCCGGGTGGAGCCTTTGTTTGTATGTGTGTCTGTTCCGCCGCTGGCTCCCTAAAAAAAAAAAAAAAAAAAGCGGAGCAAGCGGTACCCACACTTCAAAGAGAGAGCAATTTCATCTGTTCCTGGGTCCCAAGAGGGCCAGTCTGGCGGGTGTGACCCTGTATAGCCTTACACCCCTCAGCTCCCCCTTGGTCGCCAGCAGGCAGCTTGGTGCGTTCGAGGACCCGGTCGTCCGCCTTCTCACGCGCCCCCTGCCGCTTGTGGAGACAGGTAAGTGTTGCACAGCACACTAACACCACTCTCTCTACTTTGCTGCCCTACCTCAGGCTCGGCTACCCCGCTCAAGTCAGTGATAGTCATCACATTAGGTGTTGAGCAGACGTGCTCCTGAAAATTCAGTGATATTCATCACACCGAGTGTTGAGCAGTGCTCCTGACTTGTGCGTGCTTATCTTATCCTGCTGGCGAAGGATTTGATATAGCCGCTCCTCCAGCCGGTACGAAGGCCAGTTGTAAACTCGTTCTTCGTGCTACTAGGGGGTGGGTCGTGACCATCTTGGCCCAAGATTGGTCTGCAGCTTTGACCTGAAAGACATGTGCTTCAGATCTCTACCTCCCGCACCGCAGGCCATCCTGTGTGTTGCGTCTAAGGGTGGAGTATCAGTACAGTGTCCTTCCACTCGAGTGCTCCAGAGCCCGTTGGGTCTTCAGGTCAACTGGAAGAGAGTAATCTCGCCCACGGGCTGAGTATCTCTTTTCTAGTTTTGGAGTGGTACTCGGTCCAACATGTCTCTCCAAAGAGAATGTGTTCAGCTGGTGTTGAAGTGAGAAAGGGTCCCACTGAAAGAACTTTCAGAGGCTCCTGGGGTATATGGTAGTCGCAGCCTTTGGCTCCCTTCATATGTGACCGCTTCAGCGCTAGCTTCACGATCGAGTCCCGAGGTGACCGTGGCAGAGCAGCTCACCCTGTGTGACTATAGTTCATCCCGGTCTGCTGCCAAACCCTCTTCAACAGAGGGGCCATGTACAAAGGGCGTGTTTTAACGGGGGCCTGGGCGACCCCCGACTACACGGGCATTCGTGCCTCGAGTTGTTAGACATTGCGACCGTTGCACAAGCTTCCCCTGCATGTCACAAACTCACCCGTCACCTCCTCCTTGGAGTCAGACGCTTCTGAGGGCGCCTTGTTCCACTCCTCCCGCTTACTCAATCGTGCCGCCATCGAGCCTCACGACAGTTATAGCCAGAGCAAGTGGAGACTCCATCCCCTGGGTCCGGCTGGGTCATGACCATTCCGGGGCCGCTCAGTTGCCCCCCCGGTTTTATTTTTCCGCCAGTGTTTGGGTAAACCGAGCGGACTACCCTTGGACAAACACTGGGTCTCAGCTGCCCCAGGGGCCCGCAGAAATGTGTTTAACCCCAGTGAGCCTTCTAAAAGTGACTGCGACTCATGGTCGCCTTGCGCCTGCTCAAGTCAGTGAAATCATCACTCTTCATGTTGAGCAGAATTGCTCCTGAAACTCAGTGAAGTTCATCGCACTCAGGTGTTGAGCAGCAATGCTCCTGTAGCTCTGTGAGTTCATCACAGGTAGCTCAGTGAATTCGTCACACGCAGTGCTGAGCAGAAATGCTCCTGGTGCTCAGTGAAGTTCCTCGCACTCAAGTGTTGAGCAGAAATGCTCCTGAAGCTCAGTGAGTTTATCACACTCAGGTGTTGAGCAGTAATGCTCCTGAAGCTCAGTGAACTTGTCACACTCAAGTGCTGAGCAGAAATGCTCCTGTCGTTCAGTGAAATTCTTCGCACTCAGGTGTTGAGCAGAAATGCTCCTGAAGCTCAGTGAGTTTATCACACTCAGGTGTTGAGCAGGAATGCTCCTGAAGTTAAGTGAACTTGTCACACTCAAGTGCTGAGCAGAAATGCTCCTGTCGCTCAGTGAGGTTCTTCGTACTCAAGTGTTGAGCAGAAATGCTCCTGAAGCTCGGTGAGTTTATCACACTCAGGTGTTGAGCAGGAATGCTCCTGAAGCTCAGTGAACTTGTCACACCCAAGTGCTGAGCAGAAAACGCTCCTGAAGCCCAGTGATCTTCACATGTTGTGTTGAGCAATGCTCCTGTCTTTTGCGCCCGTCACTTGCACCTACGTGCCAAGTCAGGAGAGGAACAGGTCTTCATAGTTGCCCCTTATTGGCCCAACTAGACCTGGTTCCCTTCAACAGCCTTCCTGACTTCCCCTGAAAACTCTTTCGGGGACGGGGCACGATGGCACACGCATTCTTCCCCCGGAGATTCCGGGCGGTCTTACATCTGAACGCGGAGGTTCAGGTGGCTATCACAAGAATGTGTGATAGTTACCATCACTTCTGCGAGCACCCCCTAGAATGGGGTAGCGTGCTTACGCCTTTAGAAGGGGAACCTAGTCGTTGAGTGCGTCTTCTCTCCAGAGGAGATCCTGAAAGCTTTCGATCACTTCAGTGCTCTCTTTCCTGCAAAATGGGTTGCAGTAGGCTGTTTTCCTAGATCACCCTCAAAATGATGTTGCCTCGGTGTTTAAACGACGCTCATCGTGTTGCAGAAGTATGCAGAAGCACGTTCTGATCGTCAGGTTCCTGAGGAGCAAGGTCTTGTAAATCCTTGTGTCCCACTTTATCCTCTTGGGCCTTGTCCCTGGTGCGACTGCACTGCAGAGACCGCCCCTGAGCCACTGCAGGTAGTGAGTTAAAAATTCTGTTATATCAGTTCTCCTGCTCGCGTGGTCTCTACTAGAGGGTAGGGACTTGCTCGCTTTCGGTCAACGTATTGTGCCTGGAGTCTGGGCCGGCTAACTCTCTCAAGCTGAGACCCCGGCTCGGATTGTGCCCAAGGTTCCTACCTCTCCCGTAATAGGAGCAGGTGGTGAGCCTGCAAGCGCTGCCCTGGAGGAGGCAGATCCAGCCCTGGCTTCTCTGTCCGTTCGCTTGGACGTGTACAGAATGCAAGTCATAGACCTCAGACCAGCTCTTCAAATATCTGTTGGAATTCAGCAGAGAGGGAAGGCTGTTTCCATGCAAAGTTGCACTTAGTGCTTGCCTTCATTTCGGCAAAGATCCGAGATGCAACATGTCCACTTAGGTGTTGAGCTCCTCTATGATGAGTGTAAAGTGCTCCGCCTGGGCGTTGACGATATACTTTGCTAAACAGATTCTAGAGTTGGGGGCTGGACGACACCTAGTTGAACCGCTGCTTCCCGTGGGCTCCCTTCTCATGAAGCCAGTTTCACCGTGAGCCCGGTTCAAGTGTCGGCTTGCTGCGCCATTCCCCTCCTATGGACTGGATACGTGCGCCTTTCTACTCCAGTTGAGTTCCCTTAAAATTGAACCCTGTTGAGTTCCTCCACACCCCTCCGACGTCGGACGTGCGGAACGTCTGGTGTTAGGCCTACCACTCGTAAGCAGTGTGGAACCTGTGTTAGGCTGGGTCCATATGTTGCGGTCCCTTCGGTGACCCCATATGTGTATTCTTCCACGATACGGCTCCCTGCGGTGAGCCCGTGTCTTCCCTCGGCAGAGTCTCTCTGCCGTCACTGTCCGGTGTGTCTCCCCCCGTCTTAGGCTGGAGCCACCCCAGTGACATTCCATATGTTAGACTGCCCGGTTTCCGCCCAGTTCATATGTGTGTTCTCCACATTACCTCCCTCGGGTTGGATGTGGCTTCCGCAGCGTCCCTTCCTTCCAATGTACGGGGAACGCTTTCCCAGTGGTCCTGTAGGAACAGCAGTGACTTCCCTGGCCTAAGCCCTGTCCTTCCCCGCCTTAAGTTTGCGGGGGCATCAGGAGGCTTTGGTTTAGGCACTGGAAGGTGGCAGCGTTAGTGGCGTGTTCAATGGGTGATCCCAATTCAGTCGACCGTCGACTACGTCTGACGTAGTCCCCTTGCCACTACCGCTGGACCACCGCTGACCCCCGGTTACTCTCGGCTCCTCAGCGAAAAGCAACTAGTGCGTGCATCCACTTCCGTATTTATACCCGCGCCGCGGGGGCGGAGTGTGTGATGCTCGTTCAATAGTACTCGAAGAAGACAGGCTCTCTAGCGATCTCCCAATTCAGTCGACCGTCGACTACGTCCTCCGTTCCCTCCTTCAGGGAACGGTGGGTTGCATACGCAACCAGGACGTTATCCTGGATTATTATTATTATTATTTTCAGTTATAACTGATAAGGCTGGGTCGACAATATTACTGAATCGATTTTAGTCAATCTTTTTGAACCAACATCAATCCTTAAATCTCAAAATCTATATTTTAGTTCAAGCGGCACACTCATTGTAAAAAAAAGTTGCTGCCTTAAACATCCAAGTTGATGTACTTAAAAATGTAAGTCATTTCAACTTAAATTGCATTAAACTGACTTAAAAAAATGAGTTGAATCTTAACTTAAAAAAAGTTGAAAATTGCTTAACTTATTTTGATGAGTTAAAGCAATGTAAAACCTATTGCTGTCAGTCGATTAAAAAATGTAACTAGATTAATCACACATTTTTTAATATATATTTTATAATGTAATCATTTCACAGTTAATCTCCAAATTAATGTAGAGACAACATAAAGACAGTATATTTTAAATACTTTAAAATATAGTTTAATGGCATCTTTTTATGAATGAAGGCCAGTATCACTGATACTAATACAGCTACTGATGTCTTGATGAAAATGACCCCCCCCCCCCTCCTCCCATCCCCTCCCCTCCCATTTATATATGAATTTATAGCCATTCAACATTACCTTGAAATTGAAAGCTTTACTTTTTTTAACAATCCTCACATTCACCTAAATAAAATATCTCCATTTGGAGTGGACTTTGAGCTTTGTAACCTTTCAGATCTTTTTTTATGCTCAATCAGCAATTACATACTAACTAAAGTTGAAAAAGTAAAAAAGAAAAAGCATAATATGAAAAATCTGTGTCAATACCTAGCCCTTTTATTGAGACTGTTTTTGTCAAATGTATCAGCTACTAGTACCCTAGCCAGGGTGGAAACTTCTTCACAGTATCGTCTCATGTGTGTTGACTCTACAGACTGGACTAATAGTGGCGTGCTACCAAGGGTACGTGGATGTTGTGATTGCTCTTTCCCACTGTCCTCACCTGGATGTGAACTGGCAGGACAATGAGGGAAATACAGCCCTCATCACAGCTGCCCAGGCGGGTAAGAACCATCTAACAGCCTCCAATCCAATCCTGACATATTTACATTTATATTGCCTTCATAAAGTTTAAGCAACTAGTTTCTCAACATTCAGTGTGAAAACTTCGAAACACTACTATAACTGAACTTTCAAGTGCCCTAGGAAGGTTATGTATTCAACAGTTGACTACATTTCCATAATTCACCTGAACAATTGCAGGTCACATCACAATCTCTAACTACCTTCTCAACTACTTTCCCGGGCTTGACATCGAGAAGAGGAACTGCCACGGTTTCACCGCTCTGATGAAAGCTGCTATGCAGGGTCGAGTGGAATGTGTCAAAGCCCTGATGCTGGCAGGTACTCGAACCTCAGATCACTGTGCAAAAGAACTGCCAGGAAACACTGCAATATAAAGCATCTGTTACATAATTAGCTACAAGACAAGGATACAATACAGCCATAATCATACCACAGATTTACTATTTTGTCATTTACTATTTCTTTTGCCATTCTGAATCGATATGCTGCTATTTTGTTTCTGTGGGGGAAAAAACTAATTGTTATGAAGCTCTTGCACCACGGAAACTAAAAGCACAATACAATTGTATTACAATACCGCTACATACTGTGTGTATATATATATATATATATATATATATATATATACAAATGCTTTTATTTTGGCTATTGTTGCTTGTTTCGCTTTCTTACTTTTGCTATACTTTCTTTTTTCTAAAATGATTTTATAGACTGCAATTTTTCTTTTTTGTTATGCTTTCTTTTTTTCTAAAATGAGTCTGGTAACACTTTACAATAAGGTTTTATTTCTTAACATTAGTTGATGCATTAAGTAACATGAACTGACAATTAGCAATACATTTGTTAGAGTATTTATTCATTATTCATTTATTCAAGGTTAATAAAAATCCAGCTGTTCATTGTTTGTTCATGTTAGTTCACAGTGGATTAACAAATGTTAAGCGATACAACATTTGATTTTAATTATGTATTAGTAAATGTTTAAATTAACATTAGTTCATGTTAACTAAAGTAGTTAACTAATGTTAACCAATGAAACCTTAATTTCAAAGTGTTACAATGATTTTGTTACCTGTGAAGCTGCATTTTATTGATAAAATTAGCCATCTACAAATAATATTTATTACAAAAAATTATTAGCATTATTATTTTTTATTCACTGAAAATCATGCCCTTTCTGAAGATCATCTGTGAATGACGACAAATGGCTTTAAGACTTGTAAACTGTAAAAAAAATGTATATGATCAATAAGTTATGACAACATGTTTTTACATTGCTTTAACTCATAAACATAAGTTTAGCAAGTTATACTAGATTCAGCTAATTTTTTAAGTCAGTGTAATGTAATTTAAGTTGAAATGACAACCAAGTTTAAGGCAGCAACTTTTTTACAGTGTAGTGCAGTAATGTAGTGCACAAGCCATATGCACAACTTTTTTGGTGGATTTTTATTTTTTATAAACTCATTACATGGCAAGATTTGCATAATTAATCTTCAAAAATGTATACTTTTATTCATGGGGGAAAAAAACACATAAGATTAGAGCAACATGAGAGTGAGTAATTTCTTTTTTGGCTAAAACCAAAAAAGTTATTTTGTAGAATATTGTAAATATGCCGTTACTCCAATCACATCAGTGCATTTACTTTTTCATCAGGGGCTGATCTGGATGCCAGGGACAACGGGAGGAAGTTCACTGCGCGAGAGTGGGCCATCTTTACAAGCCGCTACGAGACTCTCTTTGCCATGATGCGGCTGATGCATCAGCCGTGTGCGGACCAGTTCTGTGACGCCTATCGGCCAGAGTGGCCTCTTCTGCCCGCATTGGTGGTCAAAGCTCAGACACCCAAAGGGTGCATCCGGAAAATTTCAGAGACACTACGTGACTTCTTTGACATCAGTAACGTCACAGAGGCTTCAGAGGACGGGGTTCTGGATCACATGGTGCGCATGACAACAGCACTGGGGAGTCCGTTCATCTCAACGGCATGTCGAACGGTGTGTCCCGATAGCCCGCCCTGTGTGGGAAAACGCCGTTACTCTGTTCAGGAGATCCTGAAGAAACAACGCATCGCACAGCTGAAAGGTCAGGGACCCGAGCGCATCGAGAACTACAAGCGTCTTTTCCAGAACTCCCAAGTCCTGCTTGTGCCCAAACCCAAAGATCGCCGTGCGAGTCTGCAGCCCCAATCGGACATCTCTTCGTCCGGTCTGGTCATCCGCAGGACCAGTCTGCTCCCCTTACACATGCTGAGGAGGAGCAGCGTCAGACCAGGTATGGTGGTGCCCAAGCTGAGGATTAGCAAGGCTCCTACGCCAACCTACGTGCCGGAGAAAGTGCGGCGGAAAAGCAGCTTTATAGACGACCAGTTCCTTCAGATCCCCAAGTGGAGATATAAAGAACTTAAAGAGGAGAGAAAGAAAGCAGAGGAGGCGGAAAGAAAAAGACTGGAGGCCATAACCAAAAGACAGCTCTCTACTGGCAAAAGGAAATAAGTGTGTGCAAACTCAACTTTTGATACTTGAAATTCAGTCCTGATTTTGGATTGATATTGGAAATGTATTTGACTATTTATTGTTTTTTTTTGTTTTTTGTAAGGGTAAATGCTTCTAAACTATTTTTCAAAATGGGGATAAAGTGATCAGCTCCTTTAATATTTTTGCAGGTTTGTGAGGAACAGGAAGCTAGCCAAACCAGATCAGCTAATATGGATACACTACTAAAACAAGATGCTACTGTATGTTTACATCCTAAAAATAGGACTATTTGACTTTTAGAGTTGTCCAAATGCTAGCATTGGCTCAGATTTAACAGTATTTAATCATCATGAATGTATTTAACAAACATACATCTTTAATACCTCATTTTTGAAAGTAAATATTTAAATATTGTAGGTATTTTGGCAGTAGCCATAACTGTATTTGCATACATTTCAGAGACAAATGCTTTACAGACAATCGCCAGCAAGTAATGAATGACGGAGTAGTGTAGTATCATGGATCAGCATCTTGTTTGATATTTTCTATACATGTATTTTACTATTAACTATTTATACTACTAAAGCACTCTAAGTTTATTACTTTAATGACTATTTTCTGAAACTATAGTTGTTCAACAAAAAGCATGCAATATCTTTTACAAAATGGTATTTGCTACTATTTGGGGAGAGTACGGTAAGATGTGTCGCCCCCAAACATTCGCACACTAAATGACTGGCCTTTGCGTATTTAGCAAGGACCAAACTTACCGACTGCCTGTGATGAAGAGATGCACCTTAAAAAAAGGCTGAACAATTCTATATGGCAGGTAAAATGCATTCATGTTTAAAAATATACATAATATAAACTACTGTTAAAAAATTTGGTGCCACAGATTTCTTTTTAAAAGAAACAAATTTTTATTCACACATTAAATTGATCAAAAGTGATAGTAAAGAAGTTTAATAACGTTATAAGTTTTGTATTTATATTCTTTTTAATCTTCTATTCATCATAGAATCCTGAAAAAATGTAACACTGTTTACACAAAAATATTGGACAACTGTTTAAACAATGATAATAATAGGAAATGTGACAATGAAGAATGGAATAATGGCTTTATTCACAAGAATAAATAACATGTTAAAATATATTAGAAAACAGTTATTTTAATTTTCACTATATTACTGTTTTTACTGTATTTTTGATCAAAATTATGCAGCATAGGTGAGCATTAGACTTTTGTTTTTATTTTTTACCAACCCTAAACTTTTTTAACAGTAATGTCTAGTAGTTAAAAAAATCAAGTAAATTATTTAGCAAAAGATTAGCCATTAATTATTAAATTGAAAGATTTTTCCTAAAAAGATAGCTTTAGGATAAGTTGTGCCAGAGGTTCAACTAATATTGATACTGAAATTTACCCTCTAATGCAGAAAATACTGCTACTATAAATTCAAAATCTGAAAATGATTAAATATTCAGAATATTTAACATTATCCCAGCTATTATGAAAATGCAAATAATGTGCAGCAAAGTGCAAAGGGATTGTACATTAGCAGATATTTTCCCCCTATTTGTGTTAATTTAATAAATTAAAAAAGCAAATTATTCCCCAATTTGACCTTGACATGACACAACTTACCCCTAACATGGACATTGTTTTTGGGTGGGAGCCTTGTTATAAACACTTTCTAACAATTTCAGTTTCATTTTCAATTTCATCCTAAAATCTATCTTAAATAAAAAGTGGCACAGCTTACCACGCTCTTCTTCAGAGCTAGGAACCGTAAAACCAAATTCAAACATATTACAATAAATCTCAGGTATTAATGGTTCTGTATATGGAATAATAACTTCTTTTAAATGAAAGTATATGGAGTGATATCTGTTTGAAATGTCTTCTCACTGACCGTCACGTCATCTCTACAGCACCACTGTGCCTCGGACAACACAAAATACACAGACACACTCCTCACATTTTATATTGAAGTCAAAACCAGTTCTGATATAAAGTCAGGTCACCCTGTTACTGTAAAACAGTGCCGTTTACACTATTTTAGGTTGTACTAAATAAACCAAAAGTGATGACCAGCAATACTTGGAATAAGAGTGTCATTGTAACTTTGGAATAAAACACTGCTTTGTAATACTAAAGTGTGACGTCATTTTGTTGAACTTGAGCAGGTGTAAAGGTGAAGCGCAGACCTTATTAAGCGATTGAGGTCACCGGTATGAGCTGATAAACGCTGAGGTACTTATCTATCTGCAAGGTCAGCACTTGCTTCAGGACAACATGAAGAAAATGAAGCATCCTCTGCTGGAGAACCGAAGCACTGACATGTGATCTGCAGCGGGACTGATAGCCTATCAAAGACAAATAGGGGAAAGTGGGGTAAGTTGTGCCAGTTTTTACTCAAAGTGACTAAAGTGAGGCCATGACAGTAATGCCTTCAACTTAAGGATGTACATATATTTCAGGATGTGGTGCATCCCTGAGAACAATAACTTTGGGTCTGAAATAAATTGTTTCAGAAATATAGCTTTTGGGAAAAAAGTGGTCTCGTGGCACAACTTGCCCCTGGTGCGGGGTAAGTTGTGCCTTTGGGGGAATACGTTGGGGTAAATTGTGCCAGTGATTTCTGAAGTAAAACAGAACATTTTAATGTTATGAACTGTAATGCTATATGAAAGCAAGACAAATTCAATAAAAAAATACTAATTTAAGGTTTATTTGGATACCCTTAAACTGTTGGAATAAGTCCACTTAAATACACAATATATATGATATTTGTGAATGAAGGCTTTGGCAATAAATGCCTGTTGACATACATAGAACGCTGTCTGTCAGTTATGTAACATAAGAAGAAAGTGACTAGAGACTAATTTCTAAACATCCTATTGTTACTTAGGCCACTTAAAAACTTAATAAAACTTCTCTTTAATAACATAGTGCAAATTCAAAACTGAATGTCACATAGTTTAAGCGCTAAAATGTAAGAGTACAATGTACAATTACAAATTAATATGTTGAAAATAATTATAAGTGGGGATGCCACTGGCACAAATCACCCCAGACCAACAAGTTTGAAAAACTAGCATGATCCAGCAGTTGAGAGCTAACATCATGCTAACTCTATACAGTAGACTCATTGTGTAGCCTGCTAAAGCCCTAAGACATGTGTGAAATGTTTTCAAACTTGTCAATAATTGTTCAGACACTACAATCAAAAAACCTTAATCATAGAAAATTTACTTTGAAAGGAAAAACATTTTTTTTTGAGCTAAAATGTGCTTACATCTCATGCCATGTGTCTTCTTAGGAGGATATGTAAAATGGATGGCTTTTCAAAATTATGTGGTCACATGACCAATTTCTCCTATGGTTTTCCACAAACAAGGGGTGGATCAACTTCCCCCCCTGGCACAAATCACCCCACTCTCCCCTACCCTGAGAGGACCTGAATGTCAGATAGACCCCAGGGTTCGGGTCACTCTGAACTGGCTTCAAAGCCACAGCTCAATTTTCAGATAGCACGCTATGGAAAAGTACAACCTTGACCTGAAAAGGGTTTAGCTGCCACTCAAGCTTTTGAGTTTCACCTTGAGGTTTGGCCAGCTGGTGTGCTAATGGCATGTACCGCAGAAGTCTTGCTGTTTCGAGCTCAGAACACGCCGTGGGATCAACCCGTAGCCCGCGGCAGCTGCTGGCTCTTATCGACACCTGAGCGGAACACAAAGTCAACGGATAGGGATAGCAAGAGAGCTTGAGAAGACGAGATAATGAAAGCGAGGAAGAGGAGGCAAATCCTGAGTGGCATTGGGTGGAGAACAGGAAGCTGACGACTTTGCCTCCGCTAGTCTATAGACCATGATAACTAGGCCATAGGATTACACACAAACTTTTCCTGCTGAGTTTATAGTGATATACTGCCCTCATTAATAATATTCAATAGGACAAAACAGACAAGGCAATTGTTTTAATTTTTTATTACAGTGCTTGCAATGCAAGTATTGAAATCCCTCTACTTTTTAATCACCACAAATTCAATTCAGCTCAAATCGCGGTCATAAACATAGACAGCTAAAACGGCATTAATAACATCGTTTGGTCAATTCTTTCTTGTAACCACATTATTTTTCTTCTGGAAATCCAATTCTAGCATATAGTTTAAGCAAAGAGGTATTGAAATCCCTCTACTTTTTATTCTTCACAAATTTCTGCAAAATGTGTAAGAAAATGTAAATGTATGTGTGCATATATATATATATATATATATATTACACATGCACTCTCACACACTAACTCGAATCGATGATGTCACATTTTCCTATTTCACTATCACTATTCATATGCTGTCTTGCAAGCACTATATTCTTAGGGACATGCAATTATAGCATTTAAATGTTTTTTTAAAGGCAAACAAGATGACCACAACCCTTTTTATTCTCCATAACTTTTAGCAATTAATTCAAATTGAACCACTTAAATTATTTTGTAGATTATTTCAGCTTTACATGTCACTACCTATTTGTAAAAGCACTGATATTTCCATCAGTTAATGCAATTGTAGCTATGAATTTGTTTTTAAGAGCAAAATGGCGTGCATGGTTTAATATTAACTCTTTATTCAGATAACCACACCTAGTACCTAATGCCTAATATACAACATTCACCGAGTTCAAAAAAATGATTTATACAATTTACATCTCTCTGGAACTATTCATGTAAAACAAAATTAAAACAAAATAAAACTAAGCTCCACATATCCCTCATGAAATGAACCCACAGAATTGTGTTTCTGATTAGTGATTCGCAATGAAGCCTTCAATTTTAGTGTTGCAATGATTTACAGGTACGAGAAAAAGGAACGTTTGTCATGATACTGGTCGAAACAGGACGCTTGCAGGCACATACGGAATGGGGGGCATGGGGGGGCGTAGGCGTAAGGAATGCTTGACGGCAAGAGATCTTCTGGCAACCTGAGCAGGTGTTTGGGGTGGTGTGGTTCTGGCCCCGTGCCAATGCTGGTCTAGAGCTGGGTTAAGGGCTCACTTCCGAGGCTGGTGGATGTGCTGGTTGATGTGATGGGCCCCAGGAAGCTTCTGTACCGAGGGCACAGGTTTCTGATGGGCCACCTGGGCAGCAGCAGGGGTGAAGTCTTTATCTCCCTGAGAAGGACAAACAATAACAACAGTCAATTATAATGTGTCCATATGAAAAGTGACATGGCAAGTGATCTGTGTGCATTGAATCACACTGATAATTATACAACACTCAGTCCTGGTTCTCTAATATGATTGGACGAGAGGTGTTCCAAGGGTGCTATATATTGTAACAGCACTGTGATGACTCTTTTCAGTGTTCCAGCGGTATTGTTAACTAAAACTATTAAAAGCATTTTTTTAAATTGAAATAAGGCTTAAATAAAATATAAATAGTAGATGAAAACCTTAAACTAAATGAAAATTGGAAATGTCATTAGAACTAATTGAAATGAAAGTTGTGAGTGACACTGTTGTTGTTTGATATAAATCGTAATTAATTAAACAAAGTCATCTCTGTATGCGTTTTCTAGTTGCCATCCATTTAAAATCAAAATTTTTGATGAGAGACTGAGATCTCTTTGCCTTAGTTTCATGTCTATTAACATGAAAAAGAAAGCGGCACACAGAAGCATCTGACATGCAGCCGGCTGATGACAAAAATCCTATATTGCAAGAAAGCGGCAGCCGCAGACATTCTCCAACATCACTTTAATCTGTATGAGAGTCTTTCATAGCAAGCTTTTGAAGTAGATTAAACTACTGCACAGACGGGGTGGACAGTCCAACACAGTGAAACGAGCCAAGACTGAACACAAGCGTGGCATATTTCTATTTTCTGTCTGTTTACCAGCTTGCTGGAGGACTAAAAGAGCCTCAGATGTGAGTATTTAGAGAAGAAATGCTGCATAAATTGTGTCACTAGAAGCTGTTTAGATCACTTCAAAAGTAAAAGGAGGCCAATGGCCCAGTAAAAGGGCTCCATGTGCATCGTGCCATCCTCTAGGGTCACTAGTAATGGCCTGTGACACATGTACTCAAACACCACGTTCTCTTACACATCTGACATGTTTACACGGAGGACACTATTTAATTAAACCGCAAACTCTCCCTCAAAACGCTGCACATAAGCATGCACAGATCTGTCACATCAAAACATAATAAATCCTGAGACGCGGCCAATCCCATGGCGGCAGAATGGATTAAGGTCAGCTTGGGCTGGAAACGAGCAGAGTGAACTCTATGTGACGAGCCATTCAACAAACCCCATACAGAGTCTCCAGCACATCGGACTATTGATATGATCTCAAAAAAGTGATGCAAGACTAAAACGGCTTTTATCGGAGCAAACTCTACGTCTGAGCCTCAGGCTAGGGTTTCATGAGGACAAACTTTGGGGATTTTAGATACGAGCAGGATTCAAATGAATTTGGCACTGCTTTCACACCAGATGCAAATATTTGTTTGCAGGGAAATGTTTGAATATAAATAAAGCGATTCTTATATATATATATATATATATATATATATATATATATATAATTTTATTATTATTTATGTACAATAATGCAAATTTCTATTTCAGTCCCTTGTGTTAAATTATTCTGAGATTAAAATGTTCAACTGTGTTCATTTATTTATTTGGACTTAAAATGAATCACAACAGCTTGCTTGATCTGTGTTTCTCTCATGAGGCTGTTAGACTCTTCTCCTCTCTCTCTGTCGGCAGACCAGATGGTGAATTTACACATCAGAGTCACAGACGAGAATTTAACCTGACGAACATTCAGGTATCTGTCTTTGGTGTGAATAGACCTTTAGGAAACAATTTGTTATGACCAGGCCTTTATATAAACCATCTAAACTGTTGGACCAGGAATAACGTGGTCTTTGATTTAGATATTATGATGTAATCAATGGACATGTGTACCAACCTTAGTGAGGACTCCCGAGACCACAACATGCATCTTTGGTGGGCTAAAGATTGAAAAAAAAAAGAAAAAAGAAGAGAAGACCACAGTTACAAACAGAGAGCAATGTCTCAAATACAAACAAACAAAAAACACATTTAAATATATGTGCTAGTTAATGAAGCATAAGCAAAACAGATGACAAAGTGTTTGTGAAGCAAACCACTCTCTTTTCATATCAAACAGCAACTGATTGCAAATAAGCCTGTGTATTAATCAGTCTCTGATTTTTTTAGGATCATTAATTTTTCCACAGGGAATATGTGAAGGAGAACACCAACAACTCTGTAGTCTGGTAATGAATGAACCACTCATATTTCAGAAGGGTGAAAAACGTGGGTTTCAGCCAGATTCGGCTCAATAGTGCTGCCTTGTGTTCAGGCCAAAGACACCTTTAAACTGAATGTAGGCAGAAGGTGAAGGCCAAATTTTGACCAGAGAACTTTTTTGTGCTTGCAGGTAAAGTATAGGGCTGCAACAACTAATCGATAAAATCGATTATAATCGATTATGAAAATCGTTGTCAACGAATGTCATTATCGATTAGTTGGTCTGTTTACGTCACGGGGAGCGTTTACTGGTACGCACACACACGCAAGGTCTCTCTCCCTCAGGCGCTCTGCCGAGCGCGCGCGCTACACGGTTTGGAGGTTTGGAGCAGTCTCGCATGCGCGCTCTTGCTTGCGCGCTCTAGATTTCGGGAGTTTGAACTAATTCGCGGGCATCAGGGAGCCGCAATCAATATGCGGGAGACTCCCGGGACTTCCGGGATCTTGGGATGTCTGTATTTTGTCTCGAGCATCAGGTTGCGCAATCAGTTCGCTCGCAACGTAAGTGATGGATTAAAATAGCGCTACCGCAGAAATAGGTTAAATTAAAACGGTCTTTACAAAGCGAAGCACTAAATATAAAGGCAGTTAATAACAGCAGCAGTAAAATATTGTTTTTTAGTCACTGTACTCAGTGGTTTTCAGCGAATGCTTGTGCACTAATGCATAATTTCTCCTGTCCTTTACTCAAGCCTGTTAGCTTGCTGGGTAACGTTACCTCCATTCCGTTCTCTTTTTATAGCATTTGTCTACTAAGTTTTAATTGTTTTTCAAACGCGATCTACTGCGGCTCTACATTCACACAATTGTTTTCAGTCTTTCTATATTTATTTAATCAATTTATCCTTATATTATTCTTTTATATATTATATATAATATATATTATATTCTTTATCCTTATATATAATTAATTTTAAATAAAAATTAAATGAATTATATATTTTAGATGTTTTTAGTTTGTTTTTAGTTCAGATATTCACATCTGAACAACATGTCTGTGTAAATTTGTTTTAACAAAAATTGTGTTAAAACATAATATGTTGGATATCATTTTTTTAACAATAATCATGTTTGTCAACTTGCCATCAGCAATTATCATTAAAAACAATGCAAATATTGATATTAGTAAAACTCAATGTGTGGCTTTTGCACTTTTTAAAGTACACTTTTACACATAAATACCCTGATTTACGGTTTTATTTAGTTATAATAAAAAAAAAATCTTATTTAATTTCTATCCGATTAATCGATTAATCGAAAAAATAATCGTCCGATTAATCGATTATCAAAATAATCGTTAGTTGCAGCCCTAGTAAAGTATTGGTTCATACGTTTGGAAACATCATCTCATTTCACTAATTAAAAGCAAAAGGTTCATAAGAGATTGAATACAGATGTAAATTTAGACAGCAGCTAGTGAGAGCTAGTAATTTCCATTTCAACAGAAATATTTATATATGAAGTCAATATTTGATTTTAAATTAATGAATAATATTTAGATAATTATTAATATAAAATAAATATATACCAAGGCTTTGTGACAAATTATCAGCACTATCCATCACCATGCATAATTGCGTAATTTATAATTTGATCAAAGCCGAGCTGACAGCCGTTCTTCGGGCTGTGAAATGAAAGTGTGAGGCCTGCACTGATTAGCTGAAGGTCAACAGCCAGCATCATTATGGGTGCAGGAGCTCAGAGTCAAATTGAGCTCAATCAAAGATCTGACGTGTCTGTCAGCAGACGCCCTCTACTTCACATAACTGCTGGAAGAAAGCGTCTTTCCTGTGTCCGAACACGTATCTGATCAGATGCATGGATGGAATACTAATGCAACAAATTAGCTACATCGCTGATGGAAACATCATCATATAGATTTCACATTCAGCATGTGTGATCGACATTCACCAGGCCACCAATTACAGTGGGATTAGCATGATAATTATTCTTCTAATTGTAGCATAACATAGTATACAATACTACTGATGAGTGAAACAAGATAATGAACAAGATATTGCCTAATTGCATATTGGTTAACATTAACCAAAAGGTCGTACGGCATTGGTGAAGTAAAATAACAGACAGACGGGACTCATACTGTTTTCGCCAAAAGTACAACAGCACAATATGTGCTGCACTTGCCCATACAGCTATGGCTCTGACAGACACGTTATAACATTTTTTACAATTTATTTTTGGCACTTTTGCCAAACGTGATTGACACTTGGGATAGTTGACGGGCAAGTGCCGCATCATCACAAAAGTTTAATTGAGTTCTCTTTCATGTCGTCTTGTGCTTGAAAAGACATACTCAAACAAAATGAAGTCAAAATGCCTATCTTGGCAAGTATCCTTGTAAACAGTCAGTTATTTCTTAACTGAACATAAACAGTTAAATATCCGTGCATTAGCTCTTAAAGAGACAGCAGCCTAATAAACCTGTTGCCGTTTGTGTTTTTAATGTTAATCAAACAACAAAAGACATAACAATCATTCATTGCTCTTGACTGAATAACTTTAATAAGGATTAATCTGTGTTTCATGGCTTGTAATTTTTTACATGACAGTGAGTTAAAGGGGACATATCATGCTTTTAAATCGTTCCTTTTTACTTATAAATCATACATTTGTGGTTTATATAAAGCGGAACTGCAATGCTTGGGTCTGAATTCCTTATTATTATAGCTCCACAGGCCCCTTTTCTACCCCTTTTCTGATGTGCGTCAGAGCAACTGGTTTTGGTGCGGTCTCTTTAAATGCAAATGAGACACTTCATACCCCGCCCCCTCTCCAGGTTGCAGAGGTGACACTTGTATCAACTCCACCCCGTTCGGCCATTTTTGTAGTTTGATAGCAGAGATAAGATTATCTAGCGGCACAGAAACTTTTTATTCACACGTTATTAACAAAATGTCAACAACGGAAGACTTGTCCATCAAGCCTTACATGTTCGAGCCAGAGCCGGACCCGGAGCGAGATGAAAATGAAGACGACGAACCTGCAGAACAACGTCTTCATATGGATGTATCGCAATGGTATGTTACTGTATTTACAGTAACTTCTCCATCAATGCCCACTACTACAATACTGCATGTTTTACAACGATTATTTAACAATCACAAAACAAAATATAAGTCATATTATAAACAATTAAAGAAAAAACACGTTATTATTTCACGTAAAAACGTTATTTACAGCTTACCGAAGTGCTCTGTTGACCCCTCAATCAGACGAAGTCTATCGGCAAATCCTTCTTTATACTGGCGGTTCTGATGCTGGGAGACGGTGTAATGACATGTGTGGGTTACTACATCCAACAACCGAACATTTTGACTTGCCCTCTCGTAACTTCTGCATCCTTGAGCTTGTACAACAAAATCGCAGCGAGAAATAAAAATGGCGGATAGTTGGGCCGGGAGTCGATGTCCTTATTTGGCAGTTCCGCTGCAAATACTGTGACGTAATTGTTCAAAAAACGTCATAAAGAATAGAAAAATCGGAACAGGTTGCAAAATATGACCAAAACAGAATATAAAGATATCAACGAAGCACCTGAAGAGACTAATTTCAACTTTTCTGTACTTATAAACACTCCAAATATACAACAAAATGCATTTATAGGCTAAAAAAGTGGATTTAGCATGATATGTCCCCTTTAAGCTACATGACAGTGAGTAAATGACAATACAATTTGAACTATCTTCTTTAAGCCCTGGTCAATTCTCAAGGCCTGCGTGAACATGCATGTGTGGAAAGTAGACGGAGTAAATTGGGGGGTCTGATGTAAAACCAGGTGCTCCAGGCAGTTGGTGAGGTACAAAATGGCCTATAAAAATTCCCGAGGGACAGGGAATTTACCGCCACCATCCTAGCACGGAGCAGAAACATAGCTCCAGGCTTGTGCAAGCCGTCAGCCTCAGAAATGACTCTCATTCATTTCCCAAAGCCAAGCGTTTCCCTTAAAGCACTTACTCAAAAGAGAAGGTCATAAGTGATAATTGACCTTGACAGGAAAAAACAGCTCAATCAAAGTAGAATAATAATGTCAAAGAGAGAGTTTTGAAGAGTGGCCATTTTCCAGTAGCCCTTCTCAAAAACTACACCGTCTGTAGTACATTACACCACCGATCGCACACTGCAGGAAACTGAGCTATAAAAGGAGACAATTCAATTGCTATCACAGCATGAGACACATCTTGATGTCTCAACATACTTAAGGCTGAACATAAATGAGGGCATTGTGAGTGACTTCGTCTGTAATGCTGTGAAATCTAGAATATGTCAGAAGTTTGTGGCTTTCATCTTGCTGTGAGGAAACTCCAAAGGAGGGAGAGGGAGAGAGAGAGAGAGAGAGAGAGAGAGAGAGAGAGAGAGAGAGAGAGAGAGAGATAACAGTGCTGCTCAACCCGTCTGATAGCTTTCTATCTTTTAAAAGAGACCGCTGTATAATCTCAGATTAAACAGACACTCCTT
Source organism: Siphateles boraxobius (assembly GCF_051911475.1). Taxonomy (NCBI): domain Eukaryota; kingdom Metazoa; phylum Chordata; class Actinopteri; order Cypriniformes; family Leuciscidae; genus Siphateles; species Siphateles boraxobius. The sequence continues at coordinate 19,404,007 of NW_027508876.1, forward strand.
TTTTCAGAACACAAATCGTATAAATCTTATAAAGCCCTGTTAAAAACAAAAAAGTGAGATTTTGGTATAAAAAGTCAAGTTATTGAAATCATAGTGTAAATGAATTCAAAAAAGGAAACATGATTCTTTCTCTCACACAGAGGTCATTCAAAACCATATGCGTTGGGATATACTTATTAACCCCCCCTGCATTGAACTGTGCGTTTCAGCCATATTCCTTTTTTTTTTAGCAATTCCATTCTACACCTGAGGATGGCAGTGGTGTGCTTGTTTTCAAATGAAGAAATCAGACCAGAGATGTTGCAAGTACAGTGCCTAATTAGTAAAAAGTAAAAATAATTGATGGAAAAACACATACTGAAATAGATTGCAGGGTAAATATCAAGGTCAATAACTCTTTGGAAGATTTCATTGTTCATCTTGAACTAAAACATTAATATTAGGTAAACCTCTCCAGGTATTATTGGGAGTAAACACCAAGACAGAATTTTCTTAATTTCTTATACATGGCTGTGTCAAAATAATAAAACTAATAAAATAAACTTTAAATCAATCAACTTAGATCAGTATATACTACCAGTCAAAAGTTAATTACGATTTTGTAATTGTTTTTGAAAGAAGTCTCTAATGCTCACAAAGGCTGTATTTATTTGATCACAAATACCATAAAAACAGTAATGTTGTGAAATAAATTTACAATTTAAAAGAAATGTTTTCTATTTCAACACATTTTGAAATGTAATTTAGTCCTGTGATGCAAAGCTGAATTTTCAGCATCATTACTCCATTCTGTCACATGACCCTTTAGAAATCATTCTAATATACTGATTTGCTGCTCAGATATAATTAATGCTCAATTATTAATAATGGTTCTTATAATTAATATAATCAAAATTGAAACCATGATAAATTTTCCCTCATGATTCTTTGATGAATGGAAAGTTCAAAAGAACAACATTTATTAAAAAATATACATTTTAGTAACACGTTTCTGAAGACTGGGGTTATGGCTATGACTTTATACACTAAAAAAATCTTAGTTATTCCAAACGTTTGTTTGAAAGTCTGTCCATGTGAATCCATCCATCCATGCCTACTAGAAGCAAAAAAATAAAAAAATAAATTTCCACGAGGGATGGGACAGTGGTTTGGCAGAGGCAGTGGTTTTGGGAAATTCTGTGTTGAAAGAGAATGAACTGCTATGGTATAACCCAATCTCAGCTTCAGAAGCAAAGGCGATTGCTGCAATTTACAAGTCGGCACAGACTCTCACAACTTGCTGTCGTCATGGCAACCACATGGCATAGCTTTTATTTACTGATGAGCTAAATCGGTAGGAAACAGCAAAAACCACTTGTCTGTAGCTGAGGGAATGAACCGTGCAAACGCTGCAAAATTGAACCGCACCTGAAGCTCCATGCTTAGCCTTCTTCTGCAAACAATGGACTGAGTCTCAACATCAACAGAATATAAACACAGGGTGGACGGAGGAATGCATCTGCTCCTTTTTTTTTACATATTCCACATCAATTTTGGTGTAAATGTGCAAAACAGAGCTCAGAGTACACACTTACTGGCATATAAAACTCATAATCGAATGAACCAAAACATTTAATAAACGAACACACAAAGGCGTGATATGAGGGGTTTGTTAATGAGAGGTGTTAATATTTTGCTGAGCTTTCTGCGAGGCTCTGCATGGCCTGATGATAGGTTATAGAAAAACCACACAAAGGTGAGCATGATACGGACACAATAGAGCTCTGATGAATGACTTACTATTATCCAAATAAAAGCCTTTCCCCTCTTAAATTAACTAACGTGGGGAAAAAAACTGCATTGGTATCCGTTCCTTATAATCGTACAAAAGTTTGTAGTAGTGAAACTAACCCTTAATGCTTTTCCTAAATTATAAAAATTCACATCCCTACCAAATATTGATGATGAAAAAGTGAAATGTGTATTGCTAAACTAAAATAAACAATTATAACATCCAGTTATGCTTAAAATCTAGATAATGCACCAGAGATCTTTTGCTCAAAGCCACTGGGTGAGTGGGAAAGTCAGATTTGGACTTTAGTTATGCAGCTCCACGTGTGATTCGACTGACAGGCGGAACATTTGAAAAGTAACTTCTGTGGTAATGAGATAACATATAGTTATACAGAAATTCTTCCGACACAGCAGTGAGGCAAATTTAAGCAGATTAACTGAAACAACACACCAAGAGCCCATTATTCCAATAGCGTCAGCACACTTCGCTAAACGGCACAGAGAGGGAAACTAGCATGGAAATAATTGTCATCAAACTGTCAAATTTTATTTTCCTCTTTTCATATAGCTTTATGAAAAGTCAGCATCCCATCCCAATTTTTGCAGTCGCTTCATCCACAGCAGAACAGAGGAAGTGGGATGCGCTTTAGCGGTGGGTGAAATGCGATGGTTTCCCTCAGCGTTGTGGGTGAAGTGTCCAAAAATTGACTGCAGTGTGTGAGAATTGTCGCAAGTCAGTCTATGAGCTTCTACAGCTTTTGCTGCAGCGTTCAGCTAATGACCTGAATCTGCCTCACAGTTACTAGCAGTCACACTCCATGTGTTACACTCTTACTGTCTAATGGAAACTGTTTACAACGTCTCAAGCATCAACATACTGAGATGCTCTAATATTCTGACTTCTTATTTTAATGAAAACTAACAAAAAAATGTCTCAAATTAGCAATATTTATTATAAAAGTATTTTATTATTTATAATTATTTATTATTATTTTACACCAATGTTCAAAACCTTGGGGTCAATTGATATTTTTTTATGAAAGTATTATTATAGTCCTATTACATAGTTGTATTAATAATATACTTCAGTCATGAAACTCTAGAGGGCGCAGTCTAACAGGTCCTTTACATGCAATCTGCAAGCAATCACATCATTACAGCATGGCGCAAGCTGATTGGCCTCTGTTGATTCTGCAGCCAATGAGATGGCTTGCTCAACATTTAAATAATCTGTTTAGTCCTGCAGCACGCTATCAGTTACTCTCAGGGTACGTTTACACAATAACGATATGCTTACAACGGAGACGTTTTTCCTTTGAGTTTTCTGCGTAAAGACGACACCTAGTCAAATTGATCCCCATTCACACAGATCCGCGGAAACTACTAAAAACGCTGTATTCTGCTGCCAGGCCATTAGATGGCGATGAAACACTATAGACTGAACACGTAATATGCATGTGCATGACATCATCATCTTCAGAGATTCGCATTTTTGTTGTTTACACGGAGGCAGTTTTCAAAAGTTTGCGTTTTCAGGCACCCAAAACGCCGTTGTCGTGTAAACGAACAACCAAAACGCATAAAAAGATTTACGTTTTAGCTGAAAGCGGTGTCGGTTAAACAGCCCTTAAAACCCTCCACCTGCCTATATCTGCTACAGGATTTATGTATGACTATTTATGCAGCAGCACAGCAGAACAAGTCCACCAAGACCAAATACATTAACGTTGCCATATTCAATAACATGCTAAAACTATTCCAGACAGTTGTCATGATTGAATTATACTTTTATTATATAAAAGTATTGCAACGGTTTAGTGAATTCACCCTTGTGTCTTCTATCCCAAACAAATCATCCTCAGTCAACAGAGCAGCCACCTAGCAGAGGAGTAAGTTGAACTTGGGGGAGGTCAGGGAAGACGGTGGAGGTTCCTGCATCATGAACAGGCGTACAAAGAGCGAGCTCACCAGCATAGCACATCACATTAGCAACTCAGAGCCATTCCATTTGAGCCTCTGATCCATCTCAGAAGACCAAATTACATTTGACTGGTGATCCCCAGACAGCGCCACTTGACTTGCTGCGACAAATGTGCAATTTTTTGATCAGAAGCCACTTGCTTACAGGCCAACTCTCTGCTAGCACAGCGAAGACATGGGAGAGTGTGTGTGCACGTCTGGCACATTCAGCTACCGGACACACTTAAACAAGTATTAATATCTATAAAAAAAAATGAAATGCAGGGAAGGAACACTTCAATCATTTTGAAATTCAATTCTGAGATGGAAGTTGTCCAGAGTTGCCCATACAGATCCAATGATTCGGGCCATGGAAGGCATTAGACTCCATCCCGAGCTCACTGAAAACATTTGTAAATGTGCTTATAGGCATGTACGGGAGCTTTGTAAAGGAATAATGTTTGCAGAGGAAACCCCTTAGTTTTCAGCAAATAAAAGCCAACCCAGATAAAAGAAACAGTGTAAGATTCAGGCATATTACTTCTGTCTATTATTCAGTTTTGGCTCTTCATACAGGTCTTGTGAATTGGCCTCGTACAACTACTGTACCATTTCCCCTCATTTCAGCTTTCTGACGGGTCACAGAGGTCTTAATTCAATTCCACAGCACTTTCTGAGGATGTATTGTAAAGGGTTTTGTTTCAGTCTCTCCCAGTTGTTGTTGTTGTCTTTTTGCAACTATTCAGGCATGTGCAGGGGGTTATGCACATGCCCTTTGTCAAAAATTAATCAAAAGTGCCCTTCTCAAACAAATATCAATAATAATATTGTGGTCAATAAAACAAAATGCATTTGATTAGAATTAACATGACAATGTGTACAAAACTAATGTAGCCTACATTCATGTTTATTTTCACGTTTCTGTCAATCTGAGATCGGTGTCGTTACCACAACGCGGTGCTAGGTTGCGTGTCATGCTTCGGACAAGGGCCTAAAACTCTGAAGTAGTGTGTGTGGACGGCAGGCGTAACCGTAGCAAAAGTTACGTAAATGAAAATGCACTAGTGTAAACGTAAGTATTCCACAGTCTGCTCGGGAACCGATGCTCTCGAGCCAAATACAGTTATTTCAGTGAGTATATGGCTCGACGGCAGGAAGGAATAAACAAAACAATTTTTAAACGTTTTTTATTCAATAATAAAAGGTAGTGTGTCGATTAAGTAAAAAAAGTCTACATATCAAATATTTTTATATATTACATAATATTGTAATATATTGCCTGTTTGTCATACACCGACCAATCGTTATCTGGCACAAGAAGTTAAAATTTCATTGGACAATGTGAAGTTGAGAGTTATTTTCCAGTCATTCATAAATCGTTTGAAAATTAGATTAGGAAAATTAGGACAGATGAATTTACATTTATGAAGCGAATCTGAAGCTGCGTCGTTTAAACAATGGATGCGAATTGACTACAAAGCACTCCACCAAACCAGCACCAAAAGTCACATTAATGGTAAGTAGTATTAAAGTCACTTTTAATTTAGTCAATGTATATTGATACACCATTTACCATTTCATCAAACTATCATAGTTGGTTAAATGAAGCCCAGGCGCCAGCTTCATGCCAATTGTGTGAAGTGTAGGCGGACAACAACATGCAAAACGGTGACGTGAATTGACTTTAACTTGGACACATTACTTTTTTGTGTTTTTTTAAAAGAAGTCTCTTATGCGCATCAAGCTTGCATTTATTTGATCAAAAATACAGAAAAATATTATTACAATTTAAAATAATGGTTTTCTATTTTAATATACTTTAAAGCTAGATTTTGAACAGCCATAACTCCAGTCTTCAGTGTCACACGATTTTACAGAAATCATTCTAATATGCCGATTTATAATCAATGTTAAATGTTTTTTTTTTTACCTGTGATACTTTTTTCAGGATTCATTGATGAATAAAAAGTTAAAAAGAACAGTATTTAACTAAAATATAAATTATTTTATAAGTCTTTACTGTCACTTTTGATCAATTTAGCACATCCTTGCTGAATAAAAATAGCCTATTAATCTTTTTTAAATATAAAGAAAATTACTGACCCCAAACTTTTGGACAGTAGTGTATATTGGTACAAAATATTTCTATTTTAAATAAAGAAAAAAAAGTATATTATAATAGAAAACCATCATTTCAAATTGTAGTAATATTTCACAATATTACAGTTTTTTCCGGTATTTTAGATCAAATAAATGCAGCCTTAATGTGCATAAAGGGCTTCTTTCAAAAACATTAAAAATAGTAGTGTTTGCACGTCCCTGATTGTTACGCATTTTTTCCATGTCTGGCACATTATATTGGCAAATTCTTTTTCTTTTGACTCACTGAATGCTTGTCAGAGTTGTTTGATGGCACAGCAGTCAGTATGATGACTCACTTTTGCTGATGTATTAATGCGTTTAGTCATCTTCATGCATTGAGGGCTACAAGTAACATGGTGGATCAGATGGATCAAATGTCTCCTTGGTTTGCAAATGTAATTTTATTATCTATATCACTTCGAAAATTAGAGTAAGATAATTTTGCTTTTCTGGTGGTCTTTAATATTAACAGTGCCGCTGCTAACCATTTTGGTGCCCTAAGCATAATTCTTTTATGATTGCAGCACACAAATTAGATAATCAATAGACAAAACCACAATATAACAAGCCTTTTTTGCAAATGCCTTATTAATTAAACTTACCTGTTTAGCGGGACATAGTTATTTATAGTGTTGGGGAAAGTTACTTTTAAAGGTAATACATTACAAATTACGTTACTCCCTAAAAATAACTAATTGCGTAACTTTTTATGGAAAGTAAAGCGTTGCTTGTTTGTTTTGTTTCTTTAATAACAAAAAAAGTTCTATTGTTGGCAAATGTAAAGGCCCTTTCACACCAAAAGTGAAATAAATAAGCCTCAGGCTGAAGGAAATACAAATTCTCCCCTGTACAGTGGAGGGCGCAGCACAAAGAAACCATCAGCTGTACTGCCATTCTGGAGTGAGGAAGAAGAAAGTTCAACACTCCTCAGCAATAAAAACAAAAAAAAGTATAAAACAAATATAACGTTTATCTAAAGACAATTTTGCTTAGTATTGTTGAACTGGATCATCGAAGGTCAGTAGCAAAGACATTGGTTAATAAAGTGAGATAAAAAACAAAGTATATTTAAGTTATTTAACAGATTTCTGAGTTTACATTTCACTGTTTTTATTCATTTTGAGGAATACCGAATCTATTTTTTGGAAGTGAGATGAGTAAATGCATGATCACATTTACACCCATATTTACTAACAGCTTGTGTTACTCAGCGCAAAGCCTCTTTTGGTGTTCAAAAAATACTGTCAGTACTAAATACATGCAGTTAAAAAATAAGCACTGAAAAAAAAGTAGCAATCATTCACTCGCATTATATGCTCCATACGGGAGTACTGTGTACTGCATGTTGATTTTTTGCTCTTCTTTATTGCTTGCTTGTAATATTCGCTTTATTTTTTGCAAAGCATTATTTTGCTTCGCTTCAGGTATGATAAAGATTCATCCACTATTGCATTGCGTTTTCATGTATTTTGACTGTGGAGAAATGAAGGGATTTGTATGTTTATTTGGGTTGATTTCAAAAATCAGCAGCGTTTCTCAGAAATCACTTACTGCACCTTTAAATGATACTAATCAACTATCCGAGAAATCTCACTGGTGTCAACAACTAAAACAAGCTTTTTAAAAACACCTGAACACAAAGAGACTACACAGGAAAATTGCGAGTTTCCTCTCGGCTTGCCAGCGTTGCGAGAAAATGCCAAACCTAATAGTGTGGGTGCATGGATCACATTCTAACATCACAGTGCGTTTCTTGGGCACTGAAACCACATTTTAACCAGTTCTCTTAAATGTCCACTCGCAAACGGCTGCCATGTTTCTGAAGGAATGCCAAAGAGATATTAAAAGCAGCTTCAGGAATGAAACACCTCGTAGGATTTCCTGCAGCGGGTTGAGTGAGCTGATAAGGGCTCGCTTGCTGTAACAGGGCGGCCGATCAGTCATCAGGTACCGGGGAGGAGGGGACAAAGCCATAAAGCCTATCCAAACCCTGTGGACACACCTCAGTAGCGCTGAAAACGGGTCAACTACGACACAACACAAGCACAAAAGAAATCGGTGGACTGTAAAACCTTTGCACTGCAGTGCACATATACACGTACGCAACTAGCAGCAAGACAGCTACACAACAACAAGCAAATAACTCAATGCAAGCTAATTAAGTTAAACACACTCCACCACAATGAAGAAAAACAACATGCGATATCCGGCTGTTGCCTCGTCTTCCTTAATGACACACCCAAGAAGATTGTTACACTTAGTTTGCAACTAAAAATGATTGTCATGTGCTCACAAATTCAGAAAGTTGTGTAAAAGACGACAGAGTGCCGCTATATTCACCTTCACTCTTACTCATCGAGAGACAGATGGGCACTAACAGTGACTTAATGATCATATTCTTTAATTTGGTTTAGTGTGGGCCGCTTAACCAACACAGAGCTGAGTGAGTTTAAGCTAAGAAAAATATTCTCGTTTCAGCAGAATCCTCTCCAGGTGCCAGCAGTCAAGTGGGAATTGCACACCTGTGTCACTGATCAAATGTTTTCCAACTTGGACTCAATGTCGAGCCAAGACTCTATGACCTTTTAAATGTGTTACTAGGGTCTAGTAAGAATTTTGTTACTTAAGTAGGGCAATATTAATCACAATTAAACCAAAATATGCCTTAGTGTGATTATTAAATTGGAATGTATGCGATTTAATGAAATAAAAATATGAAATATATTTGTTTCAGAGTCAAGCACAGCACTGTTGTTTTTTAAACATTTTTTATTTTATACATGTGAGCCGTTCATGATATAGTGTCAGTGTCTCATAGCAGCTCCGTTCAGAGCTTTAAAAAAATTAACACACTAACACCCCCCTACACACACAAATCATGCAGCCCTACTTAGAACTAAATTTTTCCTAAATTATTATTTTAACAATTTTGCATGAAATAGACAGGAATTTCATGCTTATGGGGATATAAATAATTTTCTATGACAATATAATGGCTGTACCTTATGCTGCCGTGCTGATAAGTATAAATAAATGCAATATTGATTTCAGTTTAATTAATTTAATTATGTGAGAAGAACTGCAGTGAGTGACACAGCTAAGTTTGACAGCAGTCAACTACAGTTTAGTGTCATTATGCAAAATATCCACCTGCAGAATTCAGCCATCAACCAATCCGAATTAAGTATTCCAGAGAGTTGTGAAATAAAATTATACATTTAAAGTTGATAAGAGGCTGGTTATTGCTGGAAATAAGTCAACAAAATGAACGTGTAAACATGAGCACACAGATACTAAGGTGTAATGAATTGATACATGACACTGAAACTTATTTTATCTCTTGGGCAACAAGAGAGAAGACGTATAAGTCTTATAAGCAAGACTTATAGGTCTAGAACGTCTTTGTGTATACTTCAGCACTAAAATGAATCAATAAAAAAACAAAGCTGCAGCTTTTTTTCCTGACAAGTCTTCATCTGAAAATATAGTCTACCATGTGTTTCACTAGAAGAAACAGCCTATCAGCGCAGAGAAATGGTGAACTGGAATTGGAATGCATACTGCAGAAATGTGAAGGTCAGCATACTTACATCTCAGTCTCATATTCTTCACTGTCTTTGTCATTCTTCTTGTCTGGCACTTCATTTGCAGACTGATGCTTCTGAACTATCCTCATGCCTCCTCCTACTTTCACTGCCACAAATCAACAAAAACAAATTCAGAGTTTTTTCCTGCATTTATAATACAATGTTATAAAATGAGAAATGACATTAATCACAAGCACACACTATTTAGTGTGCAACCGTTTTTCCTTGGCCTACTTTAAGGGTCATTACACATGTTGTTATCTGATTTTCTTGTGTACTTTACACCCCACTGATAGATATGCTGACGAAGTGAAACACAATGTGAAATCACACATTTACGCCACGTGTAAGGAAAAATATGTGGAGGAAAAAACTATGCCATGTGTCACAAACGTGGTTGATCGTAACAAACATTTTTCTGTTAGAGACGACTGACTACTTGTGGCATGCAATGTGTAAGCACTTCCTATCAGCTCAACCCTGGACTAGGGACACTCGCTTGCTTGACACATCAGCAGAAATTCTGCAATGTTAGAACTGTTTTTGTCAGATGCCTTTTATGGCTCATCCCAGCCCTGTAAAAATAATAATAATAAAAAAAAATAAAAAAATTATATATATGCATTTCTATACAAAAAAAATCTAAATATACTCGGTATATTGTTCTTATTCTCTCCCCATATGAATTCCTAACATTAAAAACTGTTAAAATAACATTATAACCACTTCCAGAATTGAACTGTTTAAATTGTCAAGCCTGTTACTATCCTTTCGGACAATAAACAAACTGTACTGAGAAATGGGAATAGTAGAAATATTAGCATTAAAATATTTTTTTTTCCCCACACACACACACACACACACAAACAATCTAGAAGTGTCAGGGCCCTGAGCACAAGGTAAATTGAACTGGCATCCCTTTCACTTTTTGTTTTTCAAAGACACATCTATATCCCAACAAATTAGGCCCAATACAATTTATTAGCATTAAGAGATCTGATGCAATGTGTAAAATCTACAGAGATGCAAAGAAAACCACATTTTCTATATAAAAATGATCCACTAATGTTAGACCTCCCAGCAGAAAAACAACAGAGCTAAGCAATAGCATGGATTACCAGCAGGGAGATGTCCCGCTTTGGTCTCGGTTTTCTCTTTGGGCGGCGATGACATGACTGCTGTCAAGCGCTTCTTCCAAAGAGTCGCTTTTTGTCTTCAAAATAAAAACAATCCTTCTGTTTCCTGGATGAAAAATAACGCAGACTACTGTCGACTTCGTCAACGTGGCTTTTCCCTGCCCATTGTTTGGCAGCGATGCGTGATGACGGCAGTGGTCGCTCAAACCAATAAGAGCGTTTATTGAGAAAGGCCGTTCCTCCTCTTTTCTATGGAAAGTCTGATGGAACATACAGGGAAAATCCGAAAATACAAATCTGCATCCGCTGTGTAACTTTGATTTATAAACCCACAGTTCGCATATTTTGGAAACAGGTGATAAATAGCACTAATAGCAAGAAATTTAAAGTTAAAATTTAAAATGAGAAAAAAGCACCCCTAAAGAAATCAGTAGTAGTATGTTTAGAATCATGCAAATATTACTCACATGAGATGAAATCATTATTATAAGCTATCAATACACTCGGTTAAGATTCATGAAGGCTAAAAAAGTAATGTCTGGAAAATGTTAGCTGACATAACCTTTAACAACATGGGTTATTTATGTCTGTTTGCTTAACTCAAGAACATTGCTGAAAGTGTGACTGGTCAAATAGACAGCATATCACTACTGCACCAGATGAATCTGGGTTTGAAGTAAAGAAAACACACTGTTCTCATCAAAAAATACAATGAACATAATTAACATTTACACTATATGGGGAAAAATTAATCATGTCACTGTCAGTCTTCACAAGTAGGCCTACCATAATTGAGTTCCCTTAAATAGGCACTGAGGAACACATATTTTAGATCAAAATCCTTAAATTTAATATTAACCCTAACCCATGTATTATTGTGTGCAGAATCATATCATACCATAGTGCCATAGATTGGCCCAACTACTGTAAGGCTATCTGAGTAAGAGGCTGTGATGCAAACACAATTTCTTAGTATGGTTTGTCAGTATCAGTAAATCAAGTTCTGTTCTTCACAAGTGCATAAAGCAGTTCTTCAATAGATACATCTCAGATGTGTGTCCTATTGCACTGCAAGTTCAACTTGCATCTGATGAATTGTGTTGATGAATTGTGTTGATGAATTTACACTGAGGTGAATCATGACCACTAGATGGGAGACTAATGCTTTAATAAATGACAGGAGTCTTCATTTTGAAACAACCCGTACAACTGCATGGAATTGCACTTTTTAGGCAGCTGGTAAAATAATGAAAACACCATTCAAATCGATATACTGTAGAGTTTATTGTGATGGAGTAGAATTATTTGCAGCATTAACTGCTGTTAGATTCTGTCCATAGATGCTAGGTGAAGTGTATCCCATCATATATGAAAGGAAATACATCCTCACTGACCACAAAAAGCCATGTGGTTCTGGGTTAAATGAACAGTTGTTGTATAGTGAAAGGCAATAAAACAGTTATGAATTATGGTTTAGGGGACCTACAAGCTTCTGATATGAGCTTGGTAGAGGCAGCATGTGATCATGATCTTTCATTCACTGTTGAGCTGTATTGTGCAGAAAGAATTGTGCCATATGATGTCTGACTGTCAATAATGTGGACTATCATGGGATATTGATGGGAGCTTTATGTAACCCTGCATGCTCTAATAACCGAATCATTCTGATGAATATGAAAGACCTTTTGAGATCGTGTTCCTCTAACAGTGACAACCTGAAATGTCCGCAAATAATTTTACCCCCTTCTTTTCTTATTTGAATATTTGTACATATTACAGGACAATTAAGCACACCCCTCCCCCAACTCTCATCACATCTAGTAATATATCTCAGTATTTTAAAATAATGATCACTTTAGCCTAATAGTCATATTTGAAAGAATTACAGTAAAACTATTATTTTGCTATTATTAACAATTTAACCTGAAATAATCAAATAATCAAAAAATAATCAAATTTCACATTAAAAATTAAACTAAAATGACTAAATCTAAATTATTTTAAGAAATGTGCAGTGTTGGGGAAAGTTCCTTTTAAAAGTAATTTAGCAATATTTCATTCACTACTCCCTAAAAAGTAAAGTGAAATGATTAAAGCAAAGGAAAGGAAATGCAAATTCACGCCTGAACAGTAGAGGGCGCAGCTCAAACAAACCAGCAGGAGAACATGACAAATTAAAAAGTAACACAAATGTGATGTTTATCTAAAATCATACTAGCTTATTAGTAACCTATGTTTGAATTGGATCATTCCAAGTCAGCGAAATATTCTGTGTTTGTATTTCACTGTTTTTATTCATTTTGAGGAATGCTGAATCTGTTTTTGTGCACGTGAGATGATTATTATAGACATTATATAGATAAACTACTATAAGCATCATGTTTACGCAGCGCACTTACTTTTGATTTCTCTCAACATGGGAACAGGAGAGATGTCAGTCAATACATGAGAAAACAAAGTGCGTTACTTATTTGAAAAACTAACTCGAATATTTTGTTGTAAATTTAAAAACAATGCGTTACTCTACAAGTTATTTGAAAAAGATAATTTGATTACGTAACTTGTGTTACTTGTAATGCGTTACCCCTAACACTGCTTGTACACTTAAAGGGCAAATAAGGTACAAAGGTGTACCTTATGAAAGGGTTCTGCCCCAGTGACAGCTTCTGTATCTTTTCCCTTTTCCTGAGAGTGTATTTCACATTACAGTAATGAGAGTTGTATAGCAGAATGAGCTTAATTGTTCTGAAAATAATGTTACAATGCACACAACCTTTATGGTCCTAGACTCCTCTTCATATTCCCCTACATGAAAAAGAAGCTATTGGTCATTTTGGAAGGAAACAACACTGATGTAATCAGATCTGGCACAAAGGTGTAGCGTCTGATATTCACAGATGCCTATTAAGCTAACCACCCTGTTCAGTCCAAAATGAATCCTGACGAAAATTCATTTTCCCTTCATGAATAATTTAATCTGCAGTTGGATGATGATTCTTTTGTTTAACTTTTGTCTACACAGAAATTGATTTTGTGGCAAATGTGCATTTTAGGGAATTCTATTCATGGATGTGTCACTGTCAACAGAAAGAGAGATGGGTTTCGAGTTTCTTGCCATATTTGCCCTGGCATTAAATGAATCACATTGTTGAACTGAAGACCTATTTTCATGCCACATTAGATTATAATCCCACAGTGTGAGGCGGCACACACTGAAAATGAAACTTTGGATATTGAACACTTAATCATTGCAAGGGTTCAGGGGAAATTGAGCTATTCCGCACATCCTCTGAGTTTAATTTTACAACTTCACACAGCGCCGAGGGGACGAGACAGCGAGGGTCTGACTCTGAGTCTTGCATTGAAATATTTAACCTGTGAGTCAGTAACATTTAGGCTATAACTGAGACAAGTGCTCTACAATTGCCAACATTCAGACTAATATCTTAGAATTCAAGTGTCCAAACAATGTTAATCTAATAACGTTAACATTATCGACTCTAATGTTTGTAAATCTAGACTAATTCAATTATGGTATTTTGTAAATGGTCTAGGACCAAAGATTACAATATTACATATAATATTTCGGTTATACTTTACAATAAGGTTTACTTTGTTAACATTTGTGAACTACATCATTTAACATGTACTATAACAATTAACAATATTTCTATAGAAATTATGCTGGAAACAGTTTACAATAAGTTTTCATTTGTTAACATTAGTTAATGTATTAACTAACATGAATTAACCATGCGCAATACATTTGTTACAGTATTTATTTATCTTTGTTAATGTTAGTTAATAAAAATCCAGCTGTTCATTGTTTGTTCATGTTAGTTCACAGTGCATTTACTAATGTGAACAAATACAATTTTTAATATTAATAATGTATTAGTTAATGTTGAAATTAACATTAAGATTAATAAATGGTGAAGAAGTGCAGTTAATTATAAGTTCATGTGAACTAAAGTAGTTTACTAATGTTAACTAATGAAACCTTATTGTGAAGTGTTACAGAAATGGGTAATCTATAAATTAATCTCAACATTTACTAATTATTTACTAAATACAAATTACTGATTTGTAAAAATTAGCTAATGCACTTACATGAAATTTCGTATTAACCATTATTGACAAAGATTAATAAATGCTGTATGTTTGTTCATGTTAGTTAATGCATTTATTAATGTTAACAAATTAGGCCTTATTGTAGTTAACAATATTTCTTCTGCCATTATCTTTCAAAAGTTCATTAATTCAGTAAGTTTTTTCTTTCTTTTTTCTATCCAGCAAGGATGCAAAAGTGACAGTAAAGGCATTTACAGTGGTTTTTATTTCAAACAAATGCTGTTCATTTGCACTTTATTCATAAAGTATCCTGAAAAAGAACATCACAGTTTCCACAAAAATAGCAGCACAACTGTTTGCAACATTGGTAATAATCAGAAATGTTTATTGAGTAGCAAATCAGCATATTAGAATGATTTCTCAAGGATCATGTGACACTGAAGACTGGAGTAATGCTGCTAAAAATTCAGCTTTGCCATCACAGGAATAAATTACATTTTAAAATATATGAAACATAGAAAACAGATATTTTAAATTGTAATAATAGTTCACAATATTACTGTTTTGCTGTATTTTTGATTAACTAAATGCAGCCTTTTGAGCAAAAGAGATTTCTTTAAAAAATGACTTGCTTATAGGGAATCATTTTACCAGATATCGCTCAGGCAGATTTCAAGTTGTGTGTCAGAAAAAAAAAATATTTTAAAAAATAGATTTCAACAAGGACACTTACTAGTGTACAAATGTCTCCAATAAGACCCTCAGCGGACAGGCTGATGATATCACAATGGCTTGAGGGCAAGTTTTACTCCAGCTACTATATCTAGCTGATGCAATATTACAGAGCAGAGAAAAACTAGAAAAACATGTGGCTTTTTCATGACTTTCACTTCAGAATCAGTTTTACAATTCCCTTACGTTTCCATGACCATCATGACCCTCATTCTTGTGGCACAGATCAATACAAACATCTCATTTCTGTATTATCTTCCTGCTCTCTTCAGTGCTGGATGCTGGAACTCAGTCCCTGAAAGGAGAGAAGTAATGACAATACTCACACTGAAAGGAAATGAGTAGATAGAGCCCGTCTCAAAAGACTAAATTTAAGGTGCCTGTTTCTTAATCCCCATAATGCCTCACCAGGCATGAGCCGCCACATCCTCCTTCACTAAGAGAATCCATGTGCTTATTTATTTTGTCTCCTGCTACAGGTAATAAGAGTTCCAGGCCCTCTCTTCACGTCTGTGTGCCCATGTGCGAATTGTTCGGTAGCCTAAATCGGCGCAAAAGACCCCTGTTGTACACCATGCAAAGCCTGCTGGGGATGTAATGCTCTGAAACTGTGCCCTCCACTGAGCTTTGGATTATGGGAAGGATTCGACACCAGCATCTCCTGCTTCTGTTTTCCTGTTTCCTAGGGAACACTCCGTAGTCTCTTTCATCACGTTGATAGAGCATTCGGATGGCTGCGGATCTGACAATACCGCACCCAACTGGAAGTGGTGGAGGAGTAGATCAATAAAAGGAATTGTAATCCTACTTGGTCAGTCTCCAAATGTTTAAAAGACATTTGCTTTTATGAATATATAAAACGTCTCGGTTACGTATGTAACCCTCGTTCCCTAGGTAGGGAACGGTGACGTTACGTCGGATGGCGACGAATGGGGTTTCGCTTAGAAAGCCTATCAACTTTGAGTATTACAAAACAACCCCAGGGGGCAAGGTGGCTTGCCAAGGGAAAGACACATGCTCAGAGAGGCTTACAGTGGAAATACACATGTGGGGGTCGCTCAGGGAAAGGCTCACTGGGGGAAACGCATACTTGCGACCCTGCGGCCAGCTGTGTGCCAGAGCATCCGTTCCGAGCGTGCCCTCGGTCAGGGAATAAAACTGGGCACAATGGGTCGAGTCGTGAGAGGTAAACAGATCTATCTGTGCGTCCCCGAACTGGTCCCAAATCAGCTGAACCGACCGGGGATGCAGCCGTCATTCCCCCGGGAGGAGCTGAAACCCTGAGAGTTCGTCGGCTACACAGTTCAGAGCTCCGGGGATATAAATGGCACGAAGCGACCTCAGATGCTTCTGACTCCATAAGAGGAGGTGGCGGGCGAGTTGCGACATATGGCGGGAGCGCAGACCACCTTGGCGGTTGATGTACGCTACAGTCGCGGTATTGTCTGATCGGACTAGTACGTGTTGGCCCTTGAGCACGGCCCGGAAGCGGCGCAGAGCAAAACGTACAGCCAGCAACTCGAGGCAATTGATGTGCCATAGGCGCTGGGGTCCTATCCAGGAGCCCGCGGCAGCACGTCCATTGCACATGGCGCCCCAGCCCGTGGAGGAGGCATCTGTCGTTACAACAACATGCTGCGAAGCTCGTTCCAGAGGCCCTCCGGCCCGTAGAAAACTGAGGTTCGACCACGGGGTGAAGGTCTGAAGGCAGGTCGGAGTAACTAGTGCTCGGATGGTGCCGTGTTGCCATGCCCACCTCGGGACTCGGTCGCGAAGCCAAAGCTGAAGCGGTCTCATATGAAGCAATCCGAGCGCCGTTGCCGCGGCTGCAGATGCCATATGCCCCAGGACCCTCTGAAAAAGTTTCAGTGGAACCGCACTCTTGTCCTCGAACTGTCTCAGGCAAGTCAGCATTAACTGCGCGTGCTCGCTCGTAAGCTGCGCGGACATGGCGACCGAGTCGATTTCCATACCGAGAAAAGAGATCCTCTGCACAGGGCAGAGTTTGCTCTTCTCCCAGTTGACCCGAAGGCCCAGACGGGCTAAGTGCCGGAGCACTAGATCCCTGTGTTCGCAAACCTGATCTCGAGAGTGAGCTAGGATCAGCCAGTCGTCGAGATAGTTCAGGATGTGAACCCCGTGTTCCCGGAGGGGAACGAGGGCTGCCTCGACGACCTTCGTGAAGACGCAAGGAGACAGGGCTAGCCCGAACGGGAGAACCGCGTACTGATATGCCTGCCCCTCGAAAGCAAACCGAAGGAACGGTCTGTGACGAGGGAGAATGGAGACATGAAAGTAGGCGTCCTTCAGGTCGATCGCTGCAAACCAATCCTGGGGCCATACACATTCGAAAATGCGCTTGGCAGTGAGCATCTTGAACGGCAGTCTGTGAAGGGAGCGGTTCAGCACTCACAGGTCCAGGATTGGCCTTAACCCACTGGTTTTCTTCGGGACAATGAAGTACGGGCTGTAGAAGCTGGACCTCATTTCGGCTGGAGGGACAGTCTCGATCGCACCCTTCGCCAGCAGGGTGGCAACCTCCGCTCTCATGATAGGGGCATTGCCACCGACCAAAGTGGAGCGGACTCCCCTGAAGCGGGGAGGAGACCGCCTGAACTGAATCGCGTAGCCGAGCCTGATCGTTCGGGCGACCCATCGGGACAGGTTGGGAAGCTCTAGCCAGGCTCCCAAGAACTGTACCAGCGGGGTCATGCGAACCACAGACTTCCCGTTGGTGGGGCAGCGAGGCGGAATGACTGTCCCGGACGTGGACGGCATAGCGGCCCAGTGTCGGGCCATAGTCATTGACCGCGTCCTGACAGAGGAGACCAGGGAAGGACGAACGTTCCATGGGGGTCTGCTCTGCCAGGGGGCTGGCGACAGAGGGGGATGAGAACTGCACGGTCCGGGGACAGCGCGTGCTGTCATCCGGCTCTGGGACAGAGGGGGATGAGGGGTTCACGGCTCGGAGGCGGCGCACCGTGTCGTCCGAGAACTCTGTGTGCTCAGGGATGAACATGTCACTTCTTCTTTAACCACATTAGGGTGCTGCCCACCCGGGGGTGAGCAGCAGGAAGTGGAAAACAAAGGATTCTCCCCCGGCCCTCCGCCGGGGGAAGGAGTGGTCCTGCTACCATCTCTTGAGAAGTGACCATCATCCCTGAGCAGCCCGTCTCAGGAGCGCCGCTTGGCCCGGTGTTTAGCGGGGGGTGGGGCAGAAGAGGGCTGTGGCGTCCCCCTGCGGCCTCCAGAGCCGGCCCGTCTAGGTGAACGGGCGGGCTGGGAGCCGCGGGGGGGCGCCTTCGGCGGTGGGCAGACTGAGGGATCTGAGCGGAGGGCGGGGACGTCGGGACAGAATATGCCTCGGTTTGCTCATGGGCGGTTGAGAACTGTTGTACAGCCCACAACCGCACCGCCGAAGGGCCAAGCTGGGATATGAGGGTGTCGAGCAGACGGGTCCGCCGGACATCCTGCACATCGGACAGGTTAAGCCAGAGGCTTGAATGTTGGACATCACCTGACCCAGGGAGTGTGCGGCCACTTTCGTCGCTCGGTGAGCAAGGTCAGTGACGGCGCGCAGCTCGATGAAGAGCCCCGGGTCAGTCCTACCCTCCTGCATGTCCATGAGCACCTGGGCCAGGTAGACCAGCAGAATGGCCATGGCATGCAGTGAGGTGGCTGCATGTCCTGGGCGCTATAGGATTTCGCCACAAGTGTAGACGAAAAACTACAGGCTTCGGACGGGTGCTTAGGATCACGCCGAGAAGAAGCACTCTGAGGACACAGTTATTTTAGTATCACAACAGAGCGTTCAACCGGGGGACCCCAGTGTACCCATGGGCAGCGACCCCGTGGAGGGGAGGAAGGGCGGAGATGATCAACGAGGGATCGCTGGAAGACAGGGTCTTCGAGGATTTCGAGATCTCCTGATGCACATCCGGGAAGAAAGGTATTGGAGTGGACGCCGACAGGGTCAGCGGCCACACCCAAAAACTTATCGTGCAGCAGCGAGCGCACAGGACAGGGTGGAAGGTTCCACTCTAGTCCGACGCTCGCGGCGGCCCGGGAAATCATGGCCGTCATCTCAGGATCTGAGATGCCATATGCCATATGTCATATGCTACAAATGCCATATGCACACCCGAAAGTGCCAGCACTGTCAAATCTTCACTTCCTGAAGATTCTAGCCCGCCTTGTGATGCTGCGATGGACAACAGATTCGATTCTGGAACGTCAAAGGAAACCCGCGGGGGGTCCGAAGAAGGGCCCACGGGCGTCCCGTGATCGTTCACCGGTTGCGTAAATGAAGAGGGGGGCGTTGGGCACGGACGGATAGTCGGCACCTTTGTTCCACACCAACACCCTCAGGTCACCCTGGCCACCAGCCGAAGTAGCACCTCACGTGGAGAGTGTTAGATCGGGGTGTGGATGAGGGGACTCTCTCTCTCACGAGATCACTGAGTCTCGACTGTAATGACGCGATGGTCACGTTCCCGCGGGGAGAACGTGAGTCATCCACAAACGCTGCTCTAGCGTGATCAAGCCCAAGCACACAGAGCAGAGAATGTGCCCATCAAAATCGGAAATGAGTCAACCGCAACCAGAAATGCACGGGCGAGCCGCCTTTAAAAACACGTGCCGCGTGCAAGCTCTTTTGTGAGAGAAAAGAAACCCTGAGAGTGTTGAAGCGCCCGGGGAGAAACGCGATGGTCACGTTCCCGCGGGGAGAACGTGAGTCATCCACAAACGCTGCTCTAGCGTGATCAAGCGCAAGCACGCAGAGCAGAGAATGTGCCCATCAAAATTGGAAATGAGTCAACCGCAACCAGAAATGCACGGGCGAGCCGTCTTTAAAAAGACGTGCCGCGTGCAAGCTCTTTTGTGAGAGAAAAGGAAGCGCCCGGAGAGAAACACACTCACTGGCAAACCACTGCACAGATAAGCAGGAAGCGCGCACTCGCCGGGAGATCGCCGTCACACCAACACCAGAGAATCTCGCTCGTCTGTAAAGCTGACAGTTCAGAGATGGCTTGTGGAACGAAGGATTAACTTGGCTCCGAAGCGAAAACATATCTGCATGTTGCCGGCGTCCTCCTTTTATACCCACGAGGTAGGGCGGAGATACGCTATGCAAATTCCGCAGACCCATGGCATTTCTTTGCCATTGGCTCGTTTTGTAATACTCGAAGTTGATAGGCTTTCTAAGCGAAACCCCATTCGTCGTCATCCGACGTAACTCGGAGTGACAACGAAAGGGAACACATTACTTAACACAAAACCACATTAAAGAGGATCTATTATGCCCTTTCACTAAATTTTGATTTTGTGGTCTTCTAGAATAGGCATTCATGCATTTCATTCATTCTGATAAACACTATTTTTTATATCTTGTATTGTTGCAGCACCGCACTTCCCAGTCTGTCAGTAACACTTGGTTTAGTTCCTGTCTCGATGAAGCCCCTTCTTTTTAAAAGAACAATGTGCTCTGATTGGTCAGCTGGACCAGTGTGTTGTGATTGGTCAATCACTTTAAGAGCGTTTCGGAAATGTCACGCCCTTACCATAACTGCGAGTTTCAACATACTACTAACGCAACTCAACCAGACCTCGGCCCCTGTTTTTGTGTAAGCCTTGGGCGTGAATTATTTAAATGAGGAATATTGTGACGTGTAAAACCGGGAACACACCAAGCTGACGGTCGTCGGTGAAAGAGGGAACTCTGATTGGCTGTTCAGCTTAGTGAACGAGTCAGTTCACGAGAATAATAGCTAAACGGCGAGCAAAGAAGTCAAAACGCTACAGATAGAAGGCTGTTCTTATGTTACGTCATCTTACCTAAGTGTTCCTTGGCGAATATTTCAAAATAACATGAGCGGAGTGGAATAAAGTCGAGTGTTTAGCAGGATTGATATTCAAAACGGTAAGCACGCACTGCTTTGTTCACGGTATGTGTATCTGCAGCCTGCAGCGTCGGTTTCCCTTTTTGAATGACAAATATAAATGCATATATCTGCAGAAATAGACAGTTGTCTCATTTACACGCAGACGCAGAACGCGCATTCTAGCTAACAGTCGGCAGTAGTTCTCTCGGTGTATTCAAGTGCAGCTTTTTACCCCAACGCGAGGCGACAACACAGTCGGCTTTCATCAGCGCTAGTATGTCGGCGTCGGTTTGGTGTGTTCCAGGCTTCAGTTCCCCAAAGAAACTCAAGCATATAATCGAGGCATTTCAGGGATTGCGTCCAAAATCGCATAATCTCTTGAGTAGGAACTTATTTTGAACAAGTACTTATCTTTCAACTGCTAAAAAGTATGTTCTATATAGGATGAATGTGTGTAGTATAAATGTAATCTGGATATACTACATCCGCCATGCTGAGATTGTCATGTGACCTTCCAGCATCAGTTGCGTTGCTTCACTGTCATTCACAAATCCTCATGGGATAGTAAAGTGTCCATTGTATGCGCACTTCAAAATCTTGCCTGAAGTAGGCCCTGTCCAAAATGGCCCCCTAAACACTTGTGGTCTTCCAACGAGTGGGCACTTTCGCGATGTTACATCACTTTGAGTGATGGGAAGAAGTCTGCTGCTGTGCATATTGATCGCAAAGGGGGCACTAATCCTAAATGGTTTAACTAATCCTTTAAGTGTGCACAAACATTTTTTATTTAATGTTCTTTATTTTTTGTTTAATTTTAGTTAAGATAAACTAAACAAACAAATCACACTAGCCGCGTTTCCATTACAGATTTGCGCAAAACTTTTGCGATATAATCTAAATGTCGATAAAAAACGACTGCGAAATGACAGCGTCTCCATTAACCGATGTTATGCGACTAAAACGTCATTTTATCCTCGTAATAAGTCATTCCAGAAATCATGGCAACGGATGTTGGTAGGTTTACGTATATCGCAACCACCGCACTATCCTTTATTAATTTAACGAAGAAGACGTAGGCGTGTTATCCAAGCATTAATGGCATGGAAGGCCCACGTATGAGGTGTTTCTCCCTTCTCTCTGATTTCATTTGTGGCATTTCTTTGTTGTTTAGAATCCCGTATTCCCGTGATTCTTTTGTCTTTTATGAGTTTAATAAAGAACACAGTCTCGTCTTCTGTCCAAACATACCGCGCCTTCTTTAAAGAATGATCGACTTTTACGTACGCCAGGTAACCTGTAAATGTGAAAAAGCTGTTTCCATAGCAGTTTTGCGAAATATTCCTTTTCCGAATTACCTGAAAAACCACCTCATGTGAGCATAAAAGCTTTTTTGTGATATATGGTTTTTTTGCGAAATTGACGTGTTTCCATTGGTCGTATTTTTCAATTCGTGCAATTTAAAGGGTAATGGAAACGCGGCTACTGCCTTGTGCTAAAGTGTAGCGAAACCTACCCCATAGCACCCCCTAGCGGTAATACTGGTGTAATACTGGTGGTTTGAACGTGAAAAAACGGATATGATCAGCATATTAGAATATCATGGCAAGTCTAGTGGACATAAGAACACAGCTTCAAATCGCAAAGAGTAATTTATTGTCCTGACATCAGAACATAATCCAAATCCAGCGTGATTATTTATGTAGCTTGGTAACAACACAACTGGGACCAGGTCAACATTTCAAGTTTCATTTTCTCTTTTCTCTGTTGGAATCAGAACATGAAGGTAAGCAGAATTTTTTTTCTTTTTTTTATACTAGTCTTTTCGGGTTTGTTGCTTTCAGTGACACTGACATCTGCACATAAAAATTATATAGATCTATATTTATATTCATATTTATATATTTATCATTCTCTATTAACATCTCAGTGAAGCAGTTCATCATCTCTTGTCAAGTCAAACAGTAGAAGCAACCTGTCAGAAACAAAGCTTCTCATATCAAACACTGATCGACGTACAGCACACACTCAACTAACATTGAAAGACAGGTTTTTTTTGTACATCTTTGGAGGGAATTAAGCTTGAAAAGTTAAGTTTTGCCCTCCTGGTAGTATTCCAGTGTTTTCTAGACGTCGCTTAATTCCAGTAAAACACACTTATGAAAAAAATAAATTAAAAAAATGCATGTACAAATCGAAGAAATTATTAACTGAAAAACCTAAAACAAAATGTCTCCAGTGCTGATTGAAGAGATTTGAAAATTTGGCACAGTCATTTAGCACAGAAAACTGAGAAAGTAAAACAGACAGTTTTCCTGCAAATATGGATGATAAGTAGCCGCATTTATTTTTATTCCACACCAAGTCATCAAGAAAGAAAAAAAGTGAAATAAAAAAAGAATCTATGTCAAAAATCTACATCTATTTTTGTAGGCAGTGAGAAAGCACTTCATCGACGAGGAGAGGAGAGTGGAATGATGCTCCGGTCTTCATCTGCTTTTTGTTTTTAGTTGCCACAGACATATTCACATTATCAGAATGAACGATACTGGCATATACATCCTTGCTCTTCGAATGAAATTTTGGGAAAGGAACATTGAAGGTTAATACTTCTCTCCAAGGACTTTTTTTTGTCTTTTTCTTTGTACTCTAAAACAAATACCTAAAGCCACAGGAAGAACCGAGTGGTCTGTGTAATTTACACAATGCACTTGTGTAATGCATCTCTAAACACTTTACATCAAATTAAAAAAGATCAAATAAAAATCGAGGGGAAAAATGTGGAAAAAAAGCTTTTGATCCACCGTGACGTGAAAAGAAAGTTTAGAAAAAGGTGAAAAGCTGTTCCCATAGTTCGTTTTACAAACTTAATTTTCTTGTGCTTACACACTTTGCCGCCTTCTACTATACTTATTTTTTCCCTTTACACTTTTCAAATACCTTTCAATACAAACCCACTTTCTACACCAAAGGTTAACCTTTCTTTTCTCTTTAAAGTACGTGCTCTTTCTCATCTCACGCGCATTCTTTCTCTGTCAAGGCCTTCTTTTCTCTTTCGCTTTCTTTTTTTCTCTCACTCATTTTCACCATGGACGAACAAAACTCTCTGAAAAATGTTTTGTGACACGCATGCACATGCAGTTCCCCGGCCTCTCGACGAGCCCAACCTCTGCGAGGCTCCAAGTCCTAAACCCAAGAGTCGGGGGACGCGGGGTAGTGACTCGTTTCGTAGTTGAGTTCGCTATAGGGCCGGGCGGCGGAGTAGAAGTCCACGTAGTTTCCGGTGGACTTGAGTCCCAGGTGCATATTCAGATCAGTGGCGGGAGGGGGACGATGGACCTGATCCTCAAAAAATGGCTCCTCAAAGTTCCTAGTGGAGTTTTGATAGATGGGATAGGTCTCGTAGTCCTTGTGCGGGGGCTCCTGTGGTGCGGGAGGCACTGGGACCTGAGAAGAAAGAAACATTTGTGAGTGAAGTTATTCAACAGAACTGTCCAGGGGCCCGAGTCTTGTATTTCGAAGGAAAAGTCAGCTGCTTTTTCCTCTATTACGAGATAGTGTGCTTAAGAGTAAGGATGGCTATATCATATTTTTGATAATGTTTCAACATTTAGTTTTCTGTGACATTTGGGTGCAAATTGTACTTGTCAACTTTTCAAACTCGTCAGCTAGGTAAAACTATCTTTGAGTTTTTGTTAAACTTGCAAGAATGAATTGTGATAGTCTTGGTAGCATCAGTAAAAATGGGTTGAAAATTACAAATCAATTAGTAATGTTTGGCCAGTATATATTTATGAATTATTGCTGTCTTAAGAGTTTCCTGTATAATTGACCTATGGCTAAGCCACTCCCCAAAACGCGATGAGCCAATCACAGTGCGCATAGCTCCCAATACACTCGGACATTCTCTGCTTCCACGTCCATTGAAATGCATTGCAGTTAATCAGTTTTCATTCGTTTTTATATGTTTTTTCTTGTCATTTTAAGTTTAAAATGTTCAAACGGTGTTCATGGAGTACATGCAACTCCCACAACTAGGTATCCCCAGAGGCTGGGCGACAGTGTGTATTTTTTACCCTTTCCAAATTAAGCCACATCTCAACCGAGATTATGCGGTAGACCACAACAACAACTAAACGTGGATAAATTAAACAAGGATGTCTACATCTGTTCTAAGGTAACGTAAAGTCAACAACGTATTTGAAAGTTATTTTTAACATCTCTAACGTAACGTTAACGTTAGCTTCTATAGCTGCGTTGTACATCATGTCACTTAGCTTCATTAACGTATCTGTAAATAACCGAGATAACAAATGTTAGCAGTGTTGTGCTGAATGATTCATGTAAATACTGTAGCATCAAACTAACGGAGAGGTACTCTTGGTAAAGATGGTAAAAAGGCTTGTCCTGGAAACGTATGCAACTTAGACCTGTACATATTTAATTTGATCATGAACCATTAATAATAATACAACTTTCTACCAAAACAACTGGGGAACATGTAGCAAAACATGTAGCCTTTTCACTCCTCTTCAACATAACTAAATATAGCGCCTGTCACCGAATGTTGACCGTTTGTCCGAGTGAGTGGAGGGGGCGTGGCTTAGCCATAGGTCAATTATATAATTTACAGCTATTATTGCACATTTTCTTTGTGAAGTGAAGGGGGTGGATTGGAATCCACTGCTGCTTCAATGTATATGTAATGAGTGATTAATAATCAAGGATAAGCATTTCTATACTCAATTAGTAAATCAAATATATAGGCTACTTTTAACCATATGTTTGCTGTGAGTGTTAACCAGCTGCTTTTAGGTACATTCTGCTGTGACCCTCAACATATGTTGTCTATATATCTGTTTCTAGCTGACGAGTTAAGGTAACAGTGGTCCAACTATACGTGACTTCACCTGATTTACAGAATTGTACTTCTTTCATGTGTATTTCTCTAGAAACTAAAGTGAATATGGGTGGTGATGGCGCAGTGGATAAGACGCATGCCTCTGGTGTGAGAGACCCGGGTTCAAATCCACTGTGAGACACCAATGTGTCCCTGAGCAAGACACTTAACCCCAGTTGCTCCAGAGGCGTGCGACCTCTGAAATATAGCAATTGTAAGTCGCTTTGGATAAAAGCGTCAGCTAAATGAATAAATGTTAAATGAATAGTATCTGTACTTCTTTCTGAGGAGGGAATGTATTATCATCAGTATGTTTTGGTAGTTTGTCCTGATGATAGTGTTAGCTCAAGCTCCCTCTTCAACCTTGGAGAAACTGCGATTCCCTAGTGCTTTTGTGTGTGCGTTGGATGTTTTGTGCAGGCCCTGTATAGGAGCTATGGGACACTTCGGCTTGCAAAAACAGACCCGAAGACGCCTTTCTCCGACCTCCAAGGTCACCGCAGACCTAAATCTAGGAATCGTGCGACAACTATCTTGACTAATGGGGACATACTCTCCTATCTATCCATGTGTGGAAATACGTAGCTTAGACCTTGGTGAATGGTATAACTGCTGTGATCTTTGTAACTGTAAGCGGGGCGGCCTACGAACTCCTGTGTGAGTTTTGAAGCTGAATTCTGCTGATGAAACTGCAAACTATCTTCTGTAAATCTTTTCTTTAATTTATTTTATTTCT
Source organism: Siphateles boraxobius (assembly GCF_051911475.1). Lineage (NCBI taxonomy): Eukaryota > Metazoa > Chordata > Actinopteri > Cypriniformes > Leuciscidae > Siphateles > Siphateles boraxobius. The sequence goes on from NW_027508876.1 coordinate 19,430,922, forward strand.
GACTCTAGGTCTTCATTCATCATATCTGGTTCTGGGTCTTTAACTGTAAAATCCCCTTACAGAAGAAAACATACTTGTTTAAAAATAAAGTAAGATTTAGTTAAAATCGCAAGAATGACATATTTATGAATTTACTGCTGTCTTGGATTTTGTTTCTTAAAACAGTAATTTACAGCTATTATTGAATGTCTTTGTAAAAAAAAACATAATATTTAATATATAAAAAAGTGTTTGAAAAATGTATAATAATAATAAATATAAAAATATTTGTTAAATAAATGTATAAAATATGTAATAAATAATACAAATATACATTTACAATTAGAAATGTAAAATTATTAGTGCTGTCAAATCGATTAATCGCGATTAATCACATTTAACAAATGTGTGTGTGTATATATATATATATATATATATATATATATATACACCTATATACAGTATACATATATGTATACACACACACACACACACACACACACACACACACACACACACACACACACACACACACACACACACACACACACACACACACACACACACACACACACACACACACACACACACACATACACACACACTACACACACATTATATTTATAATTTTTTTTGGTAGATGGGATTTATCGATTTGACAGCACTACAAATTATTCATTTGAACATAATAAAAAGTTCAGTAAAAAATGTAGGCATAATTTCGAATCTGAACTACTGTCCCAACCTAGCAAGCAGAAAAAAAAAATCTGGCCCTGTTGAATCTTTATACCTGATTGAGTTTGTTAATTAAATCAAAAATTTACATTCTGTCAAATACTCATTCTTACATCATTCCAAACCCATATGACTTTCATTATTCAGTGAAACACAGGGGAAAGTTCACATGTTTTGTATATGCAGATGTACACATGATATCTAATATATCATAACATTCTGCATTCTTCATAATGTTTTCTTTTTGTTCTCCATTGAAGTCAGCCAGTCATGCTAAAGTTTGGTACCACATAAGTTGGTAAATGATCACAAAATGTTCATTTTTGAGTGAACTAACCCTTTAAATCCAAGTTATTCAGTCCATTCAGAGCTGCTTAGGATAACAGAGAGACTCGAAGCAGAAAATGAGATGTTACTAATTGAAAAAGATGCAGAGCTGAATGCTCTCCAGCTACAGAAAGAAAGATCCATGTGGAAGCCAGGCTTATCGGCACCCAGCCTCCTCACAGCTGCTCGTCTGGGAAAGCATTACTCGCGACTAGCTCAACATACGCTGTATTTCAGAAGTGTGCCAGGGACATCTGGCAAACTTTATCCATATGAAATCTGAAAATTTTGTATTATGAACCTTGTCAAGAAGAAGTAATATATCTTCTATATGGCCAAAGTGCCAAATATACTTCATCACTTGGAAGCATAGTTGCTATTCTTTAGCATAGCATGCCAAGTCACAAAGTCAAATAAACAACATCTGACAGGTCTATGCAAGAATGAATACATCTTCATGCTTTTGTTTGCCAACACAGTTCTGGATTGGTAGATAGACAGCTGCCTTGTGTTGAAAACATTCGCTAATGACTTATCCTCACATAACCGCATATCAGCTGTAGTAAATGTAAATAGTGTCTGATTTTAGGAAGGATTTCCACAGTCAGAGACACATTTCACATGTTTGACCCTGGCGAGTTGAGTCGTCTCAGGCTGATTCATCGCTCACCTGGTTGTGTTTGATCTCGTCATTTGAAGTCTCGTACGAGTTCCGGAACAATGTGGATGTTCCACAGGAAGTTTGAACTGCGGGATGAAAGAGGGAGTCTGAATGTGCAGAAAATGTTTCAGTGGTAAATTAAATAAATCAAGCATTAAACAACTATGAAATATTCTGGAAAATGTACTCGTTGACAGTGAAACAAATCCAACCTTTTATAAGATGCGCTGGCAGGGATGTAGCAAGGAAATCTGGGATTTTTATTTAAAGTGAGGGATATGATAGGTCGTACACACGTGCACACGGCCTATGAAGTGTTGCCAGCTATGACTTCAAATTTATCAATCTATCTCATATTTGTTTGACATATTTTGATACAAAATACACTCATTAAAAATGGATCTTACATTAGCCTTACTAGAATTATTGTACTCACCTTAATATTTACAGTATATATTAAAACTCTGAATGTAATTATTAATACATATTAATATCATAAATCCATAAAATAACAAATATTAATATATTAACATTACTATACATAAATATCAATATCATTTGCACCAATATAACAATACACAGACATAAATGGCAATATTTACCTAATTATATATAAATATATTTGACTCAAATGACTCGCATAATTGTTGATATTAAGAGTTTTAAATCGATTCATTCATGGATATAAAACCACTGTGATGTTTACTATGTTGCTTAATTTTGAATTAAGCAAAATTATTGTAAATATATCATTACTATTCTCTGGTGTAAAACTTGACATTCTGCAGCAGTTGTTGAAAAAATTTTCAGCATAGATGCGTTCATTTCACAAAAAAAGCTCAGAAAACAAAGTGGAACCTTCAGTTCTGTGAGTGTCTGTATAGTTTACTTGCTGTTAAGAGCTTCAAACTCTGTCTCTCTTCCTCCTCTTAAAAGTCAGACCCACCTGCCATTGTGTCTTTTCTGGAGGTGTGCTCTGCTTTGTTTCCATGGTAACCGGCATTGGGTGCAGTGGAGTCGTAGTCGCTCTTCCTGTCCTTGAGGCTGATCATCTCTCTGGGTGAGGCGGGGGCGCTGGCTGCAATCCAAATAATCACACAAACCCTTCTTACTGAGCATCTGGAGACACACTGGCCTGATTTCACACTTTGTAGCTTTCTCTCTCTTTTAGCTGTTTTTGTTCTGTTTGCTTATTCTCATTTTGGCTTAACCAACTCGAACTTTTCAGTTCTCTGCTCCCCCCACTCCCACCCTAAGTTTCTTTTTCTTTTTTCCAAATTATTTTGTCTCTCTCTGTTTCTTACTGACTTTGTTCACCGTTTCCTGCCTGCACGAGTCTGGACATGCAGAGATGTGCATCATTATTCATCATTAGAGCTGTTTAGCATGACAGCATGTAGGACGTTTCCAACAGGTCTTCAACAGCCAGCTCCAATCTGCCCCGCTTTCTACAGCCACGTGAAACAATAAATCAAACAAAACACACTATATTCGTCCTTGAAATGCCATTCTCTGAAAAAAAAAAAAAAGTCAAGGCACAACAGAAAATTGAGAAGATACAATTTTGAGTGGTTATAAGAACGCTGCTATATGGTTGGGTGGCCCCGCTCCTCATTGGCTGTGATTGTGTCACATCGCATTGTGTGGACAGACAAATTGCTCATCTCTGGAAACGCCACAGACTTTGAAAATGCTAGTAATGTGCACAAGTTAATTAAAATACATCACAACTATACATCGCCTCCATTTCTTCAGACAGAATTATTATAAAGGCAGAATTCTTGTTTGGAAACACTTTAGTTTATAGCGTCCAATTCTCACTATTAACTATTACTTTTGCCTCAATAAACTTTTAAGTACTGCTTATTAAAAGTTAGTAAGGTAGCTGTTCAGTTTAGGTATTGGGTAGGATTAAGGGATTAAGGGATATAGAATATGTTCATACAGATTAAGGCATAAATATGTGCTTTATAAGTACTAATAAACAGCCAATATCCTAGTAATATGCATGATAATAAGCAACTAGTTAATAGAACCCTAAACTAAAGTGTTACCTCTTGTTTTATCAAACTGTATCACTTGAAGTATATTCAGGCCGTTCAGAACATCTGTATGAAGGTCACAGAGATCGGGAATGAGTCTGCCCTCTGTGCCTAAAAATCCCTTCCAGCCTCAATGCTCTAACCGGATCAGCGCCACTCCCCCTCCGGCCCTCCTACAGCCTGGTCTGATAGAGCCTGGATCCCTGGATGCGGCACTATCTCCAAAGCACACAGCTACCCAAGGGCTCACGGGCACGGAAGACCTCTTTGGCCAGCACAGAGGTATTTAGACACACCCACGTACACACATACACCCACGTACACCCACGTACACCCACACACACACACACACACACACACACACACACACACACACACACACACACACACACACACACACACACACACACACACACACACACACACACACACACACACACACACACACACACACACACACACACACACAACCCATAAACCGGCTCATATACACACGCTCTTTTACAAACAGACTCCAGTTTTCACCAATAAAACACATAATAGCTTTAAGCACCACTCTACCCACAATGGCCAAGAGAAAGATTAGTATGCTAATTATTTCAAATCCATAATCAGATTATATCTGCAAGTGATTTAGCCTCCTCTAAACTGCCTTGATACGACTCCTAATCTAATCATTGCTCCTCAACAATGCATCATTTTGCAAAAATATGCACATTGCTGATTATCAGTGTTAAATATCGAGAAGCTCCGGCTGTTGAGTCAACAAGCGTGGAAACTCTCAAAGGCTCCGGTCATGTTTCCATAAACCTCACGAATATGGATTCTGAGAAACAAGCAACACAGTTTTGCAGGAAATCGGTACTGATGCATTTAGCTCAATGTGCAGTTTGTGCTGATTTGATTTTCTTCAGGTAAAGCTTTGACTTTACAGAACAGTTGATGACCTTAATGGTAGAAAATGAAAACAATATGTTTCGAAGGACATGCAAGAAAAACTGATATTGTGAAGAGATGTGCTCCACAGCAGATTCTAGTGATTTCTGCTGGTGAAAGGGCTTTTGTGTCTGAGCTCCACAGGCATCAAGAGCCGAACATTGTTGCTATTGCTACACTTATATCACGTATATCTACTTGCCTACAGCACTAAAAACACTTACAACAATTCTGTGAGAAATATGTCTTGATATACCAGCTAATATGCACAACAGTTTGCAAAATCAACCATCATTGTCAATGAATCCCACTCAAATGGAAGTGAATTCCTTTTAAATCGTGCAATTTTTTGTTGTAATTGACATTAACCACTTGTTGAATGTTAGTTAACTTGACCAACCATGTCACATAACGTACAAAAGGACAAAGGAAAGCAACAATTCGCCTGTATGTCTATGAAACTCAGATGTGAAGGCCAACCTTGCCCTTGTTTCTCAGAAATTTAACATGAGCGGCAAACACTCAAGAAACTTAGCTACATCATATATTGTATTTTATTGCATATATTGTGCAGATTGATTGCTGGCACCTGTGGTCCATTAAAGATACAATTAGTATTTGATATTTCCACTTAAACACCAGGAATGGACTTAGTTGTACTCTAATAAGAGTTCTGCCCTCAATGTGTAATACAGTAATAGCTGGCAACGCTACATTGTAGTTGCTGTGTTCTTAGGGTCTGGCATCCCATAAAAGTATTTTTGAAGGCCTTGTCTGGTGGCATTGGAAGCATCATCTCCTTGCTGTATGATTAAATTATAAAAGTGAGCAAAAACGTGTCAACTGCATTGAAGTTCATGCCAAACTCCTTGATGTGGCTGCAGTGACCAGGCAGAGCTCTGACTTCACTGAGCAACAGCCTCAGTCACACAGTGATCTGTGTGTATTTTAATGTGAGGTCAGTTGATATTAGTAACACTCCTCTCTGTCTTTCATTCTTAAATGAAAATTAATACACTAAGGAATAAAGCACCAAGCACAAAACCATAATCTACTCTGCAAACTGTGTGATGAATGCTTTCATGATGCAAATTCAAAGGCGAGCGCTTTCAGTGTATTCGTTGATTATAATGGGAGCGATTCACTTTTTGATGTCACTACGCTCTGCTCGTGTCTGGCATAACTATACGTTTACGGTTGCCAAGCAACGTTGCAACTTGCTGCATTAATACAGAATTTGTCTGTGAAGTTTCCACAGCTAATTTTACAACAGTTTTTTTTTTTTTTTTTTTTACATAAAATGAAGCTGTTTCTGCACTGAGCTAGACTTGTTATGAATAAACATATGTGTTGGTTTGCATCCAAGTTCCAATAAAAAAGACAATAATAAAGAAACTACCTTTCATTTGTAAAGTGAATTATTTACAGAATTATTAAAAATAGGAACTACTACCTGATAATATAAAATAAAAGACATTTTTGGGTTGAAGCTTGAGTAGCTCTAAGCAATGCCATATAAACAATATGCAAATCTTGACTTAATACTACGGTGCTTAATAACTGCACAAAATCATATTCATAAACATTTAATATATAAAAAATATCCAAAAAGATTGTTTCAAATATTCAGATTTTTCTGTTTTGAAAGGACAACAGATAGAATGTGCTGAGAAGGAGGGTGATCAAATGACCTTTAATTTGAACTTAAACATGCATTAAACTCGCCTGCTATGCTGGTTTGTTCAATTTATTATTATTATATTTTTTTTTTTAAATCAGGGCTTAGCACAATAGAAAGGCTGCCTAAAAAGCTCTTTCAGAAATGTCGACACAACTGGTAATAATGAATTTACACATAAATATTATTTTCCCCACAGTGAATGCATGTCTCTAATACTGCAACAAAATGGCATGTTAATGGTATTAGAAATAATTGCAGTGTTTGCCATTTTTGCTGTATTATTTTGGCTCTTCACATGTACTGTATCTCAGGAAATGTTAATTGAGTAGCGCACACGTCACATTCTGATGCTGTGAGCTAAAAAGCACAGCAACTCTCCAGTACGCCTACAAAATCTTTCCCACTCTGTCTCCAACCTTCCTTCTCTCGGTCTAAACTCTGTGTGCTTTGATCTCTTGCAAGAATCTACCGTTCACCATTTTCATGACACACGCTGGAGCTCAAACCATAGAGGAAAAGCCCGCAGACAACAAAACAGTATGAAACCAGCTGCAAGCCAGTGCACGACTGGATACATCAGAGATTCAACAGAGAAAAACAAGCAGAAAACAAATCAATTTATTTTAAAAAGCTGCAGAGAGCATGTTGCAATCATGCGAGCACTGCCCTACGTCGAATTTCATATAGCGCTAGTCAACTGAATCCACAGTGTCACGGCAAAATAAATCACATTTTACATTAAATGTGAGCTTGCAGTCTGAATTGCATGCATAGACAACACACCTTTGTCTGCATGTAAAAACACACAAACAACGTGCTAGATGAATCCGTTTAATGAAAGAATAACTCTTATGACCTGGATCTTTTCATGAACTTTCATGATCTTTTCATGATCTTTTCACTCAAAAAGATTCTGAAAATCAGCCTAAAGGATCCTTCACTGCATGAACTCACTGAATCCATATATTTATATCTGATTTACTGAACCCCAAATATTTACTTTCTGCCATGTTAAAATCCAATCAATAACTATTGAGTAGTTAAGGTTTGTCAAACTCAATTAATATCATTACTGGCTGGTTCTGCTTTTTGGTATATATATATGTGTGTGTGTGTGTGTGTGTGTATATGTATACATGAAATCACGCTCTTCTTGTGAAATAAATGATTTTATTTGTGGAACATAAAAGATATTTTGATATTTTGACTGTTGCGGTCTATAAATATATTGAAAATACCAATTCAGATCCAGCATCTGAAAAAAAAAATATGGCCGTTGTAGCATAAAAGTTTGTGTAATAAATTCAATGTTTAATCAAATACAATTTTTCTTTCTAAAGTTACTTTTTGTAATGTTTATTTGATGCTTTTATCATTTAACACAATAATGACTTTAAATTAATATTTGATGTGCAATTAAATTGCAATTAATTAGATTAATTAATCGGCACATCATGTAATTACATAGATTAAATATATATATATATATATATATATATATATATATATAAAATAAAATATAATATAATAATACTTTTTTAAATAGTTATAATTACCTAACATTTAAATTTAATTTAAAAAAAACTTTAAAACTGCAGGATAACACAACTATATAATCATAAGCCATAGAACGGCCTGAGAAGGAATTCAATACAGCGTTTAACGCAACACTTAAATTTTTCATTGAGAAAGAAAGAACTTCATTTCATCACTCTGTTCACCTTCCAGCCATTTAAAGACCCATTAGTCCTAAAAATCCTGAAATACTGCTCTACTTCCGCCGCCAACGGCCCTCTCAAAGGCTGAATCCAGGAAAAGTACTTTTCTGCTTCAGCGAGATGCTAAGTCCACCGGAAAAAGTATTAGAGCCACAGCCAGCCGGCCATGAATCCACTAACCCCACTAGTAGAGTGGATCATTAACCTTGAGTCCCAGGATGCACTGAAAAATCCCCATCAGTTTAATAGGATTCTATCAGGGTTAGAGAGAGAATCAAGCTACTATTTGTAATTGTTTTAAATCCATAAAGATCTGGAGTTGTTAAATCAGACTTCAGGACCACCAACATCGTGACTCAATGTTTCAGCACTTTCGATCAAAATGTATACGTTGTCTTTGCTAAGACAGAAAAAAAGAACAGGTGAAGGAAGAGATTTGTGTACTCACCTGATCGATTGTTAGGTGAGGTCCGGACCGGAGAGACTGACGGAGTGCGTGAGGATGAGTACGGTCTCTGTCTATCTCTCTCTATTGTTGAGGCAGAGCCAACAAAGTGATACTGCGAGTAGCCATCCTAGAAAATAAATACAGCGAAAGAAAAAAATCTACAGTAATGCACAAAACAACATGCTTTCTTCAGGATCTATGTACGCTACATTAGCCCACTGTAATTCTGTCAGTTTAGTTTAAGGCCTCCTAGTGTGGAATCATTACAAATATCAATGACCGGATGAAGGTTCAGAAATCAATAAATCAATGGACAGATGATGTGTGACTGAAGCAACCTGAAAGGCTGATGGAGGAGATCAAATAACACCATTGCCCACCGGCTCGATGACACGTCAACTGCTGAAGCTTTATTGTGCATATAAGATATATTGTGCATTCCTAGCTTTAAAATATGCCTGCACTCTTTAAGATTGGACTAAGTGGCTGTATAAGATATTATGAGCATGCATGAGATTATAAGTTTGCCCTCACTGAATAAAAGATCAAATGATTCATACAGCTGATTCGTGTGGGCATTTATGTAAATGCAGAGCAGACAGCAAGAATAAAAGTAAAGCTAAGCAATGAGGAAACAAATTAATTCTATTACAGAACTCAAAAGTCTCACAAGGTCTCAGAATGGGTCAATGAACATGTTTTTGCAAGCTAAATATCAGGCTGTGAGGAAACGAGGAGAATGTTTGAAAACTGCAGTCCGCTGAACAAGTTTTTTTAACATGGACACAGAACACTACCCTTGACATCCCATTTGCCCCTCCGTGACATTCCTTTTGTTGGAAAGGTGAGGTATAGATCAAAGGGCCCGTCCTTCCGACTCTGTGCAGTTCAAAGCTGCCCCACTTTCCCAACACGACTGAAACTCTGGCAGAAGGAGCCACCGCTCTCCAACTAATGTGCCTGCTGCAAATAATGACATTGGACAGGTATTTGAAGGCTCAAAGGGGCGTGAAGAGAGGAACGGAATGGGGGAAAAATGGCACTTGTTGCCTGTCGACTAAAGACCTCTTCAGCAGGGGACTTTGTCATTTTCTTTTACTCACACTGTTGTAAGTATTACTTGAAATTTCAGGTTCCCACAAAAGAAAAAAATGAGAACTTTTACCTTTATTCTTTATGATGATGGGTGGTTGGGTTGGCTGTGCAATAAAAAATACCTATAGGGATGGTTCTGTCAGGACTACGATCATCAAATTAGCATTGACAACAATTGACAATTAGCATACAGTTTGGATTGGCGGTATAGTTCTCTTTTGGGCAAGAACTCCCAGCGCATCCATGCAGCCTAGCATGGATAAGAGCAGGGAGAGAAGCAATAACCAAATTGTATTGCAGATATCATTGTAAATATTTTAATGTACAACATCATTCGAGAAATTAGTCTCATTCAAAGAGAAATCAGAATGCCAAATCCTGACTGGACGAGAGGATGAGCTGGGGATGGAGGAGGGTAATTAGCTCCTGAGCTAATACTGAAGGAGCTTATATATGGGTGCTGTGACAGGCGTCATATTCCTATAGGTAGACGTGGATCAGCTGAGAGTCAGCTTATGGGAGCTTGACTAACGTGACCTGCCAGAACCAACTAAGCTTGATATACTTCCTTTGAAGACGTTCCCACCATTTGAAAACAATACATTCAAGCAAGACTGAGTTTCAATGTGATTAAAGAATCTTATTGCATTCATTACGTCCCATAACTCCTTTCTTACTTCTTTATCAGGTCTGAGAGAATAATGTGCATAGGATTGATGGATTTTCACGCTAAGGCAACTGATTTCAAAGTGTAAAAAAGGTTGAGCAGTAAATTCACTTGGATAAACACACGTCTTATAGACCCGAAAACCTCAGTTAATTCTGTTAGTTCCATTTGAATGCATGAAGCATCATTACAGGACTGATTCTGAAAAGACCAACCAGACCATGCAAAGATGAGGCATTTATTGCAACCTGCCTACCCATGATTACTCAATAATGCTGCTTAAGAGTCAGGCATAAAAAAAAAAAACCTTATGGTGTGGAAGTGTGCACTGAAGCAAGCCAATGGCAAGCGCTCATTATTATACTCCCAGAGGCGGATGGAGCCAGGAGCGTTGCTCTTGCTGCGTTGGCTCCCTTGGGTCGCTGAGGCAATTGACTACCCTGATACATCCTCGTGGAGATGCGTTGGGGAAGGATGACTGTGGAATTGCATCTCAAGAGGCTGCCAGGCTGAATGTAACACCTCTCAGCACAACATGAGTGAGGCTTCAGGCTCAAGATCAATGGCATAAGCAACTTCTCTCTTCTCTCAGGCTAAAACTTCACTTCATCTTAGTCCAGCTCTACGTCATCCTGAGTAAATCAAGCCAAGTGCTCCTGGGCTTTCTCACAAACACACACACCTTATTAGTAGATGGAGCTGGAACCATCAGCACTTCTTCAAAGATCTCTAAGTATCTAACAATTTTAAGTCTTTATATGGACTAAATGCATTTTATTATGCAAAATTATACACATTATGCATTATTGGCCAAAAAGGTTGGGACTGCAATTTTCAAAAGTAAAAAAAAAATTAATTTACTGTACATCTGATTTTGCCCAAAGCATAAATGCAATGAACAAACTAAATCTTTTTTTGAAACATAAATCATTCAAGTAAACATATTTTATATTATTTTACATTACATTGAAACAATTAATTTAGTACTAAGTATATAAAATATATAGTACTTTTCCACAAATAAAATAAAATATCAACAAAACTAATAAAAAATATAAAACAATGGGTAACACTTTACAATAAGGTCATTAGTTAACATGAACTAATAATGAACTGCACTTCTACAGCATTTATTAATCTTTGTAAATCTTAATTTCAACATTAACAAATACATTATTAAAATCAAAAGTTGTATTTGTTAACATTAGTTAATGCACTATGAACTACCATGAACAAACAATGAAAAGTTGGATTTTTTTAAACTAACGTTAACAAATCTGAACAAATACAGTAACAAATGTATTACTCATGGTTAGTGCATGTTAGTTAATACATTTACTAATGTTAACAAATGAAACCTTATTGTAAAGTGTTAACAAATAAAGTATAAAAATGATACTTATAAAAGCATACTGGACATACAGAACTTAATATATTATTAAACACAGAGTATATTATTAAAGACTGTTTAACTACATAACACAATTTCCTCCCATACTGGCTAGAAGATTCCTGGGCACAAGGCCATTGTTCACAGCCTTGGGAGGTGTCTGGCTTCCCAAACCTCTTGTTTTCACTTCTCTTGTGTTCCCTCTTCTCTCTCAGCATCATCCGTCACACCACCCCAAAACACGAAGAATCGCGCCTCAGGTGGCCCGACTCATCCAAATTGACACCTTTCATTTCAACGGAAGGGGAGAAAGACACATCCACGTGGAACAACTGTCATTATGCACTCATGAGATGAGAGACTGGGCTCTGCAAATGTTAATAATAGCAATCTCTTTCTTGCTGCCCTTTGCTTAATACCATCCCCGGTGACATTTACAGGGCTCAGCTGGGTTGGCGGGAACAGGTTAGGTTGCGGGAGGTTTTAAAAATCTTTGCAAACCCAGCCTGAAAAGGCTGCGAGAGGGCTCTATCCCTCCAAAATCAATGCGAGAACTGTACATAATAAGCAATTCTGTAGATTTAAGGACTTCAGCCTCTCTGATGATGCACTTATAGCTCCGGTTGTCCTCCACGCCCTTGACCTCATCCCTTTATATGCGTCAGCTAAAGCAGCTGTTCGATAACCTGCCTCAAGGCGGCATGCCAACACAACGCTGCTGAACCTGTGAGTGCTGTTGTCTTTTGTTCGATATTATTTATAGATGTTTAGTCAGCTAGCACAATGGGAATCAGCGTTCTAATTACTCTCTTTCATGATAATCTACGCATGCTACCTTTTCGTCAAACCCTCTAAATATTTAAAAAAAGACAGAGTGGGTAATTAATAGTATGTGCACATGAAATTAGAGCTCTTAATTCGACATTGGTTTCGATGGCGGTGAGCTCAGCAGGGTAAACTCGCAAACATCCATAATTACATATCATTACAGACATTTTCAAACAGGCATTGTGAATTAGCTCAGCGCTGAGCTCTCTTTTCCGACCCGGTTCGGGGAAGGGACGCCTCTATTCCTGCAGACACACTTCTAAACTCATCTCTGTGGTGCCGGCAGTCAGCTCGTGGCCTTTTACTCCTCTCTAAAGGTCAGCGTGGCAGCCATCGCCATCTCCGTGGGCTGTAATTCTTCAGCACCTACTCTTCAGAGCAGAGTTGGCAAAACGACACATTACAGAGCTCAGTCTGGGACGTTCCTCACCTCCCAGCATCGTATCTGTCAGGACGGAGATTGCTTAGTGAAGGGGAACAGTGTGTTCTCGCAGCCTAGAGGCTTCTCGTGCTTGTTAGGGGGCCAAAATGTGCGTCCTCATGCTCTTGCTACTAGTTAGTTTTGGGAAAATTTTTGTTTGGTTTTTGACCTCGTTAATGTGCTATTCGTTTGAACACGACCCAATCAAACTAGCTACATGTTAATAGGTTAATTCCAATTGGCCTTAATTTAAGTTTCATGACTATTTACTGGCCTCAAAGGTGCAGGTTTTACAAATGGAAACTACATACTATATCGCACTGTATATACAATATAGTACTATACCTACAGTACCAGTTAGATTTTTTTTAAATAAATAAATAAATTCTCTAAATTAATAAATAAATAAATCCCCAAAAGTTAGCTAAAAAAGATTTGGTTTTGTATTTAAATAATTAGACTTTTTGATTAGTCTATTGTTAATTAAAAATATTTTAACATTCATTCAAGGTCGCTTCATGTTAATCTATTTGCGATTCTATTCAGACCATACAATACGTTGTAAATGCAGTCAGCGCTAGCCAAGGCCAAAGTTTGCCTCAATAATCTGTGAGAGACACGTCTGAATGGATACACACAATGGTAAGTGCAACAGGCGCTTATTGAATGGAAATATCTCCTCAGCCTGGCCGTTACTGCTCAATAGAGCATTCTTTGGTAGTCACTGCGGATTAATGTTTGCAGATGGCTACGAGGTGTCGTGCTGAATAAACAGTGGGTTGCACATCTTTGTCTGGAGGAGAGGTAAAAAAAAAAACGCATCTCCAGTTTTTTTTCATTCCAAACTATTTTCTCAAAAAGTTCAAACACAATCGTTTAGGAGTGGGAGATCAGTTAGCATGCTAAATTAATTCCTCAGGTTGGGATGGATGAAGTGGGACACAGATGTCGTGAGTGGAAGCAGGTGTCCTACCTTCTTATAAAGGCTCCGGAGATCTCTGTACTGCCACATGCTACTGAGAACCTGAGATGCTGCCTTTACCACTTTAGGTGAGTGTCTGAGAGAGAGAGAGAGAGAGAGAGAGAGAGAGAGAGAGAGAGAGAGAGAGAGAGAGAGAGAGAGAGAGAGAGAGAGAGAGAGAGAGAGAGAGAGAGAGAGAGAGAGAGAGAGAGAGAGAGAGAGAGAGAGAGAGAGAGAGAGAGAGAGAGAGAGAGAGAGAGAGAGAGAGAGAGAGAGAGAGAGAGAGAGAGATTTTGTTTATCATTATTGTTGTCAGCATCCAGATGATAGCAGACATACTTTGAAAACAAGGCCATTTGATAAAACTTTGAGAGCATGTTACTGGAAGATTGATTCAATTAGTTATTTCATTATTTATTGAACCCTTCTAATTTATTATTAAACAATATATAACAATGCATTTTATTTTTATTTAAAATAAATTTTTATAAAAAAATAAGACATGCAATTAAAAAAGGTTTAGACACTCTTCTACTTACTAATACACTACTATTGAATAATTTGGGTTCAGTAAGTTTAAATCATTTATAAAATTTTTCTTTTTACTTTTATTCATTAAAGAATCTGAAAAAAAAACATCCTGAAAAAATTCTACAAAAATATTTTCACAGCACAAATGTTTACAACATTTGTAATATTAAGAAATGTTTCTTGAGCAGCAAATTTCTGAAGGATCGTGTGACACTGAAGACACTGAAGTAATGATGCTGAAAATTCAGCTTTACCATCAGAGGAATAAATTATATTTTAAAATATATTTAAACAGAAAACTGTTATTTTACATTGTACCAATATTTCACAATATTATTGTATTTTTTACGAAATAAATGCAGTCTTGGTGAAGCATTAGAGACTTCTTTCAAAAACATAAAAATTCAAACCCAAATCTCTAATATATCTAAATGAGCATAACAGAGACACATTTAAAACAACATATTTTCTCACATAAGATCAAAATGCCAATACCAAAACATACCAACAACACAAGAAAATTAAAATCCAATGCTTGGACATTGTTGCTGAGATTAATGTTTTCTCTGTTTTCTGTGCAAACATCTCACATGGACAGCAGCTTTTGTTATGATTAACAATGCGCCACAAACAAAAGAAACAATCTCTTGGTTCTCAAAAATGACACAAATTGTTTGACTTCAGCCGATTTGATAGAACAGCTGTGTCTTTTGTCTTTCGCCGAGCCGAGACACCCGATTTCAGCTCAAAGGAAACAATGGAACAATTTACAATTGCCACTTGAAACGAAGTTAGAAGAACATATTTGACGTTCTTGAGTGAACACGACTTTAATAGAGGAAATGAATGCCGCTCATCCTTCATCATTTCTTCACATAAATGACAAAATGCATTCTCAGAGGTGGAGCTGTACGTTTCATTTGTCCCTCCCCTCATCTTTCAATATGGATTTTATAATATTAAAGGCTATTAACGACAGAGCCCAAATTATTACATTTAGTTACTATTTATTTTTAAATAATAAACATAAAAAATACTGTAAATACTGTAAATTGCACATAAGTCAGCTTTTGCATTAACTTCTAAATCTAAATATAAAGCTCATTTTCTACTCCAATTCATTTTTGAATTATAATAATTTACACAGTGGCTGTCATAACTTGTTTTCATGACAAATTTATTTAAACATACATTAAATAAGGCATTACTGACAAGTTAAGTAAATATAATGAATAGGCTAATATAGTGGAATACGAAATGCTTCTCTCTAGAGTTCCAACCATCCATCCATCCATCCTTCCATCCATCCATCCATCCATCCGTCCGTCCGTCCGTCCGTCCGTCCGTCCATCCATCCATCCATGCATCCATCCACCCATCCATCCATCCATCCATCCATCCATCCATCCATCCATCCATCCATCCACCTTCTTTTTTTGGACTTATGTTTTGGTAAATCTTATTTTTATCCAGCCAAGAGCTGTGAGTGTATTATTTCGCTCTGCCATGCACATTGCATTGAGAACATATCACAAACTGCACCCAATCAATCCGCTCCAAATCAAAATCATCAAATCCGATGCATATCATTCAGAACGATAGCACACTGGTTGCTGCCATTTGCTGGTACTTAATCAACCGGTTGCATTCCTGCTATATCCAGACAAACAAGCACCCGAGTGGCTTGTCCCTTTGATAACCTCTCTGCAGGAAACTGGAAGCAGCTGTCATCACCATATTGGTTTGAACGGGGTGGGCACAGAGTATGAATAGCTGATGGGGGATATAAAGCAGTCGCATGAAGTGTCAGCTTGATGAGGGTCAGATTAATGTCTTTGACAGTGTGCATCCTGACTCGAGCAGGAAGTGTCATCACTCACTCACAGTCAGGCTGGCTACACTGTTTCTAAGAGACAAAAGTAAGCACCATAAAGAAAAGATTAATAAATGACTATTATAAAATATATAGTTTAGATTGTGAGTGAATGTTGACTTGAAATCTTACTGGATGACTCACATTTGAAGCAAATACCTGTGCATGCATATCATGTATATCAAATGAACACGCCTATATTAATACATCTATATTTATATATAGATTTTCAATGTGGTCTCAATTGGACCCATCTTTATATCTCCTGATGATTCACAAAAGTGATAAGCCAGTGCCAAGGCTTTGTTACAGTTGTTTTTATCAAAGTCAAGGGTAAAGTTTTTTTTTTGCCCATTAACCATTTTAAAATCACTGCTACATAAAACCTCTTGTGTTGTTTGACCTTTTGCATTATTCTGAAGGATGCAGCAAATAAAACATCAGCTTTTTCTGTATACTATTGCAAAAGTGGATGTGTTCCTTCTCCAAGTTTACTTTTCTTCAATACAGTTCAGCAAGCACCAAGTAAGTGACTCGTGTTGCAAATGTATGAAATATATGAACATCTGTAGACAATGTGGCCTTGAAGCTCATAAAATGACTCATGCTGTTCATCTCTTTAAAAAGGTGCTGGCATAAAAGTGGAACTGTGTAGCTGGAAAAATAAAATGTCTCTAAGAGCAATGCACAGTTTATGGAGAACAAAATAACTGACAGGCCTCTGGGTCAACGGAAACACAAGCAAAAACAAAGTCATGGCCTAGTGGTAAGAGAACACTTAATGGTTTTTAACAACGGTAAGACAGGATTGCAGGTGGTTAGTGATAAGATGCTGACCTTTTATCAAAAAAAAATTCTTACTTGTCTCCTTTACTCCTAGCAATACCGATGAGCTTCTCAATGCCACCGGCGTCTCGTAAGGCCTTGGCGTTCTCCATGTTCTTGGTGATGACCTCGTGTAGGGCGCAGCATATAGCCGTAACGGTGTCATCGCACATGGTTTTACCTGCTGTGCTGTTTACCGTACCCCCGCTGCTTCCGCTAGCATTACTCCCGCCCGGGAGCCGGTGCACGAGGTCCCGCATGGCGTACTTTCCTAGTCAAAGAGAAAAAATTGACAGAAAGAGCATATGAGGAGGTGCTGATTAGCACTGGAGTAATTATGATAGTCAGGATGACATTTGTCACAGTCAGTAGACTATTGTGCTACAACTTATTCTTAATCTAGAGAATAATAATGCAGGAGCTGTGACAATTCAAGAGTGTCAGATGTTTCAGTTTAAGCATCACTGGATTTCTATGGAGGGGGTGTTATCCTGACTGCAGAGCGGATATATGACTCGTGCTATTTGAACAAAGGAAAGAAAATATGAAAAAGTGGTAAAACTCTGACATTAACAGAACAGCAGGGGATGTGTAATTCAAATGGACTTGTCAACGCTCACACAGCACTGAAAAAACTACTTGACTAGTGGGAGAAGCAATGTGATTTTTGAGTTTGTGTGTTTGTGTCAGTGAAGCATGAGACAAATTTGTGCTGTAACACAAATAAATGATATTAACAGGCAATCACAAGCGCAATGATCGCTACAGGATGTTGAGTGCTCGTTCCTCAGCCAGTGGTGTACGGGACACCCCCTCGTGGCGTTATGAGCCAATTATATGGTTAAATTTGCCTAGAGTGGTTTTACTCCACACAGAAGCCATATCAAATCAACAAATACAATGTTTGTTTAAACACACTTTTATATAACATACAAAGAAAGATTGCAGTAATTTACCCTGAAATTACAACCAACTGAAAAAATGGCACTGATCCACATGCACAGTGGACAGTAAACAAGACTTATTGTGAGATATAAAGTTACACTGAGAAATATAATGTCACATTGTGAGATATAAGCCCCTTTTTCACACAGTAATCCATGTAAATTGATGTAAAATTACTCAAATATGCTGTTCACACAAGCAACAGCGTTCTGGCTCTTTACCGTTAAGAGACCATTCACACATCAGCACCAAAAAAAAGAAGGAAAAAAAAGGTAAATTCTGTGATGTCAGTCATTGGAAATGATCTTTAAACTCTATCTTTAAACGGCAATTTACCTGTAACGACTGAATGTGTGAAGGGGACTAGTCACAGTGTGAGATAAAAAGTCACATTATGAGATATAAAGTCACACTGTGAGAAATAAAGCAATATTATGTGATATTAAGCTACACCTATAAAATCATATTGTAAGATAATAAGTCACATTGCGAGATATAAAGTCACGCTGTGAGATTTGTGAGATATAAAGTTAAATTGTTAGATAGTTTTTTACTATAGGCAGATATAGACTTCCATAGTATCACACCAGATATACACTTTTTATATATGACAGACAGTGGCAGCTCATCAGGGGAGGCACAGCCTACCAAAAACTTTTTGAAGTGGCAAATGGGAGAAGGATGATTTAATGTTATAAAATTCACAGTTATTCATTTCATGTCTCAGAATGTGAATTTCTTGTTTGTTATTTCATCATTGTAATGGCATAAAATATTACTGAAGTCAGAACCACCACTGCTCTTCGCAGAACGTGTTAAACCTACCTTTTGGAAAACAGTTTTAAGGCAAGTCTGAGGGGATAGAGAAGGGGAGGGGGAGGCAAATCTATAGCCAGAGGCTTTTGCCTCCATTGGTAACAACATTAGCCAATCACCATTGAGTATCAGATTCAGCGGTTAGTGTTGAGAAAAAAACATCGCAGAGGAGGCTAGCCTCCCTTGGTATATTAACCAATCATCGCAGAGATGTAAGTTGCATGATATTAGTTTGAACTGCTCCCGCTGATTATAACTACCTTAATATATGGAGAGAAATTGTATATTTGATTGCCAACAAATTTAACAAGATACCATTCGAGCATCAGCTACAAATGAAAAGTGAAAGAAGACCTCATGCCGAAGTTGGATATATAGACTACAGCAACAAACATCACTAAACGGTTGAACTTGCTCTTTTAATACAAGTTTTGAACTTGCTCTTTTAATCATTTAAATGGACAGAGGCATGGATTTTTCTTCAAACGATATAGGTGAGTGAAATTATATGTATACTTTAATGTCTAAAAGGGACCAAAAAGCTATTTTTAAAACACCGTAAATAATATTGTTGGTTTGACTTAAAAATGTAAGTTACCTGGTTGCCTTAAAATTTTGAGTTGAGTTAATACAACAAAGGAGATTGGTTTAATAAATAGAAATTTTAATTATTATGTTATCTGAACCACATTAAATATCTAAGTTGATTTGTCAAAATATTACTTTTCAAAACATAATTTTTTACAGTTAATAGTCAAGTCAAGTCAAGTCACCTTTATTTATATAGCGCTTTTTACAATACAGATTGTATCAAAGCAGCTTCATAGTGATAACATGAAAATAATATAACAGAGTTTGTTTCTAAAAGAAAATTGAGTCAACGTCCACCTTAAGTAAGGCAGATCAATAATATTATTGAATAATAAATGTTTAATAGTAATAATCTTTTTCTTTTATTAAAATCCTCTATTTTAAAATCTACGAACCTCCACTGATGGCAGAAAGATAAAAAAAGATTAAGAGAAAATGATTTAAGATTAGACTAAATTGCTTAAAATGATCTCAACAGATCTCAACAACAGGAATATTGGTACTGCCATGTCAAAATATGCCATTAAATATTTGTTGCTTTCACTTGAGAGGATCTAGAATTGCCTACATATCACACATTTAATTCTTCAATGGAGAAATGCAAACAGCTTGAGGGAACCCCAATAGGCATAGATCGCAAGTGTCTACATTTTGTCATTTTGTTGTTGTTTTGCTGCTCCTGAGGATTTCTAATTTTAACTAAGAACAAAACATGAAATGCTATTGTGTAGAAATTTGTATTCTTGGTAAAACCGGTGTACAAACACAAGCCCACAAGATATTTCTGTGAAGTAGCCATCTAATTTCAAAAAGAACAAGAAAATAGTTTGCAACTGAGTATTTTCCAGACTTCTTGCCACTTTAATCATCCAAACGCTCAATAAATTGACCTTTGAAACACAGAAGAGTCCTTCTCATTCTGGCACCCTATTATTCTATCACAGAAGCACACAGCTAATGGAATTAATCTAGGGCTGTTCAATTCTTTCCGCTAATTCCAAATGGTCTCCGAAGAAGAAACACAGACATCATTTTCTACATGAAGCATACTGCAGAAGGGCTTCGTTTTATCACCAATAAGCTTCCAGTTAATTGGTGTCTCCTTATCTTGTACCCGCAGGCAAAATCTTCTGTCTTGTGTGAGCTGGCAATATGGAGACAGTCCAATGAGACGTGAGGTTTCTCAGAACAGCGAACTGGGGGAAAAATATGATATTTACTGAATACATTTTTTTCCCTACAATTATTGATCAGTGATATCTCTTCGTTCATTCAATTTTCAATATTCAATAAATAAAATTTCACAGTTTAAAGTGAAAGGTCACAATAAATGTAATTGTGTATAAAAGACTGAACGGGAAAGATGTCAAAACTGTATATGAAAAGTTAAAGCACATGATTTGATGGATCAAATCTGACAAAAAAAGCTTTTCAGGAGGACACACATCGTGATCAGGATCCCACAGTGGAAGAGTGGCATGAAGAGGTGAAACAGGTGAAGTGTGGGACATTTTTAGTCCAGTTTTATGCTGTTTTATCACAATGAAACACAAGATTGCATGATTACGAGTAATCACGAGCTACAGACTCTTTAAGCTGCTGATTTTCAAGAACATGAAGTACTGCACTTCGGACAGGTTTAATTCTGAACACCGATGTAGAGATCTCAAAGTCAGCATGAGAATGAAAAACAACACTGGTGAAGTAAAGAGGGCTTTAAGTAACACATTCACACTCCTCGTGATAAATGAAGAGTCTCTTTATGGACTCAGCTGGACGGTTCTGCTACATGACGATGAGATCTAGCGACGGTATATGACTCAAGGCTAACCTTGACTCACTAGAGTGCTTCATCTACGAGCTCTTGGGAATACGAAGGCTTAGTGGTAATCAGAGGTAAGTGCAGACCCTCCAGCATAACAGCCCATTCTCCCACAAAACAGGCAATCAGCTACACGGCCCTGGGCCATCATGAGCTCCACAAATACACACGCACACACAGACATTTACAAAGAGAGAGAGAGCGCCCTTCCGTTTTTGCTGCTTTTATGTACACTACATTTTCGACGACCATGTTAGCAGACCTACGCTGTAAAGGACATTACAGGAAAAGTTCAGTGTTATTATTTATTTACTCACCTTTATGTCATGTCAAACCTGTTTGCTCTTTCTGTATAACACATAAGTAGATAGTTTAGATTAAACTGGTTGTCATGGTCTGTCATGCTCCAGAAAGGACAAAAAACTAAGCAAAAAGCAATATACAAGTTTTGACTTGTTTTGACTTGTCTTGATTTTTTCAAAATATCTCTGTTTGAATTTCACGCATAAAATAATATAATACAGTTGGGGTCTTCAACTTATAAGGGTATGAAATTTGAGTGTTACATTTTAAGCTTGGCCTAATATAACATGCATATAGTATCATATTAATGTATTTATACTGCCTTTCAAAAGTTTGGGGTCTGTAAGATTTTTGAATGTTTTTGAATGAAGTTTCTTATGCTCACCAAGGCTGCATTTACTTAATCAAAATGCATTAAAACACCAATATTGTGAAATATTATTACAGTTTGAAATAACTGTTTTCTATTTGTATATATATATTAAAATGTATTTTTTCCCCCTGTGATTGTAAAGCTAAATTTTCTTCAGTATTCAGTGTCACATGATGCTTCATTGCGTATTATTATCATCATCATGTTGAAAACAGTTGTGCAGCTTAATATTTTTGTGGAAACCTTGATACAATTTTCAGGATTTTATGATGTATAGAAAGTTCAAAAGAACAACATCTACTTGAAATAGAATTTTGTTTGGTTTTTTTTAATATGTAAAAGTCTTTACTGTCACTTTTGGTCATTTGAATGCATCTTTGCAGAATATTAAAATTCATTTCTTTAAAAAAATGTTTTGAAAGGCAGTGCACTTGTTCACACTGCAAAGATATTAAACTATAAGCATTATGGATAATTCCACTAAATTGTAATATGGTAAAAAAATAATAATAATAATAAAAAAAAATTAAAAAGACAATTTGGCTGAACTTTTCATTATTTCATTTAATTTGTATGTCATAATTTATTATCATGTTTACATCAAAATGTATTTATTTTTAACTTTATTTTTTAGCTTTTAGTTTAAGTTAATTTCATATTGTTTTGCTTAATAAATATATTGAATATGTTTATTTTAGATTAAACAATTACAGTATCATTGTGGACACGTAAATAATGATAGCATTTTTATTACACTATCCCTTTAAGCTGAAAGCAACATCACTCCGTTTCTCTGGGAAGAACACACACAGGTGGTTGACAACTGCATATAATGACTGAAATGGCATATTAAAATGGATCTGAATCAAATGAAGAGCATTAATATTCTCTGTCTGAGTTCAAAGAGAGTTGGTAAAATGTTCCATGAAGGCCTGAGGGTTCTCGGCTGGGTTTGAAATGTCACACAGTGGTGAAAGGCTTTGGGCAGCATTTC
The DNA here is from genome assembly GCF_051911475.1 of Siphateles boraxobius. NCBI lineage: Eukaryota > Metazoa > Chordata > Actinopteri > Cypriniformes > Leuciscidae > Siphateles > Siphateles boraxobius. Next base: position 19,453,884 of record NW_027508876.1, read on the forward strand.
TGTGAGCCTTTATCCTGCAATAACATTTAAATGGATCCAAAGAGGGTGTTTTTTTTATTTAACGAAGCTAACAGCAGGTTCAAACCCCACTGGCAGAAAATGACCGACTTGGACATAAAAGAGAAGACAAGGCCTTCGAAGACAGACCTTAAAACAAAATTATTCTTAAAGGTTAGGAAGCAAATTAAATTAGAAAATCAGCCACCATGGAGACGAGAACATCCGGCAGTGTGGCTTTCAAGCGCTATATCACTCCCTGTTTCCGCCTTTGATGTCTGTCATAATGGATTAAAAGCAAAAGTATCTTACTGAAGACCTATGGATGCAATTTTAAACAGAGCCACCTTGCGGAGGGGGAGCCGGGACGGATGGAAAGATAGATTGAATGGCTGGATTTAGCCACAGAAAAGATAAAGTGGTGATTTTCTCGTGTCATTATTATGAAGCAGCTCTTTTGCTCCTAGGCACCTCTGGCAATCTCCTAATGAAAGAGAGAGAAAACAGATAAAGGAAGGGAAGATGGAAAAATGACCAAATGGATGCATGAGGGAGCGTGTGAGAGATGGGATGATTGGCTGCAAATTGAAGTGAGAGAGGACGTCCATTGGTCACAGCTGCACACACACACACACACACACACACGGTTATTTCTCTATAGGCCACTCTGTTGAGCACATGCCGTCTTTTCTCATCCTGTGTGCAGGTGGGCGGCTAATATGAGTCTTTCAGTCATCAAATCCGGGATGAAACTTTCAGTGATGGATCAGAACTTTTCAAATCCCTCTCCATCAACTCAAATGTCGGACCTTCGAAACAAGCCGAGTAAAGCTGGTTTTCAAACAAACTGCACAACTTCAAACATTTCCAACAAATCCACCGAGCTTTGTCTGCTAGTCCTCTGAAGAACGTGTCTCATCATGGTCCGTATGCCCACACCAATACCCTCCTATTTCAACGTGTGGAAAAGATTTGCCACCTGAAAGTTTGGAGAGCCATTCCGATTACATATCAAACTACTCTGCTGCTCATCCAATGCTATGCTTAACTTGTTTGTGTGTGTGTGTGTGTGTGTTCATTCATGCTCGTTACGCCTGATGTTGTGTGTGTTGAAGCCTTAAACAGCATCTTGGGGATTACAAACATGTTTAAAACTCAGCCACAGAAACTCACATAAACCCGACTGACAAATATACATATTCTCCTCAACGCAGAGGTTTGTAGACCAAGTTTTTTCACTGCTAATACACAAAATATTAAGAGTCCATACATAGCAATATATATATAAATAAATAAAACAACATTGATATTGTATATAAATCTAAATAAATAAAATAAAATTGAAATAAAAATATATATTTAATTATATAATATATATTTTTAATAAAAGAAATAAAAAGTAAAATAAAAGTAAACAAGTATTAATAAGATATATATATGTAGATGTAACAGTATTTTTTAAAATATGAAATTATAAAAAGATCCCAAATTCTCTCTCACACGGAAATCCAGATGAAGACCCCCCCCCCCCCCCCGACCCCTTAACCAAGCCTTAAGCCTACCCGTACCACCAAACCAGTCCTTAACCTTACCTGTATAAAGTACATACTAGTTAAAGACACTATTTAATATAAAGTGGGAACAGTCATTCTTATATTGTTAAATTTTCTGCTGAACATCCGGATCATTGTAAATGAGCATTTGTAAATGTAAAAAAGTGCATTAGGTAATATATGAACTGAAGTTTAAAGACACTTTTCATGAAGTGCATGATCATATGAATTAAAAGTTTCATGACATTTGTTAGCATTTTAATTTACATTAAATAATGACAGTGTTTAAAGGGCCCCTATTATGGATTTTTGAAAATGACCTTTCATGTAGTGTGTAACATAGCTCTAAGTGAATGAAAACATCCTGCAAAGTTTTAAATCCGAATGTGGACCGTATATAAAGTTATTGTCTTTCAAAAGTAAGAGTCGACAATGAAATGAATAGTTTTTCAAGCCGTTTCGTTGTGACGTCAAGACGAAACATTAGCATATTGTGCGGGAAGACATGAGGGAAAACTTGAACCTCAAACACTGCAGCTGATTCCTGTGGATGCTGGGTATCATCATGTCGAGAAGACGCTGTGCTCTACAATGTGAAGGTAAAGCCAGTTTTTTTACACTGCTCAAGATCGAGCATGTTAGGAATCGGTGGTTAAAATTCATTTTAACCACGATTCCACAGCAGTATAATCCTAAACTTTTGCTGTGTTCCCTTTATTTTACTTATGACTTTTTCTCAAATCTCGATTCAATGCAGGATTCCCAAATAGCTTGCTCTTGAAAGATGGTGTTCAAAATACTAACTGGTTAACTCACATTATTACTGTCATACTGAAATACGTCTGCTAATCAGTTGTGGGCCACCATTAAAAAACTCTGTCGTTCTCACAACTTTGAGGAAATATTGAGCATGGAGCAAGATTTGTTTTACAAACGTTTATGTTACATCAGTCATTCAGGATTTAGAGCTCGGCTAATACATTGCATACATGCATTGTTATGGATACAGTTTCCACGTGTTCACCGCAATATATTAGAAAAATACTCGGTAAATAAATTAGTACAAGTAAAATAATCGTTTTGTTGATGGACATGCACTTGTTAATGCTGATGGTGAGGAACAGTGTTGTGCAAGTTACTCCCAAACTGTAATACATTATATATTACTTGTTACTGTTATTTAAAAGTAATGCATTACCTTACAATATTACTGTCTCAGAATTGTAATGCGTTACATTACTCCTGTATTACTTTTGAGTTACTTTCACCAAAATAACTACACAGAAGTAGAACTTAACATTCTAAAATGACTAGGGCTGTAAGGATATGCAATATGAAACCCAAATCGCGACACTCAGATCCACAAACCTGCAGAATCGCGACACACACCTTCCAACTCCCAGCGTTATCCATACCGTCCAGATCCAATGCTACCACATCTTTAAATTACTATTAGCATTATCTGAAGTTAACTTAACATTGTAAAATACGTAGACCTACACCACAAAACTAGTTGAGGATAAATTATTTAAAATTTGGGAATTCCAGCGTTATGGACGTGACATTTGCAGTCAAAACTTGAAATATAAATTCTCAGAAAATGCATTAATACCAAAATATTGAAACGTCTGTTTATCCATAGGCTCCTCCATGAAAGGAGTCCAGACATTAGAAAAATATCAGTCTACACATGCGTTTTATATTTAATATTAGGGAAATAGACAGTCATGCGAGACGAAAAAAATCTTTAACTTTTAGGAGGCAACGATTTTTATTAATTTAATTTTTTTGTAATTCTGTGAATTACACTGCGCAAATCGGATGAAGAAGGGTTGGCTCTCCACAGAACATAAAATATTCATTTTATTTTATTTTTCGTGTTCGCATTTAAGAGGAAAAAACAATGTTACAGACGTGACAGTTCTCCGTTATGGACGCGACCGCTCTGAAGACTACTTTAAAACTTTCACAGAGACCTTACACACACAAAGCCTTTCTTTAAAGTGAATTTCGTTTTGTATTAATTGTATCTTAATTTTAATCAATGTTTCGTCAACCAATTGCCTGGATTTAAGCGTGTGAACTGGAGCGCATCTCATAAATGAACCGAAACTCAGCATATAAGGTAGCCTATTCACGGACTTGAAAAATATATCTATATTGAAATGTCTACTTGTAAACAGAACAATTCAAAACGAAAGAAAACAGACTGCTCTCTGCTTATGTAATGAAATGTGCATTTCTCTCTGGTGCATTCACTACTGCGAAGATCGCGAGTCAGCATCATCAACTTCATCTTGACTTTATTAATAAACAATTAAAATGTCTCCTTGCTATATTTGACATATTCATAATCATTGCTTTTGCCGATTCTTTGTGACAGGTTTTCGGTGCTTTATCGGCAGCGCCGCCGCACTTACATGAACGCGTCACCACCGCATCAAAAACATGATTGTGTGATGAAAACATGAAAAATACCACATAAACATAGCCTAACTGTTTAGAAAGAAAACACAGAACAAATAGCCTAATGCGCATACGTCCATCTCGCGAATGTATAATCTTCTTCATGCCATCTTCACCATTAGCCGCTTTTCCACTGGCCAGCGCGAGCACATAGGCCGAAATCATACCTCACGGCACTCCTGTACAAAATAAATCGCTATACAAATATATGGACGCTGCCATTTAGTCTTTATTTACAGACTTGGACACTACACGCGGCTATTGACTGACCACGAACAGGTAATATTTAGCCTACTTGCATTTTTCATTCGTTAATGTCTCGCGGTCTTGCTGTTTTTTTGTTGTTGTTTGTTTAACAATTAAAACTAAAAGTCTGTTGTAACGCAAGCCTTACTGAACATGTACCGAGTAAAATATTACTGAAAATTGATAAGTAATGCCTTACACTACTGCGTTACAGCAAAAAGTAATATGTTACTGTAATGCATTACTTTTGTAACGCGTTACTCCCAACACTGGTGAGGAATTACAGTTGCAGCATCTCATAATGTCCCTCAAACTGTGTAGTGTATCACTGAGAAACGTCCTGCTCGAGTCGTCCTTGCAATGGAGGTTTAGGTTGAATAACTAGTTCTTCCCATGTTTCATCATCGGACTCGCGCTAGGATTGATATGTTAAATCGACGTCATTGTTCGCTAATGTGTTTAGTTTACGGTGTAGGAAGCCTCAGGACAAGCAGAGCTGACATGGCAATGGGTGTTTTTGTTTTCGATATGCGAGCTGTACGCAGTAAACCAATCACAACAGACTGAGCTGTCTGGCCAATCAGAGCAGAGTAGCTCGTGGAAAGGAGGAATTTAGAGAGATTGATTAATCTTGACAAATCGTTAGAGAATCATTGAAAATGTGGTGATGTGCAAATGTATATTATGAGGAAATGAAACAGTTTTTTTTTTTTACCTTTGATGCATTTAAACCTATTGTAGGAGACTCCAAAACAACATTAGGAAACTTTAAAATAGCATAATAGGGGCACTTTAATAAGTTCATTAGTAAACATTAACAAGCACATTATCTGATATTTCAAGCTTTGTGAATATATATTAACTAATGATCTGTTAAGCATTATATAATGTTTGTTAATGATTTGTTAATGAAAGTTATTATAAAGCGTAACCTAAAAATAATTATAAAAGAGAAAAGGACAAAGCAGAAACAGAGATTACATTTATGCTGTACCTGAGGGCCTAGTTTCAAAAGTGTACATAAAACTAAAATGCAGCAAAATGAATTCTCTTTTAACCTCGTGTAAACAAATCTTTATCAGAAAAATACAGTATCAAAGCTCCAGGATAAAGCTTGATCCTGTGAAACTGGATTTAATTTGAATAAATAAATTAATTTATACAAACAATCAATCTTCAATCTGATGCATGATCAAACGGCATAACTGAATGGGCTATTTACATTCAATTCATGTTACCAGTTTCCATCCTTTAGGCTAAATGTTTTGTAAAATAGTTTGAATATAGATTTCGTGATCAAACATGTAAAATACATCTCTGATGAAAAGACAAGACTATGGGAGAATATACAAAAAGAGGAACCTTGCTTGATTTTATTGCTCACGGCTCTCAAAATCTTTTGATGGTTGACCATGTTGAACCGTCTATAAAAGCAAAGCGTGAGAATAGCCGCCAGTCACAGACCGTGTTTACATGCACACACTTCTGTCAATACGGATAAATTTAGATTCCGAATGTACTATTTATAAACTCTGATCTGATTGAAATAGCAATTTACATGTGCATCATATGTACTGTATGCAATTTATTTTTGAATTATCTATGCATCTATACATGCTAAATCTACAAAGACAGGAAACACATTTCAATGGCGATGTATAATTGAAGACAATGCGATCTGAATGATTTTGGATGATGTGCAAATCTAGGCAGACTCCAGGTGGCAAATGCGCACCAGTTGTTTTGGGAGCTGAGACAGGCAGCAGAACGAGGCTGGGCAGCCGTTTCCATGGAGACGCCGAGACTCGCCAGGGAAACCACGTTTATTAGCGGGTGAGATCAATAGTCTGCTGGTGATGTCACTGGGAGAATTTGAAATGGTGTGAATCAGTGTGAGATGGGATGAAGGAAGAAAGAATACAAGCTCTAATTATGCACCTGATGTGGCGGGTCAGCATGTGACAACAGGGACAACAGCGGGCCCAGTGTCTGATCCTGTCATGTACTTGTTAATATGTTTAATTCTGAGGCAGTGCAATGCTAAACACCAGCAGCGCTGTATGAAGGTAAGGTCACATCCCAGTTGCAGGAACCTCAAAAATAATGACAAATGATTGGAGTTGCTTGTTTATGGTCATGGAGGGGAGGTACAATTGTACTATCCTAAACAGAGTCACTTCGACCCACTTGACCTCTTCGTTGAGAGTAAACAATGAAAGAACTACCAGCATCTTATTCTTACAGAAACAGAAAAGGTAAAAATTTTTGTCAGCAGTGACAATGAAAGACCGTGAAAACATTATCCTCCCTATTCAGAGGCATAACCTGAGCTTTCCGAATGCGGTGCAGAGCGCCAAGCGATTAAACGCATCTCCTTCATATTAATCTTGTTCTAAACAGTGGAAACGTGATGAAGTACCACACAAAAAGATATTGGGCAAATTCCATTGAAAGTGAGCATCACTATGCCCTACTCACTGTGAAGGGCAGAGCACTTGAAGTGAGCACTCAGAAGGGTTTTGAGAGAACAATATAAGCGTTATGAACACCCCACACTTGTATATTGTATCTGATTGTTACCTTATTAACACAGCAAAACCAATCCATAAAATAGCCATTAAAAACATTTGCATAAATTTTAGCCATGGGTCATTATTTCATATTTATTTAAATTTAAGCATGACTACTTTTTGTGTAACACTTGAGGTAAACATGAAAATACATCCATTTACAAGAAACTGATATTTTCTGTTGGGTTTTTAGTTAAAAATAAATGACCTCAGTTTACAAAATTATTTGAGGATGTGCCACTCATGATCAGAAATGACAAAATTATATGTATTTTAAAGTGGCAATTATACGTACGCTTTGCTTATGATGCTGAGGATTTGTGATGGTATTTAGACAGTTGCTCACTTTTATTTGGAGTGACCCTTTGAATAGCCTTTGAAACCATTTGAGTTGCATGTCACTTGTCAGTAAAGTCAGCTGACCAACACAAGCAAAAAAAACAAAAACAAAAAGCCAAAGCAAAATTCAAAACAGTTAGATTGGAACGATCCTTTTTTAAGTTGCCCCCAAACAAAATCACAAAACTCACTTTCAGAAGTCAGTCGAACAAAACAATAAAAAAAGAAACAAAACATCCCAACCAAAACAAAACGTAATTTTCCATTATACCAGAATATCAAAACAAAACAAATGAAAACAACCCAAAGAAAACAAACAAAATACAAAACAAAATCGAAGCAGTTCAAAAGAAACAACTGGAGTAGCCTCCATGCAAAACTTCAAACCATTTGAGTTCCATGTCAGTAAAGTCAGATGCACAAACCACCCCAAAAACCTACCACCCCAAAACAAAACAACCCCAAAACAAAAACAAAATAAAAAACAGAAAAATTACTTTTGAACGAACTTTAGACTAACCTCAATGCAAAATATTTGAGTTGCAAACTATGCCCAGTCAGCAATGAAAACAAAAACAGTAAAGTCAGCAATGAAAAAATAACAAAAACAAACCCAAATCCAAACCATATATATAAACAGTTCCACAAAAGCTGTACCCCAAGCCTAGAATGTGCAGCCTGATGCTTCCTAACCCATTTAAAATGATGAGTGGCCAAAAATGTGTAATAATAAAATGACAGTTATCTTCCTTTGAGCTGAGAGCTATGAACGGCCCTCTTTACCACACTGGCTAACACAAGAGACTGGACTCCATTACAGAGAAGACAAAGAGACCACAGCTGTTAACCCTGAGCTCTGCAAATCTGAGGGCTCAGAACCATTTGAAACAAACTGAATAAAAGAAGACAGTCAAGAGAGGGGAAAAAAGGACCGTACCGATTAACTCTTTATTTCTGATGTCCAAGGCCATGTTTCTGAGCGCGGTAGCGACGGCACACACCACGCGGTCGTTGTCTATCCTCAGCAGCTCCACGAGGATGGGCAGACCCTTCTCTTTCCTCACCGCCGCACGGATGTACACTGACCACTAGGGGAGACACGCACATAAACAGGTATAAGTTGCTAAGTATGACAATATTATTACAGTTTTCCAACTATATATAGTTCTATGTATCAGCAGTTTTTAGGAGACCACGAAGTGCATCTTCATAGTTGGATATGCCATGTGGGCAGATGTCTGTAAAGTGTCTCATTTTGATTCAGCTTCCCGTTGACAGTGTAATCACACTCCCCAGGTTACAGTGAAAGACTAACACTAGCTCAGAGCTTTTGCTCTCACAGGTTCTCTATGTATGACCCCAGCTGTGGGATCAGGCTTTATCAGTGACGGAGTGTCAGCTCAGATTAGACTCTCTGCTACCCGGCACTTCTGCTGCAACAGGGGAGACCGCAGCATACGACCCAAAGGGCATCCCCTCAAATTCCTCATTTATGATGACCTCTGTATGTGTGCATAAGAAAAACAGAGACAGTAACACAATGAAAGAGGCGCTGTCTTGTGAGCTGCCAACCTAGACAGCATTTATACACATAGGAGCACTCAAGACTTGAAAGTTGTTTTAAACACTAGGCTGTCTAATAAGATATTTCATTTTGCCCAAATTCAAAAGCATCACATGGGTCCGTCACAGATATAAGTCATCCCCAAGTGCATTGAAAAGATTAATCACATACAGCAAAATACTGATCATAAATAAGCTTCTTAGACTATGGTCAAAAGTTTTTTTTAAAGTCTCTTATGATCAAATTATTTATTTATTTGATTAAATATAATAATAATAATATAACAATAAATATTTGATAGTAATATTATAATATATTGTATAATATAATATATATTATATATAAATATTAATATTGTGAAATATTTTTACAATTTAAAATAACTGTTTTTTATTTAAATGCACAGCCAACTGCCCGGCCAAAAACAAGCCGCATTTTGGATTTAAATAGCAAATGGTTTAAGTCCCCCTGTAGTCAATAATTTTATCCCTTAAAACTCATCTTTGATCACCAAAATTACATATTTAAATGTTTTTTTCTTAAAAAAAAAAATCTTCATGACTTAAAATAGCTTGAATGTAACTCTACACCCGTGCCTCATTTAGTATACACTGTTCTATGAATATGCAAATTAGCTCAGCCTCCACTCACTCACTCCAGCTCAGAGATCCACTCGTTGACGATCACACGTTGACCTGATTGGTTACAAGATAGTTTGTGATGTCTTAAACACCAGCGATTTTCAAACGCGTTTTTGAGACTGTCTTTGGTTCACTGCATTTTTAAGGAGAAAATACTCAGAAATGGTGTTGACTTATGAATTTGCACATAGTTTGTCTTAAAGAATATTAAAAACACCATATAAATATATAAACAACATTAAAAACTTGATTTTTTCAAGAGTCTATGATTGGATCATTATTGCAGGGATTATTATGTTTCTAGCATGTTAAGTTTGGCAACAGTTCTTCTAACCCTAATTGATGGAGACGCTGAGAGACCCTTTCTCGATGGAAATAACATCCCAACATTGAGAGACCCTTTCTCGATGGAAATAACATCCCAACATTGAGAGACCCTTTCTCGATGGAAATAACATCCCAACATTAATTTCCATCAAGAGGTGCATCATTTTTTGTTTAAGATCTTGTATTGACAATGCAAGAGTCGAGCACTCTGTAAAGTCTCCTCCAGCACATCCCAAAGACTTTCAATGAATTTAAAGTCTGGACTCAGAGTTGCCAATTCATGAGTGAAAATTATTCTTCAAGCTCCCTCCCAACCATTCTTTCCCAATTTGAGCCTGATGAATCTTGACATTGTCATCCTGTAATATGGCCATGATGTCTCTTCCTAAATGGTTAAGAAATGAAAAGCTACACACTCCATCAATTAGGGTTAGAAGAACTGTTGCCAAACATAACACGCTAGAGACATAATAATCACCGCAATAATGATTCAGTCACAGACTCTTAAGCATATGCCCATTTAAATCCAAACAGCGCCTTTTTTTTTTGAGGGCAGTGTATTTTCAAATTCAATTTTAATTGATGCCAAATCTCAATTTTTAAGAAACTCAAGAAACGTTTTATTATTATCAATGTTGAACAGTTGTGCTGCTACCTCCAGAGTGTTAGACTCTAGCAAGCTAATGCAAAACTCTATTAATATCAACTGGTTAGTCGAGGCTCATGCACGCTTTACTTGAGTTGCTGCACATGTAGAGTGTTTCGAATCAATCACTTGTGAGTTTCCTTTGCAGTTAGGATGCTGCCTAACATGGTGTCTAACAAGCAATCTGTTTCATTTCTGACGCTTGGTTTCTATTTCTGTGGCGTTGTGCTGGAAGCCAGATTGGCTGAGATTGCATTGAATCAGGTAAAATATATCAAAGAGGCAGCTTACTAGATTTAGGAAAAGAGAAATGGAATAGAAATACGGTTGTATGGATATGTAAATCTGTTATTTAGTTCAGATCAACTTGTATCAGTGCTAAAAGTAATTCAATAAAATAAATATCCTTGAAAATGTAATTGAAAATGTGTTCTTGACGACAATGCATTCTTCACCCTTAAGATTTTTTTTTATATCCGTAAGGGCTTTGTTTCCGTTTCCTAGAACTCCCGGCATGAGATTTATTAATCCCACTGTCCAAGAGGAACTTGAAAACATAAACAGAGAGCTTAGTTCACATATATTAAACCAGGGCTCAATGTCAGCTCTTCTAGTTGAACAAATAGAGCGGCAATTTTTGTGAACCGGACAAAATGGGCAGACAGACACAGTCTCTTCCTCTCTCTATTGCTTTCCCGCTTCTCTCTCCTACAAACTCAACCCAACAACAAACACGTTTACAACCTGTTGCCCTGTAGGTGTAGAGAGGGAACGTGGGGACGTCACTTTCATTTAACTTCTTGAAGGGGGTCTAAACCTGTTATGAGACTTCAAAACCAATCCCATCCAATTGCATCTGTCTCCATCTGAGAGTATTGATCTTGCAGAGCACATCGGGTGGATTAGAGCTCTCGAGCAACAGAGGTAAAACAAGCTTTTGTCGTTGTGAGACGGTAAAAAGGATGTGAGAACAAAGAGAGAAGCGGAAGCCAAAAGGGAGATTGGTACTGGTTTAAACATCTGATGAAAGCAACTACTTTCAGATCAGGAAAAAAATCAATATTACACCATTTCTTGTCACACTGTTCAATAAATTTAGATTTTGACAGCGACGAATATATCCTTCACTAAAATAATTTTTTATGCTAAAGTGTTTTAGTGGTTGCTGTGAATTGTAATACTTTGAGACATACATTTTTTTTAAATAAATGTTTTAATCTGTTTTTTAAAATTCTTTGAATATTTTTTTAATGTTTCTAAAGGCCTCTAATGCTACCAATACAAAAATATAAAGAAAGAATATATATTAAAAAAATTATATAAATAAACAAATCAATCAATCAATAAACATTTTAATATTTTTTTAAAGTTCTTTAAATACCCCTAGTCCTAAATTTACATTTGCTTGCACAGACAGATACGACAAATAAAAAATAATTCAATATTCGAACATTTTTAAAATTCTTTGAATACTTTTACAAATATTTTTTAATGACCCCCTAACCCAAAGTAAACATTGGCTTCCACTCAGAAAGATACCAATAATTAAGAATAAAAATAAATAAATTGGACGATGCGGTCATAGACAGATACCAACAAATAAAGAAATCAGTAAATAAATTGGCGTAAATGGTCATATATTTCAAACAGTTCATCACCAATGATGAATGCTGACACATAAATATCAGTTCATTTATTTGTATTTTAAACAACAATATGTGTTGCACACCGAGCCAAGGGATTACCTTCCAACTCCCGGCAGCCAGGTTCTGCAGCGCCCCGGCGGCCCCCTCCAGCGTGTCCGGGTTGGAGCACTCAGACAGGAGAGTGAGGTAGGGCTTTACTATCGACGGATGCCACAGCATCTGAATACCCTTGGGGGGCTCAGCAGTATCTGGTAGCGGTCCCACACCATCCCACTACAGAAACAAAGAGTGTGACATCAAAAACAACAAAGTCAGATAGGAAGACGCACACAAAATCCATCACCATTTAAATTTAAAAGGGGTGTTCACACTGACATAAATCTGCAGCGAGCAGCTATTCGACTAACAATGAGAAATCAGAGAAGAACATGTGATCTGACTGGGAAGTCACTGTGAGGATTTTACTGTTCTGTATGAATTATATATACGCTAATGTTCAAAAGTTTGGGGTCAGTATGTTTTTTTTAAAAGTTTTTGAAAGAAGTCTTCTAAATTTCCGAAGGGTGCATTTAGTTGTATAGGAAAAACAAAAATATTTTGAAACTTTTTTTTAGAATTGAATAACTTTTCTATTTGAATGTATTTTAAAATCTGTTTTATTCCTTTGATAGGAATGCTGGATTTTCAGCATCATTACTCCAGTCTTCAGTGTCACATGATCCTTCAGAAATCATTTTAATACGGTACTGAAGAAACATTTAATATTATTATTAATATTGAAACATGTTTTTTCCAATTAATATTTATGTGGAAACCATTTCTTCCCCAGGATTCTTTGATGAAAAGAAAGTTCAAAACATTTATTTGTATGCAATTTATTTGTCTGCAATCAGCATTTATTTGAATAAAAATCTTTTGTAATATTATACATATCTTTAGTCACATTTGATTAATTTTACACCTCTTTGCTGAATAAAAGTATACATTTCTTAAATCTTAATGAGCCCAAAACATTTTGAACAGTAGTGTACATCTATATAATAAAAAAATGATATAAGGATAACCACAATCAGAAATTGTTTGCATTCTGAGTGAGTCAGATTCATGAATTAATAATTGTTTCTCTTCATCATGATATGATGATGTATTATACACTGCTGCGTTTTCTATTACTGTTCAAACAGCTTCTGAGTGTTCATTTTTAGCGGCAAGAAACACTTTTTAGTTTTACCTATTTATCTTTTGTTATCAGATTTTCCCACCAATAACATTACGGCATCCAGTACAGCGACCTGGTGATCTCCTGAGATAAAATCACTGTCATTCTGTACAGGACAAAAGTCGACAGTAACACCCTGCGCACACACACAAACACAGATCTCTTGAGAAATCTGGGCCTGAATAAACACAGACCCGGTCAGGAATGACGAGCTGTAAGCCTGTGTTCGGCTGACTCTGAGGCGTGTGGGTGAGTCAGTTTGAAAAGTGCTGGTCTCACAGGCTGACCTACTTTCAGGCAGAGCAACTTGTGAAATTCCTCCGCATCTCAAACTAGCTCTGGCACTCAGCCTCACTCTCCCTTCATTATTAATGAGTCTGTTTTCATCTCCCCTCTGTTGTTCAATCAACTGCTGGAGGGTGGAGAAGCCCCCGTGAGGCTGCTGCTTTCCATACGCTGAACGAAACAGAAGTGGAGGGGAGAGTTTGATTAATCTGTGGTTTCACTGCATGTAGGCAAACATTTCACTCTCATTTAGCCTTACACCGTGTCTACACCGGACAATAGAAGCCATTATAATCAGTGTGCGAGATGTGATGCATCCAGTCCCCCGAAAGTAAACTGAGACTCCATTCTTTTTCTGGAGTACAGTACTCCACACACCCTTGCGCTACTTCTGACAACAGGACAAATGGATTTGTAAAGGTCACGCCTGGTGTAGAGATGGTGTTACACAATTGCTGCTAAAACTATTTTTGGTAACACTTTATTTCGATAGTCCACTTTAGACATTCAACTAACTATAAATAACTTTGCAACTACATGTCAATTAACTGTCATTAGAGTATTAGTAGATCGTTAGCTTAATATCTGCTTTATTTTGTTGGTCCCCCAACATATATTCTACTGACTATATAAGTAACTTAGCAACTACAAGTCAACTTGTTCTCCTAACCCGAACCCTAACACCTAACCCTAACCTAACAGTCTACTGACAGTCTACTACAGCCTACTAATACTCTAATGATAGTTAGTTGACATGTAGTTGAAAAGTTACTTATAGATAGTAGAATGTCTAAAGTGACTATCGAAATAAAGTGTAAGACCTATTTTTTTTATTAATAAAATAGGTTTCCTTGCTAAGGAAAGCATCAGGATCAATGACATGCAGCTCATTTTTATCCAGATACAATAATTTTATGATGAAAATGTTTTACATTTCTGAATAAAAATATAGGTGATGCAATCTGTGGTGTAACTCTATTTAGAAATTGTGAAAAAGACAAAGGCTGAAATCCTTGGAAGAAAAACATATCATTATATATTTAAAAACACATGCAACAAAGTAGTTCCATTCTAAAATATCATCAATATTTGGAGAACTTTTGTCTGCCAAAGTGAGAGTGCGTAGTTAAAATTCAAGCAGCCATATTGTTGTCAACTGACAGGAAAAAAAATACAGAATATGACCCCTGTAGACCAAGGTCAATACGTTTTTTAATGCATATTTAAAAACATATATATAATCTAATAATTTATAAGATACTAAATAAATATAGAAAAGAGATGTTATTTCAGGTAAAATTTAATAACCCTAAGAAAATGATGATAAAAAAAATGATATTTGTAAACAACTACTCTTCATTAAGGTGTCCTTACAGTGTAATTATACATTTAAGTACAGAGTAATATTAATTAACTATATGCACTTACTATAGTGTTAGGGTAAGTGTTTGATTTAAGGTTATTTGCCCGAAATTATGCATATTGTACAGTTATGACTATAGTAACTACAACATGCACCATGTGTAACGAACACTAAAATAAAGTGTTATATAATATTTTATTATTAGATGGCTACACATTTGACCACTTTTCATGGAATATGTACATATCTGACCATTTTTCATGGAAAATACAAAAATGTATGAAACCAACAAAGATTACATTTCTAAGAACTTCTCCAATACATCATCTCACACATCCATATTTGTCCTTGACCCATTACTATTGCACATTTTAAGCCTGGTGTGCACCACTAATATTTTATTCAGTAAATGTACAAATCTAGCTTATTTTTGTGTCTTTTTGGAGTGAGTCAAATCTGCTCAAATGCTTGTCTTTAAGCACAAAATGAGAGTGAAGATAAATCTAAAAATGACAATGTGATCCTAATGCTTCTTCTGAACTATCAGAGCGTAAAACCGCATCTCAAATTGTCAAAAACATTCTCTTACCCTTTCCTTGTCAGCAATCTTTGAGAGTAATGAGCACTCCATGCACCATTTCTTAGAGTAAATTCAAAGAAGGGTATCAGTGCTCGGTGGGTTGAAATTGCTCTAGTTTACATACTCTCTCCTCTCAGTCAATTAGCTCCGCTAAACACTGCCCTGCCCCGACAGAGCCGCGGTGGCACGCTCTGGTTTCCTGGGCTACCTCACTGCCATTTAGTGATAAATGATTTAACAGAGTACATTAGCCTTCTGTTGCCCGGAGGCCCAGGTGTCCTCTTTCAAAACGTCTCGGCTGAGGAAAAGTTCCAGCACATGATCCTAGAGGGCACCTTAGGTAATGGGGAGAAATGGCCCTCTTTTTACAGGACAACAGTTATAGACTATCCTTGCATCTCCTTCCTTTTCTGTAATCTGATTGGAGGAGACACATCTGACTGAATCCTAAAACAGATCTGACTTTTGTACGGGATTTTAGGCGATGAATGAGGGGAAAATATTTGACTGCAAAAGTAAATGCAAAATATCCCCAAACTATGTTTAATAAAACAGTCTATGCGCTCATAATCTCAACAGAGCAATAGTTTTGATGTATTATTCGAATCTGACTGCATTAAAATTTTCCCTGCTTCTTGTTAGGGATGTAGAGACTGGAGAGTGTTGTGATGGACATCTCTTTCTTGCAGCAAACGCAGGTCTTATTTCAGCTAGTATCAAAGTTATAGAGGATTATATTCAGCTATCAGTGGCTACAGTATATCACTGGCTATTAGTTTTATGGCTTCCCTGGATCGGGACATCTCCAGAGGGAGTTGTGTTACACAACTCCTCTCCCACCTCCACGTCTGCACGGAGGATCCCGGCTGGCATTTTCTTCCGTGAGATTAATGAAGTTTCCTCTGCTATGGAGGAGCTGCCTGTAAAAAGGTTGGTTTTTTTCCCTCCTCCCTTTAGTCTGACGCCCACAAACACCGTGATTTATCAGACGTAGAGCGCATCCCTGGGGAAACTCACTGTCTGACGGTGTGTTTCTGTGTAGGCGGTGAGCGTTACGTTTGGAAAGGGAGTAATTGATAAAAGGATGGCGTGTAAATCTGTAATTTCGGGAACTCACTGAAACATAAATTGGGATTATTCTGAGGCGAGGAGGGGTGTGTGTCGAAAAGGTTAATTGTGTTATTCATATTTTGATATGATATGTCTAGTTTATGCTCGGTTCTCTTTCAAAAGCAGAAAAGTATTTTACTGTGAAATAAAGCTTCTATCTCTAGTCTGTTATGTTCCCCGTGTCTTGTAAGGACTTTTGTTGTATTTCCTGTTTCTAGTGCCATGTTTGTAGTTCATTGTAGTTTTCCCTGTTGATTAGTTTGATTTTTCCCAGGTGTGTCTTGTTAGCTTGTGTATATATAGCCCTTGTGTTTCCCTTGAACTTGTCAGTCAATGTTTGCTGTGGATGTCTGTAGATGGCATATGTTTCTGTTCCCCATGTTCCCTGGTTTCCAGTTCTTGTGTTTGTTGTTTTGTTGTACGTTTTAATAAAACCCCTGCACTTAGATCTGCGTCACCGCCTGCCATCTATTCAGCTCCCATGTGTTACAAAGTCAACATAAAACAACATTCACCATATATTTTACTTTCATAATGTGACAGTTGTGGCAGAACTTGACTTTTTGTGTTAATGTATAATTCAATATAATATAATAAACCTTTCATGTAGTGTGTAATATAGCTGTAGTTGTAGCTGAGGCATGGAAGAGTTTGGGCCGTGTTGCTGACATGTCGAGAAGACGCTGTTTTTTGCACTGCGAAAGCAAATCCACTTGGCATGCACTTCCAAAGGATGAGAACTCTGGCTCGAACTGATGCAGTAAAAATTATGCCGTCGCCATCACTGTGTGTACAAATGCTGAGCAAGCCTCCGGATATGGTAATGGGTGTTTCTTTTCCGAAACGCGCTGAAAGCGGTTGACCAATCACAACAAACTGAAGAGAGTAGGCTCTCAGAAAGGAAGGGTTTAGAGAGACTGAAACCTTTATCAAACAGTTTGAGACACTGTGAGAAATGAGGTGATGCTGCAATGTATATAGAGAAAATGTAAGTGTTTTTTTTTTACCTCTACTGCATGTCAACCTATTGTAGTAGACCATCAAAACAAAATTATGAACCTTAAAAATAGCATAATAGGGGCACTTTAAAGAAAATAAGGCACAATTGGATTTCATGTTGATTTTAAAGATCCTCTTTCATGTTACTTTGAACCTTGATTCATAAGCAAAATGTGTTAGTTGTCAGCAGGAAAGGGTCACATCACAGCTACAAATGCCTGTAAATGCAGCACTTAACGGCCCACCTGATCCTGAAACTTCTTCTTCTTTTTCTTCTTTCCCCAGCAGCCTGAGGTCTCTCCTTCCTTCCCGCTGGCGTCGCTGCACAGGAGGCCGTCCAGCTCGTCCGTCCCCATCTGCTGTCCCTGAGACGTCTCAGCTGCAAGCCGATACGAGAGGTTCCTCAAAATGCATACACAGTTTTCTATGGTCTGACGGAGAAAGAGAGAGACAGATATTGGGCAGTTATTAGTCTAGCTTCACTGAGCTCTTGATAGAGCCCATCTGGCCAGAGGGGCCAAACGTCATCTATTCAACTCATGCTGGACAGAAGAAAGGAGGACACACTCATTTGTTCACTCTCACACACAACACTCTACATGCACTCCTTGTTCTGCTGTTTAGCTGAATAACGAATAACAAGAGTTCAGAAACAAAAGCCGCCATTATAGCAGGTGTCTCAGTTTTTTACTTTCTGAATTTTGGTTGGGCCTTTAATGTCACTATTAGGTGATTTGACTTTGAGATCCCAGTATTTGAGAAAACACTGACATTCCTAGGGCTTGTCCCACAACTGTGTTTAAAACCTAGCTTCTATTTCAAGACCTTCTTCTATTCCACCCTTATATTTTCCTCTGTCTATGTCTCTCTTTCACTTCGTCTTCCTTCCTTATTTCCTCTGTTTCATCTTTCTTAGAGTGTTGGCTGGGAGCGTAGGCCGCATTGGCACTAAGTATATGAAAGTACTTAATTATACGTCTGACACGGTCTCCCATTTAAATGTGATTAAAGGATATACCCGCAGATGGGGAAAAATGACCAGCCAAATCCATCGGCTCACACTCCATTTAACAGGGTATTACAAGAAGACACAGCAGAACAGGCACAATGCTTGACAGCAGAAAATAGAAAATAAATGCTTGCAAAATGATGATGAAAAACGAGTGTTTTCACAATCTCCATGTTTTTCCTTTTTCCCCCATTATGAAATGAGGAGGACCATTCCCTGCACAAACAAAAATAATGACTGTAATCAGAGAAATGCTCTGAGAATTATGCACTGGCATTTCAGATGTACGGAAACATATTGACTCACAAAAGCGCTTCTTTGTGCCAGACAGGGCTAACTTTGCTTTCTCCATGGTGTTTGAGGAAAACGAAACAAGTTCTGCTGAGATTTCCCTGGAAATGTACGACAGAATGAATATTGCACATGGCGCAGAGCCGGTCCGAGCCTTTTGGGGGCCCTAAGCAGAATTTGATTTGGGGGCCCCCTCCCACTATGTGAAGTCACCTGTGCTTGACGATTATTGACACAAATGTCACGCAATAATGATACATTATAAATAAATGAATACTTAATAAAAAATAGATGCCTACTTAAATAAAAAAGTTTGAACTTTTACTCTTTGAAACCTCTTAAAACAAACTGTCTCAAAACATATAACATAAATTATTTGCTAAATTAATGACAAAACTGAGAAATCAGAAACATAATAAGAGCAAGGGTTCAACAATGACAATTATTGTTGAAAACTGTAAAAATATTATTATTTCTCAACTGTCTCAATACAGTGTAACTGTCCTCAAAATCTTTTTTATTACTATTATTGTAACAGACTTTGTTGGATTGTACATGACAGAATCCAACAAAGTCTGTTACTATAATACCGGTAATGATGTACTGGCGCTCGTTGTAAGTGTGTATGCAATCTATTTTTCCCCTCGGGGCTTGCCGTAGATAGGAATGGGTCGTGCGCACTTAGTACTGGAGTGTCGCGGGTTTTTGGAGTTAGTGATCTGATGGGTGGTATAATAAAGTGGAGAAGAGTTCAAACTGCTATGTTTATTATGTATTCAAACTGCTACCCTTACACCTAGAAGGTTAAGTTCCCCTGCGGCTATTTTCTCCAACTTAAACCGATACCGTGACTATGCACAGTTGCGCACGAATTGTCTAACGTTATGCACTCGCGAGGTGTCTAGATTATGCACATGACTTAAACGCTGGCAGACACAGCAGCAGTTTTTGGCAGGTATATTGATCATGAAATCAGAATTTTCTTGTCTTGAATTATTCATTCATTCATATTCATTTATGTCACTTGTTTAAGTCATCTAAAAAAAAAAAAAATTAAACTCGATTAGGCCCCCCCATGGTGGCCCGGGGGCCCCAAGCAGCCGCTTAGTTCGCTTATGCCTCGGGCCGGCCCTGACATGGCGACATTTGGGGCAACACCATCTCTCTTACTGGCAGCAATTTAGAAAGTCCTCATTTTAAATGCAAAAGTCAACAGGAGAGAGCTTGACCAAACACAAGGTTAACAGCACATTAAGACCATGGGCGGCATGCTTTCAGCAATTACGCTTCTGCTGGGCCAACACCTGGTGAAAATAGCTCCAAATCACCGCACGTAAAGACATCGGAGGGATTACGGTGATTGACCTTTTTTAAAGCCAATGTGTTGAGTGAAATGGTTGATGTTGCTTAAAGCCCAATGATGGATGAAAAAGAGTGCTTAGTGCTCTAAAAAGAGCTAAACGGCCATAAGGAAGAAGAAAAGGAGAAACCATAGGTTGGAGGTGCATTTACAGGAACTGTTCCAGATTTAGTATTTTAAATTTTATACAAAATTCAAAAGTCACAAATTGACTTTTGGGGGACAAATTGCACAGTGGCCAAGCCCATTATACATGCTTTCCATGCTTAGCACAAAACAGATCAGATTACTTAAGGGTGATGTAAATTTCATCATCAGCATAGTATGTGCGCAACCAGATTTGTCTAATCGCACATACGGTCAGCTCGCATACACGTCTCAAATTCTGACTGTTGGTTCAAAATTGAAAAAGAAAGGGATGAGATTGAACTAACTACTGGAGATGGCGACATCAACAGTCGTCTGCATCGACTCACTTGTGTGAGGGGGATAAAAGATACCGCAACTCTAGTTAAACAAGTACAAAGACATTTTTAACACTCATAACTTCTGGAGAGAAAGAGCGCAGACACAACAAGGATGAAGCTTTCTTTTCTGCGCATGTGTCAAGCAGCAAACGGAGTATTCTTTGTAAGTGTGTGCGTTCAGCTGTATGTTAAGCATTCGCGTGAATACTAGCATAATTTAAATTACTTTAATTGCGTAAAACTGTCAGTGTACGCAAAAAAAATTATAATGCTGCAACGTGATATCAAAACGGTTTTCACAGGATGATTTTTGAGTTTAAGCTTATGAATGATGCCTAATTTAATGATTACTAAAATATGTGACAAGGAAAATAAAAAAGCGTGCCAAATGCTGCTACCGGACAGTGACAGTTAACAGGCTGTAGCCCATTACCTAGCTTTCAAAATATCTTCTCTTGTGTTTTGCTGATGAAAGACAGTCATATAGATTTGGAATGACATGATAGTGAGACAAATTATTTTACATTTTCAGCAGAACTATTTCTTTAACCCTTTGAGCAATTTTCAAAATCCTCCACATATAGGCTATAAAAGCGGAAGAGTTCTTACAAGTGCTGTGCATTTGGAAACTGTGAAGAGCGACGGTTGAGAGCGCGCCACAGGGGGATTTAGACAGCGAGAATTGTGGGAAAGTCTGAAAATGACCAGAGGGAAAGAACTGTGTCACGCTCCAACATCCATACCCTCTGCTCTTCAATTCTCATTAGGACGGATGCATCCCCCCCGCTCTGCTATTAGCACGCTGGGCCTGACGAAGGGCTGCCAGTTAAATCATGATTAAAGAATGCCATTTAGAAGAGCGAGCATTCGCAACCTTCAGAGAGCAGCCAACCACAGAGCTGTTTATTTTTGTTACAGAGCGTTCCACGCACCGGTACACACACACAAAAACTTTTACAACAGGTTGCCTTTATAGCACAAGGAGAGATGGACAGATCCCGAGAGGAAAGTGTACCTTGCTATCAATCTCACTGCTTCCGAGAGAAGTCTGGATGACGAAAAGCAGCGTGTCAGTCAAACCCTCACACTCTCTCATCCGCCTCCGAGCCTCCTCTCCTGCTGAACTCACATTCCTGAGAGAGAGAGAGAGAGAGAGAGAGAGAGAGAGAGAAGGAAACACAGGTCAGTGATGAGTGCATTAAATCAGGGAGATTCAATCACACGGGTGCAGATTCCCTCCGGGGATAGAACCCACTTTATATCGTACCACTGTGACAAACAAAATGCAAATGTCTCACATTTCACGAGTCATTCAAACAAATCGCTCCAAACCTCCCACCTCTGACATGTATTAATATATGAATATATTAGTCTTCAGGGGGAGAAACACTGACACAGCTAGGTATTTGACTGTTACCTGTGAGAGAGAAAGAAAGAATATTGGCATCCTTTCAATTGGGTAATCCAATAAGGCTTCTTATTATTTTGTTTATTAAAAAAAATCAATCAGGTGTACACTGTTGAATATGGACGGATGTAATAGGCTTATTGTACAAACACAAACAAAGTGTCCTAACCAGATACAACAGCTACAAGTGAAAGTGAAAATGCTGTGCAATTTGACAAATCTCATCCGATAGGCTGATCAGAACATATTTGATGTTTAAAAGATGATTGACAGCATTCATTTGACAATTCTGGAAGGTAGTAGCCAATCATCTTTGAACAAACTATTTAGTCACATGACTTGAGGTAGTCACATGACTTTTTTATGCTATGCATTTGGAAAATGTGTTAACACTATTGCTTCTATGCATATTTTCGTATAAATAATAAGCCACCAAATGTTTTATGTACAATTTGGACATTTTTGCTACCATTCAGTACTTTAGCTGAAAAAAGTATCATAGTTTACAAGAAAATATTAAGCAGCAAAAATTGGACACAATTTGAAGAAGTAGAAAAACAGAAAAGTGTACTTTTTCACTGTACACAATCACCACTACTGTAATGGGTGGAGCCTTAATTTAAGATGTTGAATGTGATCAGCATGATGAGAGGAATCAGGTGTACTAAGTTTCATTTTTCTAGATTAAAGGGTTCAGAAGTTTTAACCGTTTTAAATGTTTTAAATTGAAGTTTTAATTTCAAATGTGAATTTTTTGAACTGGTGGTTGCGCTATAGAGTTGGTCCTAGAGACACCAAAGTTGGTCAGATTAATGTTCATTACCATCACTACAAGTGTGCCAATTTTCATCATTTTCCTACTTACGGTTTATAGAGCTCCCATAGACTATAAAAAAACATCTTGATTACGTATGTAACCCTCGTTCTCTGAAGGAGGGAACGAAGACGTACGTTGAATGTGACCGACTGAAAGGGAACTAACAATCCCTAAAAATCGTACCGACCCCAAAATTTTTACTTAGACAAGACTTATACCAGACTGTATCTGCCAACTGTGACCTTTTCAATATGGTAGACATGCTGATGTATAATCGTTTTTAGCAACCCAATTACTCAGCATGACATAACAAAAATAGAGGCCAAACAGCAAACAAAATGTATTGTCATGGTCAAAGCTGTTTAGGAAAAAACATTTAATATTTATTGCTTGTCATGTGCCTGGTTAGGCCTTGGTGTAATGCATTCAATGTCTCTATGGAAATGAGACAACAGCAGACATTAAAACTCCATCCACATGTCTATTAAACTCTCCATTACAGCAAATCATAGTTTCATTAAAGGCTCTACTCCTCATCATATCATTGTCCTGAAAATGGTTTGATATCAGTTAAAAACTCCCTTGTGTGCCTGACCAAAACAATATGACACACGTGTCTCTACGCCACACCATTTTGACCGCTTTTGGGAATATAGCCCACTCGTTATGAAAAATTTCACTCACATCATCTATAATGGGAAACAAGATACATTACAACTCATAGGATTTACATTTCTATATTCACCAGAACCGAATCAATTCCCATGTATCATTTATTAGAATTGCCTGGCCTCCACCTCTATTATACATGAATGTAACCAAAAAGCCATTGGAAATACATAATTTAGCCTGCATATGGAGCATTTGAATTACAAACTTATCTATTTAGTTCCTTTATGGCCCTGCTTTATTGCGTCATAAAATATTCAACAGGCCTGACAGCACCAAGCTTTTGAATTTAAGACCTATAGGTTTTACATCCAATTTGTTGAGCAAGTTTTCATCATGAAGTCATATGAGGAGGCACGGCTTACAGAAACACTCATGTCACAACAGACATGTTTCATTTGAATGATGAAATTACTATTTCATTACAACAGACACCCTGAGGACTGAATCACGTGCTAAATCATTGGATGTTTATGAGGTTAGTCATTGAAACCTGAATATGGTAGTACATCAGAAAATCTTTAATATGAATTATAGCCTAGGTAGACAAAGTCATAACTCTTCAAGTAACGTTGTGACTTTCTGTATTAGTCAAGGTCCATCTCTCTTTGATTGGGTGGCTTGGGGGATGTGAGATTATTGATATCCATTCTTTTTTTTTTTTGCTTGTGTATTTCATTCTGGGCAATTAATGACAGTTATTAATGTGCCTGCGACTGAAAAAAAAAACACACTAATTAGTCATGTCGCCCTTTTCTTTTGATCCACCGGATTTGAGAGATGGAGGGAAAAGCATGTGATTGCTGGAGTGGGTCAAATCATGATAAGCGCAGAAGAAATGACGCAGCCATAATGACATCCAGCAACGAGGGCATGAGGACACTATCACTCCTACTGACGAAACACATTTAAACCAGAGACCAAACATATCATTTGAAAAAAAAATGGAGTCTATGCTGAACATGTTAACCCTAGGACTGTGACCTGAATATTGCATAAATAGCAATAGTATGGAACCCCACGATTTTAGATTTGAAAGCAAGCTGCCTAAGAGTGACAGACATGGAGATTATTGGCATTGGGCGATAACATGGCTGCTTGCCTCACTCACAGAGATGTTAAATCAACTAACACCCCTGTAAATGAATACAGGACAGTTTATGTTCTCAATTTAGGTTAATTCTGCGTAAATAGTGTTTTGGGTAAATATATATTCTCTTTCAGCTTCAGCGATTATCGTATTTGTTTACATTAGATTATAATATAATTAATAAAAATAGATAATGAAATAATACCTCCACTAAACTTCCCTATAAAATGGAGAGAAAACACCATATGTAAAAATTATAAATAGATCTGAATATGTATGTGCATTTTATATATAAACACAAAAATGCACACAATTTTTGCACACAATACGTTTACACATATCGATCTATCAAATATACATATACACAAATTAATTTATACAATAATTCAATTTGTTACACACACACACACACACATACACACACACACACACACACACACACACACACACACACACACACACACACACACACACACACACACACACACACACACACACACACACACACACACACACACACACACACACACACACACACACACACAAAATAGAAATTCGTACATCTTTATATTATGAATTTAATTATATTAATATTACTATATAAATATACAATATTTCTTTAAAAAAATGCCACTGGTTTAATCATTTAATTAATGTAAATATTCCTAAACATTTATATGCGATTTAAAATTGCACTACTTAACTTGCTGTTTTTAAAAAAAAAAGTTGTATTAAAACAACTGGAGTTCCTCTCAGGTAAATAAGAGGTAAAATGCTTCACTCGTGGACATCAAGCTCAGTTCTTGGCATGAAACGATGCTGTTCTCACTTATGGAAAGCTCATTTCAGCCCTTTGTGTGGGAAATTAAACCAAGCACCACAAGGGCCATATGGGAAAACAGTTAATCAAAGGTTATGGTAATGCACATCAGGCTGAGAAGAGCTCTGGGCTCCCAACGCTTGCCTCCCCTTTATGCAATAAAACAGTTATGCGGGAGACATAAATGATGAGACATTACTATTCATAACCAAGAGACTACCCAAACCAGATGTCAGAATACACAACTGCTGTGCTTTTAGTCAGATTATTTTAAATGAATCTCTTCCACAGAGCAGTGAAACAAGCTTCCTAATTTTTTTAAAATAAAGTTTATATATACTAATTTTAAAATGAAAGCCGGACCCTCTGCTAATGTCACGGGGAATATCCCGATTGATCATTTTGATGGCTTACACTCATTTATAAATGCAGGAAAATAACCACACAATTGCATGCGCAAGGTACATGCCTCTGTGACAGAAACAAATTGGCACAAACTTCACGAATTATTGAATTATTGATGATGACACCACATAACTGTGGACAGAGCAAAAAGTTATCATCCACTGCACAGGACAGTAGAGAGCAGCAGTTGGAAAAGTTTCTCTGTTTGCTGTTTGGTTCATTGGCAAAAACTCTCTACAGGGAATGAAGACAATTTTCACAACGTTAGTGCATTAACTATTAATTAATATTAATAATTACAACTTGTGATTTTAAAAATGCAATAGTAATACATGAAATTAGCATTAGTTGTTGAAATTCACATTAATAAATGCTGTAGAAGAATTACATATATATATATATATATATATATATATATATATATATATATATATATATATATATATAATTTTTAAACATTATTTTCTCTTTGATGCTGGTGTAAAAAACGCACACACGCACGCACGCACGCACATGGCATCTTGTCTATTGGTCACACCTTCATTTTGCAATTTCTATAGTATTGCATCCTTCTCATGACCATTTAATAATTATTCACTTTTTAGTGCAAGTCTCTGAATCTCTTTTTTGGCCAATTTTACCTGTAAAATAAAACCTGCTTAAAAATTATGCACATATGACTATAAGGCGTTTTTCATTTCCAGCAATCATTAACGATTATATATCACTTATAAATTATTATATACAAAATTAATAGTAGTTATTAACATTAATGTGGTTTGGATTTGGTAAAATGTGCTTAGAAAAAAAATATGATCAAGATATCAACTTGACTAATAATAATGCATGGCTATCTGTGCATTAAACGATTTTAATGCACTTCGCGACGGGTGGTTCTTTGCCTCCATGACATGCCTAGGAATATCCCTAACATTTATACATATATATGTATACAATCAAAAATAATAATACAAATCCAACCATTAGCTTTGGCTCCAAGTCATTCTGGGTTATTAAACAGTCAAATGAGTCCCATTAACAGCACACAGGGAACATTAATGGGAAGAGAGGAGACCTCAGGGTTTGAGTTCCTCCATAAACACAGATCATGAGCATCTACTCCCTCTTCTGCCAACAACAGCAACAATTAAAGTGTTTCATTTCCCGTTGGCCTTCTTCTCCCATTTCCTCTTGGCTCACAGCAGTTTTTGCAAATGTATCAAACTCTTTCCAGCCTGTAGGAAAGGGTGTCCGGAGGAACACGTGGAGCCCTGTAATTGAGACCGAGCCATGAGAGATGATTCACTTCTGATGGTGAGTGATGGATGTGACTGAGGGTGCGTCTGCTCGCAGCTTGGCAGGAACGTAGATGATGCATCATGCGGGCCGAGAAGAGAGAAAGAGAAATTGTTTCATTACTTTTCAAGGTGTGTCATGCTGGACTGATATTAGAGGGGGAAGAGGGAGGGCAGCAATTAGAGGATGGTGGCGGCTTGATTTATCAGAACATCACTTTGATGGAGTATTCCAAAATGATGAAATTATTTAATAAATCCCCCTCGGCTGATGCTGACAGGGCAAAAGTGCAAAGTGGCTGATATTGTCCATAAAGCATTTTGGTGTGAATATTTAGCAGCTATACGCCTACAGATAAGCACAAAAGGAGCACTGCACCGCCGGTTGGGTAGGGAGAAAAAAGGTAATAGAGAGATAAGAGAGCATTACACTACTCTTGATACATAATATAATGATGCTGCAAAGACTCTCTACACATCACTGTGCTAGTTTCATGTCTCTTGTATCACTCCATATTTACATTCTTCTAAAATAATAAAAGAATAATTCATGAATAAAATTAATAAATACATAATAACAAATAAAGCTAATAATTAATACATATTTGTACATTAAATATGTATTTGAGTTATAATAATAATAAACCAACAAAATAAAACCTTTTTTTCCCAAATACATAATGACCATTTATTTGAATCATTAAAAGCTTTGCACCACTGCACAGTCACTTTCTTCTCACATTATAGAATAAATAAAATGAATAAATAATAAAATAAAGCTACTAATTATTAAATAAACGGCATTAAATGTCAAAATAAAAATAACAATATTTTTAACACAAATACATAATTTGCATTTATTTTATTATTTATTAGTTTTGCATCACTACACAGTCATTATCACATATCAAAATAATAAAATTAAGCTAATAAATCATAATTAAATGGACATTAAATTTAAAAAAAAACTTTTACACTCAAATATATAATATTCACGAATGTATTTAATTAGATTTACGTCTTAATTTGTGTATAAATTATTAGCTTAGCCTGATAAATTTCAGAAGCTAGGAGACAGTTGAAAGCAAAGACTTTATAAACTGTAAAATACTGTAATAATAATAGGTAGATCTAACAATGTATAGGCACATCGTACAAACAACCTTGTTGTCAACAATCCTTCAGTGCTTTTACTACCGAAAAGCTGCATTAATTAAGTGCACCAGCGCCAACCCACTGCTAAGAAATACAGTTAAACTAGCACTATGTGTAGCAATGCTGCTGCACAACACTGCTGAGAGAGCCACACACACACACACACACACGCACACAATAAAAAAAAAATCACATTGCTAGCTCTAAACTTATGCTTTTAAAATTAGTAACGGAGGCTTGGATGTGTGTTCTGAGCTAGTAATGTCTTTGTATGTCTGTATTTGGCTGTAAAGTATTTCTACACACAAGACTGCTTTGGGAAAAATGGAATGATTGTCTCCATATGGCTGAATTATAGGAAAAACTTTGTACACAGTGTCCATTGTAACACAAGAAAGCACCATCGGTGTTTAACAGTTATCTGAAGAATACCAACATTGGTCAACATAAATACAAAGCACTGCAATTAACGTCAAGACTGAAGTATGCAAGGTCACATGATTTCACTGTGAATCGTCAATCGAGTTCTTGGTCATTTTCCACAATTAATGAGCCCCTTAGATTTTATTGCTTATTCATTCACTTTCATTTCTGTCACTCGCACACTCCATCTAATTAATTAGCACACTTTGTTAGCAAATTACTTATTGAACACAATTAGTGGTGTTTTCAATCAAGCACACCTTAAAAATTCCTTACAAGGAGAAACGTCTGTTCCTTTGTGCTTTAATAGCCTTGGTTAAATGAACTATTCAACAGCTGCAATGTCCTCTAGTACAAATAAACCCCAAAACACTCAGGAGACCACTGGGAATACAGGGGAAATGTCTTCTTCAGGCTTGCTCAGTAGGGCTATTACTTCACAATTTCTAAACCTTATCTGAAAGAAGCAGATTTTGACAGATTGTCCCTTTAGATGTACTGTGAGGTTTCATGACAGTATAGCCAAAATGAAGATGTGCCAGGTCTCTAGCCGGCTGACACGGGGGGTTGGGGCGGTTACCACGGTTACAGAAGCCAAATGGCAAGGTGAGCCAGAAGTACCTGAGCATCTGGAGCACCAACAGCATCATTTCCCTTTCCTGCAGTCCAACATGGACCTCCACAGCTGCTCAAACACTGAACACAATTACCTGCTGTGAGGAGAGAGCGGCTTCAATGTCTTACAAGGCATACCAAAAGTGTTCATCTCTCGGCAACGTCTGCTAACAAAGGGTCTTTGATTTTGTCAACAAAGATGAGAAGGAAAAATTCGCAGCACGAGCACGATGATAATGAAATGGCTTTAAAACAAACTGAAAATATGACAAGAAAATAACACTGCACAATGTTAATAATGCACTAACAATGGTTATGATTAAGAAAAATAGTTTCAAATAATCATTGTGAATAATTAGTTTGAGGATAGTTTGTTATATGAATAGTTTCTTAATAAATAGTTAGTTACACTTTTGATCAATTTAATGTGTCCTTGCTGAATGATAGAATTCAATTCAAAATGGGTTGTTCTGAAGCTCAGTGAATTCTGAGAATCTGTGCTACCTTTGCAATAAGTCAGTTTGTGAAATTTCATCCCTGCTAGAGATTCCACAGTCAACTATAAGTGGTATTATTGGAAAGTGGAAGAGTTTAGGAAGAACAGCAACTCAGCCACGAAGCGGAAGACCATGTGAAGTCACCCGAGTGCTGAGGCGCGTGGTAAAAGTCACCGAAACACTGCTGATTCCATACCTGAACCAGATTGTTGATGGACCCCGTTAACTTCCATAGTAGGAAAAAAAATACTATGGAAGTCAATGGGGTCCATTCAACTGCTTGGTTACAGAGATTCTTCAAAATATCTTCTTTTGTGTTCAGCAGAAGAAAGAAATTCATACAGGTTTGGAACAGCTTGAGGTTGAGTAAATGACAGAATTTTCATTTTGATGAAAAATTTTACATTAGCAAGTCTAAACTTAAGTTCTCATTTTACTCTTTGATCTCACTATAGGAAAAGTGCAATTTGCCTCAAAAACAATTGAAGGGTTCGAGGGGAAGCTTTAACACAGGTCCGATTAAGATCCTGCAGACAGCTGGTGAGTTGTTGTATCTAAACTGAGTGCGGAGCTGTTTAACTGTGTAAATGGTAACTGTGTAAATTCATCCATTCACTGAAGTCTGACAAAGAAAGCGAAAAGGAAAATCCAATGCTGTGATGCCTTTTTGGGATGTCATAAGGGATTGTGCTTTGTGGCAGAGAAAATCTCTTTCTATTAGATAGATTTTTTTTCCCACGGAGACCCGCAGGTTTCAGAAATTTGATTTCTGCTTGTAGAAGTGATTTACAGCAGCAGAGTGTCAAACTCCCATCGGGACAAGGCTCAATTCCAAAAACACTGCTTCACTGATTTTCAATGGCTTGCTCAAGTGTTCCCGCCTCCGAGGGAGAGAAAAAATCCCACTTTGACGAACTTCATCAATCCGAATTGAAGTATTTAATGTCAGAAATTGACAACATGACTCTCCAAAGTGATACCCAGAAGAGATGGCAAGAATGTAATGTAAATGCTTCAGTCAAATTATCATGAAATATTTTCAGAGCATGATGCATATTTCAGTTTTAATGTCTATTTTGCTTGCGTTAAATAAAACTTCTTACTGCTAAAGTTGTAAATTGTACAGGGCAGTGTTTATGATATATTCAAAATGGTAATTCATCTTTCTGAATGAGTCATTAAAGGATCTGGCTCATGAGTCAATCGTTTCGGGAATAACTCTTGTTTTTGCTTCAATAAAAGAACCCATTCATAAGAGGCATCTATCTATCTGCTCATGAAATCATACAACATTGGTCTCACTAAGTTTTTGAATCTCTAAAAAGAATGCATTCATTCTTTTTCAGCCATTTGCTCGTGCAAGAGCAATTAAGAGCAATTTGGTGGCGATTCAGACAGCATACTGTATGTTTTTCAATCACTAAAAAGAACCACAACACGAGTCATTTTCTTGTGAATCACACTACACAGGTCTCGCTGTATGTTTTGTGATTTAATACAAAGAAAATGTTTATAAGAGTCAGTTGCTTATGAATAACACTACTTTGGTCTCACTGTAGACTTTTAAAGGGACAGTTCACCCCAAAAATGTTGTCATTACTACTGACCCTCAAGTTGTTACAAACCTGTATGAGTTTTTTTCTTTAGTTGAACACAAAGGAAGATATTTTAAAGAATGTTGGTAACCAGACAGTTGACAGCACCCACTGACTTCCAGTTTGAAAAAAAAAAAAAAAATCATATGGAAGCCAATGGTTACCGTCAACTGTCTGGTTACCAAGATTCTTCAAAATATCTTCTTTTGTGTTCAATAGAAGAAAGGAACTCAAACTGGTTTGGAACAACATGAGGGTGAGAAAATGATAAAAAAATTCTCATTTTTGGGTGAACTATCCCTTTAAGAGCCATTTGTACGGGGAGAGTTCCCTTTCGAAGGGAACTCAACAATACGTCAACGACGCTATGGGGGAACGCCTCAGGCGTGACAGGTGTCTGAAATCACTATCAAATCACGTCAATCATATTGACCGGCGACAGCCCGTGAATCATTAGCGTGAATGATTAACGTGCGACCTGGAAGTATAAAAGGGCGCCTTGCAAACATGACAAATCATCTCATCGTCTTCAGGGACTGTCTGTTTGAAAACGCTATTCAATGAAACGGTAAGAAAATTAAATGTACAGCACACGAGTGTGCTTTTCTTGCCTGGGAGAAGAGCGCGCACGGGAGATTCTCGAGGGAATCCTCTGTGTGAACTGTGAGCGTTTTTCTCTTAAAACGCTCGCTCTCGTCTGGCCCTCTTCTCGAGTGAAGGGGGTTCAACGTCTGGTTCTCATGGTCCCGCTCGTGCCGAGGCAGAGCGGCGACTTGCATCATGGGCTTCCAGATAGAGCTCGTCGATCATCTTGAGAGTGCTGTAAACCTCTCAGATGATTCGACGGCTGACGAGGGCGAACTGCAGGTCGATGACGAGGATTTTTCACCGACGGTTTCCTGCAGTTGCTGCTCTTCAGGACGAGCAGGAGATGGCTGAGGAGGTTTATAATCAGGTAGATCCTGAACCCTCTCAGCCACCCTGCCCCGTGTATGCAGGTCTGGTGGATGTTGTGGAGCGCGCCGCCAACAGGCTGTAGCTGCCATGGCGACGCGCTAGAGGAGAGACCGCTCGCGGTAGGCTCGGCGATCGGTTTCTCCCCGGCCATACACCACCAGCTCAGGTGAGCCTTCCATTCCTTCCTGATCTTCACACGGAGATCGAGAGGGCATGGAAGAGCCCATGCTCTGCCCGTATTCACTGACATCAGCGGGTTAATTTCGCTGATGTTGATGGGATGGCAGAGCATGGGTATGTGTCGATGCCGCCCATTTGACGAGTCGTTTGCAAACTATCTCGTGTCTGGGCAGGCGTCGACACTGAGAGCTCCAACTCTGCCATCCAAACCGCTAAAGACAACAGCGCGTTTGAATGGCAGAGCATACACGGCAGCAGTTCAGGCTGGTGCTTCCCTGCACACCATGGCGGTGCTGCAGGCATACCGGGCCGACCTGCTGCAGGATCTCGACCAGGGGGCAGGGTTGTCCCCTAAGGCAGTTACTGAGCCGCGCCGAACCACGGCTCTTGCGCTCCGGGCCACCAAACAAACTGCTGCCACGATCAGTCGGTCGATGGCGGCGATGGTGGCCACGGAGAGACAGCTTTGGTTAAACCTGGCCGACGTTGAGGAGAAAGAGAAGGCCTTTCTCCTCGATTCGTCGGTTTCGCCCTCTGAACTCTTTGGGAAGTTCAGGGAGGCGAAGGCACGCTCAGCTGCTTTTAGGAAAAAACCTACATACCGCTGAGATCCGGTTCCACGCCCAGGCAGGCGGGAGGGCCTGGCCCTTCACGATCTGAGGACCGTAGACAGGGCCAGAGAGCCAGTGTCGCCTCTCGTGCGCCCCCTCTGTGGAGGAACAGGGCGCAGGAAAGGCGTGACTCCCGCTAGAAGAGGGATCTGAGGGAGGTTATCCAGCACAAGCGCATACAGCGTCGCTGATGGATAATCTCCCCGGAGGGCTTCATTAAAAAGAGAATCCAGCCCTCTCCTCTCTTCTGACTCCCCAGACGTTCATTACATCAGGCCTGGCGCTGGGCCTATGATAAGAACGATGTTCCAATGGCCCGCCTAGGCTTGGTTAGTAGAAACGCCTCTTTCAGGCATGTAAAGTGGGGGACCCCAGGTTCATAAAGAACTATCTGGCGAGTCTTCACTCCGCACGCCGCAGGTGAGCTGTCTGGTCTTTTCAAGAGTAAATTTTTGTGAATAAAAATTCCGAAATGTATCTCTCTACAGACCTCGTTCCCTGTATAGAGTCATGGGGTCATGTCAAGGTAATAAGGTAAGAGAACTTTATTGGATTATCAGGGCCCTGAAGTTCCCCGTTAGGTGGCCAGAACGGTAACTGTGTTAGCCTTCGGGCTGCTAGCCACCTCAGGGTAGAGTGGTTGGTCTCTCTCTTTAAATTGTTTTACTTAGAGTGTTGACTGACGCTAGAGCTTCAGATAGATCTTATGTCCGGCCCACAGGTCCGTTTGACTTCTTCCTGAGTATGTCGCCCCTTGAGCTCTGTTTGGGTTTTCATTAGGCTGAGCGATTCTGCAGCCCTTTGTATGGAATAATACAGACTATATTCTTTAGTAAGGCTGTGGCTCCTCCGAGCCCTCAGATAGATCTATGCTTGCAGGCTGGCCCTTACCAGGGCCGCCTCTGTAGCTGGCCTAGGCTGTGCCAGGGATAATAGAGGCGCTCTCCTAAAAATTTTAGCATTTCTTCCTCTGACCCTTCACTGTGTGAATGTTGGTTTCTAGCATCCCTGTATAAACAGCCTCCTCCCGTGGGAGTCGTTAGGCCAAGGCCCGCCCCCTTCTCTGCATTCTGGGGTGACTAGAGTAATGCAGCGTGGTGCTGAGGATGGTTTGTAAGGACATGGTAGGCCTCAAACAGGCCTCCGTGGTATATATGTCTTTATTGAGCAGGGTTAGGCCGTCTTTCGCTTCACGAAGAAGACTGGGTTTCCTGCCCGACCCTGCCATGCAGAACTGGCCTACGGATTTAGGCCGCCAGTTTAGGCTTCACTCACCTCGCTGAGCTACTGCTCGAGCGCTAGGTTGTAGGTGGTTGGCTTTCATTCAAGCCCCACTCCCCTAGGTTGGGCACAGATACATTTCTGTCACCCCTAGAGCCGCTGGCAGGCCCGCACCCTGGTAACCTCAGGGTGAGGTGTGAGTATTCCCCTGTGATACAGGGTAGGTCTGAGCACTTCACTCCCAGTTCTGTTTTATCCCACCTCGCACCACTATGGCTCGGGTCGAGTATGAAGTAAGCTTCACTTCTTCTTTGGTCGAAGTACGCTCCCCTGAAGCCAGAGCATTGCCCTGAGCTGACGCCCATGCATAGATGGTAGGCCCCTGGCTAACTGGGGCCTCCGTTGAGGCAGAGTGGCGTATGTTGTACTCCCCTTGTTTTAAGGGTGCTAGCTTTCTTGCGGAGTACACTGCCATGGGCAATGTGATTAGGCACCAGGATGCTGTAGGCGCTGTGTAAACAGTTTTTCTGCCAACGAAGGCTGCGCCATTAGGTAGTAGGCCTCAGCAGGCCTCCTTGATTGGACAGCCCCCCAGAGGGCACTGTAGGCCAGCTCACTTTACGTGGTTGGCCTTGGTGGTTCGGGCAGTTGACTCACTGATGGGTAGTAGGCCTTAAACAGGCCTCCTCGGAGGTGAGTCCTAACATTGTGGGACATACCTTATAGCGCTACTGGAAGCCCATTAGTGAATTATGCTGTGTAGTATGGTTTCCAACAGTGTACTTTATGGCAGAATATGACTTGCTATTAGCTAGTAGGCCCGACCAGGCCTCCCTGATAGGCGAGTCCCCAGCTGGCTGGCCTTAGCAGGCCACCTTATACTTTCACCCGGACTCAGGGCTCAAAGCTACCAGTGGTTATCAGGTAGTAGGCCACTCAGGCCTCCCTGAAGGTGAATTCCCACTTAAGATGGTTATCGGGTAGTAGGCCTCACCCGGCCGCCCTGAAGGCGAATTCCCACTTACGTTGGCTATCAGGTAGTAGGCCTCTCTGGGCCTCCCTGAATGTGAGCTCCCAAATATTGTGGCTGTCAGGTAGCAGGCCGCTCTGGGCCTCCCTGGATGTGGGCTCCCAAATATTTTGGCTGTCAGGTAGTAGGCCTCACCAGGCCTCCCTGAAGGTGAGTTCCCCACATGCTGTGATTATCAGGTAGTAGGCTCCTCCAGGCCTCCTTGAATGAGAACGGTCAGGTAGTAGGCCTCACCAGGCCTCCCTGAAGGTGAGTTCCCACAGATAGTGGTGACCAGGTAGTAGGCCTCACCAGGCCTCCCTGAAGGTGAGCTCCCCACATACTGTGGTTGTAAGGTAGCAGGCCTCACCGGGCCTCCCTGAAGGAGGAGTTCCCACGTACTGTGGTTATCAGGTAGTAGGCCTCTCTTGGCCTCTCTGAAGGTGAGCATCTCACATACTGGGGTTATCAGGTAGTAGGCTCCTCCAGGCCTCCTTGATTGAGAACAGTCAGGTAGTAGGCCTCACCAGGCCTCCCTGAAGGTGAGTTCCCACAGTTTGTGGTTACCAGGTAGTAGGTCTCTCCAGGCCTCCCTGAAGGTGAGCTCCCCACATACTGTGGTCGTAGGGTAGCAGGCCTCACCGGGCCTCCCTGAAGGTGAGTTCCCACGTACTGTGGTTATCACGTAGTAGGCCTCACGTGCCTCCCTAAAGGATCAGGTAGTAGGCCTCTCCGGGCCTCCCTGTAACGCTCCCTAGTGGTGCTGGGTTTATGAAGCTAGTGGTCTCTTGCTATCAGTTTCAGCTAGCCTTAATAGGCAGCTGCTGAAGGCGAGCTTGCGCCCTGGCTCGCTAAAGTGTTCATTCTCTGCTAAAGGTTCCCTCCCGGAACCTTTTCTGCCTACAGCCTGGTTTGCCTACCAGGCAGACCTTGTGCTCCCCTCACGAGGGTCTCTATGAGCATGCGGCTTCCTGAGTCTGGTCAGACGGTCGTAGGCCTCTCGTGAGGCCTCCCAGTTAGATCAGCCCTTAGGCCTTCACAGGCCTCCTCAGTGTTTTGAAACACAGACACTGGGTTGATCCGTGGATCGAGTAGAGAAACTCCCCTCGCTAGCAAGGGTCGGAAAGCACTATGCTGAGTCATACTCTCCGGGATATCCCGTCTCTGAGATCCGGGCCGAGTGGTTCACTGCCAGCTTCGCAGTCCCTCGGGTTGGATGCCTTACTTAAGGCATTTGTCCAGAGGCTCTGTCTTCAGACAGACAGGATTTGGCCTGACGAAGTGTCTATGTACTGGCGCCAGGTCAGGCCGTCCTGGTGGCATTTCGGGGTGAGTACGTTCCCCTGAATAGTGACTGGCTGGGGTTCCCTTGGGTTCCCTAGCCACATTCCCTAGAAGGGACCCCTTCTAATTGGAAGCTGAGGTTCCAGGCCCGGAGCCGGCCCAGGTAGACCTTTCATTTAACCATGTTTATGAAGGTTTTTCTGTGAGGCTGTAGCTTGGGCTATGACCGTAGGGAATGCTGTCACTGACAGCCCAGTGTGACCTGAGGGTGAGTGGTTCTAGCGTTTCATTTGAAGTTGCTGGTTCTGACAGTTGTCACTGCCACTTGGCATGCACTCCCCTTAGCATGGCGGCGTTGGTATATCGTTCCCCATAGCGTCGTTGACGTATTGTTGAGTTCCCTTCGAAAGGGAACGTCTCAGGTTACGACTGTAACCTATGTTCCCTGAGAACAGGGAACGAGACAATACGTCTCCCTGCCATGCCGCGGTGCTTGCCTACCGTACAGTCCCTTCAGACGATAAGGTGATTTGTCATGTTTGCAAGGCGCCCTTTTATACTTCCAGGTCGCACGTTAATCATTCACGCTAATGATTCACGGGCTGTCGCCGGTCAATATGATTGACGTGATTTGATAGTGATTTCAGACACCTGTCACGCCTGAGGCGTTCCCCCATAGCGTCGTTGACGTATTGTCTCGTTCCCTGTTCTCAGGGAACATAGGTTACAGTCGTAACCTGAGACGTTATCTTATCTTTTATTATATTATATTATTACAGTATCTTTTATTTTTGGAGAGTGCTGACAATGGCAATTGTTACATAGGAGGAAAGATGGAAATAAGAATAAAAATAAAAATTGACTAATACAATGTTGGCAGTATGATGGTAGT
Source organism: Siphateles boraxobius (assembly GCF_051911475.1). Lineage (NCBI taxonomy): Eukaryota > Metazoa > Chordata > Actinopteri > Cypriniformes > Leuciscidae > Siphateles > Siphateles boraxobius. The sequence goes on from NW_027508876.1 coordinate 19,491,505, forward strand.
GAGGAGCGGTGGTGGTGATGGTAATGACGATGGTAATAAATAATAAATGGTTACTTTGTTTATGCATACACACACATACACACACCCACACTCACACACACACCTATACATTAACACACTTTTATTTCACTTCTGGAATTATGGAATTACTAGATTGTTCGCTACTGCACTATTTTGGTTTGTATGTCTGTCTGTTAAAAAAAATAAAAAAAATAAAAAAGAGCCATTTGCACATGATGCACATCTCGCTATGCATTTTTGATTCACTAAAATAACCTGTTTATAAGAGTCATTTACTCGTGAATCACACTACCCAGTCTCACTGTATGTTTTTGATGTACAAAACAAATGGAAAGATTGTGATTAATTAGAAATTCAATATTAAATTGCACTGTGTGGTAGAGGATACGTGTGGTCCACAATCACACAATACGCATAAGATACACATTTTACTTTCTGAAACATGTGCGTATCTGATAGACTAATATGCGGAGGATGGTAATTGCCTCTTTACAGCGCTCTGACAGAAGATGATTTGTTTGAAACACAAGACACTGGCATTCACTCGGAGGAGTAATTTACTGCTGGAATCAGAAGCAGACTTGTTATTTAGAGAAAAATTAAAATCATTTCTGCATTTCTGTGTATTTGCATACAGTAGGTGTGCCTCTTTTTTAGTAAATCTCTTATAGAAAGTAAAAATACAACTGATAACATCTTAGTTTAGTGAGGTGTAACAGCAAAAGTTTGGTTTGAAAAGGTTTAATTCTTTTAGAAAAGCTTGGAAGGAAACTGGGAAAGCTAACAAAAGCAGTGTGTTCCTCTCATAGCATGGACTTTAAAGTAGTTTAACACCGCGCTGTTGCTATGGATACAAGAATAAAGCCTTACGTGAGACTGGTACTCAACCCAAGAGAATCAACACTTTCTTGCAGATGTTTTTCAACCAACTCTTCGCAACAAAAATCTATGTATAAATCATAATAAGCTAGATTTGCACTCCATATAAACACCATTATGCATTATTGCATAAATCATGAATCAGATGCTTTGACAGGAGCGATACAGTAAATCTTTACTCACTGTGACAATCGCATACAGGTTATGAATCACTTTTACCTCGAGCAATCTAGAGATATGAACAGAACAGACGTGGCTGGGGGAAATGGGTTGTTCAGGGTTGTTCCTCATTCCATATGGAATAGGTAGGAGGTGTAAAAAAATCCAAAGCTCTCATTTTTTGTTAGTTAATCAAAGGAACCATCATTCTTAGTGGTCCAGGGCTGCATATATAGTATAAAAGGACTGTTCTCTACATCCCATGGCCAGCTTTCATAAAAACAACTGCACGAAGCAAACCACAATCTGTTCTTAATGAGAAATTTGACTTTTCGATCGATACACAATCAATGGAGTCGTGAAGGTGCTTGCATTCGAAACAGGTAGCGTTTGCCAAGGGTTTTATAAATGCAATCTGGACTACAGTTTCTTAGGTACGTGGGAAGTCTGCAAGCTGTAGTCTTCCTTTTCATTCAGCATTAATTCCTTTGAGGCCAAGAGCTCAATGCTTACTACATGAACGGGTAAATACACTACCGTTCAAAAGTTTGGGGTCAATTTGAAGTCTCTTTAATGAAAGAAGTCTCTTATGCTCATCAAAGTTGCATTTATTTGATGAAAAATATAGTAAAAACAGTAATTTTGTGAAGAATTATTACAATTTATAATAACTTTTTTCTATTTGAATTTATTTTAAAATGTACTTTATTCCTGTGATGCAAAGCTGAATTTTTAGCATCATTACTCCAGTCTTCAGTGTCACATGATCCTTCAGAAATCATTCCAATATGCTGATTTGATGCTCAAGAAGCATTTCTATGAACAATTTTATGAATAGAAAGTTCAAAAGAAAATAATCTGCATCAAATAGAAATGTTTTCTGTCATTATAAATGTCTTTACTGTCACTGTTGATCAATTTAATGTGTCCTTGCTGAACATACAGCAAGTATTAAACCTTTTGAACAGTAGTGTAATTCTTCTTCTTATTCTTCCTCTTCCATGAAACATGAGCAGAGTTTCTGTGTAAATATGACATTAAACATGTCTGACGTCATTACAATGGCAATTAACACATACCAACAGCCTGCAGTCATGTCGTTCCAAACCTGTATGACTTTCTTTATTCCGTGAACCCCACTGATTTTCAATATTCGGACAAAGACAGCTGAAACACTATATCAAATATATTTTGTGTTGCGCAAAAGAAAAAAATCATACACAATTGGAACGACATAAAGGTGAGTAAATAAAGTTTCAACTTAAGGGTAAATTACTAAAGGACACACACACACACACACACACACAGACACAGACACAGACACAGACACAGACACAGACTCACACTCACACTCACACTCACACTCACACTCACACTCACACACACACAATCACCTCAGGCAGCCAGTGGCATTGCGAAGTACTTGGGAAGTGTGCATTTGTAGCTTGCGGTCCTCTTGATGCGGGGACACGTCCCAGGTGGAATGGGGAATAATCACGGTGTTGGTCAAGACGGCAAGAGCGTCCTGGATTATTGGCATCTTCAGAGCATCACATGAGGACAGGTTCCACAACACACCTGCACAGGAAAACACATGCATGCAGCGTTTAGCATTGCAAATAGGAAGACCCTCCTCTTTTTGACTTTTTGCATGGATTTAAAGATAAACTATTAACACTTGAGAGATGGGTAGTTTGAGCCCCCTGCCTGAAAGTGACAGCGCTACTGTGCAAGAAATACAGTAATGCTTTATTATTCTTTCAGAGGTGTGAAAAATTTATAACATTGTCCATTCTATGCTTGAGCTAGCCTGAGACAGGTTTTGACAACATCTCACAAAGACCTGGAAAGCGACAGAAATGTAGAGCTGAAAAAAAAAAACATAATTTGACAAGCCTGCGGTTTCACATCACAATCGTGGTCTAATATTATTTTACCAAACCCTTTCACAGCTCCGCCAAGTCTCAGAGGAATATGCGATATGATTTACTAGATGCAATTCACATCAAACAACTGTGCTACAGATTATACTTTTGAAACAGATTAAATTTGTACAACAAGCTGAATTTCTTAGCTGGTCAAAATTAAACAGTCTGCATAATAATGGCAACTTTTGCAGACTATTAAAAACATGCCAAGACTTAATATCTTTGGTTCCTCGTTGCATGTTCCTGTTATCGTTATCAGTGCAGCCATTAGAGATTTATGAGAGCCATTCTCGCAGAAACATCATACTTGCCTCGTTCAGTAATTTGATAACCAAATAGAAATTATGGAGAAGAAGAGGGGGGAGTCATTAGCATTTTCATTTTTGTTTAGGAATGGATAATGTCAGTGGAAGAGACAATCGATATGTTTGTTCGGTCAAGACCTTTTGTTCTCTAACATATGCATACATTGACCAGAAGGTTTTAGTAATATGCAGTTCGATGGCGGCTACAATGTGTTGAAGGATCTGAAGTACAGAAAGTGAAGCATATACTGTATATACGCATACATTTGTGTGGGAAGTCTGTGCTTTTTGAAGTCCTAAACTAGCAGAGATCAATCACCAATACTCACGTAGAGATTGTGGGCATAATGGTCAAGTGACTAAGCAGCCATCTCCTTTTAGACTAGTAGGAAAACCACTCATTTTCATGTTTTTGACACAAAGTGATGCGCCTAATTAGAATTTCAAACATGCTAATTACTGCGTCTCTTCCTCCAGACCCCAAAGACTGGAAGAATTCATACAGTTCTACAGCATTGACTAGCTATATTAACATGACCTAAGGTTTCATCAGTTTATGCGAAGCAAAATCACAAGCAGTCTATCAAACATCTCAAGATCTGCACCGACAGCTCTAATTTTCTTACATCACCATGGTGATTAGTCACACTGAAAAGGTCAAGTCAAATGCACTGCATTGTGGGATACAGTTTTTTGCACAGTGTAATGCTACCGTTTAAAACTTAAGACTTTCCTGCAAGGATGCATTAAATTAAATAAAACAGTAAAACATGTATGTTTTATGTTTCTAATTTAAATAAAAGCTGTCCTTTTGAACATTCCATTAATCAAAGAATCCTGAATTTCTTTTCATTTTCCACCGAAAATGTAAGCAGCACAACTGTTTTACAATTTCATAATAATAAGAAATGTTACTTGAGCAGCAAATCAGCATATTAGAATAATTTCTGAAGGATCATGTGACACTAAAGACTGGAGTAATGATGCTGAAAATTCAGCCTTGCATCACAGGAATAAGTAACATTAAAAACAAATTCAAATAGAAAACGTTAAAAAAGTTATTATAAATTGTAATAATACTACAATTTTTGATTAAATAAATGCAGCCTTGGTGAGCATTAAAGACTTCTTTCTACTTACACATTTAAAAAACCGTACAGACTCCAAACTCTTAAATGATAAATGTAGAATATTTGGCATACTAAAGCACAGTATACTTACTGCATAATATAGTACTTTAAAAAAAATGTACTATGCTGCTCAGAGCAGGTTCAAGGATCTTTAATGTAGAGTGACTTAAAAAAGTTATTTAAAAAATCCAGGCTCACCATCGATCATCAGCTATAAAAGGTTCAAGTTACAACAAGAAGAAAGTCCTATTAAGGTTATAGGAGGTCAATTTCAAGCAGTCAATACTTAAACATCCTGCAAATGAGAAATAACCAATTTAGCCATGCGTGTGGCTAATAAGCCTATCCTGAGCTCATCAATGTCTCACCTGAGAGAGCTCACTGTCTGAGGTGGTAATTTATCCTGACAGATGCTATATCACAGAGGGTATCTCGAATTTCCTCTAAATCTCTATAGAAAATTCTAATGTTTAGCAGCTGCAAGGACAGAAATGTATTTTAGCACACGTTTCACATAATATATATCCAAACACAACTATTGTGTTCTAATCAAAAAACAGCATATTAGCTTGAATAAAAGCATGCTTTTAGCATGCAATGATTTATTAGATTCACTTTACATTATTTCCGCAGATGCATAACTAAACTCTCTTTTTAGCAGGAAGCATTATCAAATTCGCCCAATATTTTATTAACAAACATTTAGGGAAAGGTTGATGACTTGCTCAAATTCGGTAAAGCTTTATATGTTCTCAGAATACATTGCATTTACTCATTTAACAGATGCTTTTAGACAAAGTGACTTAATAGGCAAAAAAAATTTTTTTTTTGAGGTTTAACAAAGAACAGTAATTGCCCACTTTCACCGGCCTTGGTTACAGAGATATTTGTTTTCAACTCACATTCTCTATAGGGATTAAATAAAAAAATCTGCCAACAGCTCTGAAATAAATCACAACCTTTGATTTAAAGCAAGTATATGAAAAAAGTTTGTAGATGAATTATGGTAAAATATAAATTATAACCATTGCCCAGTTATAAAATATTTTATATTATTGCAAAAAAAATATATTTATTTATCTATTTATTTTTTGCAATGCTTAATGGGTAGTAGTTCAATTCAAGAATTGAACTTCAATGAAGTTCACACTGGCCTGTGGCACCGATACAAGCATATCATGAGTACCATGCAAATAATAATAAAAAATAAAAAAAATAAAAAAATAAAAAGGCATGTCTTATGGTTGGGAATTAAGTAAAATAAATAAAAGAGGTAGAGAAAAAGTAATTTTAACTTAAATTATGTTAAATTGACTTAATAAAAATAATTGATGAAAAAAGAGATAAAAATTGCTTAACTTATTTCAATGAGTTAAAGTTATGTAAACACATATGTTGTCACGACTTTTTGATCATATTTTTTTCAGTGTATACGGCAGAAGTTTGGCTTAATCTCACCTCCTACTGTACTGAATGAACGGCCTTGCAGGGGTTCTGCTATTGCCTTTAGTGTGAAGAGCTTCTTGCTAAAAGTCACTCTGTCACTCAGCGCTATGAAAAACTGGCAGATGTCAAAATGGAGGACAAACTCTAAAAACAGCGATGATGATGAACTGCAGAACACTTATGCAACCTACTAGAACGAAGCCAACCTTCAAATCAAATCCAGTCGCTCCTTCCCACTGTCCATCATTTCACAAAGGACACGTAAAATGAGTCAGACCAAAATTCTTTTTTTCCTATTTGCCTATCTTCACTTTTCCTCTCCAATGCCCTATTCTCTCTCTCCCTCTCTTTAAGAAACTACGCACATTTATGAGTCAGTATGAAGAGGTGGCAGCTGAATAGTTGATGAAGCTGACCTTGCCATTTTCTTGCTCACACACACACACACACACACACACACACACACACACACACACACACACACACACACACACACACACACACACACACACACACACACACACACACACACACACACACACACACACACACACACACACACACACACACACGACATGAGCCTTTAATTCCAGAACCAAGGAGGACCGACTGTGGCTGATTGCAGGTGGTAAGAAAGAATGTGAAACTTATTGGTTATTATTTTCAGTTTTTGCAGCATCTCGCGCACGACACTGAGTTCTAAAAACGTGTCGCTATAGTTAAGAGAAGTTCAACTTTGAAAAAACGCGTCTCGAGACCTTACGTCTTTCCCAATTCTACTGTCAACGAAAGCAAAGCAAAAACGCACTTTGTGTGAATGGCCTCTTATTCTGTATACGCTTATAAACGTGTGAGATTCTTATTGCTGTCACTATTTCTAGTAGTCTTCTGTCGCTCACTTTCTTCTTGACTTTCCCTTTCTTAAATCTTTGAACAAAAGGATGCATTCTGAAAAGGGAAGAACAACCTTGATTGCTGAACTGAGAGGGTATCCAATCAGAGGCCGCTTCTCATCAGGGAACGAGAGAGAGAGAGAGAGAGAGAGAGAGAGAGAGAGAGAGAGAGAGAGAGAGAGAGAGAGAGAGAGAGAGAGAAAAGGAAAGAGGAAGAAAGGAAGGCTCAATACTAGAGCACTACAAGGACATAATTGTCGTCAGTGGTGACATTGACCAAGATCAAATCTCATGCCAGCAGAACACAGGCCCAGATTTGGACGGCTTAATTTCACTTGGGTATCTCGCTGGACCGAACAAAAATACCACAGACATCTTCACTTGTCTACACTTGTCTCTGTGGAGACAGATGTAAAAAAGTGAATTTCTCTAATCCTGTGGCAAATAGTTAATTTACAGTGTCTTAAATAATTAGTGGAGCGTACAATAGCAACACATACATTTACTAACCACTATTAACATAACTATAACTATTGCTCAAACATAGGGTTAGGGTTTTAAACAAAAAGAATTAGGGATGCACAACAGATCAGCACCAAATCTGTTATGGCCGCATCTGAGGCAGTAAGTGCATCGAATTACATTTTGACCTACTTACAGGTAATAAAGTTTACTGTAGCTATGGCCAAAATCTCATGTTAAAGACAAAGTGATATGCAAAGGCAATTTAAGATAGTATTGGCTATACGACTTAACTGCAAATGTAGACTAATATACTCTTCTCCGCTCCTCAAATACAGAAAACATTAGCCATTATGTATAGTGTTTCTTGAGTAAAGAAAATTCTGTACTTATGAACCAGTTCTTTATTTACCCTTGTATTGCAAACAAGCCAAGACGGTCCAAACTGCTTGACCACTTCATTCACAATAGTGGAGAGGCGGAGTTATGAGGTTTGACGGACCGTTTGAGGATCTAATGAAGTTATGAGGTTTAGTCACAAGCTCTTTTTAATACTTTTCATTGGTTAAAGGTGCTCTAAGCGATGTTGGGTGACGTCACTTCTTGTTGACGTTCGAAGTATTGTCAAACAAAACGGAGGCTAGCTCGACCCTCCCTCCTCCTCATCCACGCACTAACCCCCCAAACCCTTCTTGTCCGTTATTGGCTGGAACAGTTTGTTATGTTTCGTGGTGCGGGTAAGCCCAGTTTGTTTTTGTTTGCCGTTTTTGGAGCCTGGGGTGTCTGCAGAGACCACGTTTTTTTACAGTGTGTTCAGGGGACAGGCAGCTAGCGGATAGTGAGGAGATGTTTGTTGTATGTGACAAAAATGTTTTGGCCTAAAAAATCTGTGACATCGCTTAGAGCACCTTTAAATATTTACAAAACCCACAGACAGACGTAAAGGGTGACTAATAGTAATGATGTATGAAAAAATATAACAATGACGGAATATGGAGATACGTGGTTTCCGCATGACAGTGACAATATTTAATGGTTTCTGTCTATTTTAAGATTCAGATCATCATCTTACAGCAACCTAAACCGATAACTAGACTAAGGCAAAGATTTAACACTTTAAGATCATGAACTATTCATTCAGGTGCATTGGTTAGAACTCTCTGAGCTCTGTTTAAACCAAGGACGACCACATTTTTCAAAGACTGCTAACCAGCATAAACCAGAGTTCACTTCTCCATTAAGTAACATAGTTGTACAATATTAGTTATTGTCTTAAAAATATGTACAGTAGTCTGAATTTCTGTGCATCCTTCCCATCCCATATTAATCATTCGATACAGTATGCATATATACATAAAATAATACTAAAGTGACAGTAAAAACATTTATAATGTTACCAAAGATTTATAATTCAAATAAAGGCTGCTCTTTTGGACTTTTATCAAAGATTCCTGAAGATAGTGTGTCATGGTTTCCCTAAAAATATTAAGCAGCACGATATTCATATAAGAATGGAGGATTTCTGAAGGATCATGTGACACTGAAGACTGGATTAATGATACTGAAAACTCAGCTTTGCCATCACATGAATAAATTACATTTAAAATACAATATTTCACAACATTGCTGTTTTACTGTATTTTTGATTAAACAAACACAGCCTTGGTGAACATAAGAATCTTTTTACTCCTACTAACCCAGAAACTTACGAAAGGTCATTTTTATAAAAGGTAAAAAATAGTATTTCACATTAAGCACACTGTTTGAGACAAGGCCGTATGCTAGAGAACTGCAGCGCGAAACAAAACCCAGACGCCGAGTGGAATTAGGCTAACAAAGCAAGAATCCTCAATTTCAACGTACGACCGAGTAGTGCAATTCAAACATCTCTTGCTGCTAAAGGATTCAGACAGTTTCTCAGGGGATGGTCTGTCGCCATGCGATTCACAAAGGAACATGCTCGTGCTCACAAAAGCCAAACACTCTATTTTTCTTTCGTGTTGGCTCTGTAGAGCCTTTAAGCGAAAACTATATGTCAAAATGTGTTATAGCTTATTTTGTTTGAGGATGAATAATAAACGATGATTGAAGGTTATAAAGCTTCACGACCCTTTTCCAATACAAAATTCTATAGTACCCACGCATCACAAACAGAAATACTATGAAAAAACCTTATAGGTGAATGTGAAATCAAAATAGGATTCATTTGTAGAGACGTTTTTAAACTGTGTTTGAACATATCCCAAGATAGTCTCAGAGCAACTGGCCACTGACAGGACAGCAAGCTGACAGGACACCTGACCATTAGGTCCGAATGGGTCCATATGGATACATTTACATTCTGCATGTCAAAAAAACCCAGCACTTTTCTGCAGAGTCAAACAGACAGGCAAAGCATGAGTCAGATGTGCTGTTTTGCCTGAGATTGAGAGGCTGAGAATCCTCTGGGCAGCCAGAGACCTTGAGGCTTCCAGCTCACTGATTAATTTGTGACAGGAAGTCTCTCTAAGTGCCCTGTGTGCAATGCTTTTAATTTATATGTTAATCTGAATTCAGCGCATAGCAGGCATTTCCAGCGTGGCTCTGTTCCAAAGTTGATCCATTCCGTTACAGAAACAATTAAGAAACATGTTTGGGAATGCAAAGCCTTTGGGGATGTGGTTTTATTTTGTAGAAAATATCTCTTTCCGTACTCATCACTAAATGGACAAGACGGACAATTGTAACTTTTTTTCTACATCATTGCTAAATTACGAGATGGAAAGTTATAGTAAACATCCTGAAAATAAAATAAAATAACATAAATACAGTAGGATTATGTAGTAGAGACTGCTGTATTGCATTTATATGAACCATCTGAATGAACTGATTCAATTGAAAAAATAATGAAAGAAAGAAAATGAAATAATAATAATGTTAAAAAAATACAATAAAGATAATACTTCACACACATACACAGGAACCTACAGTTGTGGCCAGTAAGACTGAGAAAAAGGTCAAACAAGTGGTAAGAGACAGTGGCGTAGGTTTGATTTTGAAATTGGTGGGGACGGGGACAACAATATATACATATATTTTAAGTTTTGATCGAAAGTATTGCTAGGGATATATCAGTGTCACTGGATATTGGTAGCGTCACGTCCCTAGCGTCCCTACTAAATTCTACGCCCCTGGTAAGAGAGCAACCAGCAAGACAAGACAGTCTGGAAATATTAAAGTAGAGAAGAAATTATTAAGTTATCTAATATCAAACATCCATCCATTGTAAAATGTTCTCTAAATAATAAAATAAAAGAATAAATCCACAAGCAAGAATTTAAGATGAGGTTCAAACTTTGAAATAGATTGTTAGGGGTGAAAAACCCCTATTACTCACCATGTTTTAAAAGAGACTGAGCCCATTAATCTTGTATATATATATATATATATATAGAAAGAGAGAGAGTGAGCAAGATTAAGCGATAGAATTGAGGACTTGTCTGACACACGGAAATTCTTTTTCCCGAAACATAGAGGAAATTAAAATTCCTATAATAAAACTTAAAGTGAAGAGTTATGTCAGAGCCGGCAGAAGCTCTTACCTGTGACTAGTTCTCTGACTTCCACATCAGAGGTCTTGCGAAGCAGGCGGACCAGCGCAGGGATCCCACCGCAGTTCTTCAAAGTGATTTTATTATCATCATTGGCCTTGCCGTAAACAAGGTTCCTCAGAGCACCGCAGGCGCTTCTGTGCACTTCAGCCATCCTGTGATCCAACAGGTCCACCAACAACTGAATACCACCCTGCCTCCGTATCTGAAAGAAACAGACAGAGTATTTCCATATTTTAAGACTTAAAAAGTCTGGGTTCAGAATGAGGGTAAAACAATCAAATCTATATAAAGCATCTGGAAAGTAGCAAAAATAAAAGATGAGTTTTCAATTAAGTAACCACAGTAAAAAGAATCTAAAGTTGAAGAAACACTCATATAATAATGAAGAATATGTATAATTCAGACTCAGGGTGCCTTTTTATCCACTTGAGGCGCCAGTGGGCTGAAAGGGGCTTTGAAAATTCATTCTTATTCAAATTTTGAACTTGAACTCCTGATTTGAATGCAACTTAAATCTGAGCAAGAATTATTGGTCAGTGAGAACATAACGGCCCTGGCATCAACTCATGGGAAGTCATTCGAAACGTTGACCTTTCCCTGACATTCAGCAGACTCACATAAAATAAAATTTAAAAAAATCCTAAAATTGAGTGTTAAGTCACACCAAAACAGCTTGGCGTCAACGCATGAGATCATTTGGAGGATAAATGAACAAATAGGAGGAACTGAATCCATAACCAGTGTATTTAAAAAATCAATACTAAAGGGAGCGGGAGAATGAATCACTCTTCAGACAGCTAAACAGACTGAGAGGTGTGAGTAAATCTCTATCAACAGGGCTTTGTTGTTCTACACTAAAGCCAATTAAAGCCAGCCAAGTTCATTAGAGGATCTGAGTCTGCACTACAAAACGCGTTTCTGAAGGCTACGGAAAAACAACAGGGAATGACATCAACTCAATCGCAGCCTTCGCATCTCGTTAAACCGGTGTCATTTTAGAAAATTTTCAGGATAGGTTCTTTCACAAATAAACATGCTGTCATTATTTTCCCACCTTAATGTCATCATTCTAAACTGTATGATTTTCGTTTTTCTGTAGAAACCAAAAGGAAATATTTTGCAGAAAGCCAGAGCCGCTGTTTTCCATCAGAGTTGTTATTGTCAACTTAAAACTAAAATGATTAAGAATAGTCTTCGTCAAATGAAATAAAGTTATAATAAAATAATATAAAATAAGCATTAGATGAAAAACGTAAACCCTTTTTGATATGTTGCACTGGCAACTAAATAAAACATGTTTTACTTAACCATTAAAATTGTTTTCATTAACTGAAATAAAGCTGAAATAAAATACATTTAATTACATAAATATTAGATGAAAAAGTAAACGAAAATTAGAAATGTTGTCTTTTTTAAGTGACAAAGCTGAAAAAAATAAAAAAATAATAATATATATATTAAAGCTAAGAGACATATATATAAATAAAACTTACAAATAGTAAAAATGATAAAAGCACAAAATTACTAAAACTTAAAATATTAAAATGAAAACTTAAAATATAAAAATAAATGATATTGTAGTATATACATAATATATAAATGATTTAAAATAAAAAAACAATACAATTAAGCTGGATGGTAGTTTTTACTGCATGTCAAGCATATAAAAAAACACCATAAAATAACATCATACATTGGAAGGAGATGAGGGTGAATAAATAACTTTTGCATTTTTATATTAATAAAAAAACAGAAAACTTCATTTGGCAGATTGTTTTGCCATAGTGTGATCCCTTTAGACTAACACACACCACGCCAAAAGCGTTTTGAACAATTTGTCATAAAACCAGCAGGGCAAAATTATTAAGAGAGAGTCACACCTGTGTCTATCTGCAGATTTATCAAGTGATTGCACTATGAGTTTTCAATTTCCTGTCCCACAGCCAATTGGCATACACAATCCCCTGCTGCATTAGCTTTAGATGAGTACAGGATCCAGCCCTGGCAGATGTGCTTCTAAATAGCACGTCACTACAGATCATCGCTCTGGCTTCACATCGACACTCACTCCAATGGAGATTACAAGCCCGTCTCTTTGTGTGGCTTTGTCTGAAGGTGAGAAGTGATCTACTAGTCCATTCCAAGAGGTTACTTCTGATCCTGTTTCTTCCTGTTTTGGGGTTGTACTGCATATACAGCATGAATATTCAAACCACACCTAACAGGAAAACAAAGGCACGGCTTATCCAGAGAGGGAGACAGACATGTGCGTCACCAAACAGAAGCCTTCCTTTCATTTCATTTCATGTGGTGAGATTCGCACACAAGAGATGCGGTGAGACGGTACACAAACATTATATAGAGGAAGTACAATTAATTATTGAGATGTTCGGAAGCAACAGATGTTTGGAAGCCACTAAACAACAGAGGATAAATGCAGAGACTAGGGATGTTTCTGGCATGTTCTATCAAGCAGTGCGGGTGAACTAATGGTGGCCGCATTCCCAGATAACAGGGAACGTTCTCAGTACTTTAGTTAACCTTCTGGCAAGGTTCTCTCAAAGCTATGAACAAACAATCTTCCAGTAACGTAAACAGAATATTTGTTCAAAGTAATCGTTAGCACAAATACATCATTTATATATCGTTCATGGAGTTTTTCTTTCCTGAAATGTCTTAGTTGGACATTTATCCAACATTTTTTAAAATGTTTATAGTTGACTCATAGTTAATATATTGTACTCTCTACATTGTTAATATTTATAGGCTATATTCCATTAGTGAGTTCTTCATTCATTTCACTATAATTAACATAATTATTACTTTTTAATTAGCTCATATGTAAAGAGTAAGACATTGATTTTTTATGCTTTGTTAACAACTTATTAACTGTAAATAGTTCTCACTTTAGATTAAGTCATGGAAAATGGAAAAATGTCATGAATTAAGTGCTTTAAACCACATTTTTTAGACATTAATTGCATTAGTATTAAGTATTCCTTAAATAAATAGGTTTTTTTGTTAGCTGTGTTGTTTGAGAAGTGAACTGCTTCGTTGTGCACTCAGAGCAGCTAAGAAATGAATTGAGTGTTAACATCATCCTGAAACAGCGGAGACACTGAGATATTCAATTAGAGGCTTGAGCCGGACGGCCGGAAGTGCTTGCTCTCGACTCCACAGCGCACGTGCAAATGGATATTGACGGATTAGATTTCCCCCCCAAAAGGGCTGATAAAGCTGAACTTTAGCCAGAGGCGGGCTGCAAAGTAGACCGAGCTTTTCTGGAGCCACCTGCTATAAATAGTGGCCAGCTGAGGACGAGAAAGAGCTGCCTTTGCACTTGGCAAGTGGTTCAGCAGGAAGACCATAAACATCAGAGCTCGGTCTGTCTGGCTGAAATGCTGTGCTAATCAGTATTCTCCTCACCTTTGCTGTGGGAGATACGGCTCTGTCATCTGATAGCCTGTTCTCAGTCTGCTTCAGTGTGTGTGTGTGCTATAGTTCCTGTCTGGTTAAAGTTCATCTTTAAAAATGTCAATATGAAACAGCATTCGCAACCCATTTTACCTCCGTAATGTGATGTTTTTTGAGAAAATGATGTTCGGATGACAAATTGAGTTTGGTGAGGACAGAATACTGTAATAAAATACTCTAACAATGTTTCCTGCAATAATATTTAAAACACTGCTACTGAATCTACAGCTCAAAACATACTGAATCCAATTCCTGAACAAATGAATAGTGAATAAAAACCATACAACGGGAACAGCCCAAATGATCATTATGAGCCAGTTCTTAGATTATCAAAACCATACAGCGTGACCAGTCCAACTGATTTCTTAATGAACAATTCGAATGAGTCTGTTCTGTTTTAGTGAATCAAAAGCTATTCTTATTCTTAAACTACTTCTTATGTACATCACTATCAACACTGATTTAATCTTTCAAGCCTCATAGTTAGCCTATGCTATACCTCATATATATATATATTCATACACGTTCACACAAAAATTAATTTTGCCATCATTTACTCTGTGGAAGAACTTTAAGCACTTTAAGTTCAATATAACATAGTAAGCATATGCATTTGAGTCACTAAAAAGGACCATCTCATAAGAGTCATTTGTTGGAATTGATTGGACTGGAAGTGCTCTATAGTATTATACACTAAATCTTTGTAATCTGACTAGTATATTTACACTTTATTTTATAGTATAGTATTAGTAACACTTTACTTTGATGGTCCCCTTTAGACATTCTGTTGACTATAAGTAACATTGCATCAGTCAACTAACTCTTTAGAGTATTAGTAGTAGAGTATAAACACTTTTTTTAAATGCTCCCCCAACATACATACTGACTGTAATTGATTTTGCAAGTATGTCAACTTATTCTACTAATCCTAACACAAACAGTCTACTAATACTCAATACTAATACTAATGTTAGTAATTTGGGCTTTTTAATTAAAGGTAATTGACATGCATGTGCAATGGTACTTATAGTCAACAGAATGTCTAAAGGGGACCAACAAAATAAAGTGTAACCGTAAATTATGCAAGACCTTAGACAGCCTTTAAAAACGTAGGAAGAGGGGGAAAAAGCCATTAACAGGTCTGAAAACCTTGTGCTGACTGGTGTCATTTTTCACTATCCGCTCCATAATGTGAAAGCGTTTATGTATGTACATGTTGAAAAAGAATGAAAAAGAATGGCAGGGGTGAAATAAGTTGTTCAGGGCTTCGGCACCATCTGCTATTGTACTGTCCAATATAGTTAACTGTGCTACTTTACCAAGCACGCACGCACGCACACACACACACACGCACACACCCACTTTGTTGCTACTGGTCCGGTAACACCACAAATACATTCCTCTACTGAGATATTATGTAGATACCATCAATGATATCTTAATCTATAATTCATCTATAATCATCCTTTCTGCTGTCCTTGTGATGTCAATTCAGATGCACAGCCTATTTATGCAGAAGTGAATCTGGATGCCCAGTCCCACTCCAGACTGAATTAGAAAAATATATTACTGGGTTTGGACCTTTACTGAAGCAGATATCAGGGTCAAAGTCTTAAAAACGAAACTGCACCTAACTGAAAATGAGACTGTAATCCCATTGTAGAAAACCTCTGTATATGAAGAGTTTACAAATGTAAAATGTACTGCACCAACGCATGCTTGTTGCATAATACTATGTGTTACATAATGGATGCGTTAAGTCCATGAGCGATAAATGTTTGACCTTTTTAGAGACCTCTGATAGGATGACTGTGGGATGAAACAGATCAGTGGTTCATTACCCAAAAGTGGGCTGCAGTGGTTTTGATTGGGTCATGAACTGGAGGGAAGAAATAAACGCTGAATATATAATGAAATACAAAACAAATAGATTTATACACATTTAAAAGCAATGAGAAACATCTTAGTTCAGTCAATGGATGTGCATCTAATCAAATTCTACAACATTTTTATGTAAATTCATTACTAAATTAGGCAGATGGCAACATGGACAGGTTGTGTCTTCAACCAGGATGTTATTTAATATAATTTCATTTAATCATCATTTAAATGATAAAATGAAATCAAAGAAATATATTACTGTGGCAATAATACTACTGTACTGTTTCATGACATTTTCATTTCAAACATTAAAATATACAGCTTTTATTTGGTTGGACAATGCATGTAGATCTTAAAGCTTCTCTTTTGTTGCAAAAGATTGAGAAATCATTGTAATTACACATTTGGGAAGATAATTGGTAAATGATGCATTTTAAAACACACATTATAATCAGTTGTTACCAGAAAACCAGTTGAGGACAACCAGTGGAAATTATATGCCAATCTTCTAGTTTATTTCCAAGAAAAAAATAGCACACCACAGAGCAGCTGAATATTATAGGACCAAATCTAATCAATCAAGCTATGATTGAACATTTCTCCAAATACTTTATGAGAACAACATGAAACAAGTTTATTTTGGTGAATGGTGAAATTGATGAACGGGCAGATCAAAGAAAGCAGAGGGATTCATTCAGTGTCTTTTCTTAATAAATAAGACATTTTTCAGATGAAGGAAAAATTCTGGTTTGAAGTGGAGCTCATCGCTAGATAAACTAATTTGGGTCTCACTGTTTTTTTTTTCATTAAATATCATTTAAAAGTTTGTCGGCTAGCTCGTCTCTCCCTCTGTTGCTGTTTTGTTGCCGCAGATTTATCCTCCAAATTTAATTTCTCGTCCTCCAAGCCTCTCTTAAGATACAATTATAGAGCCGCTGTGTAGAAAATGGCTGTCAATACGCAGCTCTCCGTGTATTGTTTGGCTGTGCTATTAGTGCTTAATTACTGGTGCAATCCAAGGCATTCTTTTTGATGAATGGACTGCATTTATATAGCGCTTTCACAGACCCAATGGCCACCAAAGCGCTTTACATATTGCCTCTCATTCACCCATTCATACACCGACGGCGGTGTCAGCCATGCAGGGCGCCATCCAGCTCGTTGGGAGCACCTGGGGTTAGGAGTCTTGCTCATGGACACCTCGACACTTGGTCAGTGGAACCGGGGATCGAACCACCAACCTTTCGGTTTGTAGACAACCTACATGAACCACTAAGCCACTGCCGCCCCATTCACCATTCTTTATAATTCGGAAAACTTACTGCTGGGTCTACTGCTCTACCATTAGAGACCTGCCATCAAATTTCAATAAAGGGGTGAATTATTTGTCAATGGTATGTACAAGAATTAATTTCACAAAACACCACCTGTCAATAAAAATCTTTAAGAGTTTTCCCAAGATAATGAACATTGTTAATATCCACTAAATTTGTGCCAGAATATATGGAAAAGTCCAAAATTCAGACCCCACTGCAGATGGAAGACACTTTCAACCCTTTTACACAAAATATTTTGCTCTGCATCACCTAAAATGCTGTCTTGGTAAGTAGATACATGTACAGTACAGATCATTAGAGCTTAGACCAATGATATAAAGTTATATTTACCTCAGCTTTAATCTTGTTGTCTCCAAAACATAGGTGTTGCAAATATGCCGCTGCATTGGATTGAACTGAGGGAAACTGGTGCTGCAACATCTGAATGACTTCAGGTAACTCGGGGTCTCGCCAACCGAACTCCCTACGGAAAAAAAGAGAGTAGGAAAGTGAGTTACACACTTCTGTAGCTGGTGAAATAGGACTTATACGTTGTCGGCTGCCAGACTTGCACCATTACCGTGAGCATCTATTACGCACAGAGGTTAAAGTGAAATAAATGTCTTTCCAGAAACTGTTACAAGGAAAATGTTTTCCATTTTTGTGTTATTGCTTTGAAACAGTGGGCTCTGAGAGGTAGTAGGAGTTTACAATTGTGAATGCCTGTGTGTGTTTCTTAGAGTGTTTCTCTGGGCGAGAACTACTAGATTTGATCATTTCCACTGACGTTGAGGAAGTTTGACAGAAAGATTGGTTGTACTCTTGAGGGTTTTTTGATGAACTTCAGAACCATGCTGCAGTAATTCTTCTCTTACGCCATAGCAGCCAATATCATAAAGCACCAATACAATTTTTAATTCTTTGTTGAAGTTCAGTGAAACATTTTTTTTGACTCAATGTTAATGGTTTCAAAGATTTAATGAGTAGTTGAAATATGTCTCCTGAAATTCCTAACTTGAAATAAGTTTAATGTGAGACCAAATATTCACTCTAGGGTTCAAATCTGGACTCTGACCAGGCCAAAACATAAGCCTGATGGACTTATTCTCAAACCACTTCTTGGTTGTCTTTCCAATTTGGGCAGGAGCATTGTCTTGTTGAATAATAACATCTTTAGATAGCAACTTTTTATTTGTGGAAAGCAAGTCATTTAGCTAAATTCTCCTGTACTCCAAAGCATTACATTACTCTTCACAGTGAAGTAGCTCACCAATACCAGCATTAAAAAGGCTCCCCACACAATGACACTCTTCCTCCATGCTGCACTGTGGTAGAGATGCATTTATTATTATATTTCACCTTACAACTAGTGTTTCACTGTGATTCATCACTCCACACACAATTTCCAATATTCTGCCAAAAACTTTATTCTGAGTTTGATGTTTTTCTGAGACAGCAATGGCTTTTTAAGTAGTGCATTTGCTTAAATTTAGCAAATTTCCTGACCGAAAATGTGTGGTTAAGATATAACAGTGTTCAGTGTTTAGCCATTTTGGGCTGGGCCCATTTCTTTGGCCCGGGAGTGAACATAAAAAAATATACATGTAAAGTATACAAAAGGTAGTGACTATATGCACAAGGTGCAAATAGCGATAGATGCTATTTACTCTAAGTATAAATAGCAGCATTGTCTTAGCGATATGTTATTTACATTAATTAAAAATAGCGATAGATTCTATTTACACTATGTTAAAATAGCAGTATTTTCTTTGCAATAAGTGTAGTAGTTAGATGCCATTTATACTTATAAATAGTGGCAAATACTATTTGCACCTCAGTGTTGCACATTAAACAGTATGCAATAATAACAGAGTGTAAATAATTATATTTATTAAAATTATAAAAATGAATGCCAACTTGGGACAATAAAGCCCTCTATACACCTAACCCCTAACCGATACTTTTCAGATATTTTCTTAATATATATTGAAAATAAATGCTTATCCGATCTGATATGTGATGGGAAAAGTGAGTAGAGTGAGTTCAGCAAAAGGAGGATTCGAACTCGGGTCGATTTGCGTCAAAACTTTCTGCCACACGCCTAACGCCCTACACTATTACTACTGTTGATAATGCAGCATCTTCCGTCATTTTGTCTGATCCAACCAGGCGTCAGTGGGCGGAGTTAGTGTAAATAACCTCTGCCATCAAGGCGGGCTATTTGCACTTAGTGTAAATAGACACTCCGTATACAAAATACCTGACTTAGGATAAAAATACTGACTTGGTTGGACAAATTAGCAACCACCAAACACAGCCACATAGCAATGGCCTGGCAACCACAGACAAGGCCCTAGCATTGTGAGGTTAAGTTTTACACAGCCAAGAAGAAGTAATAACATTTTCCTCAAAAGGTGTAAAAGTCTGCCACTAGTACCTAGGTAACAGAAACAAAAGCAGACCTGCCATGGCCAATTCTTTGTTTTTGCGAAGAATTACAGCTAAATATTTTCCATCACAGAGCATGGCAGCCTTTGATAAATAATGGCCTTAAACAAATGCCTTTTATCTGAGTGAGATTGGATTTGAAAGAGATAAGAAGAGGCGCAGGAGGGATTCGGAGGGTTGCTGGTGTCTGAAGCCCTTAACCTAAGGGCCAGCAGTGGTTGAAGGCAAATGGTCTGGCCCTGCAAACAGTGATAAGCATCAGCCTGCCGTCAGTTAGGGGCCCGTTCCTCCTGAGGATCAGTCTTCCCACTCGCCAGCCCTTAATCAAAATGAAAACGATCAGCTGATAAGATAAGCATTGTGCTTTTTGATTAATTAAAACTTAGCAGGGACTCTCGGTTCAAATGAAACGCCAGTCATGTGCGTATAAAGTGGGGGAGGCTTCATAGGCGCTGTGCTAAACGCTGTTAAATGGGGCCAGTTGACAGTGACACCATCAGAACAGTTTATTTTTCTTTTCCCCCATCGACGTGCAGGAACTTCACAGGCAGCATGACAGAACTGGGGCAGAAGAAAGAAGTTTTATATGCGTGTATGGGCATTTCAGTGCGTTTAACAGAGAGGAAAGATCAGAAGTAGTGCAACGCAATCCAATGCATGAACATAGAAGCACGATCATGTGCAGACAACACACACACACGCATGCAGAACAGTCACCATGGCTATATGTTCCAGAATTTCATATGCGTCATAAATCAGTTTACATCACAATCATCCATACAGATTGAGCGTTTACATGCATACCAAAAGACTTTCAAAAATCAGTTCATTATAAAAAAAAACAAAGGGTTACATAATAAGAATACTGCAATAAATCTGTGTATATGAGATTGTGAAATTACATTTTCATTCATCGAATAAGCTGACACAATTTACAAGCAAAGCAAAACCAAAACAAAAGTAACTGTAAACCATTTATAACCTGTGAGTTAATTACAAAAATAATTGATACTTTCAATAATTCAAAGGCGTCGAAATTCAAGAATCAGTTTCATCTCAAAGAACAGAGACATGAACCTGCAACACAGATTATATTTTTTATTAATACCTGTCGAGAATTGCATACTCTCATAAAACCGACCAACATTTAAATCTCTTAATTGAAAAAAAAAACTCAGCAATATTTAAAAAAAATGTATTGCCTTTGTACGCTCGGACATGTGACAGATTTACTCTGGCACTGATATATGTGCAGGACAGCATTATAAATACAATACAGCTAGTTCAATCATATCATCGTTATATATCGACATATAACCCAGCCCTAACATTTTCTCTATGTACAGACATGATGAATTGCAAATATGTATGAATTGCAGTGTGTATTGTGAAACGTGCTATATGTGTATCAATATGTTTGACTCTAGATAACATGAACTAACACTGAAAAATTCTTCTAAAGCATTTATTAATATTAGTCAATGATAATTTCAACATTTACTAATACATTATTAAAATCCAAAGTTGTATTTGTTAGCGCACTGGGAACAAACATGAACAAACAGTTCGATTTTACTAGCATTAACAGATTAATAAATGCTTTAAAAATATTTAGCCTATTGTTAGTTCATGTAAGCTAATACATAACTAATGGTAACAAATGTGACCTTTTTCCTTGGGTGCACATATGTGCATCATTTGTATGTTTTGTATATAACAATAAAAATAACAACTAAATTAAATTTAAAAATTAAATTTAAAAACAAAATTACTGCTCATCACTTTATACTTACAATAAATAACTTCTAACGGACAGTAAATAGAGTGGTGTTGTGCAACAGTTTCTCAAGTTTTTTTATTGCAATTATTTTTTAATTATTGTAATAATTTGATTGCTATATTAATCTGGATTAAGCATAATTGTGTAAGAGCATGCACATAAACACACCCAATCAGACTGCAACACATGCAATATTCCAGATATTGAGTGAAACACAAATTCATCAGCTCACAGACACCCATGCACAAATAAATGGGCGTCAAAGAGTGAGAGAAAACACGAGAAGCCTAATGAGCAAAGCTGTGTAAACATCTATCTTCTCTTTCTGTGTTCAAACAATCTGTATCGCTACAACGCAGTTCCAGCTCACAGCTGTTGGACTTCAGGATAGCACAATGCCTCCTCCACCCAGCAAATCCGGAAAATGATGGGTCCACCCAAGACGACTGCTGGCAAGGCAATAGGCAGTGGCTAATGCGAGCGGACAGGTGTTGTCATGGCCTCCGTCCAACGGCCTGCAGCCTTCCCTTGTCTGTGGATTATTTTTAGCAGATGTTAATAATGGACTCTCAGACATAATCACCATGGCCGTGTAAGTGAGAGGTGCTGTAAAGTGAAACTGTCCCTGTGATTCCTTTAATGGCCATTAAGTAAAATAACAGGCACCCGGCAACATCATCATGTATTTAAAGCCATTAATACAAGTACTTAAAGCTGCCATAGTGAATAAAGCCAATTTTAATCCCACGCCAGTTTGCGGTCAGTCTCGGAGTTCATTGACAAAGCTGATTTATCCCACTTCAATCAATACGCCCGACTGATTGTCTTACAACCTCAGCCCCAAAAGGCAAAGGAGCAGTAAATAACTGGCACAGAGACATTAAATGAAAAAATAATGCTGCGGGAATTCAAAGGTTTTCATTGGTAATACGGAAGAATTTAGAGGAAGAGGTACAGCGTACACATACATGTGTTTACAGTGTCAGAAAGAGACACAGGGTAGTGAGGAGATTTCCACCTACACTACACAAGTCATGCACTGCTCTACTCTACTCTAATTTCACCCTCACAGACCATGACATTCACAATTTCACTTTTCTAATCCACTGTGTCCAACAGATTTATATGAATCTCTTCAATACATTTGTGTCCATGTGCAAAAGAATGTGTGAGTACTGCATACATTTTTGAGCGTGATCCAAAAGGTAACAATAGCTGGGTTTCCATCCATATCATTTTAGCCATATTTTGGGATAGCACATAAAAATGCTCGTTGGAAACTCCAAGATGTGAATAAAAATTCCAAAATGTGCATAAAACAATGCTCACTTGAGGTGGATACACTGTTTATACAGTAGGAATATATGCGCATAATCTATGATGGAAACATTTGCAGAACAAAATTTTAGATACACCACTGTTTAAATGTTTGGAGTCTGTAAGATTTGTAATTTTTTTGAAAGAAGACCAAGTCTACATTAATTTTCATTTATAATACTGTACAAAAATAGTAAAACTGTGAAATATTATTACAGATAAAATACCTGTTTAAAATGCAATTTTACTGATATATCCCAACAGCTGCTAAATTCTAAAGTACAAACGTTTTAGCCGTCTAGATCTATATATAATATAGACCACCATCAATTCATCTTAAACTCAAGTCAATCCAACAATGCAGAAACACATTACATTTTTGAACATGCAAATTTTAATTAGAATACAGAAGTGAATTAGCTAAAGTGGATGAGTTGTATAGCAGCAGAAAACCATACTTAATAATCAGGCATCATTGCTGAGACACGCTTTAGTCTCCTTCAATGAGTTTTTAATAAGGTAAGAGTCCTTACAAGTCCAGCTACATTCCACAGAAGGCCTGATTTATTGATAAGCTTGAGGAAGCCAAAGAAACAAAATGGTGATCTATTGATGCCCTCTGAAATAGGAAAAAATCTCCTGGGTAATGATCAAATTTATTCTCAAGAGCGAGGGGTGGAATTTGATTTTAAATGAGGCAATTAACAGGGCAGAGTTCCTTAGAGAGCCACCAGACTCCATCACAGTGGCACCACAGAAAGGATGGTACAGGAACGAGAGATACTGTCATGCTGGTTAATGGTGCTGGAAAAAAAAAGGTTGCTAATACATGGATGTGACATATTTGCAGCTCTCAGAGAAAGACAGAAGGCTGTGAGGGCTATAAGGGATGCTCCCATATTTCGGCTACCGGAAATTTCTGGCCGATGCAGCTATTTTCGGTTTCGGGCCGAAATGGTTTTGAAGGGCCAAAATCAGTAACCGAAATAATTTCATTAATTCAGCACTTCTCCGATGGCATGTTTGGACTGTGTTGAGCGTCTATTTCATGTGCACAACATGGATAAGCTACAACAGTTAAACATGTCAGTTGTGTGGACAGCTCTGGATTGACAATATTAATTTCTCAATTTAATCGGTAATGTTATGGTTTCCTAAAATCAAAAATCTTATTGTCTGTGCTTTTTTCTGTTGATACATGAACAAAACTTTGTGCTTTGTTACTTTTTACACTAGGCAAAGTCTCAACCTTAAAATTTTATTGTGAAATTCAAACAATAAACGTTGTTTTGGCGCTCTTTAATACGGCGAGCCAGATCACTGTAGCCGCCTCAATTCAAGCGCACATCTCACCTCATAAACATGGGTGAACATCAGAAGGTATGTTGAAAAATGCTTTATAACTTACCGAAATGGAACACAAATGAAGATCTTTTTGATGAAATCTGGAGTTTTCTGTCCCTCCAGAGACAGCTAAACAACTGACACTTTGACGCTTCAAAAAGTTCATAAAGAGATCATATAACTAATCCATATGTTTTGAGCGGTTTAGTCTAACATTTGAGTGACATGATCGCTTTATATGATGAACAGAATGAATTTAGGCTTTTATTTACATATAGACAGTCATCAACTCACACATCAATTGTGGTAAACGGAAGCTCAAGCATGTTCGCTTGATGTGCGAGAACCAATGAGGTTCATTCTCGTGTGTTACGCAGCACGTTTGCAACGTGAATAAAAGCCTAAATTCAATCTGTTCATCATATAAAGCAATCGAGTCTCTTTGGAAAATGTGGACTTATCCGCTCAATTCATATGGTTTAATTTTACGATCTCTTTATGGACTTTTTGAAGCGTCAAAGTGTCAGTTGCGTAGATACGAATGGAGGGACAGAAAGCTTTCAGATTTCATCAAAAAGATCTTCATTTGTATTCTGACAATGAAGGAAAGGCTAATGGGTTTAGAACTACATGAGGGTGAGTAATTAATGACAGAATTAAAATTTTTGGGTGAACTATCCCTTTAAAGTTACATTCACCTCAATAAAGCTATTCAGTGTCAATAAAATGTCCATATTCTTCAGCATAATCACCATTTAATTACTCTACAGTTTACTTCACTATAATAATTATACTGACCTCACCAGCTACTTCAAAATGAATAAACAAACCTTTAAAAAAATCCACTCCCATATTAATCAGCATTTCTGCTTCTTGGTGGCAAAACTGTGTCAAGTTCATAAAGCTATGATCTTGATTTAACCTAGAAGGCCCCAACAATCTTCCTATTCTAATCAGCAATATAGTGACACAATTAAAGAGTCAAACTTCTAGTCAGTAATTTAATTAAGCCGGGTGCTATGCCACGTTGCATACTAAGAGCTGTTACCCAGGTGACATGACTTTAATAAATCCCTGCCTGGATGACTGCTGATAGAAGCTGAAGTTGTAGTCTCTAAAGACCTGTGTGTCTTTGCTCACTCGACTGTAACTGGTAACAAATACGTTGACAGAACAGGTCTGAACTCCTCTTCACATCATCAAACCTGAAATAATTAGGCTACGCAAAGGCGAGCAGAACGAAGGCCCGTCAAGAAGTCGTTATCCTTTGTCACACAATTATTACTAATGTGACATCACATCAAAAGGAGATGACACACCGCTCAAAGAGTCCTTGGTTTGCTTTAAAAGGCAAGATAATTGAAGCAAAGGTGCATGTTCGTCATTTCAGAACCGCCGATGCTCAACACTAGGCCTCCTACCGCGAGATTCTCACAGAATTACAATGCCTATGATTCACAAACATCAACTCAACCTTCCTTGAATGTTTACTCACTGAATATTCAGGGGTATTTTATCATTTTTTTCAAATCAACATGTGTTATTTTCAGTGTTGGGGTAACTCATTACAAATAACTTGAGTTACTTAAACAGATTACTTTTTCAAGTAACTAGTAAAGT